>NC_084771.1:15538191-16181247 GCF_028858725.1 Colius striatus
TCGTGTTTCAGTTTGAGGGAAGAAAAAACTCCAAACCTAGACTCAACTCCAAAGTACATGTACATTAGTCACGGCTTATTTTTTTTTAATTTCTTCTGAATAAACAAAGGTTTTAATTATACAGATCTCTGTTTGTTCTGTTTGTGTCCTAATTAGAGAAAAATGGCAAGTCTCCCAATTTAAGCTCTTTCCCTCTGAAGAATTTAACAATACATTTGGACAAGCACATATATTTATTTGGAGACTACACTATGAATAAAATCCCATTTGCACTTAACAGACCAAAGTTTGCCAGGATTCGGTATGTGAGCCAAGGCTCCATGCTCTGCTAATGGCAAAAAAGGCTGTCCTTGCAGTCAAGTAATGGATTATGTTCTTTCCTCTTGGCAAGAAGAAGCCTGGACACACCCACAACACCTGTTTATCATAAATGGCCTTATGGAAAATAGATGTGTTCTTACTGTGAAAGAAAACAAAGAAAGGAAGAAAGAAGTGTGTATGTGGGGAAATTATGGGTGAAGACAGTAACTATGAACTCCTAACTGAAACTACTTAACTGCAAAATGCATTTATATTATATCTTTCACTTAAAAACCTGAAAATACAAAAGCTTTCTGTAAGGGTAGTTAAAGATTTTTGTTAAGGCAGGCTATCACGCAAAATGAGATGAGGAAATTTATGGTGGTTAGGAACAAAGCCAAGAAATTTCAATTCTATTGACAAGGCAAAGGACCAAAATTCTGAACTCAGTTAAATCTGAACTAATACATATTGTTCAGTGAAAATTCTCTCAGTGTACTTAAATGTATAACTAAAGCCAGCACTTATTCTCTAAGCTTAGTGCAATTACTTTCCAGATTATACTTGCATGAGAATATTGAAATATTACCAAGTAACAAAGATGTGGAAAGTAAGCACCTTAAATGACCCTTTACTCAGAAGAACAAGGAAAAAAAAAATTAAAAAATCAATCACTGAAAATCTCCTACAGCTTTACCAGTAAGGACTCAGATCTCATGGTGCTATGGCATCTTCCTACTCGCTTTTGTTTAGTTTTACTCACTTTCCTGAATTAGTCCCCTGTTCTATCCTCTTCCCCGAAGAAGCCATCTCCCAGCTTTTTCTCGAGAAAAATCTTTCTGCAGCTCATATCAGCAACTACATTGGTTTTCCTTTGTCCACAGGATAATAGAATTATGCTGGCATGAATTTTAACTGTATTAATACTACCAAAGGGATACTGTGAACATATTTTGGGTCCTGATCTGGCTGGCTCCTTTTGATGAAATAGGTCAGAGAGTAACATCAAGTCTGTTTATGTAAAAATGAGCAGCATAACAATTGTACTGTGGATCAGATACCAGTTATTTTTTTACCTTGAGAACAGCTATGACAGTATGTAGCTTCTATCAACAAACTGAATACCTTACAGTACATAAACTACACTCTCAGGATCTTTGTGACTAAGCAACCTTCTGTTACCATTTTCTTGTAATTGTGAGAAAAAGAGGCCCATAAAAACCATCCATGGAAATTTCACAGGGATACAAACATTAGAAGTCAATCTCCAAAGTTTATCAGATAGCTAATTTGTAAAGTTTCTCCCTTTCTCATTTGGCAAGTGATCTCAAGCAAAAGGAACTTTCCTGTTTTTATTAAAATGGTCTTGACATACGTAATGTATTTAAAAGGTCTTATTTGTTTCTATTCAACCTGAGACAGCTTCTGTCAACTTCAATGCCTTCCTTACAACCTAGACTCCTACTTCAGTACTTGCTTATTTCCAGGTAGCTTTTCTACCAGTCTTTCAAATTAAAAACACACTTATCCCACTTCTTATACTGTATAACCAACTATTGCAATGGGCGATTCACCCCTCCAGTATGTTTTAATGCTTCCCGCCTCCTACACTGCACTCTGTGTGTTTTTCCAGTTCTAAAATTGCCTTTGCATGTCTCTAACCCATCATAAAAGGAAGCAAACCTGTTTTATGAGTATTTTTGTATAACTCTGCTTTGAGCCTGGCTTTCATGCCCATCGACTGAAAGTCAGACCTGCTTAAAGCTGTCAACAGAACAAAGTCAAACTGAGCTATTCCATGATTTATGCAGGTAGGGCCAGACCTGTCAATTCCACTGTCATGACAGCTGGGAGGAATAGAGGGGCAGATTTCTTACTGCTGAATTCAGGATTCGCTACATCACAACTCCAACACTGGTTCCAAAATGACAGAATGCAGTATGTAATTCAAAAAATCACATTTCCCTTGCACAACAGCAGGAAAAGTTGAGAGACAATCTATATTAATAATGGAAACCTGAGAGCAGACTGCTTATTTTTCTCCTATTAAGATTCCAGACTGAAGCTGAAATATTTTAGTTAAACAGAGGCACAATGAAAAAAAAAACCCATAGTTTGATATGTGATCTCTGTTTAAATCATACGTATTCTGATATTACTATTTATTAGTATTTCTCACAACTCTGATAGAACCCTTAAAACTTCAAAATACACCTTTACAGATTTATATGCATTTCACTCCAATCAGGATTTATATGGATGAAGTTTTACTTAGGTAATGCTGGGAAAATTGGCAGGCAAGCAATCACTTCATAACCTAAGTCATCTGATGAAAATCAGAACTGAAGTGTTACAGTGGTCCATATTCCAGCTCCTGTTATAACTGATAAATCACACCATTTGGTGAGGGGCAAAAAAAAAAAAAAAAAGAGTTCTGATCAGCTGTCAAGATTAAACATACTAAATATGGCATTTTGCCTTGTTGATGCATTTCTGCTTATGCAATTAAACATGTACATTAGTAAAACAGATCCATAGAATATGCTTTCAGGCATCTCTGAAACTGAAGAAAACTTATCATTCAATGTAATCAGGAAATTTACAAATGCAACCAGTATTTCAGCTGTAAGAAACACCTGCATGTGCTGGTAACCACTCTATTTGAATCTGTTTTGTCCACTTGTGGGCACTTTTTTGTGGACAACTTGCAAGACATCAGTGTAGAACTAAGTTAACCAAAAGGGTTTCTTTGGTTTTCTCTGTCTTCAGAGAAGGAACACTTCACTGGCATTGTGGAGGTTTATTGACACCACTGTTTTTCACTAAGCTGTCTTCATTCAAAATTTTTTAGATTTTTTGTAAAGGTTGTACTGAGGGTGGAAGGCTTTGGAATAGACTGACTGCTACCACACTACAGCACCGTGATCAGCACAGCTGAATTCTAATCTTGCTTGAGGACTCCAAATGTTGCTGTAATAGCTACTTGCCAACAGTATTAGAACTATTGTCTTAGAAGACACTTAACTTTTAGCTTTAATAAGTATAATTCCTATATACTGAAGGTTATAATGATCATCAATACTACATTTGACATACTCTTAAGTTTACAAGCAAGATAGCTGTATCAGTTACTAGAACTGCCAGAATTAGCTTAATATAGACTGGCCTTAATACATGGGAAAAGATTAGTATTAATCTATTTGGAGAAATACAGGGAAAATTCTTTAACATAGTAAGATTCCCTAACATGATCTGTTCTGAAGCTTCCTTTTCTTGGTTCTTAAATGAAATAACTCGTGCACATAAGAGACATACAGGATTCATAGACAATTAGGAAGAGAACTAGAACGACTCAATCCAAGAAGTAGGAAAAAAATTCCACCATCATCTGTTCTCTTCCATATCAATTGTCCACGGCAATTTTTGTTAGCGTTTTACCTCGAGCTACTTGTTAGATTTCTCCCTTGTTCTAGTACACACACACCCTGCTATCAGACTGTAACTATAAAATGAAAACTCACTATAGAAAAAAGGGCATCTAATTGCTGCCTTTTTTGGAGGTGCATCATTCAGTTCTCTTGTACGACTGATACAATCTGACATGAGCATTGTAATTCAATGCATCAACTAGAAAATGTATGAAGACAGCTTTTCTGAAAAGGCAACCACATCTTTTTAGAATGCAAGAAGGGAATAGTAAGTAAACCTAATGTATACATTATCTTTATCTTGACAGGAGGAATATATAAAACGTACAACAGCAAACAATACTGTGTATATATCATTACACACAAATTTAAGTACCTATAGATGTGGACAATAGTCTGATATCCTGTCAAAGTAAGAAACCTGGATCTCTGTGAAATAGATTATGTGCGGTGGAGCTGCTTTTTATTTTTTAAATTAATGGTATGGAGATTTTATATAAAAGTCAGAAAGAAAGTGTTTTTCTGCAAATAATAAGTATCTATTTATGATGTTTGGTGAAGATTATGCTTTCCTATGAGCAATTCAGTTTTAATCCATTTACTCCACATGTTGAATAACATCAAACCTAAAGGAAGACTTTCTGTTAGTAACATACAAACAAAAGCATTAAGTTGCCTTGAGACGTTCAGGCTTTTTTCCTTATTTTCTCCCTAATCTCCTTTCTTCAGGGATCCCTGAATTATTTGTGTCAGTAAAATGTTGGTGCATGCCATTCTGGACTGTTCTGCTAACTAAAAGTCTAAAAAACTTCCAAAGTGAATAAATTACAACCTGTAAGATAGAAAATCATGACTTTTTTTTTTCTAGTAGAAGACACGGTGGTTAACTACTTTTCTTTTCCGGATACATTGAGTGATACATTTATAAAAATTAGCTATGAAAAGCCAGGCACCTAAATCTCAATTTCATATACTACAGTTTTCTTGAAGTCACTGCATGTTCTGCTTTCTTGAAAAACAGCCCACTAAGAAAGTCAAGTCATTTTCATGGTTTTTTGACTTTTTTTTTTTTCCTTTTAAAATAAGAATTATATATATAATTATACTCAGTCATTTTTTTCAGGATATAACTATGGGATGCTTCCTACTTTTCCATCTGTCAAAGCAACTTATAGAACTGCTTCAAATTTTTCAGATGAAGCTGAAAGAGTTGGCAAGTGCATGGACAAGCTGATACTCCATTTTATGGCTACCTGATCTTCTAAAAAATAGATAAACTGAATCTTTTGTATTTGCAAACAAATGGTCAACTACTAATCCTCAGCTAGTACAGAAAGTCTTCAGCTTTTCATTTCATGGCAAATTATAATTACATGGAAAGGGCAAGTGCCTACAGTCAATTATTCAGCCTGATAAAAGAAATGAAACCTCAATATGATTGAATGACATCACACTCCAGTTCGTTTCTTCCTTTAAATCCATTAACCTCTTTCATATGAGAGCTCTGACAGATGTTGTGGTCTTTTTTTATCTAGATGCAAGGTTTTTTTATTATCAGTTACTCTATCACAGGCTGCTCTAAAAACATACTCTGCACACAGCCTGTAGTTAGAGGTCTCACAAATTAAATAGCTATCTTGTCTACTGGCAATAAAATACCACCATAGAATATAAAGAGGTCATTAGTGATACAAATATACAACACGAAAAGATACCTGTCCACTGTAATAGATAAACTTAAAAGCTACACATGAGAGGGAAAAAACCCATCAACTCTCATTGACAACCAAAAGCTGTGTTTTACTACCTTTGCAACACTTCGGCAACATCTCACTCTGCCTGAAATCCAATTGAAATGAGCAGAGAAAGGTAGCACACAGTGCAAGCAAGGGGTAGAGAATAGAGTAAAAACAAATACTGAACTGGAAAAAAACATAGCACTGTGTTATGTTCACCTTCATTGACATACCACGTGCATCTACTCTAATTAGAGAAAATTCAGTCACTGTAATTTCACTTGTTGAAATTAATGATGCCTTAAATTTATTTTCCTACATAATGTATTATGAATATTAAGCATCTATGTATTCCTCCCTTTTCTTCATCCTACATAAAATGTATACATTTTTCTTTGTCACTCCATTATTCTAAAACCAAAGTGAGAAGAGTCTGTCAAAAAGTACACAAATAACTCCATAGTTAAGGCTGTTTATTAATAAAAGTTACTGAATGGCCATATGATATGGTGAACACATGATGTTTTATCAGAGTAGCCTTGGGCAGCAGTACTACATGAATAGTGTACAATTCTTTTAGTCAAGCAATTTATAACACATTACCCTATGGGATCTCAGAGAAGCTTTTTACAGTCAATTCAGGGAAAGAAAATATAAATGCTTTTTGCAAATGCCTGTAACACTCCTCTGAGTCCTAAAGTCGTAAGTTCTCCATTTATTCCACCCAATAAGATTAAAAAAAACCCAAAACTCTTGCCATTGTTACCCTCAGTTTACTGTCTACCCACCTGCCACTCATGCAGCATTCAAACCACAGTTGCAGAGTCTGTTTTCCTGGCTGGCTAGTGCAGCCACACAATCCCCCAAGAGCAACAAAGCAGAGAACAATGTTGTTTAACCTTCCCTGTCCCCTTGTGCTAGGAAATTAAAGTAAGGATTACTCAAGGTACTTAGTCTCTTGGGTTCTGTTTGTTTGTTCTGGATATTTCTTTGTTACAGTTGTTCAATGGGTGAGCATGGGAAACTGCACAAGAGATAACTGGAATTTAAGAGCTGTGAGCTAAAATTGGGGATGAAGGACTGAATACTAGATTCACACACACACACACACACACACATATCTGTTCTTGCCTCCTTTTCTTTAAACCAATAACAGCTCACCTCAAAGTCATATTGATTTTGTGCTTCTAGCTATTTTACATAGTTTCAGTGTATTCTCCTTCTCAGGGACAAGTCACCCTTTTAGGGAGCACACCAGTCTACTAGACAGCTATTCCCACCTCTTCCATTCTTTCCTTCCTTTCCAACTCACACCACAAATGGAAGCCCTCAGGACTATGCTGATCCCTTAAACTAAAAAAGACTTGGTGTACATACAGACACTGTCTAATACTGTCTAATCATTCAGCTGCACTTGTGTCAAGTAGCTTGCATGTAGGTCACTACTTATGTCAAGTCTTGCAACAACTGAGAACTGTTCAAGGAGCAAGAGAGGTACAAACTGTGTCCAACTGGAAATACAGACAAGATGACATCTTTGTGGAGCATTTCGCTTTGAAGAGCTGAGTTCTTCAATGGCATCTGCCCTCAAGGATAGGGAATGAGTGCTACTCGCTCTTATTTGCAAACATATGTAACCTCCTAGTCTCTGACAGCAAATGGGCTATTAATATCTGGAGTTTTGAATGGCTACTTCTGTTCATTCTAAAGGATTTAAGACATGCAGAGGTCATCAGACACACAAAGTTCACATTTCAAAGGGATGATGGCAAAAATCCAGTATACGGGTTGAAAACAGATGAAATATTTGTTTTTGCACTAGTTTAAAAGATGCTTGTGTCTAATAGTAATACAAACATTAAAACAGCAACCAGTCACTGAATATATGAAAAATATTGGGTGTGATAGCATATAAACAAAAGTCACAGAATTGAAGTTCCTTAGATATTATACAGTCTCAAATGAAATTGATTAAATACTGTTTAATTTCCACAATAATTGATTTCATAACCTTGCTGAGATTATTTTTTTAAACAAGGCTAGTAAAAAGAACAAAATTAAACCAAAGCCTTAATTTCATCATTTCTTCAAGTTTCACTTGACTTTGAACATGCTAAAAAAGAACAAAGACACAAATCCTGAGACTGTTGCTTTGTAAAACATAAAAAACTATTTTGTATTAATAATTTTACTAAAATATACTTCATCCATTCTAAAATTTATGATACTTTTTAAAAAAATAGTATTTTAAATTATTTTAAATTACTATAAATTATTTTTAAATTACTCTTCCTCAAAGTCCTAATGATTTCCTTTTTTACCTGTGAAGGTGAAATACCCATAAGGAAAATAGTTACTCACAAAATTCAAGAGGGTCCGTGTTATATTCCAGGCACACTGATCTATTTTAATGAAAAAAAAAAAAGTTTCAGCACTTTCTACATCCAGTACATACAGAAGCTGTATTTCACACATTAGTTTTTTATCATAATTTATGCACAGGCTTTGTCTATTTCAATAACTCCCTACTAGAAGCAATTTAAAAAGCCCTGAAATTTCACCACTGTGGAAATACATGTTTGATTGAAATACTATAACCCACATATGCTCATATTTATAGCAGTTCTAACATTACTCATGTCCTTTGGTCTGCTTATTTGAGTAAATGGAATATCAAAGTCAATTGTATCCTTGCTTTTGTATTTGCAAAGGACTTCTTCCTAAATTCAAATGAGAGAGTGGAGGGCTTCAGATTAAAATAATTTGCATAGGAACAGTAATATTATGTCAGTGTACTTTAGCCATGTTAAAATGAAGAAAATGCCACACCTGTGCGGTTGGACAACTATGCTAACATCTTTAAGCCCTGAAAACTGTAATTCCAGTCTCTTTAAAGAAAAAAAAAAGCTAGAGAGACAATAAGCAAGCTAATTGAGCTTTAAGATATCTTAGTCTATGGAATATATTGTCAATCTTATTCAAGTGTGAAGATAGTACCTACTTGTCTCTAAATTATAGCTATGCATTTGCCATCACTGTCTTCTCTGTTGCCTCCTTGATTCACAAATTAAGCTCCTAATTTCTTCTATACACCACATGCCATGAGACTATTCTTAGTTTATAGTAGAGACAGGAACTGGAAAATGAGGAGATTCATCAAAACAGCCACTTAGGGAACATAAAAGAAAAATAAATCATTTCTAGGATTTAACTTGACCAGAACCTATACAACATGGCAATAACAAAAGAAAGAACAAATACTAACGCATTAGTTCTTTGCAGACACAGTGTCTTTTAAGTCACTGGTACTAGATGTATACTTAGCTCATAACATAAATTTATATCGGCTACAGACACAAGACCCTGGGAATATCCATAAGACTGATTTCAACAGGTGGATTAAGAATGTTGCAGAGATTTACCTCCATCCCATACCTTCTAACTATTATAAAAAGAAAATTTGTGTACAACGCTTCTTTAAAAGGTCATGAAGATGTCTAACAGCTTAAGAACCACTGCTCAATTGTTCTAACAACTGCTGTTCTTACCTTTCATTCAAATAAATTGGTATTGTATGAGGTTAAAGAAAAGTAACAGGTTAACATAGAAAAATCCGTATTTTAAAAAGATGAAGTGATATGAAATGCTGGAAAATTCTAACAAGCTCACCAATGCACAAGTGATATGTTCAGAATACAAATTCAGGTTCATCCTTTTAGATTTTTTTTCTAATATTACCTAATACCTGCCAGCATGCCCCCTATATCTTACTGTTTCTAATGAAAACAGATTTTACGTTATTAATATATTTCTGGAATTGAAAAAGTCTAAAAGATCAAAGACCTAACATGTCACTAACATGTTTGTCAAAGGATGATGCAGAAATTATTGTTGCAGTGCATTGGCCTGTTTAGTTCAGTCATAATGAGATGAAGCTTTCATGATTTCTCTTTTGGAAGCAGTTTCATCATTTGCTGAAACTCACTCTTAAGGCATTTTTGGTCCTAAAGTACAACACTGTCTTCCTTTCTTCAATTTTTCCTTGCTGCTCTCAAAATCTATATTTTATATTACTGAAAACAATGTCTGTCCTTCCTGGATGATTGCACCACTCAATCACTTGCATATGCTTATCTACTGGACTTCTTTAGGAAATATCTCAGCCACTGTAACTACTTACAGAAAAGTTAAGATACTAAGCAGGCTTCAGTCTAACCCATTTGGATAATATTTGTTCTTTCAAGCAAGAGAGAAGCCAAATATCCCTTTCATAATTTTTTTTTAGCACACTATCTCTTCATTAAGAGGCGATGAAGTAAAAAAATCAGATTCATGCAGTCATTTGGTTAAGTATGGCAATATTAAGATTTATATTGCAATATTCACTTTGAAGAGATTTTCAATAATGAAAACTTGTGTGTTATGTTACTGTTTGGACAGTGTTGCAGAACCTACTGTTCTGGACAGTCTGTAAAGACTGCAAGTTTGAGGGTAAAAAAAAAAATTAACAAAACAGCAGCACATTCACTGGTTTGGAGGTTCCGGATCAGACACATTTTAGCATTCCCAGGATTCATTTCCATTTGCAATAGCTAGGAAAAACTTTGTCAAAAATATAAGGCTGTCTTTCCCATAACCTGACTGCAACCGTTTTCAAGGCTGACTTCAATTCTGCCCTTGAAGCATGGCTCCAACTTTGTTGCTAGGATGCACAAAATTCTTTCTTGTCCTATATTTCTCTTATCACAGAATTTCTATAGACAATCTTCAGCTGGTACTGTTGGCTTGATGTCTTTTGCCTTCCAATTACATTCTTCAGCAACACAATAGAATACAGCCCCACAGATGAGTCATAGCTGTGCTTATTGTGGTACCAACAGCTATCTTATGAGGCTATCATCAGTTGACACAGATACTAGTCTAACAGGATATTGGCAACATGACCTGCAGATACACTGAACTTTGACTTACTTCTGAAGCAGCAGCAACATACAGAAAAGTGCTCACAATAAAAAAATATTTTTGTGGAACCAGTGTGCATAGACCATTGTCTTGCTAATGCCTTCAAATCTTTCCAGGCTTCCCTAAACCTTAACAGAGAAGACTCTTGACCCATAAGAACATAAAATGCTACCACAGAAGCTTTCTGTTCCCTACTATTGTTAATGCCTAAATGTGAGTTGTGCTTGGAAGCACTTCAAATTTCCACCATGCTACAGCCATGTCATGGATCTTGCTTAATATACTACTTTCTTAGCAAAAGCATCTTTATGTCTTTTACTGAAATGATAACTTTCTAATAGTCTAATTACTCCTAGGTGCCGGTAATGTAAAAAATTGAGTTATTCCAAGCTGCAGCTAACATAAAAATCTAATCATAACTTTTATCAGAGACATTTAACTGTTCTCCCATACAAATATCTTTTATTTATTTACCTTCCAAAATCATCATCTGCAGATCATATAGAGAAAAATCTGGTTCCTCAGCAAGAAAAAATAGTTCTTTTTATTACTATAATTACTTTTTTTGTCTGAAGACTACTGGTATAACTCAAGACATCAGAAGTTACTGGAATAAATCAAATGAAAATTTATTGTTATACAAAGAAATTTACCCTGTATATAGCTCTCCACATTTTCCAAAACATCATAAAGCAAAATGAGTGTCTTGAATGAACTCAAGAAGAGTTCACTGATTTTGCAGGTAAGAAAACCTAATACACCAACAGGAGTAACAGTAGCCTAGGCACTGAATGTTTTAATAACTTCTAAAAAACACTGACAGCTTCCACTCCTCCCTTGAGCATGGGACTTCATTGTGCTACTTAAAACAATAGTACCTTGGAACTGTTCAATAATGGTTATTAGAAAAAGTCTCAGTACGGAACTTCAAGGTGACTATCTTTCAGCCCACAAGCGGGAGAACAAAGTCATACTGGCATAGGCAGGAGACTGAACTGTAGGGAGTCCTTGGTATTCTCCCACACAAAAGAATTTGTAATGTTTCCAATTGAGTATCTTTGCCCTTCATTGGTATAGCTTATTGTATACTCTATGAAGTGTTGAACTACACTTTTCTTTGGACTTTGAAAGCATCTCTTATGCTGTGGCAAGTACTGCAATAAATTATAACTGGCCAGAGAATCTTTAAAATGTACATTTTTGGCTGTCCCCATCCACATTAAGTAACTGCAGTCTATCATGTCTATTTCATAGCATCTGAGCACCACGGACAAGTGAATAATTAGCTTTAGCAAGAATAGCCAGATTTATGTTCAGAAAAATTTAACTCCTAGAAAGCTCAGCGACTCAAGAGATGGATTTCTCTCTTCATGCAACACTAATCTCAGTTCATATTTCCCATGTAGTTAAGATAAATTGGCAAAAGTGGACATGATTTAATTAAAACCTGAAGCCTTCACAGTGCCTGTCTCCTAAATGAAATTTCTAATGAAAATGAAAAAGATTGTTTCTAAAAATTGCAAGTACTAGATTTTTATTTAAAAAAATAAAAAAATAACCCATGAATAGTGTCTTCCTTGCAGTAACAGAGGTAGATAGGAATCCAAACTTTTAGGATTCTTCTGTCCAACACATATGACCAGTTAGTAGAGTACTACTCTATAGCTTTACAAACCCTCCCCCATGTAAAAGTACTGAATGAAAAGTAATGATCATTCCGTGCTTCCTGAAGTAACAGCTCAGTACAGTGATAAAAGACAGTCCAATGCGGCATACTGTTTTGTTAGCATTTTAACATAACAAATGACCACTATCCCAACATAGGTATTAGAATTTGTTCTCTGGAAGTTCAGAAGGTTAAAATGTTTTGTTTTCTGTCTGTCTCTTACATTGAGGTATATTGAATAAAAATCAGAAGGCAAAATTTGTATTTTTTTGCCACGTCAATCAGTCACATTGAGATGTGAAGTTACATTTTTTTTTTTAGCACACAAATATAAGCAAGTGAATTCTGACTTTTAATGCTTGTACTGACTAAAGTCAAGTGCTTTAGTGCCTGGTTTTTGAGCAGCATATTTTTAAAATTTTCTTCTTTGGTATAGATTTGCTCTTTGACTTCATAAAACATCAGTTAAAAATTGCATTCCCAGGACATTTGCAGAATAAAACACTGTGCACATTTACACAGAGGACATTTAAGAGAAAAATACCTCCCTCTGCCAGCACTAGGACTCTGAAATTTATATCCAGGTTCAAATGATATCTCCCCTACAGGGAAATGTGTAGGCCATCCAAGTAAAAGTGTGAAGTGGAAATAAAGAGAAAGACAACCCCCAGTATAGCAAATCTTTTGTGATAAATCACCAGATACAGTAAGAATGCAATATGAAGTTTCCTTTTATTAAAGGTCCCTCAGCATTCACAACTTCATGAGTACAGTAAACTGTATCTGCAAGAAAAGGACATTACAGAAAGGTCACTAGCTAGTGCTTAAGTACGCTCACAAAGATTGTTTCAGAATGCAACCTCAAACCCATACAGAATTGATAAGAAATATGAAAATTAAGCTAAAATATAAAGCTAGCAACTATATTGTCTCCTCTCTCTGATCTTCAGATGCATCAACCAAAAGAAAAATAGGTTTTTGCTTCCAATCTTCTTCTACCTCAATTTTATTCAAATATCCTCTTTCTCATCTTCTAGAATCCCTCTCTACCAACTAATCTAGCACACCCCGTGCCTATCAATCCCTTCTTCCACCTAAAATTTGGTCCTTGTGTATAATTTCTTTCCCTTCCTTCTTGTCACAGAAGCAAGATTCTAAAATAAAGCTCAAAGTATAGACAGGAATGTTCAAAATAACTCAAATATTTCATCTTTCACACACCTTTAATTAAAATGGCACATGGGTTTGTAGCTGCTAAAAAGTTTACATAGGCTCAAATGGATTTTCCTTCCATAAATTTTCCATTTGGAGTTATTAAATACAAACACAAAACCTCTGGTTCAGGAAGATTTGAAGCCAAAAGTTATCAAAAGCAAAAAGTATTATGGAGAAGCATTGTTGTGGTCCATCTCATCCTTCCATTTCTCTTTTACCATGCGCTACTGGCCACTATGGGAAACAGTATAATCTACTAGATGTAGATTTGATCTCATCAAATAAATACAAACATTCTTATATCACTTTTAATTTCCAAGGGAAAATGCCAATTAAGCAATCATGGCCTCCATCTGTCTGCCTGCCTGCCTATTTCATGTTCCAATATAATTTTGGGATCAGCACTTGAATTTCAACAAAGTTTTCAGAGATTTTTTTTTTTTTTTTTAATTCTTACATGTTTTGTAAAAATTTGTCTGCTGAGATAGAAGACCCAATGTCTGGTGCAGTAAAAACACCTGTGTTTGCCAGCAGCAGGCCACTCAACCAAGTAGGCTCAAACACAGCTTCAGCTAGCAGTTGCCAGTGTTGCCATTCTTTGCCAGAGTAGGATAGCGCAGGAAAGAGGAGCAAGAGCAATGAAATTACTTCATTATGACATTTGGAGCAGAAACTATGAAAAACAAAAAGAGAGAGGAAATAATCAACATAAAAAATTAATTTCCAGGTCAGTCCTGGTGGTTGCCTGTTAAACTCTCTTACTATATGAGAAGACAAGAGTATTATAATAACCAATACTGAGAGAAATTGAAATTATACCAACAGTATCCTGGCCTCCATGTTCAGGTACTGAGCCCAAGGGAGAAGACAGCATAAGCAAGCCCTCTGTAGGCAATACAAAGTGGAATTCAAGTGGACACTTGTACATTCCAAGTATGAATGCACATGGAAGCTCGCTTTCTGAGGCAAGATAAAAAGCTATGAAGGCAGTTCAGTTTTAAATTAGACAGGAGGGGAGTAGCTGTGACAAAACAACCTGTATTTAGATGATTTCCTTTGAGACTGTTGGTGGAAGGGAATGAAAGCTACATTAATATTTTAAAACATCTATATTCCTTTCTAGTAGCCCGACTAAAGACCTATTTCAGAGTTCCCAAGACATTTATTATTAGAACTAAATGCAAACTAAGAAAATTATGCAATTTACTTTATTTCAGCTAGCCTCCTTCCAAAACAGAAATGAAACATAAGTCATTGAGAATCACAACTCTGTTGCAACAAAATGTGAAACTTTGAACAGGATCTTGATTCAAAGTGTGGAAAATAAGAGGATTCCATATCTTGAGTCTGAATCACCGTTAACAGTGAAGTAAAAGAGCATTTTAAGAAAAAAAAATCTTCTCTGTTTTTGATAGTGTTGTGTATTATGAAGGAGAAAGCCAATGGAGTAAACTGTTCTTTATTTAATGATGCTGCTGTATTTTGTATGTAAAACCGTGCTTCTGTTTTTTGCAGCCCACCAATAAAAAGCCAGATAAAACATATATTATTGATTAGCTGACTTCTTTTGAATTAAAAATAAGTGTTGAAATTGTCCATGCAGTTACTATGAATTTGAAGCTTTTTTAGATCACTGTACATGCAAATTTGGCTTCTGGAATAGAAAAGAAAAAACCCAACATTTTTGTTAAAATTTTTGCAGTTAAACTAAAAAAACAAACCCAACTTACAGATAGACTGCAAGTCACTTAGTTTCTGGTGATAAATTGGGTTTTAAAATGACATATAGGTAGGAAAAGAGCAGGAGTTATGTGGATGAAAAAATTTGCAGAGAGCACAGGCATTAGCTCCCCAGGCTCCCAAAGCTGTAAAATATGTATTTCTCAGTAGAAGATTTTCCAGCTCTCTTTCTTCAAACTAAATTTCTCTTTTCACAGGAATTTCCTGCTGTCAAATTATACAGACCCTAGACCACCTTCCTGGTTCCAGTAAAACTCACATTCAATAAGCACTTCACTCTTTCTACCTGCTGCATATGGAGCCTGTGCATCTAAATTAAGGACACTTAGCTCCTATCACTTAGTAATATGACACCTAGAAGTGTTAAACTGCTTGACCTCAATCCCCAGTAAGGGCTCTTGATTCTGGGGCTAGTTACCTTACTAAATGCAACTGAAGTTGATTAGTTCCAAATATAATTCTGAGTTCCCCATCTCTAAATTACTCAAACTTTCTTCCTCTCACCTGAAGACTGTCTTTTGCCTTCAGTAACACCTTTTAAGCTTTTTTCCTCACTCCAATGCCCACAAATGAAGGCCTTTTTTAGTGTCTTGACTAATACTCTCTATCCACTGAGAAATGAACACATTTTAACAAATCAAGAATGCATGAAAAATTCATTCATGTATTTGTACAAGTCTTTTACGACACAATTATGAATACTTGATTTGCCATATTTTAGAAAC
Source organism: Colius striatus (assembly GCF_028858725.1). Taxonomy (NCBI): domain Eukaryota; kingdom Metazoa; phylum Chordata; class Aves; order Coliiformes; family Coliidae; genus Colius; species Colius striatus. The sequence goes on from NC_084771.1 coordinate 15,553,964, forward strand.
TGTCCAATTAATAACAGAAATCCTAATTTGTAAAAAGCAAATTGACCTAATGTACTGTTCAAGACGGTATCTTTATTTAGAAATAGTTTAGAGAGGAATCCAGAAGGATGTTTGAAAAATAGGCAATTTACCATTGGGAGATGTTTTATTCATAGAGACATTGTGAAAAAGGGGTTGAAAACACTGAAGATGACTTAATTAGAATCTTGAATTTAATGAAACAATTATATCTATTACTCTAGGCAAAATAAGATCTTTTAAGTTAGGCTGGAGCAGTACTGGGATACAGATGTTGAGGAAAGAATAAAAAGTAACAGAAATTCAGTTCTTTTCCACTTTCTTCCTGGATTTATCTGGTTTGTTCTTTTTTAATAAGAATTCAGGAACAATCTATTTTGTTTAATCTTTAGGCAACAGTACAGAAATTCAACAAAACAGAAAACTATGAAGTGTATTTTCCACTTCCATGAAAGTATGGACTTCAAAATAAGGAGCAACCTTTTAACCACCCTAGAACAGTTATGTATAGGGAGGAAAGGAAACACACAAACTTCTCTTTCATTTTGTGCATTCCTCTGAAGCACAGCTATAATGGTACAAATACAAACAGAAGATAAAACAATCATGACCTATCATAGCAAAAAATACTTAATATATAGGAGTGGCCAGACTTGAACCAGTTCAGAGTAAATGTTGTGAAAGGCTGCTACCCAGCAATACCTGCAAAAGACATCATGAAAGGGACTTTTAAGTACTCTTAATACCTTTGGAAACATTTGGTAAGACTCTAGAGTTGGAATTTCTCAGAAAGCTACAACAAATCTGATATTAATGTCTTCTGCTTTAGTAACAAATAAGGGTATAGTGAAGTGATATAGTTAAGCTGGAGCTAATATGTTCTTCACATCACCTCTAGATACAAAAAGCAGTATAAAATGATCAGCTGGGACACCTTACATAATGTGTTTCTTTTTATGCTTCCTTTGTTCATTTTCTACTTATTTGATGCTAAATACTTCACTGATGAACTACTGACTTAAGTTTTTAGCAGTTACAGTACAGCTAAAACTACGAAGCTGGAAGTTTTGTAGCCCAATGAACATGTACAGCTGTTCAACAGGCTGCATGTTAGAAGAGGTCTCAGGTTTTGTCTGGTCTTGCTTGGACTGCCTGAAAAAGAATTGCATTTGCCTGTTAAAATGCAGCAATTGTCTGATAACCACTGCCTAATTTGTTTTAGGCCTTGTATGTTCGTGGAGTTCCATCTATTGTTACATTCATAGATACTTCTCTATTAGACAACAATAAAAATAATTATGCTATACAGAATGACCCATCTATGATCCCAGTACAATGCTGCAATGTCAAGGAGTACAGTCACAGTATAATAGCAGAGGCCCTAAAAGCATAGGCACAAGATAATAACAGATGTCAGACTAAGTAAGCACAGGTCAATTATTGGTCAAATGCAATACAACCTTAGAAACTGGGTAAGTCTAATTTTTTGAATAAAGCAAACAAAGATCAACTGTTTAATATGTGTAAAACACATTATATGAAATAAACTCAGAAATCACATCAGTTTGCAGAGAGTATAAAAAATTTACTCAAGTGTCTAAACAGCAATCCCAAAACTGACCCCCAGAGCCAAGCAGACCCAACTGCGAGAAGCCACCAACATCGTACTGCTCCTGGGGAGGAGCAGAAAGCAGCCACAGTATCAACATACTCTGTTACATGAATGCCTGCAACGCTGAAGACTGTAACTGAGGTCACATAGTCACAACGGTAGGGTGCTGGCACAGAGAGTTTTTTATTTCCTGTATGGCTCGTGCCCCACAGAGATTGTCTCTGGCAAAACCACATATGATTATGTTGCTTCAGTTCATGGATAAAGAAAGAAAGAGGAAAAGCAATCAAGCATCCATTTAAAGTTTCAACATTTAACACGAGCCAGAAGTGAAATGTAGAAATTTTGAAGCAAAGAATGTAAGAAACTGTTTACTGTCTTATACTGTAGATTGAACATTTGGGATTTTGTTTATTATAGTTTTGGTCTAAGCTTACTGGCCTGGAACAACTAATGAATTATTCCTTCCGTAGTTTGCCCATTTAAAAGAAACATACTCTCACCTGAAGAGCCCTGGGAGGTGACTTTGATATTTTTTAATAGAAGTGCAAATTCATATTGTAGGTTTAGAAACTGAAAAGCATTTCTAACAACTGGAACTTAAACAGGTCTTCTTTGATTGCCCAGGGACAACTCTGAAGACTTCCTGTTATTAAATCTAGATTTTAAGATTAAAAAAAACCCCTAGATTTTAAGTTTAAAAGTATAATTTCAGCAACTATATCCATTGCAACATGAAGTTGTTTATGCTATTATTATTTGTAAACAAGTAGTTTCTTTATTAAAGGAAAAATCACTCTCTTATGCTGCTTGAGGCATTTGATAACACCATAGATGACTTCTGTCTTTTTTTATTATGTTAGGATCTACAAAGCAAGACACAGCTTAAGTTTTTTTTTTTTTAAATCACTGTATCAATTACAGTATCTTACAGGAAATGACTTCAGCAATTCTAAACATCATTCTTCATTTATTACTTTACAGGAGGAAACAAACAAAAGACCATGACACACCAGCTGAGCTAAAATCTCTTCAGGTTTTACTCTGACCCAGATGTAATTTGTTTTTAAATGGGGCTGAAAAAAACCTACACAATTGTTGGAGTTACTTAAGTATTAAAAACATGAGCAAGTAAAATGTTTCAGCTATTAAAACTGTGCTTCAGATGTGTTCTCCAAAATTAATATGCTTTAAAAAAAATATTTGAAATAGCAACACACACCTAGCATAGTGAAAAAAAAAACAAACCTTTTTTAACAAAGATGTAATGATGTGGAAATAAACTGTAAGGTCAGTGCAATATTTCGGATTGAATCACTTCCATGAGAAGATGATGTTCAGGTTGGTTTAGATGCCCTGCTCTTCATAGCAAATCTGTTCATTTGTAAATACTGCAGGAAAAACATCTTGCCAAAGGGAAAGGAAAGGTGTGAAATAAAGGGAACTTGTAGTCATTCTCCTATGGCACAACTAAAGTAATTTCTCATCTGCCTTGCAAAGTAATCGTTGTACTTCAGTTTTCACCTGTCCTTAAAAAGAAGGTGTAAGCACACATTGCACCAGGCACACTGCATTTACAGAACACTACGAGCCCGGCAGCTCCTGCAGAGCAGCAAATGCACTGTAAACTGCTACCTTTATTGAAATTTGTTGCCCAAAGGTATTGGTTAGTGTGTTTTATGTTCATAGGTCCCTCACAGGAAGGAGACACTTGGTATTATAGTCATGCTGTACCTAGAGAACAACTTATACGGAAACTAGTCTTGCTACTTAAAATACTTTTCACCAGTCTAGCAAGATTTGCCCAACTCAGTCCATAACTTTCAGTCCACTAATATCTGCAGAGTCTATGGCTCCATGAATGCTCACATACAAACATGCTGAACAAAATCTCAGATGGTGTTTCAAAAAACATGCGAATGGGTGATACTGCACTGTTAAGGCGGCCATTGGCAAAGGCACAGCTGGACAGAGGTAACTGGCACAAAAACGAAGCCTTTAGAATTTGGGAGAAAAGTTTTGTCTGTTTTGGCCTGGAGTAATCTCTAGAAATATTTTTTTTAAAAGGAATGTCATCTTTCATATTTAACAATGTTCCTCACAAACCCAGAGCAGTGGAGCATTGCAGTGGGGGTCTGTATTTTTCAAAAGAAGCTGATGAAGTTAATGCCATTTTAACTGAGTTTTGGGGTAAAGTTTTATCCGAGAGATAATTATAGCAAGCTGAGAATGCCTCCAGTTTAAATGTTACTTAATCCCTCATGGCAGAACTGTAGGTGATGATGTCCTCACCCTCTTTCTGAAGTGCAAACTTTCAAAAAAGCTAATAGTCTAAATTCACAAAGTCTTCCTTCAAAAGGAAATAAAACTGTTTTGAAAGACAGGTTTTGAATACGATTGTGATTTTAAAGCAGCCTATTTAGAGAAAATGGAATCCATAAATGTCAACAACACCTGAAGTCTGACTGAAAATGTGCCTGTTTTTTGACAATAGCATAGATAAGCCACAGGCATCAAACATCGATTATTTTATCAGTTAGATAAACGTTGAAAGAGGTGGTGGTTACTAGGAAACTCCATTCCTAATTTACTTCAACAGAAATCTGCAAATACAAGTGCAAGCATCAAAGAATGCTAAATGAAATTCAGTAAATGAGCATTTCCCCCTAAGAAGCCAGGATAATTCTGTGAAGTCTTCTTGGGTTTGGTGACAATCTCTGTAAAATGGTGCAAAACCATGCAACATTTAAGGCAAGTTTTCTTCTGAGTGCCGTGTGACCATGGGAAAGAGCTGTATGATACAGTATACCAGAAGTAGATATCCCGATGATGCAAAACCCAGTCTTCTGACTTGTACTTACAGAAAGGACATGACAGAAAGAACCTTTAGCCAAGTAGAACACCTTCATAGAAGTTATGAAATAGATGCATATAGATAATTTTACAAGAGTTGTTACATAAGTTATGTTTTTTCCATTCATTAAGAATTAAATTTTGGTATTGTGACAAGCACAGCTAAAAAGGACAAAGGAGGAATAGCTGTAGCTAGTAAAGTTTTTTGTCTGCTAGAGATGTCCTGGGGGAATTTTTAATAATGGATGTCATTTTTCCACAGGAGTTTGTGTTTTTAAGTCTTGATGAAACAAAACGATGGCTTAAACCTAAAAAGAAAATGCAGACTTCAAAAAAAGCCCATAAAGTGTAAAAACTTGTGGCCATTTTTGCAATGAAAGGTGATAATAAGTATAGAAAAAGGTCAAAATATGATATTTAAATGAATCTTATTTTTCTATTAGTGTCTTATTTTAACTACCACTTTATTTATAGGCAGAGGAAAAGAAACAGAAGAAGGAAACCTGAAGTCAAATGGTGTCACAATCCTCTATGAAATATTCATGTCTGTCTGAACAGGACAACTGCAATGTTGTTTTGCATTAAAATCTTTTGAGTGGATGAAAAAAGGAAAAGAAAACATACAGATCACAGGAGTGACCATGCACGAAGGTCAATAACTCATTTAGATCAATATCTTACTAATAACTAATAGACAAGTTCTTTGAATATGCATCTATACTATAGCAGATAAATACAGTGATTGCAAACACACCCAGATATACAGCAGAGAAGATACAAAGGGTTTTACCATCTCTTACAGTCTCAAACCCAGAAATGACTCAAAAGTTGTTTTGCTTCATGTTTTCTCCCACCCTCTTCTACAGAAGTCAATATATCTCAACTATGCAAAGTCTGAATCATTCATACAGGTCTTATCTTCAGTCTCTTAATTCCTCTGTGGTTCCAAGAGCTGAGTGAAAAAAGCACTAACATACTTAATACTTCCTCACACCCATTGAAGATTGTTTCCCACAGTATCTTAAGGGTACTGTCCAATTCAGCTTCAAATAAAATCAAGCCAAAGGGCTTCAAAACCACTTCAGACAGATTCTTGCAAAGTCTAATACGTTTTATTGGTTCTAAAAGGCTTTCTTTCATTAGCTTAATTTAATTCCCCAAGTTGCTATTCTTTTGAATCTACCAAAATACCAATTACTCTGTAGTGATTATAAAAGGGCCTTTGGATACTTGTTGATATTTCCTTTCAGATAGCCAGCCTTTAAAAAACAAATTAAAAAAAATCGAGGCCAAACTCTCACTTGATCAACATAGCAACATTTGAATTCATTACATGCATGTAGCATACTGCAAGAACCCAGGTGGAGGGAGAGTTAGAAAGATGAGACAAAACACACAATACATGCATTAAGTCTCACCTATTCATTTTGCCATCAAAGGATGACAAAGTATGGAAATTCAATTCTACTTGAAAAGCTAGTAACAGATCTTATACTGCAAAAATAACTTGGGGAGCATTTGCAAATTTATTTTGGGGGTTCACCTTCCTACTTGGAGTTTTCTTTTGTTCTCCCTTTCTCCCAACATCTAAAGTGGTGGCAACCCAAAGTTCAAACAAGTACTAGAAGGTTAACTGCTCTTGAATATTAACAGGGTTTTCTTGACCTGCTTTCACTAATTTCATAGATAAAAAACTCATGTGAAAACGTTACTTCTATCAGTTCTCATTTTCTCTTTCAATTAGTAGAGATGCCTGCACTTCGCATATACTGAGTTACTTTTATTCTTTTTACCTAATAAAAAAATTATAAGATTCTCTGGATCATTGAGACATGCATTAAATCAGATGTTACTTTGACACGAGTGAAATTCTCTTTTGTTTTCCCTAAAGGCTTCTGTGATTTTTTTAAAATCACTCAGCACATACACTCATTTACAATATCAATCTAACCACAAATGAAACCAAACTCTTAAATAGCTACTGAACAAGCAGAACAGAGGCAATAGAAGCAAAGACTTCCCTCATTCCAAGCAGTTCTATTTATATTCCTCAATACACATTGAAAAATCATATCATTTGTAGGCACAGTTGAAAAAGTCAACCTGTATCATCTGCTTTGAGACTATTATAAAGGACATAAAACAGTGACAATTAAAATAAGAATCCTTGATTACAATATAACAAAACAAGGTATTTACCAGCAACATTGTATATCCTAGTTCCATCTTCATAGACCCATATTTCAACTAATAGTCGAGAACTGAAGCTGTGTTAATACAGTACAACTTGAATCCTAGTGTAATAGTTACTCCATCAAGTTCTACAGAATTGTATTAGGGTTGAGACACTGTTCTGAAGTTTCCATATAACTCTATTGTAGAATCCCTGGATAAAATTAAACAAGATAGGTCCCAAAAAACCCCATTTTTCCATGGAACTGGTTTTTTCCCTTCTAACTTAGATTTTACATAATATCAATCCCTTCACTTCTTCTGACATTCTCCAGTAGTCAAAAATCAGGTTAAGAGTAGGATAAGGAAATAGCTTCTCAATGTCATCTCCCTTTGCTGAAAAGTCTTTCCAGGATGTGGATGAGCAAGGTTCACCTTCCTCAGCATTAAAAGAGAGAAGTTTAACATTGAGATTTTCCTATGTAGATGGAGGCTGGCTCAGAAGTGACACTGTGACATTACTTCAGCTGTCTGTGGCTCATCTCAGAATCACCTGCACAGTTTTTGGATTGCATTACACTTTTCTGTGGTTTTGACATCAAAATTATTATTAGCAAGATCAAATAACTGAGTTTATTAATTCTTTGATTAAAAAATTTACTGTCTTGCACATGAGTGTTTTATAAGGACTTGAAAGTTTATTTTCAAGCTCAATTCTTGTGGTGCAATGTCAATTTCACAAATTCAATTTGATCTTAATGCAGAAAGTTCTTTTAAAGAATATGCTGCAGCCTAAGAAAATCTGTAACTAATGAAATCTTTAAATATTTGGTCAAGGTAAGAACTACCTTTGGTGGTAAACTCTCAGATAATGCAAAATAGATACAATTTATCTAAGTAACACTCCTGAAGTTCCAAAAAGACTGACAGCATGCCAAGTTACTTTAAAATTCTGAGACAAAAAAGAAAGATTACCTTTATAAGTTAAAAGCATTTTTCCCCCCACTTAGTCATCTATTTATATGAAATTTAGGATTAAAATCAGGTCTCTCAAAATTCAAGTTAAGAATATCTCATGAGAATTAACATATTTCCAGCTTCCATCTGTGAGGTCATTAAAGCTCCAATCTGTTCAAATTCAGAAAGTTGGGCCCAAGTGGAAGCATCTCAATCTCATTTTCATACCTCTTACAGATAGTTACCCAGATTTCTAATTTAATAGCAGTTTAGGTCAGCTATAAATTCTACATTCTGTAATTGTCAGACTATTGGTTAACATAATGAACCAAGGTTCAGGTTTCAACAGTTTGTTACTCTAAGTTGTTAAAAAAGTCCAATTCTGTTTAAAAATGAAATTGTGCAAGGTCCCCAAAGGGCAGAGATAAAATTCCAAGGCGTGATGCAGAATACTGGTCTGGCTCCGGGAAGCAGAAGTTTGGTGTTAACATGGTGTCAGACTTGGTCTGGTAAGCTCTGCCTTGCTGACATTGCCCTACCACTTCCATTTCCAGAGCCTGAAGACACATGGTTCTTCACACTCACTTATCACTGCATGGTGTAAATGGGCTTAAACTTACTCAGTAAAGAGGACAATGTCTGTTTTTTTTAAGAGAGGATTTGGGCTAATTTTCATGCCTCAAAGCTGTCTCTCTCCCTCCATTCCCTCCCAAAGCTTCAATCTCCTCCTTTCTTTTTGGAAAAAAAATGAACTTAACTGAATTTCTTACAGAAATGTCAAAGGAAAGGTTAAACTGCTCCTGTCTCATTCATCAGAATGATTTTCTTCCTCTTTTTATTATTTCGTACCACAGAAAGAAGAGACTAAGTAGCAGATGATTTGAAATAACATTAAATGGCAAATACAGGAGTTTTGTTTTCAGCCAAAGAAATCTGCAGTTAGATCATGTACAAAATCCCCTAACAGTTGACATAAGATTTTTTTTCTGTATATATCTGATTTCTGACATTCAAAAATGTGACCTTCAAAATTAATTTCCTTTTGAGTTTGATTTTTTCTGTGCCTTCTTGTTTAACAGTTATTAAGTCTCATCAGCACACACTGTACATCAAAGTAAAGAACTACCATAACATAGACCTTACTTTATTTTTCTCCATTAAATCTTCTTCAAGTTTTCATCTCATCTGATACATTTGCTTTGAGGTGATGTTTAAACAAAATTCAAGTTAATAAAATCTTCTCATATTTATTTATTTTAAAACAGCACCTGTTATCTCTCAAATTCCAGCTGCTTGCTGTACCTTCTGTGATTTCACAGCAACTGACCAGAGTTGAATATTGCATATCCAAGCTTTTAAAGCAATATTCACCATACCTGATTTGTTTTAATTATAGTTTGTGGAGGGAGGGGGAAGAAGAGGGAGAACTGTAGCATTTAGAAGCAAGGAAATGGCACCTTTCCTGTTGTTATTAATCTTCAGTTGGGTTGTGTTTGGATGTTTTATATGCTGACTTGAGAAGATATTAACAAGGCCCCATGATGAATTATAGTAACTTGGTATCATGAAACTGGACAAATTATAATTGAAAAAATGTTTCTCTGCATGAACAGCAGTTGAATAGCTCTGCAAGCATAAATAGAGAAGCCACTTAAGGTAGTGTCAGAAGGATGGAGCCAGTCTGTTCTCAGTGATGTCCAATGATAGGACAAGGGGCAACAGGTACAAGCTGGAACATAAGAGGTTCCAAAGAAACACAAGGAAAAACTTCTTCACTGTTCAGGTGAGGGAGCACTGGAAGGGGCTACCCAGATGGGTTGTTGAGTCTCCTCTGGAGACATTCAAATCTACCTGGATGAGTTCCTGTATGACCTACTCTAGGTGGTCCTGCTTTGGCAGGGAAATTGGAATAGATCATCTTTTGAGGTCCCTTCCAACCCTTAAAGATTCTATGATTCTGTGGCAGTAAATGCCTTTAACACTCACCTTCCATTATGTCTTAGAAAAATCTATTTCCAGTATCCATCTGAAATGTAATTCCAGTTGCAACATTGGTGGTAAGCAAAGTAGATGAAAATGTAAACAGTCAAATCTAGCTTTTGAGTTTCCTAAATTGTCAAAACTTTGGATCTTCACTTACAATATAATGACATAGTCTGTGTCTAAAATATACATATTACAGTCAAAGGATTATTAAAATGAACAGGCTAGTTTCAAGTAGCTTTAAAAACTGGGATATCAAAAGGAGTTTATAGTTTAAATTTCCACATCTACAACCTGGGATGCAGCTTGCAATTTAGATTTCTTAAATTTTTTTCTACTAAGGAAATGATTCACCTATAAGGTGTATGAAAGAATCAAGTACATAATTTTAGAACCGCTGCCTGAACATACACTCTGTCACTACTTAGCTCAAGAGATAGACACTTCTCTCCTACATTCAGCCACGCAGACAATATGGTGTCATTTTTATCCAGTCTTTGATGATGGTAGACATCTAACCCATTCCCATCCTTTTATTTGACACTTCATCCTCTAACTCAAAGCTCTGTAATTGTTTATCAAGGACACATTTGTAATAAGACAAAACTTAAACACTCCTTTCTCTTCACAAGGAGTAGTAAAAACAGTCATGGTGTTTCATTGTTCATGATCTTTGGAAACAATGTCAGGTTTCTTCGAGAGGAAAGAGACGTGAATCCTCTACTAAGACTCGTGTCTTAGTAGATTCAGCCTTAATATAAACCAATTTAAACTCAATACTCCACTCATAAAAAGGTGATATATCTACCAAGTATCTAAATTGTCACGAAACCAGAATGTCCATGGCCCTGAAGTGGGTACAAAGAACAGAGTGAGTCTGCTTCTCGAGGGCTAATCTGTTCTCCTTACATATACATAAATCTTTCTTATTTCCAGTACCACCAATGCAACAGATCTAGATCTTTGCAGAATTATCTCCAAGGAAATACTGACAAAGTAGGAGGGAGAGGCTTCCCATAAGCAGTCATATAAAACAACTTCATCTTAGTTCTCAAAAGCAGAGGCAAACTGGCTCTTGATCAAATCTATGCAGCAGAAGAGTGTCACTAGTATAGACAGTGCATGTTTGTGTTTACATACATAGGATCTATAGCATCATTGACAGCTTCTGTACTCTTATTCACTCCATTCTAAAAGGCTAAAAGCAGGATGGTGTATTAAAAGGACCTTCAAAAAAAAATAAGAACTTCAATAGTTTCATTATGATGGAGCTAAGTACCACAAACCCTAGTTTTACGAGAGAGAAAATTAGAAAGTTATTGAGGGTCAGATTTTTCTCCATCTGTAAATATTACATTTATTACCTGCATGGGTATCATCAATAAGAGTAACATGATACAGTAGCCACTCAAATACTTATGGGCACTAGCCATGGATTAAGACACTCTTGAAAAATTAAAATAACAGGTACAATCTTTGAAAGCTGAATTATCAACATAAAAGCACTCTAAACTTCTTGAATAACATCAAGAGAATAGAAAAGTACCATAACTCAAATGAAAGATGTGTTGCTTGTCAGAACCACTGACTGGTTTTTAATCCCCACAACTTTTCCTACCTCCATCTAGGAAACAAAAAGAAAGTGCATGCTAAGGGGCTAAGAGACTCTTCATATTGCCTTCCTACTCATAATCTTAAGATGACTGTCAAAAGACTTTTAATTTCCTGTGAGAGGGAGATCAGGTTAATCTTCAGTGATAGGTGTTAACAAAATCCTATAAGCAGAGCTAAGTTCTATGCACTGAAACTTAAAACCATTGACATCCATCATTAGTAATTATTCCTATGCCCAAATAAACCTTTTTGTATGACAATCATTACATATGTTAACTATAATTCTGAAATGCATGTGTTAATACTGAATTAAAAGTGTTAAGTATTTACAATTTGTTCTGGACAGGTTATGAGCTTTTTGGTTTTAGAAGCTTCTGGGTTTTTCCAGAATCTAAATCTGACTGTAATATGCCAAAATTCTTCAGGTAAAAGCCACTCATAACTAAATCTCAAAAAGTTATTAGCATGAAGATAGCTGATCAGAACCAATGAAGGCTTTACATTTCTCTACCTAGACAACATTCTCTTTTGAATTTATTTTCACTTATACAGACTAAAGTAGCATAAGAATCCACCAAAGTCTCCAAGCCCAGTATGCGTAAGAGACAGATTTCAAAGACGATAACTAAAAGTTTATTTAGTATGAAGTATTTACCAATAGACTTATTCTCCAGCCTGTATATTATCTGCTCATGGTACTCTACTACCTGAAAACCTTTTTTATTAGTAGTCTTTCTATTCTACTACCCTGCAAACAAGAACAGTGTGTGTATAAAATTATTTATTAGACTGCTGGGAGGAGGTTGATTTTTCTCTTTGAATATTTATCAAGTTCTTTCAAGTCTCTGTAGTTTAACACATGCATCTACATTGAAGCCAAAACATACATTTGAGTTCATTTACTGCTAAAGCCAACATTCTTAGATATTGAAATGATTAGGAGTTAGTGGTGTTCCAGCTGTATCAGTACTAAAGCTATTTCAGATTATTGAACTGTGCAAGAATATTTACTAAAAATATTTACTAAGAGAAGAACAGGTTAATTGTTTGCACTAGGAAACATGAATTAAGGCTAAATGTTTACAGGAGAGCTCTTTCTATTCCTCCAACCCCTGAAGCCATATTCTCAGTCATACATCAGCTCTCAAAACTTGAATTTATAACATAAAATAAAATTGGTGTCATCTGCCATCACAGTAAAACACCAGGGTTCACATTGTGCTTTGAAGACAATGGAAATTTTCCCTTCCAGGTGTCTAGGTTTCCTCACACCATGTTTCTAAACTAGCAAATTGCACCCCAGATGCCCATCTCTCTACTCTCAGCTTGTCTCAAACATCCAAGATATATCACCAGATGTCAAGCTGAGAGACACCTAACAGCAGCAAAATATTGCTCACTGTGCTGAGTACATAACACAGACCTGCTGTAAATTTTTCCACTTCCATTGGTTGCTTATTAGTACTTCAGCTGGTTAGAGAAAGCATGTGTGAGAGTTGCTGGCTGAATCTTATTTTTCAGGCTTGCTAGACTCATTTCCACAAGGCTTTATGACAACTTGTTCTGTGTGCATGAAGGAAATAAAACAATGGATATAGCAGAATATTAGAATTTAAAAGAGAAAGGTTTTCACATTGAAAATAGATATTTAGTATGATTCCTCCCACTCTTATCTAGAATCAGTCTCTTACAAGGTATCTGAAAGGATCAGTGACTTTCGTTCAAGAGTACTGAAAGGTTTCCAAGCTACCCAGAACTAAGGAAGTCAGGTGTTAGTTCACACGACACACCATCCTGATGCAAAAAAACCACACCAATATAGCAAAAAATTACTTTCAAAGGCTTCATAAAAGCAGAATAAGCAGAAAACAACCTTCCCAGCTTCCTGTTTCCACAAATATCAAAAAGAACAAGTCATCAATTACTATATCTGGCAATAACAGCACAAAAAAAGCTCAAATGTGAAGTGTCCAACAGCTTGATATGCACATTTAGCCAAATTAACAGTCAGCATCTTCAATCCACTCTTAAATTGCAAGATCTATCCTCTTGCTGACTATTGGTCCCTCTGTGCTGACTGGTTACTATCATCAGAAATCTCTTTCCTTTTTCAAAGACATGCTGATTACACACAAGTTTGATACTGAGGAAGTTAAACAAGCATCTCACTGCAGTCATTTGCATGCAGTTATCACACTTACAGCTCTATCTCACAGTTTCTGAAGAGCTAGAATACTTTCCACATACTATACTAGAAAAGTAATTCAGTAGACTTCAATCCTTTTTACAAATTAGTCTTCAACTGGTAATCTTCCCTGTAGAACTATTATAACAATTTCCTTTCCATATAAAACTAATTCAGTTCAAGCAATAGCTATTCAATAGCTTTTTTCAAGTAAGAATAAGTACACTGATTTGTCAATTTACGTGTCCAGAAAGGTTTTTATACATTATTAATATATTTCCTATTCTAAGCATGGATTGTATGATACTTGGATATTTTATGATCATCAAAATTCACACAAAAATCCCCACCAAAAAAAAAAAAATCCATTCTCCTAATGTACCCAAAACATTTTTCCCCAGAAGTCTTCCAATTTGTTCTAGCAATTTGCAAACATTGCCAATTCCTAATAACAACCTGTGTGTTGTGAAGTCACATATTTCTTTTATCAAGTTACGTTACAGAAATTTAGTACCATTCAAAGAATGTGTTTAACACCTGGGAAAGGTACACACTAATGGCAATGTAGCTATGGTTTTAAATTTATTTTTCGATTTTAGCTGATTAGAAAAAGTACATGAACTATTATATAATTTGAAAAAGGCCATTCTTCTGATTTTATTCAAGGGTAGAAATAATTAAACTTGCAAAATACTGTAATATCCTTAGTAAAAAGTATTACACTAATAATTGTGCAGTTCTATGAAGAAAAAACTTTTAGTGAATTAAAATACAAAGTAATGTGATCACCATCTCTACATTCAAGAAACAGTAATTAACATTTATGTAAACATTTAAGATTATGTTAAGAAAAACAGTTCACCAGTGTTACAGTTGAAAAAAACCCCTATTATTTCAAAAGTACATATTTGTTCCACTAGCGGTTTCACAAAACTTCCACAGCCTTTGGCTCTGGGTATTTTTAGTGTAACATAATAGAAAAAAAATTATTAGCATCCTGCTAAAAGCCAATGTTGGTAGAAACTGTATGTAAAATGTAGACTAAAAAGAGATGACTATAGAAGGGTTAAACATAAGAGGAAGGGAAAAACAATGAAAATGAGAAAAACAAATATGAAAACCTTCCCAAATAATATTATTTTGTCCCAAAGGCCTTCCTTATGTATTGAAGGGCTGCTTTTAGGCAGATAAGGGTAGGATTTGGTTTGAGATTTTGGGGTCTTTGGTTGATCGGGTTTTTTTCTTTCTAAACACGGTGGTAACCACAAATCAATGTGATGGAGAACCAAATTAACTAGAAATAACAATATCAATTCACTTAAGTTGCAAAATATTGTCTTCATGAACATCTCAAGTGGAAAAGATATTTGCAACAAGAGACTAGCAAGAGGCATGCAAAGCTATCAGCTTTCTCTTCAGTAGGTCTGAGTGCTTCCAGATAGGTAAGTTTCAAGGGTTCATCTCACCCTCTCTACCTGATCAAAACTGTACAGCACACAATTACTATGTAGTGACATGAACCCATCATTCTGAGAATGAAGGCTGTGGCTTGTGGCAACACAGTTCAACCTTTTTACCTGATCCTCTCCCACTCTCCATGTCCACTGTATTTGTAGAGCTAGGGGAGGAATGACTACAAATCTGTGGGGTTCTAAAACCTGAACTTTAAAGGCCATTTTCCATGGAGACATAAATAAAATGCATCAACAGATAAGTTCACTCCCTCCTAAAATCTTCTCAAAACTCTGCTCCACAAACTTCCAGAGATTGTTTTTGCTGTTACTGTGTAGTAAAAAAAAAAAAAAAGAATAAGGATGATTTTAGCTTTGTAGAGCTGGCATTGATTTGACATGAAAGAGAATAGTGAGTAAATGGTTCCAGACAATAGCCATGTAAGTAACTATTTAAAGATGCAAAGCTTTCCCATTTGTAGTACTTAGCTTTCTCTCAATTAGATTGATAATCTACACTGTGCATAGTCAGGGCTAAATGGATACTTGAAGTCCAGATGGGTTTTAACAGCTCAATCACATACAGTAGTGTGGAGATCAGAATGAACAAAAATCCTGAACACAAAGGTGTAGTGGTTCTAAGGTATCAGTTAAATATATCAGTTAAATAAATCAACAATTGGTTCAGATTGTCTATTTTCACAATTATTAATCTCAAAAGAAATGAGAGTTCTTTAATCACTAGAACAACAGTAATGCATTAGGTTGTGAAATAGAGTATTGGCCACCATTTAGTAAACTTTTGTGGACAATCAACCCTCAAATTTAGAGCACAGTAACGGAAAACACTTATACGTGGGCATGTGTAACCCATCAAGAATGCACTATTTAAGGCAGACAAGCTAAGCAAAGCCCATGTTGTGACATTGTCATTAGCTGTCGTTGGGTTTTAGTTATCTGAAATTAGTCAGCTAATATTTGTCAAGAATAAATGAAAAAAATCTTTAACTAGTACAAATAGACTTTAGTCATTTTGCTACTTTCACAGAAACAGACATTGATTTTTCATGAAACCTAGTACTGCTGAAGATGAATATTAAAACAGCTCAAGTACTGCTGGAAAAGTACACAACACTAAAATAAAACGTAGTTTATAATGTGCTTGATCAAAACTATGCAGATGCTTAGATACACAGCATGCAATAACTTGCATTTAAAGTGGATAGACAAAAGCAAGGCAAACATCGTAACAGTCTAAAGGTCTTCTGATGAACAAGAGATATAGTGAAAGAAAGCCCTTTGCATACCTCTGTAGATAGTAACAGAACTTTCTCTTACCAAGTGATGAATATATAATTAAACACTAAACAGTGCTACAGACACTGTTATATTTAGAACTGTTCCATAGAGAAAAACATCTTTTTACAGCTCTGACAACGGTAAATTCAAATTTTCTACAAGAGCACAACATTTATGTCAATTACTTGACTTTTAAGATACACACATTTATCAGTCTATGTGAAATAGATTCAGAGCACTCCCATTCAGAGCACTTAGTATCACTTGCCCACATAATATACCACAACTCTACCTTTGTAAATAATGACACAAATTAAATACATAATAATCACAATAATGACACGAAATCTCTTATCTCATTCACATGGCCACCGCAGTCAAATTAGAAAGAATCAAATCCAGTAGAAAAGCTTAGTAAATAAAGGAGCAATCAACTCTCTCAAATCTTTTCTTTAAAAGTTAATGTGCTTTGTTTAAAGAGATTTAAGTCTGAGTCACAATTTAGAGCCATGAAAATGATGAAATGATTGGAACGCCTCTCTTAATAGGAAAGGCTGGGAAGGCTGGGACAGTCCAGCTTTAAGAAGTCAAGTCTCAGGGAAGACCTTATCAATGTGTACAATATGTAGTGTGAGGATGTAACAAATTTGAAACCTTTGACTCTTTCAGTGATACCTAGTCAGAGGACAAAAGGCAATATACAAAGATGAAAAAATAAGAAATTCAATGTATGCTAAATAAAAAACACATCAAAACCCAACACCATCACAAAAACATGCCCTCACTTCCAGTGAGGCTAAAATGGGTTGTGCAGTCTCCAACTTTCAAAACCTGACTGGACAATGTCCTGAGCAACCTGTTCCAGTTCACCCTGCGTTGAGAAGGGGCCAGACTATATGGTCTTCAGAGGTCCCTTCCCACATCAATGATTCTGTGAAATCCCTGCCCATAAATTATCAACAGGTTGATGTCACTGAAGAGTTGATGCTTGAATTTTTCATTTTTATGATATTGATTAATGCAAAGTTTCCAGGTACTTTAGTAAAATAAAACAGTTTAAGGTAGGTTAGTACTTAAACATGTCTTTCAGTCTGAGTCACAACCTCGATTTTTGTCCAAAAAATGGTGTCAGAAACAAGGAGTTGTAGGATATACTATGGGTTTTTTTAGTTGCTGTTTTGTACTTTTTCTTGGTAGTATACGTTAGCCCCTTTCATGTTCAGATTTTTAAAGTTTATTCTTTTATTTTTTTTTTTTAAATACAGATACACACGAGTAGTCTAATTTATAAAAGGAATACAAGGTCAAACTAAAGATCCATCTAGTTCAATATCCTGCCTGCCTGCAGCAGCCAAAGACAGATGACTGAATCAGCTTCTAAGAACATGACAAGTATACAGTGATAGTGTACATGGTGTTCTGTGTGAGTGTTCTACAATCCAAAGATTCATGGGTCAGGAATCTCTTGAAAAATAGTTAGTTCTTGGCACATAGTCTTAATAATTTACATTTGTCACCTACTTGTTCAATTACATTTGAGCCCACACAAGCTTAACTTCATGCTGGGTGAGGAACTGGGTTTTTTTCAATCATATGAAGCCAAACGTTTCCTGAGTTTGATGGCCCTTAACTCTGATCCTGGAAGAGACAACTACCCTGTTTTTGTTTTCCATATCATTTGTATTTCCTCTCTTATCTCTTTTCCAGCCTAAAAGTTCTTAGCATAACTGAGTTGTCTTTAAAACCAAAGTTCCATTCTGCTGAATATCCTTTAGCATTTGTTTCTAGATCATCTCTCTTCCACTACATCCCAAGACTAGAAAAATAAAACCAACAGAAAATATGAGATGCCTCTGCAGTATGGATTTAGAGAGATACACAATGATGTTCTTTATTTTTCAGTCTCTATTAGTCTCCTAATAAGTCTTAATGTTCTGTCTGTCTTCCTGGATTTTTTTAACCACTGTTCTCAATTTCAATAAGCCATGAGGAGTGTCAAGACAACATTTCAGAACCTATCATTTCATTTGTAAAGGTAGCATTGTCCAGGATATATTGAATGAATATGGTGGGAACTGTGATGTTCTACTCAGACACATAATTTTAACATCGTTGTCTATTAGGTTTCCAAAGTACTTTTTAAGTCCATTTGCCAGCATTTCACAGCAAATACATTCATCAAACTACTTCTTACTGGAAGAGTAATTCTGTTCTGAATGAAATATAAGGCTAACAAAAGCAGTTTTCCCCCAAGCCAATATAGCTAATACTAACATCTGCACATAATTTGAGAGGCAAATTGAAGTCATCGTGAGTTACTATCAAGGGCTGTATTACAGCATTTTGTTTATAGTACCAAATAATTCCCTGTAATCCATAGCCCAATTCCATAAGATATATATACTTTATAACTGCATGGCAAGTTAATTACTGCTGAAAAAACAATTAATAAAATATTTTCTACCAGAAAAATCAGCTCAAATCAAAATTCAAAACTGTAGTGCAACAGTATTTGGACTTTCTAGACAAACCTGTTTCTCTAGAGCATTCTAGCATGCATTTTTTTTTACTTATGCCTACAAGTAGCATATTACAATTCAAATTTATCATTTTACTTTTCTAGGATAAGGTCTGAACCCTATCAGCACCCTTGCTGGATTTGTTATGCCTCTGAATTATTTCAACTCTATATTATATGTTGCCTTCCTTTCCTAAGAAAATTTAAAAAAAGAATATTTAAACCGCTTTGCCAGAGTAGCTCAAGCCCTCATTGCTGTCCCGTGGGTCTTCATCAATATTTTATCTATTTGAGTCAAATGATCTTATACTTGATATCCATTCTTTGGATATCAAGGGGCAATACTCACTCAGAAGTAACCAAAAGCAATTCAATCTGGCAGGAATTCCAGTTCTGAGGATTGCAGATCCCTAAAGTAAGTCTTATAAATTTTTTTCATTTTTGAAAGCTTACTTTAACTTCAGTCTTAATAGACACTCATCCCTTCAGATAACAGTCTGTACTTCTTAGGCCTGTGAGTTGCTATATTCAACTCTTCAGACATACCCTCCAAAACACTGACCTTTGTCCCAACTCTAGATTCAACCATGTAACAAGACAGCTACATTTGCTTCCACCAGTCCCAATCAATTTCTTAAAGATAACACTGCCAATAATTAAGAAAAGGATCCACAAAGTAGACTGAAAACTGATGCTAAGACCAGTTGCCTTGGGTTTGCTTGGGATAAACACAGGTCACTAGCTTAAAGTCAGAGCTAAGGATAAGATTTTACTGGTGGAACCAGGAAGCACACTAAGCTCCACATCCTGCTTTAACCTTGACAGGTTATCTATGGTAGCTTTAACTGTAGTTGTTAACAGGAACTGTATTTTAAATACAGCATTATTGAACTGTACACTAAACTTTAACACACAGTACACAGTACTACATATTTATAGCCAATGACAGTATATCAAACCAAATAGACACCAGCTCTGAATTTGATTGGCATCATTTAACAATCTCCTACTTTTCAGACAAAAAAAGATAATCAAATGCAAGTGCTTTATTTTATTTTTGCCCCATAAGGAATAATTTTATAGCATCCATTAAGCATCAAATGTGAACACAATCACAACTCTGTAATTCCCAGAATTATGCAGAACACATTTAGGCAGCTCCTGAGTAGAAATGATGCCATGTTACTAATCAGTTCACATTTTTATGTATTCCCTAGGGAATTTTCTGTACAGATTTCTGTTATCAGAGTGTCAACTCCTGTATTTTGTTTTGTGTCTAACAACCTGCCAGGATAACTAAAGCCACAACTCAGCATGTTTCAGTTACTACAGAATCTTCTGGACAGACATCAGAGACTAGCATGGAAGCAACTCATGCCTCTTAGAAGAGAAAATCTCCAGCACCAGATGTCCAGTTAATCCAGCCTCAAAGGCAAAAAAACTCCCCCAACCCAACCAAACAAAAACCTAACAAAAAACCCCAACAAAACCAAACTCAAAAATCCCAAAACAAAAAAAGAATCACCAACACTACTCCCAAAAGAAAGAGGAAGGACTATTGAACAGATACATCTATTTGACCTGAACAAGTGCCAAGTGCAAATCCTTAAGAAAACAGAAACGCAAAAAAGAAACAAAAAATATTTGAATATTTCAGCTTTCATGTCAATGTTATTATTCCTCACAGAAATAACCCACAGATCAATAAAAAGAGGCCCACACAGCAACATGATTCTATTGTAAATCTACATTATTATTTCACCACATTCACAAATGTTCTTCCCAATTTAAGTTACATGCAGACCAAATAGACCACTTGCATAAATTATAAAGTTTACCTATCAATCTAGTCAGACACTGAAACCTCTTTTTAGCAGTGTCAAGGAAATATAAATTTCTACTGTTTCACATGCAGAAGAATCTCAAGTCCTCTCATCTGGTCAGAGCTCTAGTCTGCTCCTGGATACAAGAAAAATCTTAAACCATAGCTTCCTCCTTGTAAAGCCTATTTTTTTAAATATTCTCAGAAAATAAGAATTTGACTGAACAAATACACTTTTCTATAGATTATCAGTGGAGGAGGAAGGAAACTCTCTGCCTAGCACGTGGCTAGCATGTGTGTCTGCCTATCCAACAGCGCAAATGAGTCCACTGACTTTTTAACTCAATTCTTTCATCCTTAAGTTGTTCTCTAAGAATAAATCTGATGCATTTTCAAAGCATGTCTTGAAGAGTCTTGAAACTGTTCTGTATGATTCTGCATAGTTTTTAGGCAAGAGTTTGCCTAGTCAACCCCCCCAGCTTTTCCTCAGCACTTCATAGTGTCTACTTTAGGTAGCCCTCAGACAATTGACTTCTGAAAATGCCATATCCAATGCAAAAAGATACTTCAGATATGCAGCATTAGGTAGGTATATAAGATGGACAGATTTTAAAGCCAGGAAAACTCAGCTCTGTTACAGCACGTGAACTACATATTCTGAGATCAAACAGGATAACAAGGAACTCTTTTGTGCATTTGTATTTTTTTTTAATTGTATTTTAAAAAGGGGGGACACAAAGACTAGAGCCAATAAGAAGCTTCAGTAACTGTTTAAAAGCTCTCATCCATGGTAATGATACGTAACATACTGCCCAAGGTAATTCAAAAAAGACTTAATGCATATGCTCACTTAAAGTTATGGAAGAACAGATACTGGTTGAAATGGAAGGTCTGTATGGGATAGCTTTTAATTTTTGTCATTCAGTCCAGAATCAACTATAAAAAAGAATGCATAAATAAACAAAATTTAAGCATCTTCTTTGTTATGAGAACCAAACATCCCATTACAAGCTACAGGATTTAAACAACTATATATCTACATAAAGCTGATGTGGTTCACACATTCTTTCTGAAGTCTGGTATATTAGTTCAAATGGAACAAACCAATCTGACAGAGTCTGGACCAAAACTGGGAGTCTTTATGCAGAACTGTCTTTCTAGGCCTCGTAGACCAAGGCAGGCTACCCTAGGAACTGCTATGTTACTTAAGAGTCAAGGCAGGTAACAGGTACCCTCAATAAACTCCTACTAATTATTTTCCTTAGGTATCCTCAAAGACATAATAAATGTTTTCTTTAAGCAAGAAGAAAGGATTACAGATTTTACACTTTGAAAGTAATGTATAATTTTTTTTCCAAACTAGTATCATGCAGCACTAGATACTTGGTGAAAATGTCTCAAAGCCAACAAATACCTTATTTCAGTATTTCCAGTAAAGCATAATTTCTACTGTTCTCCCAGGTAAACCTCACTTAAACTTTACCCATTTAATATAATAGTCAAAGGAATAATCAGAAATCAGATAGATTTTCATCTATACGAATTGCTCTACAGTGTTTAAGCAACAGCAAAGTTGGAGTGCTTTCATGGCAAAATGCCATATTTCCAGATCCACATGTCCTAAAGGCTCTGTTAAGTGAAAACTGATTTTTCAATGTTCTGAAATGATTTTAAAATAAGTATTTCATCCATTATTTCACAAACACTAGTAAAAGTCAGGAAAGCATATTAGACATAGTTGCAAAGTCAGATCATTTGCATATAAAATACATTCCTGTTCTCTTTGAGAAGATCATGGGAGAGAAGGAAAGTACTGTTAACATTTAGCAAATCCTTATTGTTGACATGATGAAAATTTGAGAACGCTGGAAAAGCGATTCTGCTTTCAGGAACTATATACTGACTGCACCAAAAATAAAAGGTAAAAGATAAACCAAAACCTCCAGTAAGGCAAGACAAATCCACTAAAGTTTCATGAGTCCACATCCATGCTGCAGGTACTAGTATTTTTTAAAACATTTTAAGTCACAATCGTAAAGAAATTGTATTTGCTTTCTTTCAGTCTTAAAGAGATTTTTTTGAAATCAAAACCAATGTAAATCTGAAAGTGATTTTTAATACCCTGTCAGCCATTTACCAATCAAGGTAGGATGTGTTAATTGGTATGTTTTCAAAATATTAGTACACAATTCAATCTTTCTCCAAAAAGACACAACAAAAAAGAAATATACCTTTGTCAATATATAAAAATAACCACAAAGATATGCGTGGAGGTTCTGGCAATAGCTGTAAGAATATTATGCTGATAATGTTAGAAAGCAGAAAAAGATTATTGTAATATGATTTTTTTTTAAATAGCTTTAAAAACAGAGTTCAAAAACATATGCTGACCAAGAACCCTTTTAAAAAACATTAGCATCTGGCATAAACTCATTAATAAGTAAAAACACTGCTGAATACATAGTTTTATACTAGTTTTGCACATTATCAAGAGTAAAAAAATCAAACAGAATGTCATTTCCACTCAAAAGTCTGCAACTACAAATGTGCAAAAAAATTCTTTTGATAACACTGTTACATTCCCAGCTAATGTAAATCCATTAACAGGTGAGTTATACCACTAACATTAAAAGTCTAGTCTAGTATCTTAGGGAAAAGAAAATTTAAAAAACAAAAGTATTCATAGTAAGAGAAGTCTTGCTGAAGTTGATTCCAAAGAAATAAAAGTATTGCTTTATAAGTATCTTTGCATTTCCAAATTATATAAAACAGGGATATTTAATAAATATATTAATGACTGTGTTCTCAATACTATTGCCTACCAGAGTCAAGAATTTGATATGCAAGGATCCTTAGAGAAACCTTCGTCTACAAAATATCCGTAACTGTTTACTGAGGAAAGTCCAGTGAGCTCATAAGCGAAAAAAATAATGGAGAAATGCACTATTTTGCATTTGAATTTTGATTAAGTTTGAGGAGTTCAAAAAACTCCACACATTTGCAAAAAAGGTAAAATTACTACTACAGTGGAAGATTAGTTTTGCTTTCTGATACCAAAGTCTATTGGCTTTGTCAATATATGCCACATTTGCATATGCTCAACACTGTTTCAGTCAGCTTTCACCATCAAATACTGCATAGTAATGGCATCCAAAGAGTTATTTTATGATGGAATCCACAGGAACTATGCCAACTTGTTTTTTTGCTGAAGCAAATCTGTTGATATTAAATGCACACTACTAGATTAGACCAAAATTGCCACCCGCATTCTGGGCCAATTCTTAATTTGTTCTCTGCTGGAGTCTTCATGTGAAGCTATTTGTCTGATATAACTGGATGCCTTTCAAATTTCTTCTTGCATCTTTTTAAACATGTGATATTTGCCGGCATGCTTGTTCAGTAAGTATAATGACCATATATCTGGCTCTTGTATACTTTAAAACCTGATTTTGCTTTCCAAAACAATTTGTAACATTTGTCTCTATTGAATGCTTTTAGAAAATGAAAACTTTACTACATAAGATCAATTGTCATTAAATTTGTTCTTGTTTGCATTTAGTTATTTTAATTTTTATTATCATCAGAAAAACAGAAGATATAACTTTGCATACATTCCAATTCTAAAATGTCCATTTCTTTTTTTCTGCCATCAATGTTACTGTCAGTTAACAAGTGTAAATGAGATGAGTACACAAAGAATTGAGAAAAGTTGCTGCTGGACTCAAAATGTTTAAAAACTTTGTGAAGTACAATAAACATCCTGCCAAAGAAAAAGTATGCAAATCTAATGGTTTTCTCACTTACTACAAAGGAATTCATCATATATATGTATATGCACAAAGATCTTGCCTGTAGCTACTTATTTCCATTGTTGATTACAAAACTTATTGTTGAAAGCAAAGAACAATATCTGGCTCATAAATATGCCTAGTAACTTTTAATTATTTAGCAAAGAGATTATTTCATTTTAAAAAAATATATATTCCTATTCTAGTTGTGTTATTTTTTGCATCATATTTACTGTGCAGAATTCTCACCACAAGGGATATAGAAGTCATATATTTACCAAAAAACAGCAAAGTTATAACTATGACAAAGGCCCAAGTTATATCATTAAAAAAATGATAGACCTATTCAGTTCCAAAGGAGAGGAATCAAAAAAATAAAATTCAAGGCATATGACATCTACTCAAAGAAAGTAAATTCCAGTAGAAAGTCAACAGCTGATTCAAACCCATTCACAGATATTTTACATGTTTACAGAAAGCAAAAATAATCTCAACAGACTTCAAAACATAAATAAAGCTGTATGTCCAGGATTTCAGCTGTATCTCTTCAGCCACTTCTATAAATCTTCACTGAAGATTTTCAAGGTTTAACAAAAAGTAAACTGCATTATAAAATCCAACAGCCAACTCACTACTGTTCAGTAAAGGAGCAACATTTTTGCTCCCTTTTTGAAATTATGGTAGGTCAGCAACATAAAACAAAGTGAAGCCTACTGAAAAATATGAACTAACTTGGATTCAGGAAGCTAAATATTATTATCCTGTCCACACTATCCCTGTTCAAGAGTAGCACAACTCCATCAGAGACAACTGAAGAACAAGGAATGCAAACTGTAACAACTCAAAATTACTTTTTGATTTGTTAGAGCACAAAACTGTTAGAGAATCCTGTGATGTTTTTGCAAACATCTTCCAAATACTAGAGGCTGGACTTCCATAGAAATCATTTAATTACTTATATAGATTTCAGTAGTCTCAATGTGCCCATGAACTGAAAAAATGTTTATCACCATGTCATCCACATCTTTACTATTACAGTCTATACCCTCTTCACAGTAATATTCAATAAAGGAACAGGTGGGATTGTGATTACACTTGAAAAGCAGCACCTGTTATTAATATCTGCTGATGCTCCTCCAAGCCCATAGTTTCAACATTAACTCAGCAATATGGAAATACATGCATTTTTCTGTTTTGCATTGGAATGAAACTAGTAAAAGGAAGACAACTCCTCCAAGACAGTCCCTCACTTCCAGTGAATCTTCACAATCATGCTAACAATTTCTAATCATTCCTCTCATTCCACTGTCCTGTATGACTATCATTTACCTTTATTTCTACCCCAGACAAAAACTCAACTCTCTCAATTATTCAACTATAAGTCACTCAGTGGTATGACAGAAAAAAAGTATTACAGAATTTTTTTTACACTCTACATAGTTGATTTCACAGTAGCAGCAACAAGAATTAGAGGCTTTAGAACATAAGTAGAAAAAAGTAAAAGTTATCTCACAACAATTCAAAAGTATATATTTGTATTTTGACTTTGATTGACTTAACTGAGCTCAATCCATGCTTTCTAAAAAACTGAAACACACCATGTTAATTATTATTTATTAAATAAATTTTTTTCCTCCTCTGCAAAGACTATTTCAGAGCTGTGTTCAGAGAACTACTCATTCATCTGGTTCTTTAGTCTGCTTATTTCTTGAGGAAGATGCTTAACACAGTTGCAGACTTTTTGAGACTTAATAGCTGCAGGATTTCACTTTGGCTGAGTGTCACCTCCTCTAGAAATGTCATGAAGCCATTAAGACAGCTGATGTCCTACTTCTTCTATTTTACAACCTGTGATTAAATTCTGGGTTTGTGCATTTTAACTAATACTTCCTTCACACAGGTGTGAGAAACAACACAGTACACCTCAGTTTGCAGTCTACTAACCAAAATCAATTTCTTTTCAAAACAGCTCCTTAGAGAAGTTCTGAATATAGAAACAACTATTGCAGCATCTCTCAAATGCCAAAATACAGTACAAGCTGTGGAGCAAAATGTAGAACCAGAGACATCCTAAACCACAGAAGCCCATAGAGTAACCATACCAGAAATGCAGCATACCCTACCCTATTAGTCTTCATGTTCAAAGGCCAAAGCGTGAGAGTGCAGAAGGACATATTACTTTCTAAGAATAGGAATCCAAGGGCAGTAACATGGCTGGTAACTACCAACTGGAACACTATGACACAGTACCTTTGTTCATAGAGAGTAGAGATGGCAGTAGGTTTAACCAGGAGTCCCAATCCTCTGGCATTTTCACAGGGAAGAAGCAGAGCACCAGCAAGGCCAGATCATGAAGGCGTCTGATGAGCAGGGATTTCAACTCTGATCCACAGCTGGACCAAGGTGAGCTGCCCCAGCTGAGGCCAATCAGGGCAGTTAAGTCTCACTAGCATATTTAAAACCTAGTAAAGACTTCTTATTTCCTGAAGGCATGTGCATAGGAACACAAATCAATCTTAATTTCATTTTAAAGTGAAGTTGCAATTAATAATAACCTTTATAAAGTCTCTTCATAAAATATCATCATTAAACTGGCAATCTGCTACTGTTGAAGTTTTTCATTTGTTTCCAGTCTGTGGCTCACAAAGAAAATGACTCCAGTAACCTGCTCTGGGAAGGACAAGATTAGAGATCAAAAATACACAATCTTTTTCCAAAGCAGATAAAAGTAAAATAATATTCCGTGGTCATGTCACAGCACTGAAAGCCAGGTAAAGATAAGCTGTACTAAGAAATTACAAAATGAGTCAGAAAATAGAAGCTAGAAAAGGGATAGATATTAGCCCTAGTATTAAATTAATTGACTCTTCTCCCAACCCATAAATAATATCTAGCTCTCACAGAGTCAATTTACCTTCCTCCAAAGACCAATCTCATCCGAATTTCTTAATAAAAAAAATAAGGGATGATGAAGAGGAAAATCAATAAAACCAAAATAAGCCTATGTAAAACCAAACAGAATGAAATATTTTTTCCTTGAATAATTCAAATTTGGAACTCTTTGCCTTAAAACCTAATGACACCAAGAAATAAAGAGAACACAAATAGATTAGTTAGACATTTCAAAGAATGAGACTATCTCCATAATTATGTAATGTTTTCCCTTCTATCTTAAAAAGGAATAAAGATTGTATTACAAGGTATAGATCAACAACTAATGAGCAAGATGAAGGATAAATGTTTTAGAGTCTCAAGCAGCCATTTGCAAAAGGAGCAACAAGGACACAGCAAACCTCTTCATAAGCTTTTGACGTTTTAGCTCACTACCTAGTAGGAGATAAGAGGTCCATAATTGTTATATGGGTTCTATCTGAAATAATAAGCCAACGAGTTTATAAAATGCTCCTACCCTAGAGGTTACATTTTGAAAATTATTTCCATTTGTTCCCAGTGGAACTATAAGGGCTGCATATAATGTTTTTTTGAACTTATTTTTAATTTGGCTTTGGTAATGGCTGGTGCAAACACTTCCATAATTTACATGTAGTATGGAAACAAAAAAGTTTTTTCTTAAACTTCCACATGATAAATTTATTAAAGTAGAGAACAGCTTTTAAACAGAACACAGTATAAATGGCACAAGTGCTATGGACAAGAATACTTAGGAATAATCAATACTACCTATGCCAAAAGAATAATTCAATTGCATTAGTTTCCCTAAAGACAAACAGATGAGACAACATTATAGCTGCCAGCAAGAAAATAAGAGGCTGTCGAAAAGAGGAACAAAATGATCTATTCCTCATGTTCACAGTGACCAAGTAATAGGTTTAAAGTGTAGTAAGAGAACTCAAAGTTGGATATAAGGGTAAAAACCCCATCCTAACAGAAAAGATAGTCAAAAGGTCTGCTTGGGACCATTGCATAATTTCTCTAATACAAAAATGAATGGGAATCTCTCAGAAATCACATTGATTTGTTAATTTGTAATAGCATTTAAACTCAATCATGTGACCATACTCAAGTTGTTCTTGCTTTGGATAGTTCCCTGACACTGCGATAGCATCTGCTAGAAATCAACTTTCTGTACTCTCTAAATTCAAAGTGCAAATTATAGAACAATAATCTAGCTTTTTGACAGATATTGTGCCTTCTGGATGCTTTCGCCATCTGGACAACTTTGTACTGGCCACGATAAAAGCTACAGTTCTCAGTGGAAAAGAAAAAAAATTCATTTACAACTAAACCCACCAGCCACCGAAATCTAAATTCCATCCATTCTTACCTGAAGTTTGAGTGGAAATGACTGGAACTGTGCACATTTAGCGTGTAGCTTTTGGGATTTAACTTTTCTCAACATATATATTGAAGAGAATAAACTGATTTGGTATGAAACAGGATTCAGTTTAAATAGATGCATATAGATAAAGTTATGTGCTCACAGTAAAAGAAGGGGTTTAGTCAAAATAGATTGGTCATTTATGCCTGTATTTCAGGTCATAAAAACCTCAAACTCCACTGTAAGCAAATACATCTTGTAGGATGTTAAACCATGTAATAAAGAAATCATCATTCTGCACAGAAATAAAATCAAAAATTATTTTTGCAAAGGTTTTGCAAAAATAACAACTCTAAGGCAATGAATATCCACTCACTTTTCCAATGGCTCCTTGTCTGCTAGCTGTATGTTTATTCATTATACATTACTTGATTTGTTATTTTCCTTTATTCCATTTCCTATTTCAGTCTCCTCATTAATTTTTATGCACCTTTGTTTTCATTTGTGTACTTTTCATCACTTCAATTTCCTAATATTTCATCAGTCCAATTAGCTACTTCCATATCTTAATCACACTGAGACTCCTTATTCAGCCATAAATATCATTTTAGTACTGTTGTTTTAATGACTAATTGTTATAATAACTATTTTATATAAAGTAATTTCTCTTAAAACTTTCCCCGTTTCCTTCACTTGTCTGTAATTCATTCCATCTCTCATCATGCTTTATAATTTGTTCAGTCGAACTTATCCTAAAATGTTTCCTGTTCTAAAACTAATTACCTGAGGAGGAGGTAAACTTTCACTTGGTTTCACCATAAACATGAAGATCAAACATTGAAATATTTCCTCCACATTTATGAGACTGTCTAGAAGTTGCTAAATGCAATCCAAAATTGAAGACAGATAGTATCTCCACATTAAAAGGCATACTTTTTCAACAAACATGAAAGTAGAGCGCAGACAGGTATTATGACTATACCTCACAGCTCTGTTGTGAATATCAACATAACCAATAAAAAAAATATGTGTTAATAATACATGAAACCATTATCTCTGATTCCAATCTTTAATTTCTGTAGTACATTATACTTACAGTGAAAGAGTTAATATTTATTCCAGCTGCTAAAACTTCTGTCACTTTGAATAGATCATTAACTTCTGTAAGACCTGAGATGCTGATACTTCTAACTAGAAAACCAAAATAAAAGTCTCCAAGTCAAAATGTATTGATCTAATTTGGCTCAAACTATTAATTTCTTTGGCATTCAAATTATTTACATTCTGTAGCTATAAAATTTGTCTATGATATAAAAGTACAGATGAGAGCAAGGTCTTCTGTAAGAAAAGCATACACAAATGCTTATGTCATGGTATATTGAATAGAGAACTTCATTGAGATATGGATCCAAACAGTATCTTAGAGGATTTTCATGAAGGCCATTTAGATTCAACAATTAATCTTATTTTTTAAAAATTCTTTTTAACCTCTGTACTTTTTAATTTGATTTTATGAAGTCTATGACTAGATATTGAATTTACTTCCAAAACCTCATCATAGTGAAATTCTTACAGGGGACTTTAGGACTTTTTTTGTGGATATTTTAACGTGCTTCATTCATTTCACAGTCCAATGGTTCTCTCAGATGAGGTGGGCTGTAGTTTTCCAATATCACACTTTTACCAGTTTATTCCCTGCAACAGACTTAACCCAAGCTCCTCTGATTGCACTATTACATCCCACTGCTAAGCTGTCTCTGCTTGTAAAAAGAAATATTCCTTTACAAATATGTTTTTTCCACTTTTTATTTTGCTGTATTTCACTTGAAGAACTCAGAGAACACTGATATTCAATGAGAATATGCTAGAGGCCTATTTTGCTAGGGAGAAATACCTTTATGCTTCTTCTAACCTAAAATGGAGAACTAAATCATGTTCTTGTATAATACACTGCATTAGTTTCTGACAAGCCAGATGGACATTAGACTTACTGTTGCATTTTAGACTCAGAGGCATAGAATCTTTATAAACCAGATCTAATTAGATTAATATCACTGTCAATTTCTACCAGCTGAATGAGTGATTGTGTTTTACAAAACCTAAGTTCAGTTGCTGATCTCAAAGGATACCAGGAAAGTGGTTGTGTCAAGTATATATATTTCCTAAAATAATACCCAAGAAATCATGTCAGAGATTCAAGATTTAAATTGATAATGTAATGTTTTCTGTGTGGTAGTTTGTATAACAGATTATCTGAACTTCTTTCAGCTTTGGAACTGTTACCTTTCAGTGGTAAAGAAAGTAATTTTGGCAGCTGCTGAGGGAGTTTAATTTCACAGAAATACACAAATTCATACTTGTTTACAGTGTATTAATTGACATATCCAATTACTGCTGCTGTCTACTTTTAAAAAGTCTCGTCTACTTTCTACTGAAATATACCAGTAAATATTTTAATTTAGAACTGAATGATTCACACAGTTGACTATGGGCTACCATAATAGCATAATACCTAGAAGTTGCTCAAATCTGTTTCAATAGCAATTTCTAAAATATTTTACTGTTGTAATTTTTTATTTTTTTTAATGACAGTCATGCATTATTTCACAAGTTCTTTCTTCACTTTATTCTTATTTTCACCTGTCAGAAACAACTGTCTCCCTTCTTTAAGGGCTTTCAGCCTTAGGAAATAACCCGTCATTTATTCAGCAGGAACTGTTGCCCAAAGTTGATATTCTTCCTCCAGTAATAGCAACTTTACTTCAGGCAGCTTTTAATATCTTTGCAGAATCAAAGATGGACAACACGTTTAACTAGTCTGAATAATCTTTACATGAGACCCATCCCAAATATTGATATCCTAAACAGTAAGGAAGTTAGCTATCCAACATGAGCATGTTTTCAGAAGGAGTTCCAGGAGCACCTACCATTTATACAACCAACATATGATACTTCCATCAAACTTATAAATTTAACCATATTAAGGACCAAGATAACAAAACAACAAAACCTCTCACACACAACTACATATGTGTTATTTTAAGTTCTCTTACCAAAGTTCTCAGACCAAATTAAACAACCCTAACAAAGCAAAAATATCAGTCATCATCTTTATACAGATTAAGTTCTGGTTCTGACAAGCTTTTTTATCAACACCCTACATCTTTTCTGAGACACTATATTTCATATTGATCAAGAAATTCCTCCAAAATAAGTATATGGAAAATCAGTAATTTGTTGTCTCTTGGCCTTATTAGGAGACATCACAGCCTTAACCTAACCAATAATCAATACAATAACACTTTAGATAGGTGTGTTTCTTTAACAATACATAGTTCATTTCCTTCTCACTGTCATCCCTCTTCATGTATTCTCTTGAGACTCACGAACATTTTTCTTATGTTTCAAATTCAAGTAGCTGGCAAGATGCTGTCAAAAATTTGATGTTTCAGTATTGTCTCAAAACTTTGAGACATAAAAATATTATTTCTTCAACCTATCTTGAACTGTGAAGTATCACAATAGAAAATTTTAAATGTCTTGAGAGGAACATTTGTTCTGTTCATCAGGCTGCTCTGTTTCAGTATATTCTCTTCTATTTAGTCTAGAGAAGAGGAGACCGAGGGGAGATCATATTAACGTTCACAAATATCTAAAGGGTGGGTGTCAGGAGGTTGGGACATCCCTTTTTTCTATAGTAGCTAGCAACAGGACAAGGGGTAATGGGATGAAGCTGGAACACAAACAATTATACTTAAATATAAGAAAAAACTATTTCACTGTGAGGGTGATGGAGCAGTGGAACAGGCTGCCCAGAGGGGCTGTGGAGTCTCCTTCCTTGGAGGTCTTCAAGACCTTCCTGGACACGTTCCTATGCTACCTGATCGAGGTGAACCTGCTTCTGCAGGGGGATTGAAACAGATGATCTCTAAAGGTCTCTTCCAACTCCTACCATTCTATGATTCTATGATTTAAGAGTACAAAAGGCAGAATATATGTTGCTTAAGAAGGATAGAAACTTCTAAAAGAAGGTTAACAAAAGCAAAGAGTAGTAGAATGTATAAACATCTCACATTAGGTCACCCAATACTGAATATGTATAACACATGTCCCAAGAGCTACCCACATCTGTGCTCCAGTCAGCATGTTCCCCTTTCATAAAGCTGGACTCTTCCCAGGTACAGCACTCATAGATAACTATTCATCCAACCATTTTCGTTTTCCATTAGTGGACTGGTATTGATGTGTCAATCTCACTGAACCTGAGCTAGCTATCAGTAGAAATTCATGTGCAAAAGGTCCACCACAGCCTAGATACATCAGGCTCCTTGTACAAAATCTGTGCAGTAATTTTTTCTGCACACAGAAGTAATTTCGTTGATGTCTCTGAAGCTCTAAAGCTCATCAGGAACAGCAGTTTCTGCAATAATTGAGACATTACAAGAATTCTTCAGATTCTAACTACTAGGATAAAAGATTATGTCCAGAGATGTGTGAAAGACCTAAATAGAACTAGGAAAAAGACCCAAAGTGAATGACTCAAAAATGGCTATTATTTTGGATTTTTTTTTCTTTTTTTCCTGTAAGCTCTGAAAAATGTATCCTCCAAATCCATCTTAATATGGAATTTTGATAGATATTCTAATATTCATCAAAAATTTACTCCTGATTACTTTTTTTTGCAATAAGCAATAAGTATCTGTGCTTACATTTTATACCTATTTCATAATTATAAACACACAATAATAAAATAAATTATAAAAATAGAAGAAATATAATTTTTTAAAAAGTGGAGTAAAAAGATATTCTGCACTGCTTACAGAGTACCCTTGTCTTTCTGTACATCACATTCCTCATAGGATAAAAAGATTGAGGATTTTAAAGTAAGCTTGTAATCTTAGGTCAACAGGAGTACAATATAAAACTGAAACAATGGATATATATTAATATTGATTTAGGAATGAAATACTGACAAGACTGAGATATTTACTGGGAAAGGCAGTGAACTCTTAGAAGGAATAAAAATAGATGTAAGTTTGTTTCTCAACTTTCTCTGTTTCTCAAGGGAATGATCTTTATCTGTATGGTAAATCTGTTCCTCTGCCAAATATAAAGTATTTCATACATTTAGAGCAATACAAATTATAAAGATCATACTCCTCACAGCACGAAGTAGAACCTACGAACCTATGAGATGATATTTGGCCTATTTTTAGAGTCCTTCAAAATTCTTCCCAAAGTCAACTCTTTAAGTTATATCATGAACCTTCTTTTCTGTTATTCTTGTCATAGATTCCCTAAACAATACCCACTGTTTTAAGCTTCTTGTGGAATGTTCTTCTAGGGGACTAAAGTTCTTTATCAGCAGACTATACTGTTGTGGAGCCTTGGAGGAGCTACCATGGGTTTGGGTACCAGGCTCCAGACTACAAGAATGATGCCTATTTGCAGTAAACAATCATAACAAATGATGGCAACAGAAAATACTCACAACTAACTTGTTACAGCACTATCTTATTTCTGCGAGGTGTCATTTCTTCCATGAGACTGTCTTCCAGTGTTTACAAGATAACAAACAATAACTTCAGTGTTGCTTAGGTGGAAAGAAAAAGGTTATAGAAATTTCTAGGTCAGACCTAGGTAAATATGACCCTTGTATTTCCACTACAGACATCTAGACACTTCCAGCTGTTGAAATTATTGCTAAATATATTTACAGTCTTTGTACAATAAAAAGCTTTATTACTTTTACTACAGGCAGAAGAAAAAAAGCTTTAAATCTTTAGTTCTGAAGCAGTATCTCCTGTCTTAAAAGCAATGAAGCCTTTCAAGGGAAAAAAACAGCATACTCTAAAATAGGTAGTTTATGGTGTATCTTTGTTGCAATTTTGCTTCATATATTTTTATTAAGTGTAACCTTTATATGTAAATGAAATGATTATCTAACACAAAGCACTGTTTTCATAAAATAAGAATAGGTTTTATGTCCTAAAAGATAAAGCAGCATCAACCAGCCAGGCAGTTCAGCATGTATTTGATGGCTGTGAAATGAACTATTTGATTTCCTATTACATACTTAACACTCTGCACTGTACCATAGCCACCAAACCCATGTGATTAGGCAACTAACCTTTCATCAGAGAATCAAGTAATATAAAGCAAGTTCTGCATTTTTAATAGGTAAAATACCTCATTTTAAAATCTAAGCTTGGAAATAACCCTTGCATCATGAAATTTAGAGAGAGAAATGAAGATCATATTCTGAAAACCCAGAGAGAGATGAATGTACTTAGCACAAAAGAAAGACTGCTAGATCAAATATGCTTCGTTTATATCTGATTTTTTATTGTCTCCATCCCCTTGAAGTGCAGCAGGCCACATCTAGGAACAGAAAGGAAACATTACACCTTCTGCTTCCCACATAACTGGACTGTGAGATGGAACACAGAACTCTGCTGCCTGGCTGATAGACAGATCTAAGGATGCAACACTCTTTCATGAATCAGGACATGAGATTTCTGCAATGGTAATCTGTCTCACAATGCTAGCATTGACTCAAAGAAGGGCTTTGCACAATCAAAGGAAATAAATGGAGTAAAATTTTACATTTTAATTTGAGGGGAGAGGTTCTCATACTATGAGGAAGACAGATGAAGCCTTCAGTTCAATCGACAGGTAGCATGAAAAGTATTTTGAAGAAGAGAAGATTATTTTTAAGATTCATTGATAGTTCTCCAAACAAAACAGAGCTTGCCAAGCATGGTATACACTTTCCTCAGTTACATTAGAGAGCAAGATAGAGGCCACAAAAAATGTACATCCAATCTCCTCTTTGGTTGGGGCACATATGGACAAATTAACTCTAATTTACTTTGAGATCACCTGGAAAGCCCTTGGAAGTGTCTCATTTTAACAGGAGTGAAAGTGGCTAAGAGCCATAGAATTCAGTCTACTCCAATTCCAGCTGGCAAATTAAAACAAACACTGAACAGATTTTTGGGTAAGCAGCTGTCATAATATTTTTTATTAATAAACTGATGAATAAAATAGTACTGCTCCTAAGCAAGAGTTTTTATTCCTGAATCAACAACTCTCAAAAACATCAATTTTTGGTTTTTTCCTCAGAAAGTGTAGCTGTTTGTTATACAAATCTGAATCCTCACAGTCAACTTGTTATCTTTTTATTGGCTGCTTAAACAAGTGTATAGTACTAAGCATAACAACTCCTCATTAGATCCTGTAAATGCTACAACAACAAAAACTCTGCCACACAGTTTTAAAACAATCTACTGCTTTGGTCCTTGTATTTTTTTGTTTGTTACATTTTGTGGTCTTGGGCATCTCTTTAATTTATCATCATGAGACAATCTGTCAATAGAGAGAGTTATGAAAACAAAATAGGATTGGAGAAAAAAAATATATAGATTTTTACCTTGGGTGATTAAATTCTCACTGACATTAACATATGACAACCTGTTAGAATGATTTGTAAGTCTTTACAGTTTTAAAAATAGCTTTATCTCTTCATTCCACATGAGGAAAAAGCAACGTCTTATTTATTATACCTTTCTATCACCACAGCATGGAATATTTCAAAGACTTATTTTAAGTTTTGTGGAAGTCTCTTGATATTAAAGGACTGCAGATACAAGATGATGAAACCTTTTTTATATCTTCTGCCCCCCTGCTGTACATGTTGTTACATACTATTTTATAAAAGAACTAGCTCTAATCCACACAAAGGAATGCTTTCCTTTTATTGTCATGTAGTTGTAAAGCTAAAGCAAGCCATCATAATTTTCTTAAATTATGTTGAATTACTTAGAAATGTTGTGGATGACTTGTAACATGGAATGTTTGCTGTACAAATGGACTGAATATTTATAATATTTAGTTTATATCATATTATTTATTCTTTTTAAAATGACATATTTGGTTTTGTTTTCTTAGTGGAACATAAGGCAAATTATATTAATTAGGCTATTTACATGATTTCCTAACTTGGAGCAGTGAAAGTTGCCCTTAGCTAGCAAATAATTGGAATTACAATTGCTAGAGTTATCACAAGTTTTTTAATTATATCAAGCTCCATCAAGCTCTGATGGGACATTAATAGTTACTTCCCTTCTGATGTTTTTTTTCCCCACTAAGCCATTCCAATGTACTCAAAGCCATAAAACAGAAATATATGATAAGAAACAGTAATCTTCCAATTTTATTCCCCAGACTTCAGGTTTACTCATATATCCCTCTTGGGAACATAACAACAGAGCTTGTCTTTCATAAAGGCATTGGAAATAGATTGTAGTCTAAAAGTTACTGTAAGATTTTGGGTAAGCAACCAGTTTTGTCAGAAATAAAAGTGAAGTATGAAAAATGCAGAAAGGTTAACATAGCGTAAATGTATTTTCGTACGTAGAAAATTCTTGTCAATGCGAATATTTTTTTTTCTTTGCTTTTGGAAATCAGAGGGAAGGAAGAAGCTCATTAATTCAGCATTCCATTTCTAAAACACAGGGAAAACTCAATCAACCACAGTTTCTGTGACAAGAAGTGAATTGTACCCCATCTCTGATAAAGTGGTTGCAATCCAGGCTTCCATCAGGCTTGATTTTAGTTTGACAATAGGCACTACATACTTTTAATAAAAAGTTATGAATAACCTTTCCTTTTTCCTGTCTAGTAATATTGCTCTAAGAACTTAAGACAAAAGACTTGAAAGCACCATAAAGTTCTTCAGAAGTAGAAAACAAACCTGGTTCCAAATAACCATCACAATACAGAGACATTAATCTTTCAAGAAAAATGCTTCTTTGATCTGAAAAGATTCTCCTATGTCTGCCTAATTTAAGGATTTAGCTATTTCTACAGCACATAATGCACACATAGAATTCAAGTGAATATAGGTGTTTTATTATGCTTGACAGAAGAGGAACAGCACGAAGTCAGTGTCACCATCCTTTCACTAATCAGAAAGTGCTATGGGCTAAACACCTGAAGACTGATGAAATATTTAGCCATGTTGGCAATTTTCAGGACTTCCTGCCTGTTTTCAGATAATTCCATCCCTAAAAGCTTTGACAAAAACTGTAAAATGTAGGAGTTAAATACTAATGACCAAATACTAACATTTGGAGTTGTTTTAGAACATCATAACTCATTCCTTTAAAGACTTGCAAATAGAATTGCCCCTTCCAAAATCATTACCTGCTAATTAACCGCTAATACATCTGCATAATAGAAAGTCACAGTTCACGACCTTTAGTTTTCAGCATTTCTGATTTTATACTCCCACTGTCTAAATACCCTGTCAGAACCTTATTTTCTCACTTACAACATCACACAATATCCTTCCTAGCCCCCGTGATTTGCACTGATTGTGGATGGGAAGGAAGATAGAAGAAATTGTTGGGGGTTGTTTTGGTTTTGTTTTTTGAAACAAAAGAAGACAGAGTTGTGCGTTTAATTTTTGTTCAAAATGTTGTCTTTAACTATATTAGAAAACAACATCCACTATGGGACCTGCATGTCTATGAATGATCTTTTAAAACCATGAGATTATGATGAATACAGAGAAATACATTTATGAAGTTGGTGCTGAATGTTCAAAAGTTTTCTGTTTCTCAGATGCCAGGAAGCTTGAAAGCTTGGCATTGGGCTGGACTATTTCAGAAAAACCATCAAATATGAGAAAAATTGAGCAAAACTACAGTAAACATTCTAAAGATTTCTTTTTTAGTGAACTAAAAATTCAGTTAACTTCTCAGAAGTTACAGTGCCAAATTTGGAAATGAAATTAAATTATAGGGTGAAACAGGCATTTTTATTTCTGCTTCAAGTGAAAATTGCAACACATTGTTGAGGACAGAACTGTTTCCAAAGCCTCTATTGCAGTTTTAAGGAGAAAAATAACTGCTGAAGATTTTTTTGTTACCCATTATATGCATGGATTAGGAGTTAAAACAGATGCCTATCTGTGAGGAAGGTCACCTATTAAGGTAAAATACAAACCCAGGCTTTTGAGTAGACTACAGCAAACTCCATTTTGGCCCTCCTAGCCCATGGTAAATCCGTATCTGCCCATTTAGGTAAAATAAATCCCTTCTAAATAGCAGAACTTAATATTGAACAATATACTATAAAAATCTGGATGTTTCAAATAGGCACTTTTCAGAAACATCAATGTTTTCTTTTTATCTTCACCCTTTGACTTGTCCATTCTGTGCTTCTGTCATTAACACTATGCTAAGGAAGTGTCCTGCAAAGCAGTACAGAATCTAAAAAGGAGTTGTATAAGACAAAGGACAAAATAATCATAAACTAGAAAAAAACCCCTAAGAATAAGTATAAATGGGCAATTCGAATTCCACTGCCCAAATAGTGTAATGTGACAGAAATTTGATAGCTGGCTTAGAGATAGGAGTGTTCAAATGAGATATAGTTAAACACACATGCATGGATGTCTTTACAGCTGTTGCTCCAGGTAGCAGCTTGAAATGCAGACACGTTTCCTACGACAGACTCCAAACTCCAGTCACTGCCACTGCTACTGTAAGACCATTCCTGCTGTGTTGTGAGTCCTCTCTCAACTTATGACCTAAAGTGATAGGGAGGTAAAGCTGGTGAAAAG
This sequence comes from Colius striatus, assembly GCF_028858725.1. Taxonomy (NCBI): domain Eukaryota; kingdom Metazoa; phylum Chordata; class Aves; order Coliiformes; family Coliidae; genus Colius; species Colius striatus. The sequence goes on from NC_084771.1 coordinate 15,593,145, forward strand.
ATTTGCACTCATTGAGACTCTCAAGTTTAATGCTTTTCACAGCACTTTGGGAGACGAAATAATTAGCGACAAGAGATCTGTCAGTCCATAGCCTTTGTCCAAAAATTGAAATAAACCAAAAATTTAAAAAAATTACTCTTTGGGGAAGGTGTTAAAGAAAAAGCTCAACCCAGCTCTGTAGTCAAAATCATTAAAATCTATTTCAGCCAGTGGTGAACTGAAGCTAAGGCTGAGTCAGGTAACCTGACATCCTCTATCTGCCAATATTCAGTCTTCCATGGGTGGCACATACAGTTGCTGCTTTCATTAACAACCTCAGTGCTTACTGGTGCTCAGATACTTCAAAGATTACTTAAGGCACATTGGCACATATGCATGAGAGGAAGTTATTGCCTCTGGCTTGCAACTGGGAAAACTTAAATAGAAAAATGCAGTAGCTTAAAATGCTAAAACACCTGTAAATGGTCAGTGCCCCATCAGGGTGCATTTCGAGAGACTCAACACAATCATGCCCTGAAGACCAAGCACCAAGTTACTAGGCATGCTGCCTGTGGCTTGGCAGTCCCCACCATGGGCATCAAGGGGGCTTCGAGGCCCCATCATGGGCATCAAGGGGGCTTCGAGGCTCACAGGCTGGATTTTATCAGCACACACAGTTGAGTGGGTGGACCAATGAATAGAGCAAAGATATACCAGATGAAATAATTACAAAAGAGCTGAGCAGCCACTGACCTCTGGCCCTTTGACTCCAGCCTCCCTCTATGCCAACAATCTTCAGTGGTTGCTGTGCCACAAAAGCTGCCAGGCAGCTTCCTCTGCCTGCCCAGGGAACACTCCTCCTTTCCACTGCCCCTGAGGCCAGGCTTCAGGTACTCACAAGCTCCTCTTCAAGAGTGCAGTGGCCTGGACCTGACCCTGTGTGTGGGCACTATCTTCCAGAAGCTTCCAGCAGCCGGTGGCAGGAAGCGAGGCTACGTCTGCCCTGGCCCTCAGAGCTGCCACAGCCAAAGCAGCTGCCAGACCACAGAGTATGTCATCCCTCACAGTGATGACAGTTTCTTCACCGAGGGCAGGAGTGCTTCTTGCAGCTTTTGGTGGAGGGATTTGTGTTAAACTGGAGAGCAGAAGGATAGGAGTTGCACCGAGGCAGGGTCAGTGAGGTGATAATTATCCCGATTTTGCCCTCTGAGTGATGGATATCAAAGGGAACTCTTACCTTTCCTGTCGGGTGGCAATTTGAAGATTTGTGCACTTAGTCTGAGCTAGAAGGGGAAACGTGGGAATAAACACTTGACTATTTGACTCCAGAAGGTCAGTCAGTGGAGAAAAGAGACTTTTAACTCCAGGCAATTTGCTGTAGACACCAGCCATTTCTTATCATATTGAGTTAATCGGCAATTTCTTTGGTTTTAAGGATTACAGACACTGATTAAAACAAAGCTCTGCTCTTTTTCTGACAGTCTCGCTGCACATCCATGAAAGCATTATGCAGAAGTATTTCTGTGAAACAACATCCTCCCACAAGAGCAACCTCATTTAAATATCAAGGGAAGAGCCCAAAATGTGTGCCCAGCTTTTTGCAATATGTATGGAAGCATCTAATAAGATATTTTAAACAAGGTTGAGTAGAGAAAAAATGAGGCCTGCTTTCCTTGTTCACAGTTCAAAAGAGGATTACACAACACAGCTTATGTCTTAATCAGAGGGTCTTTTTAAAAAAAATATATATTTAATATTATTGTACTATTTTATACAATATCAACATTTCTGTAAGTGTGACATTTCAGTTTGAAAATTTTATCCTGAACAAGCTGAGTTGCAGCATAAAAAAAATTTGAGAAAAATAGCAGTAAACTTTTAGGACCTACCTTTTAGCACCACAAACAAACCAGAGGCAGAACTGAGCCCCAGGTAAGGAGATCACCAGCAACTGTATTTGAATAATGCTAGCAAGAATAAAGAAGTGTGTCAGTAGTGGTATTTGTAAAAGATCAACATTGTAGCCGGTATATCGGCTTTAGGAAGAAAAACAGTGCACCTGAAATCTTCCCATTTTTACTAAAACGTCTACACCAAGTTTCTCTGTTATTTGTGTGGAAAACACACACAGTACTTCACTACCACAACAAAAGGTTGCTAGGAAGGGCCAGAGGTATTAAATGAATGAGTCAGATTTAGAGAGAGAAGAATAAGGAATGATCATTCTGAAACTGAAAAAGCCAAACCCTGACTAGAAGCCTCAAGTACAACTATTTAGAACACAAATAAACAATAGAACATAAAGGTAACAAATACATTAAACAGAGAGATTAAGTTTGCTTTGATTGGCATGTTGCTCTGGCTGTGAGAAGACATAAATCTGGTTTGGCTAGAATTAGTCCTGCTATACTTCATGTTTTTCCCCTAATGCCAGTTTGATGTTCCTTCAGTGATGGAATTCAAGAGGTGTCATAGGCTCTCCTTGCTTTCATACTGGCAGTAAGTTATAACTGCTGATACAAGTTAACAGCTGGAGATGTGTAAAATAAACACATGCTACTCTATTGAAATCTTAAAGGACAAGACCCATCTACCAATCAAAACAGAAGCCCACATCCCACATAGCCCTAAACTAAAAGTTAGGAGGAATACTCAGGTCTGCATGTTATTTTGAGAGGGTAATGGAATAGAAAGATACATTGGTTTAAATTAGTCATCAGGTAAAGAAGTGGAAATTCTTTACTAATGCCAGGATTGGTTTTGGAAGTGAGCTGCAAAGAGCTGGCTGGGTGCAGTAGTAATCTTCAAAGACTGATTGCTTTTTCTGATAGCTTAAGAAAATTAGTGGATGAAAGCATGTGTAATGTATCTGAGCTGAGTAAAACACTTGATGTAGTGTCTTACAAAATCTTTTCTTGCAAAATTAATTCAAATTGGCTTGGACATGGAGTACTGTCACCTGCATTTTAAAATGGCTGGCTGAGTGCAAATAAAGGGTAATGAAAAATGGCAATGCATCAAGTTGGTGGGAGGTGTCTGGTGGAGCTCTGCAGGGATCACTGTTTGGTCCTGTTTATTTAACATCTTCATTAACAATCTGGAAGAGGGAGTGAAATAGCGTGTTAATTAAACTGACACATAATAATAAATCAGAGATTGAGTCTCATGCCAGCAGTAACGCTTCACAAAAACACACCGTACTACCAAGGTTTCAAGAAAGGTTAAAAGTGTCAGCAACAAAGACTTAGCTGAGATATTGTAATTGCATTCTACCTTTTAAATAAGATAGCCCATAATATACACTAAGTGGGAGTTAGAAGCCTACTAGCAATCTACTACTTTAGAGCATGATTGCACAGTATATATAAACAAAAGTAACTGGAAACTTCCACTGAGAGAAGTGCTTTATTTTTCCCCAGACATTTGAAGTGTGTTAGATTCAATGGTAAAGACAGAGTCAGTTTAGTTCAGTAGTCTGATGGAAAACTAGTATTTGGGGAAAGGGTTGTTAAATCAGTTTTCTACATGTGATTGATTGCTAAATATAAATTAGTGGAAGAAACAAAAAGACAAGAGGAATCAGTGCTAGTACTGCATCTTTTAGTATCACTCCCAGTTAAATTAAATTAGATGTAGCATAAACCGCTCCCTTAAGTATAGTTTTATAGTTTCATATGACATAAAAAATTCAACATGTTAGAGTAGTATTTCCATAATAGCAAGATAGTAGTCTACAGTTACAATGTGCTGGATTTACTTTAATCATAAACACTTCTAAAAAATTCAAATAGATAAGTACACGTGAAATTGCTCTTTGAACAGTGTGAAAATTCGTCAAAGACTACAGAAAGTCACAGAAAAGTGTCCCCAAAAATAGGCTGGGATGCTAGTGCTCAGACACACCCATTTCTGTTTTACAAACATTGCTGACACAAAGACAGATCTTAAATAACAGTACTATTATCTCCCTGCTTTGAATGATTTACAGCAGCTTTTTTAACCTGGGCCTTAGGCTGCAATACTGCACTGAATCATAAATGTAGAGTCATTTTTACAGGACAGTTTGATGCTACTTCCTAAAAGGTAAGAAAAAAAGAACTTTTAAGGTCTCCTTTACCATACCCAGTTTAAATTGTGTGGTGAAACTTGTGAAGTCCCCAGAAAATGGAAGAGTATTTTATCTATGAGTGTCTCATGGTCATAAAGAGACTTCCTACATTAGCAGGAAAGGATTGTAAAACAATTAAGTTGTAAAGTAAAGCTTTGCACTTCCCATACTAAATGCCTTGTTTTGTTTTTTTTCCTTGTTTCTGCAGCTTTTGGATGGCAAATATTTGTAGTCAGAAACAGACAAGAAATTGCATCTGTCCAATAGAACTGTGCTGCAGAATGGAGCTCAGAGAGATTCCTTGTTTTCATTAAATTGAATCCATCATGTTTTTTGTTTAAACATAAACCTGTTAGGGCAGCCAGATAATAGGATACACTGTTTTGATTCATTAGGTCAGTAACTTTCTCTTCATGAACTAGACACTGACCGTCATTCAAAGATTTAAAACATGAATTATCTGAAGGCAGTAGTTACACCGATGTAAATGAGAACAGAGAAATCCAAGTTCATTTGCCAGTACATAATAAAATATGATGTATATATAAAAGCATTCAATGCACTTTAGCTGTACTGAAGAGAAATTCTCTTGGTAGCTGTTTCATAGTACCCCATAACCTCTCTTGCAAGTGGACAGCGAAAAACCACAAAAACACGAAAGGTTGTTTAGGTGTCAGCTATTGTATTACACTTTTCTCAACTAATTTAGTCTCTATGGTCTTGACCTGAGTGCTACTATCCATTAAAGACACTAGTTTTCTTTAGTTTTATTTTTAATCCTCTCTTCTTAAGGATTTCTTTTCTCTTGTTGTTTGGTTGCTGTGTTTTTTTTTTAAACTCCAGTAATTTCTGAAGCAGCTGCATTGGTCATGAACTACTTGCATTTTATTACACCTACAATGATTTTTAAACAGAAAGAATCTGCTCATGGGAATGCTAATCCTTCCATTATAGAAATAATTAAGCTCTTTTATTTGCAAGATGAAAATCTTTAGGGAACATGTGAAAACTAGCAAAGAGCTTTTTTTTTTTGTTTTTTTTTTTTTTTAAAGAGGAAAAATGATGATATAAACAGACCTGCTAGTGTCTATTAAACTGTGGCATATGGAAAGGCATACAAACACTTACATAAATCTTTCTCAGCAGTTCTTCCATTTGGCGCAGGAAAAAAGAATATTCTACAGAACTTTCTTTACAAAAATGTGATGGCAATTTCAGAGTATTTTCACTATAAAGATGCTTCTGTTCTTTTATGGCAAATGTTAACCTAAATATTGCTATTCTATCTATAATTATCTATCAACTGTACTTGTTTGTCAAATACAGTTTTCCCCAGTTAAACAAAGCTACTTGTATTCGATTTTTATTTACTTTCTTTAGTTTTTGTTGTGCATTTTATATCTGGCAACTTGTTTCTAACTCAGTTGAATTATTTAGTTCTGTATACCACACTATATTTACACATACAGGATCTAGCACATTACCACTCAAATAGTTTCGAAAACTTATGGGCATAAAAGTACTGTCCAATCAGCAGCTTTTGGCTCATAAGAGACAGAGGAGTATGAGAATATTCCTTGACTGGTCATGCTTGGTGAGGGTACCATAGGAGGAAAGGAAGAGCAAAGTTACTGAGTTGTGAGGGAGAAGTGTTTAGGGGACAAAACCCAGAAAACCATGAGAAAGTAGACTTCATCTTTATCTTCTGTTCACCAGATAAGTTGCTTTAGATGTGTCTGATTTGAGGTGGGTAGCAGTGTGCTGGTTTTATCTTACACCTGATGGAGCTCTGTTTTCCTGGAGATGACTGAATCCATGCCTGCCATGGATTTCCTGCCATGACTGAATCCTTGTTTTGCTGTGCTTGTATATGCGGCTTTTGCTCTACCTGTTAAATTGTCTCTGTCTAAACCCATGAATTTTCTCACTTTTATCCCGTCGATTCTCTCCCCCATCCCACTTTGGGGTAGTGAATGAGTGACTGTGTGGGGTTTAGCTGCCAGGTGAAGTTAAACAAAGGTAAGTAGAAAAAGAAGGGAAGGAAGGACTGGTTACCTGCAACAGGTTTATATAAATGGGGATAAAAACTGAAGCAAGTGAATAAGAGGAACAGGGAAGAGAAGTGTCACTGGTGAACAACATCAAGACAAAAGGTTTTGACAAGTTTTCTCACTAAAGGCTTCCACAGAAATTAAGTTGCTTGGGGATCTAGGTCAATTTCTACAGTGGAAGAGCATCGTTCAGAGGAACCTGCACTGGATCCTATATTCAGAAATGAACTGGAAATTAAACTTTACTAAGTTACAAGGTTGTCTGTTGTTTCTAATCTATTGATGATAATAAAAAAGAAATTTTATTGCAGGTGTGAGAAAGTGGCAATGAAACGGCAGATAAAATATGATGCTGACAGACATAAAAACAAAGTAAAATGAGAAAAAAAAATCTCAATTTGCATTTACAGTGTTGGGCTCTGACCAAGCTGTTACCACTTAGAAATATGTTGCTGGAATTATACTAGACAATTTTAAAAAAAACATTGGCTCAGTTGCAAAAACAGAGCAATTGAACAGTAACTATTGCTGGGAAAGGAATAGAGAACAAAACTGAAAACATCATTATTTCAGCACAGAAATCTATTATATGCTTTTGAATCCTTTGTGCATTACACATGATTTGTGTAGTAAAAGTGCAATAGCAAACCAGTAAAAACAGTATTAGTATTACTAGTAAAGTAAGAATGTGTGGAATGATTTCCACACAGCTCAACTGACAGGAGAGGTGTTTTGTTTTTTGGTGAGTAAAAAACCCTCTAGGTTTTTATCAAGGCCTATAAAAGTCATGAATGGCATGGAGTCAGTAAGCAGGGAGTTATATTTCACCATCTTTTAGAACACAAGAACTAGAGGACATGAAACAAAACTAGCAACTGACAGGTTTGAAACAAGCAAAAAGAGGAAATTTTTCATGTAGCAAATAGCTCCTATAATAACACGTAGTTTAACAATAAAATTTGTTGCTTCTAGATTCAGCAAATGCTGAGGCAATGGGAGTTATACTACTAATTAGGAGAGGATGTCAAATAAAAATCCACCAGCACTGTAGAATACAGATATTCCTTTGATAAAGATTGATAGAAGATGCTAGAGTACCACAGTATACTATGTTAGTAGCAAATTTTTTTCCACATACTTTCTGTTGGACACTGATTGGGGGCAAAATATCTCTCAGCTAGATATGAGGTTAGATAGTCCTTGTTCTTTTATTTCTGTTGTTTCTATTTTTACAGAGGATGCAGGGATAATTGGCATCATTTGGATTTTTTTAAAAACAGAATGTGATGTAATGAAATTCTTGTAATGAAATATTAATGTAGAGTTGGTTTATTAATATTGGGTTATTAATATTTCCTTATGTGCACACTTTACCAGTCAAGTATTTTAAACCATTAAACACTTCAAATGTAAAAAAGAAAAAATATATACTCAGTAAACAAATACAACAGCACTGGAAACTTTGACAGTATTTTCCTGCAGTATAAGTAATATTTTTTTCTTGTCCTGGTTAAAAACTAGAGAATCCAAGATTAATTAAAATACTACAAGCTTTTAAAAAACCTGTACTTTTTTGATGGTTTACCTTTTTTCTGTATTAGAGCAATGGCAGAGCTCCAGATGTGGGGTTGATCATGACATTTAATACACAATTCTGCTGTTAATTTTTAAGAATTTGTTTTCTAACCTACAGAGCATCCAACATCTCATTTAATACATGCTTATTAAACATAATTATTTTCTCTGTATATAAGTCAGACTTGTATTCAAATGTTGATTTGGTTGCTGGAAATCAAGTTAAACTTCCGCTTCCAACTGAGTTATGAACTGGTAAAAAACAGGATATGATTCTACAAGTACTGACCTAACAGCTTTTAATCCTTCCACAGGAAGGATTCATCAGTTCTGCTCAGCATGTATAAGCTGCTTCATTCTGCTTTTACAGTTCCATCTGTAATCTGTTTACAGGCTGAAAAGATAAAAACGAATGAGAAAGAGTATTTCTGAAAAACATTTTGAGAATATTATTCAGATTGATATTTAAACAGGTGTAGATGATTATAATAGACCAGTTTGATAAAGCTATCATCTTGTCAGACTAAGTGATTGCTTCTGCACTCCTCTTTGTTTCTGTCAGAATTCCACAGAAATAATTAGATAACAACAAATGATCTGGCCAGAGAAATTAAAAGGTTATTACCTCATAGGGTAAAGTAGTCCTTTGTTAATCCACTGCAGAGACTCGAGTCAGCCTTAGGGTTACCAGAATCTTGATCCCTCACCCAGTGCGTTCAGGGCAAGGATAAATTGCTTTTAACAAAGGCTAAGAGCCTAGCAGAAACCTGAGGAGTACCACATGCAACACAGTAGGGCTCTAAGTATTAAGATTCTGAAGTCACAAGTCTGCTATTCAGTCTAAGGCAGACGTATCTTCTGCTGTGTAATAAGAGAGCTGGTGTAGCTTTTGTATTTGGTTTGTTTTGGGTTTTTTTTAATGATCATACAACGAACATCCTGATGAGTACATGGATGAACAACAGGAAAACTGAGGTTATATATCTAGAAGGAATCTGTGGCATGAAGCTTTAGAGATGATTTGTCATATAGCATACAACTATTTGTGATACACTAAAGTAAAGGTAAGTAAATTTAAAATTACCTGCCACTATGAAAAAACCTATGTTCCTGGATAGCTATTGCCCAACCAAGATTTTGCTAACTTCAAAACTTTGTAGAAAACTGAGAAGTTCCAGTCATGAACTAACATCCCGGTGAGCTATTATACTTCTATACTGACAATCAGCACTCTCACTTCACTAACATAAGCAAAGACAGAAGAAATCATTGATTTGAGGGCAAGACTAGGCATAAATCATTCTGTTTTAAGTGAATCAAACTTTCAGGGTTTTGTTGCTGTTGTTAAAAAAAAAAAAGTGTAACATACAGTTGCTGAAATACTGATGGTGAGGTGGGAATTTGCTTTTGTAAATAAATCTTGAGAAATACACCTGTCAGTTGATTTATTTATTTGGGGAGTTTGTTTTTATTTTTTATATGGCAGCAGTGTAATATTTGTTGACGGTTAAGTAGCTTCTCTCAGAAGTCCACAGTCAAAGCAATGAAGCATTTGCATGCAGCTTAAAGTCAGACAGCTGAGACCCAGTCAGTGGATGCAGACGTTTTCCCCTACTGTTTGATATTAGTTCTATGCACTGCAAGTACCAATGCTTCCATCCCCTGTGGACCAGCTGATAGAAGTCCCTATGTTCTCCTAGTGACTGAGGTAACCTGGGAACTTCAATGAGGTTTCTGAAACACTACGTTGACATCAAGGGCATAGATTTTATGCACTGTCCTTCCCCAAGTTGAAGATGCCACATCAGTCTCTCCAGTACTGAGCTTTGTCAGCATTTATGAAATAAGGTTTCTTAAGCATTACGAAAATCTGCAATGTCCTTGAGTTCATAAAAGAAAATAAATGTCGAGTCCAACTCTTCCTATGTACGGGGTTTAAATGGAAAGGAGAAGTGATATTTTTTATAGAAAAAGCACACCAAAGATTGCTGTGGCCACCATAGGCTTTGTTATTCTCTGTGCTTACTGTAGCTTCAACGAAAAAAATGTCCCTGCCTAGGCAGGATAAATATGCAGACTTCCATACCACATCCATCTAGTGCAGTGAAGTCAACAATACACATTCCATGAATATTGAAAACACCCATGCACAGTGAGAATAGAGTAGTAGGATGCTTCTCTGTGTCATCAGACCTCAGTATTGGCCTTGATGCATGAAAGTCATCACAGAGGTATTTAAGATTGTTGTGTTCCTTGTTACCATTTTACATGTTGGTTTGGTTTTTGTTTTTTTTTTTTTTTTCTCCTGTGCCTTTTTGTAAGGGACAATTACTTAAAAGCACTTCATATTCTTAATAATCAGGATAAAATATATCATTGCCTCAAGTTCTCTTGTAATCATTTGGATTGCCCCTACGCTTTCCTGCCTTTCAGATTTTACGGACTTAGCCTCACTGACTAGCTTTAAAGAATTTACTAGTTTATAAGTTAATATCTGTACATAAAAGAGACATTAAATGAAATTTTCTATCAAAAAATCGATGTACATTCCATATATTAAATATCTAGAAAGCTATTGAAAGGTAGCCAATGAGGAAGTTACTTTAAAACTTCTGTAACAGCTAAGTACTAAATGAGCAAGGAGAAACTTAAACCTACATTAAAACTCCCAGAAAAAAAGACAGTGGGAGAGAAGTTTGGGCTGCACTTGGTCAAATTATACATGTTGAATAAAAGAACCTTATGACTACCTTTGAAAACACAAAATATCAGTAATTCTAAAATACAGGAACATAGTGCTAACTGTCCCATTTTTTTTTCTGAAGGTGTCATCCCTGAAATTCTGATCTTGCTATAGTATCTGCACTTTCACTTAGAAATTGTACTCTTAAAATGAAATAAGGTACTATACTGGACCTTTTAACAGATATAATGGAAGCAGAAAACCATATAGACTCACGTGTACAGTCAATGACTGAAATTAAAATAGAATTTTCATTAGAAGAGGGTTAAGTAATAAGTAGTATAGAAAATAGTTCCAACTAGCCTAAAGCCACCAAAAGCATCTTTCCTATTCTAGAAAGTTTTTATTACAATCTTTGCTTATAAATGTCAGATTAGTATGCATATCCTAACATTTAGATGAGCAATGCAATTTATCTTTTAACTTTTGTGCTCTGAAAATTCCCAAGACAATATTTTTAAATTAATTGCAAGCATGAGAAGTTATTTCAGGAAGCACAGAGGAGACTATTTCCAGACCACTTTGTGAGAGAAAGCACCTTCAGAGTTCTAATCTTCAGTAAAATGTTGAACAAGAACTAAGTTTCAGGTTCCTACTACAATGATCTTGAAAGAAAACCAGAAACTGGTGAGTGAATTCCTCTGGAATTCCTCTGTGACACAGCTGCTGTGAGAATTTCTGAAATCTGTCTGTGCAATCTTAACAATTTAAAAAACTTACAACTTCAGCCCAACTATTGACTTTTTAAAAGGTTGAAAGGTACTCTTACAAAAATGCATGTCCAATAGCTTTGCCTGCTCAGTAATCTGTGAATTTCAGTTATTATTTTGGACTAAAAAATATTTTAGGCTACTTGGAAAAAAATAATAATTTGATAAAGAAGAGACAAGTACATTCTCTAACCTTGATAAATATGATTAGTAAGGAAAATATTAGCAAATACAATCAAATGAGTGGATTTTTTTCCCCCTTGAAATTAGAAATTCAAATTTTTTTCTGGAAAAACTATGTATATTGATGGAAGATAATGCTTTTTAAACATAATTATGGCAAACCCTCTGAAATGGCAATTAAACAATGAGATTGCTAGGGCGATTGCTAGGCTATTCAATTTCTGAGTCTGAATAAATTGTTGGCATATAATTCTAATTTCATTTGCTTTTTTCTTATCTGAATGATAGACTGAATTATCTTTTAAGTGTCCCGAGCTGCCTGTGTATCAAAGTATGTGGAAACACACTATATTCTCTTATATAATTCAGAATAGGAGGCTAAATTTTAGAAACTGATAGCTTGATTCTTATTTTCTTTTCCAGCCTCAAGCTTATTTTCATCAGTTTTAAACCAATTGATTGATAGTAAAATGGAGAAGATACAATTAATATTATTTTAAGAATTAGTTTTGTCTCAGTCTTTTTTAACAGGAAAATTTATCTTCTGTAGAAACAGCAAATATTTTCATTCTTTTCAAGGAAGTGACTTGGAATGAAAAAAACCCAGGTAACTAAATGCTACAGCAAAATTACTGTGTTTGAACGACCCCAAAAATCAGAACGTGTTCATGCTATGATTATGGATTTAACTAAAATAACATAATTAAGCATGTAACTGAAAGTAATATAGGAATATCACAGAGTTTCTGACTTAGCATTCCAGAAACCCAGGGAGATGCAAAGACTAGAAATAATACTCATATTGATTCTAAAGATCTTTGGCAGTGGGAAAGGACCACTTTTCTGTTTCTACCTGTGGACTAGAAGATTAGTTCATTTTGCATGAGGGGATAAATTTAAGAGGCTGAGAATGTAAAAATTTAGCAGTCATAACATCTTAGTTTGATAAACTCCTTAGTTTAACTTTCTATGACAGAATGATAAGAAAAGCTAACATAGTCCAGCAGTGTGGAGGTCAATTAATTTATTCTTGCATTGGGAAAATGAAATGAGGACCGTTCGTAAAGTACATGCCTCCTCCAAGGCAAGTGGTAAGAATAAGACTAACAAATTCTTTGGTCTGAGAATTTCATTAGGAAAATGTTTCATTTATCTGTTTCAAATGTTTCAAACATAAAGCCTGTATAGATATTCCCAGCAAAAATCTTCCATGTTCTTCTATAGGAACCTGTGTTTATGAATGTTAATTCTAAAGGACTAGTTTGAACGGATCTTATTAAAATGTACAAGATTTGAAAATATTAAAAAAAAACCCAGATTATTTGATAATTTAAAAAATTCTTTATTAAAATGTATTTTAAATATTGCTACTGATATAGTCAACAATATGGATATTCCATGACACATGATCATAACCAGAGCACTATGTATGATACTTGTTCTGCCCTTTCAAACCTAACAGATACTGCTTGTAAAGACGTGAACTAACTTTGCTGCCCTGTGCACCTCAGATGGTATCACTTCAAAGCATTTGTTGACTGTACTGTGAAAGTTCTCAGGATATAATCAGGAGAAGGTGAAAATTAAGCTTTCTAAATTTTACCTAATGCATGCAGATGACTTGTAATCCGTCTTGAATTTTTTTATATGCTAGGAGAGCTTGAGTTCAGTTACAGGCTCTTGTTCAAAGCTCCTGTGATATTGCTTCTATACAGCGTCTAAGTGTAGCTTGACTATAAGAGCAATAAAGGGTTTTTTTTATCCTAAGTAATTTAATTTGCAGAGTTCCCAACAGCTAGAAGTAAAATGTTCAATAGAAATTACTCTAGTCCTAAACATGACAATGAACTTGTTATATCTTGATATTTAAAAAAAAAAAGAAAGCACTAGGGTTTCATAAGAATGACAAATTAGTATTATTTAGTGTACATCATGTTTACTGAGTTGCAGCATTACCAGAAAGATAATATTGTTGTGTTTAACTACTGAAAAAAGCTGATGACTGACACCTTAAAAGCTTGGAAAAGGTTCATTCACTTAAGGAAAATGTGTTTAAATCATCTATAAGTTAATAAATTATTGCTCTAGCAATGATTTTATAATATCATCCTAGAATGTCCATCACTGCTACGTTAATATCATGCTAATTTTTTTTTAAAGTCTTATAGTAATTAAATTAACTGAACCATAATATTAATGTAATTTATCAAGTGATTAAATTATATCCTAACAATTGGTTTAAAATTAAATATATTCCTTTTCCTTTCAGTAAAACACATTTTGCAGACACTTGTTTAGAACATTCATACTTTTAACCTGGTCTCAGGCTTAAACTCAGTCAAGAAATATGAATATAATTAAGGGGAGTCTGTTCAGCTACCAAAATCTTATGGAAAATAATTAAATAAATGAATAAGTTAAAAGAAACAGGGAAAAACCTCTCACACATAAAGGAGGAAGATCAAATAGTACATTTTAACAAGAACTGGAATATCTCTTGATATGCATTTATAAGTTACAGGTATTAAAATAGTTCTGTGTAAAGCTGTATAATGTTGCCCAACTGAAAACAGTGACCAAAGTCACATGGCTGGTAAAATTCCAGTGGTCAGTCGACCTGTGTATTTCAAAAGAACTTCTCTAGATTTTCTTGTCTAGAAGATACACCTGACACATACTGAATCAAAAGAACTTCATCTCATATCTAATCTTTTGACCTGACTTTGTGAAGCAATTCAAAAACCCAGCATGTATCTCTTCAACTTTTGTACAACCAAAAACTCCTGAACTCACTATTTGGTACTTGCAATTACGTTATGTTGGGGAATTTCTGAAGGTGATACAGTCATAACAAAAAAAATCCTGCAATTAATGATATGAAGGTGACATTTCAGCTGACATTTTTATACATGATTTATATTTTGCACATTAGTCAGTTGATGGATCAGACAAACTATCTGAGCTTGCAGCACAAAGAAGTAGAAAAGGTGTATGTCCTCTGGTATAGAGCTTGCCCTGGGATGACTTTGAAAGTGTTTTCTATAGTCTTAACAAACAGTAAAGGGGGAAAAAAAGTAGTTTATAAAAGACAGAATTAAAAAAAATCAGCTGAAAGAAAAACTTGTTAGTTTTTTACTATGTTGACAAAACATTTACAAAGAATCAAATAAAGGCACTAGAAGGCAGAATTAAGGTAAACAGCAGTTTTACCTCTAAACATGAATGCTAGTGTGCTATGGTAGAATTATTTAAATGCCATGTTTTTGATCTTACTTGATTATTTTTCAAACTGTAAAGTATTGGTTTGAAAATGAAAGAACTAACCTGTATTTGGTAGATATATATAGTGACAAAAGTTTGGCACCAACAAACCTCAGCATGACCTGTTGAAACTACTGAAAAGAAAAAGGACTTAAAAAAACTAAAACCCAGAAAAACTCCACCTCAAAGCAAGATAAAGGTGGAAAAAATTCTATTAGCACAAAATTTCCTTCTGTCCTCTCTGGTAACAAAAATCAAAACTTGGACACTGGAAAACAGAAGCCATACGTAGTAAGGTTAGAGAAGACAAATAGTTTTCATCCTAATAAGCATACACGTGCAACACCTATTTGCTGAATATCTGAGCAGAGAATGTCAGGAAGAGTCAAAGATGATTGTCACCGGTCAGAGTGTCTATAGTGAAAAACATGCAAATTTCAGGTAAGAAGAAAAACTTTTCTGTCATGATGAGGCTTCTAACATCACACATTAGACCCAAAACTCAAACATTAAATCAAGAGAGTGGAAAATATTCACAGTCTCTTTCTGGAAGGAATACTGAGAAGAGGTCTTCTGCACATCCAGTGGTCATCAAAGTCCTGTGAAAAAGAACTGATTGAACCAGAAAATTTTCCCCATTCCAATCAAAGTTAAAAACAGCAGAAGAACAAAACATAACACATCTAAAAATATCCCCCAAATACCTCCTTCCAACCTAATGCAATGGACAACATATCAACAAAACTGCTAAAAGCATAAAATAAAAATCAATTCTCCTTTTCCACACAGTCTCGGAGTCTGGATCCATAAAGCAAAATGGAACAACATGGAATTTTTGTTGCAAAGATGTCATGCTTTTTTTTACTAAGAAAGACTTCTATAAGATCTACTACAGTAAAAAAAGAAAAAGAATCAAACCAAAACTGTATAGGTAAGAATCCTGTAGTTCTAACATAAACACACATTGAAGCTAGAGTTTGTGTCTTACGAGCAAACAGAGATAAATCTTCATTATCAGATGAATTTATTTAGACCCATTTTTATGTAATGTAACTTTAATTAGAAAGGGTTTTCTTTAATTAATTTAAAGATTGACTGTGCAGGAGCAAGATTGTTTTGGGCTTATAACAAATGCAGATTTATCTATTTCCTCATATCTTTGGGGATTCTGAAATTTTAAAGCAGTCTGAAATTTCTTTAGAAGTCTTTAAGTGTATTTTGGTAACATTATTAATAGAGTGTCTCTAATTACTGGGTGCTTTCAATGTAATTATGGAAATGTTCCTGGTACACAGTATTAATTTCTTCCAGTACTTCTAAGTTTGTGCACTGATGTATAACACATTCTAATGCTATCCACAAATGGAACTAGAAGTGGGCTGAAAATATGCATGTTTTACAGAGGGAAAGAGGATCAGTGAAGAGGTTTAACTGCATGTGTTCTACAGCTTAAACAGTTGTCTCCACTAAACTTTTCTAACCTTCCAGTATCTGCCATTGGAAGATGTGGCAAAGGTTATTCTATGTTTAGTGATAAGTAGAATCTAGCAATAGTACATTATTGTACTAGTTCCTCTAGAGATTTGGGAAATACTTTTTTATCAATTTTGAATTTGATACAAAGATAAATACCTGGGTTTAGGACAGCCTTTCCCTCTAGCTGTTATCTAAAGCCTTATTATTTTGTATTCCCAGAGGCAAAATAACATACCTGTGACGCCTGGCGTCTTTCTCAGAAAGCCACCATCAAACCAGCTAAAGAAGCTGTTTACTTGCATCCTGAGTTTCAGCACTGAAAGAATTGTCAAGCTTGTGATTGTTTATTCTGTTTTAGGAGGAAGAGATTGAGTAGAAATGCACACCAGCCTTAATGAATAACTCAAGTTATACTTCTGCTGTAATCATCATGAGAGTTTTTACCCTTTATACACATAGAAGGAAAAAAAAAAAATGGATTTTTTCATTTCAGAATTCATTTCATCAGAAAGAAAAGAGAGAGGAGTAAATGTATTCTATCAAAGGAAGATGTATTAATCTCTGTTTCAACTATCAAAAATTGACTCTTGATCCTAATTTCTAGAGAAATTAGAAAAAAAAAGAAAGCAGAAGACATATGTCACCAATGAAGATTTTTTTAATTCACAGTAGGTAACTGAGCAGAACACAGTGATCACTGAGATATCAACCATTCCATTGGATTGTGCAGGTCCTAATATTTCAAACCAGTTGAGAAGTTTTGCACATGTCCTCATACTTGTTTATATTTGGGCAAGCACACAAGACAGTTACTCTCTAGTCATGCATTAAATGTGAGACAATGACAGAAGTGTTTTAAGGAAGAACCTGACTTCTCAGCAAGTTGTGTGACTACATTATTGCTCTCAAAATGATTATTAGATCTATGCAAATATGACAAAAGAAGTTCTGCAATTGATCCTCTCCAGCAGTATTTACAGAATTTTAAGGCTCAGTTTTCTTAAGCACTTGTCTGAGCAACTTTTAGGGAGCAGTCACACACTTAGAAATGACTACAGTCCTGTGACTTCACAAGTCATTGCCTGTCAAACAAGCTGCATTAATAAAGTGTATAGATGCTGAATAAAAATTTCAAATGAAAATCCAATTTATTTGAACTGTCTTCATGGTGACTTAAACTAAGCATTTTACTTGCAACCACAGGCAATGGTCTCTTACAGGTCTCTTACAGTTATTACGGATAATCATTCATTAATGTACAGGAACATCGTAGCTTTTCATTGCATGGTGATATACCTGCTAGAATGAAGTCATGTTGGAATAGTAACATAGGGGGGTTTATATAAACCTGCAAGTATTGCACAAGATATAGCTAGAGAAGTCATACAAGAAGAAATGACACTGAGCTGAACCTGATGGAATCTTATTTTACCCTTTATACAGATATAATTGCTAAATCAAGTATTGGCACCTGAGAACTTCTGCACCCTCAAAATATTCTAAGAATTTTCTGTGGGCTCAGTTAATGTACCTCTCTGATAGGAGAGAGCTGGTGGGGATAAATCAGAGTTTTATTAGCAATACTCCTGAGGCCAATTCTATACCATGAGGCAGAGCTGCTCCACTGTGCACAGCTGAGAGTCTCTCAGTGCTCCCTGTCCCATCAAAGCTCTGGGTCAGTAAGAGACACATTTTCACTGTTCTGGCATTCGAGCAGGAGGAAGTAGGGAAGTGATCTAGCAGCTCCCACAGTGACAATGACTGAAGGGCTGGGCACTGCACACATTCTCTGCAAATAGACACTGGTAGAACACTCTGAAACTAGAACAGGGTGGCAATGCAGGCTGCCATAGTAGCAGCTATTTGTAAAATGATAGAATTGTTATTTATTATATTGTGATATTATGTAAGAATTATTTCATTAAAGACCAGACAGGTAATCAATTTAGTAAAAAAATAAATTATGAGCATTTTTGCCAGCTCTGCTTAACAGTTTTATTGGTTTTAACTCCAATTTGCAGAATTGACATTTTTCTTGTCCATATGTAGAGGCGCAGAATTACAGATTCCTCTCTGTTCTGAAGACAACCTGATAGTTTAGAGAGTCACTTTTAGTCCAATTCCAAATCAATTGTTATGATCTTTAAAAAAAAAAGAATACTCCCTTATCTTTGCAAGAGTTTAATTAGTAGGAAATGTTACATTTTAAAAAGATAATATATAATTAATAACTCTAGCAAAGGTGGACAAAGAAGAAAGAGAGAGAAGTCATTGTACATCCTTAAAGGCATTTAACATGCTATTTATCTAAAATTAACAATCAAATTATGTAGTAATAAGGAAGAGGAAAGCTCAAATGATATCACTGACTGTATTTTTATTCTCTCATTCTCTCAATGAAAAATTGTTTCACAGGCTGTCTATGGCTTCCTGCTGTGTTTGAGATATTTTTTTTTAATTAAGAGTTACACTGTCATCCCTAAGAAATATATTTGTCAAGGATTCTTTTCTTGCCATTCCCAAGTATGTTGACAAAGAACAAATTATTAATACCTAAAAGATTTACAAATTTGAGATATCCCGGGAAAGCAGAGAAAAAGCACAGAAGATGGGTTGCTTTCCCTTTAATGAAGATTCCAAAAGTTCAAAGATTCCAGATTTAGAAAAGATCCTGTAGAACTCCAAAGATGCCTTTTCAGCTACCAACCAATGATAGAGACCTATTCACGGACTTTATTCCAAAGATATATTTATTGGTAAGAGGAAAATGGGACATTTTAATATGGACTTCACAATTTTCAGTGATAAATTGAAAAACTACAGCAATTTTATTTGCATTTATCTTTGTTTTAAAGAGAGGATTTAATTGCCTCAGCCTGTCAACAAGGCAAGAAAAGTCCTTTAAAAAAGACTAGGTGCAATGTTTAGAAGATTTGCAACACAGCCAGTCAGAAATCATGCAATTAATTTGTTTCTGCTTTTTATGCATGCAAAGTTGAAGGCAAATTTATCAACACTTTGTGCTTTGATAAGGTTTTTTTTAAATGGTTAGTTTATTGCCCATTCTGATGAAGTCTGATTAATGAACTTTAAGGATGACGACTAAAGATCTAAGATAGATATAAACACACAACTATCACAACTCCATTTATAAAAAAAAGAAAAAAAACAATCAAACAAGAAATTCTAACCACCATCTTTCACTCCACTCATGAAATTTAATATAAACCATAGCTGAGTCATTACACTCCATTGCAAATTCCTACTTGATACACCCCTCGAGACAGACAGTTTACTTTGCCAAGTTAAATGAGTACAAAACCTTAATATAGTAGTTAAAAAAGCAGAATCATAAAAATGGATTTAGAATTACAATTCAGTGACAAAATGTATGTAGACTCAAAAGTTTATCTCAAAGTCGTTTTTTTTGTCTGCTTGGTCTTCTTTTTGCAGTTTTTCTTAATTCTAAAATTACTTCAGCATCAGTTTCTATTCAGCCATTCATATGGACTTAAACATTTCCACAAAAGTGCCACAAACCTAAAATGGTTATTTAAAAGCAGAGTCAGGTACTCAGAAGAAAGATGTTATAGAAGACAAGAGAACATGAGGCATGAGAAATACAAATTTTTATGGTTTCATCAAACATTCAGGAAATGCACAAGTCTCATACTTTCTTCAATTAACTTCAGTAAACTCAGCAGTTTTGACAGTTCTCTAACTGTAAAACAACTTTCAAAATTCATTGGCGAAACAATAAAACATCGTTTTTCTTCTGCACAATCTTCCCCAATATGACTATAGGAATCTGCCTGATACTCATTCTAGTTCTATATTTACTCAGTTCCTATAGAAAGAGGACTAAAGATCCAGGATTCAGTTAAAACTCTACAATTAGAAGAAAGATAAGAATCATTCCTTGCTTTGCTCAATAGATTTTTAGAGCATACACACTACAGGAATGATGACATGAAAACTTGTCTATATTGCCCAACTTTCTCCATTGTAAGATCCTTTGCGTTATTTAATATTTTTGCCCATTGTAATAAAAATATTCTGTGTCAATTTTTCACTTTGATTTTTAGGGGAAATTTCTAGTCAAAATGGTTAATCTGTTACAGAATTCATCTATTTCAAGATTATTCCTCAATTAAAAAAACCAAACAAATCGACCAACACAAGTCCACACACAAACCCAAACAACAACAATAAAATCCATCCCAAACCCCTGAACTTCCTGCAGACATATTTCTATGAACCTATATTTTGCTCATACTTTAGCAAGAGATTTGGCTAGTATTAACTTCGCATCATTTCTGTCCTTTACATCATACCGCAGAAATGATGGAAATCAACCAAAAATGGACCAATTGAAAAGAATATTGTGGTTTATCCTGTTTCATACTTGCTCATATCTTACAAAATGTCAACCTGAAGAAAAAAAAAATCCACCCCATCCAAGACAGATGCTATTAAAAAGGCTGTTTGCAAAACACATCCTTGGAACAGAAAATATAGTGTTACACCATTACATACTTTCCCCCCTTCCTTTCCATATGAATACTGTCAACTTTGGTCATTTATTGCATAAGGTAGACCTGCTCTAGTCTTGAATTACTTGTTCATTTTGTCTTTAGAATTTCCATTTCATTTATAGAACAAGTTGCAAGACATACAGTAAATGATGCAGAGTATTGTGGGGGAAAAAAACCAATCACACAGTTACAGCACATGAGAATGGCTTTGGGAAACTGGATTCAGTGAGAGTTTTTAAAGAAAACTTTTTCATGGGAAATCAGTATCTCTGTGGTGCTGTTTTGTTTTGTTTTTCCCCCAGGCTCTTGACTTTGAATTTTTTGTTTCTGTGAAAACAATTGATTTAAATATATAAAATCCCAGTTTTCTGAAATCAGAAAAAGCTTTTGACCTCAATGTCTTTGTTTTTACTTTCTTATCTGAGAAATGGAAATAGTATCCATCACATCGGAGCATTACAAAAGCATATAAATCAAATTAATGTTTGAAAAACACCTATACATTGTATTGATGGGAGCTACATAACAGACAACAGTTTGATTAATAGTTTCTTCCTCAGACCAAAGCCCTAGTGATATTCAGCAAGCCAGTCAGACAAATAACAATTAACAATAAGGATTAAGTGATTGAACCCCTGTTCACTGGGTGAATTAAATTATCTTGGTGTGCAAGACAAAGTATGGAGCTTATGTTAAAAGTAGCATATGTTTGTGAGATAGTGCTCTATCAGAATCTGCACACACAAGGAAGCCAAAGCAAACTTATACTGGTAACATTAATTTTGCTATGTAATAACTTCTAAGTACTTGACTGCTACCTTTAATTATATATTGTATTTGTTTTTTCTGGGCATATTTTATCCAAAATTATAATTACCTTTAGTAATCATCCACCTTTTTTTTCCTGGAATTTAGGCAGTACCCAGTTGCTATTTAGTAACTGGGATCTCAAATTTGTTTCATTTGTATTCTCTTGTAGAAAAAAAAAAAATAGCAGTATACAGCCCTACCTTAATGACCTAAAAGGTGTTTACACTGCAAATAGTTTCTTCTCTCCTCACATTTTTCTTCTGGTGGCATTGGACATGTGCACTGAGCAGTAGAAACAATTGATTAACGTGGTGATAGTTTCTAACAAGATATAATCAGGAAGAGATACTGTAACAATGAGATAGTGCCTTCCACTCAACAAATGAAATTGCACGCTGCCAGAGAACAGGCAGCATGAAATATGACTGGGAATTTCTTTGGAAAATATGTAGTTCAGTATATTGCTGATAGAACAAGAGTGTTATATGTCTGAACAGTAATGTTCTTATGAACATGCACATAACTTTCCCACACAAAAGAACAGGACATTTCTAATTAGGCAAATCAAGTTCATGATGCATAACATCACTTAAATCTTCACTATGCCTTACTTGTCCAGAATTTATTTGGGAAACTCAGATCACCTGTCACCTCATGCTTATAGAGTGCAATTGATTTTCCACAAAATTAAAGAAGTAAAGAAATGTGTCATGTTTCCAGTCCTTTAGAACCAGACATACCTCAGTCTACTTCGGTTGTTTTGAACTATTAGGTAGCTTTTATCAGCAGTACATGATTATGGCTTCCTATAGATCTGATTTTCTCTATACCACTCAGCAAAAATGCATATTGTCTTTAATCCTCAGTTTGCCTGTGTTCTGTGTTAAGAGAAAGGGGATTTATAGGAACAATGTAACAGACACACTGAGATAGTGGAGCAGTTAGGGATTTTGTAGTGTTGGGGTCATTTTGGTGCCCATTTCTTTTCCTCAGTATTTCAGTTAAAATGCTTATTCTAGACAAAATAAAATACAGATATAATTCCATTTTCTCTGAAAATCATAGAGATTTTAACATCATATGATGTATGACATGAAAGTGTAGGAGGGAGTTTTTTAATTAATGCCCTCAAAAGCAGTTCATTCTCCTTTAGCACATCACAAGGAAAGTTTGCCACATAGCATCTAACTTAGAATCATAGAATGGTAAGGTTGGAAGGGACCTTTAGAGATCATCTAGTTCAACCCCCTCTGCAGAAGCAGGTTCACCTAGATCAGGTGGCAAACTCGCTGGGGAATAAAATTTTCCTTGATGTTATAACATCTATTCCACACTGTGACCTGAAAAAGCTTTTCCTCTGGTCCATACAAATTATAAATTATCTACATTAAGTGAAATTATATTTCATGATACCATAAAAAAACAGAGAGCAATGAGTGGTTTGATTGAGAGGCATTCAAATAGCTTCAGCTGCGATACCCAGGAAGATGGTCACTGTGGCTAACCCATGGATCATGGGTAGGAACTATATCAAATGTAGCAGGAGGTATCTGCTAGCAGCAAAACTGAAGCTGTTAGGTAGGAGATATGCCTGTTACCATGAGCATGTCCAAGCATTTGAAGTAGAGGGGTAGTTTGTACATGACCAAATAGAAATGATAGGTAAGACAGGGAAGTACTGTGAGAAATCTTTTGGAATATAAGAGGTTTGTACAGGAGAAGTTGTCTGGAGTTAGTCATTGCACAGAGACCAGAATCACAGAATCATAGAATTGGAGAGGTTAGAAAGTATCTCTAAAGATCATCCAGTTCAACCCCCCTGCTCAGATGAAGTTGCACAAGAGGGCATCCAGGCAGCTTTTGAAAACCTCCAGAGAAGGAGGCTCCACACACTCCCGGGCAGCCCATTCCAAACGCTCTGTCACCCTTACAGTAAAGAAGTTTTTTCTTAAGTGGTACTGTTTTTGTTTCAGCTTTTGTCCATTACCCCTAGTCCTATCACTGGACACCACAGAAAAATATGCATGAAAATGAGCAGTTGCACATACCAGGCCAGTAGAAATTTTTTCTCTAGGAGTTAATGAGGAACTGTTGGTGTAAATTTGGACCAATATCAGTGTAGTAGCAAAAGTTGGATTTTTATTCTCTTTAGTTATCAAGACAATTTAAATATCCACCAAAAAAGCAACAGGTGTATAAATAAAATAGATTATAAAACTGGAGGGAAACATCACATTAAAGAAAAATCCAAACAGCATCCTTGGGAAGGGTGTTATTTAAGTTATAGGGAACAGATTTATCCATAAAGGGATTTTGGTTTTGTCTGGGTTTTTAATTAAAAGGCACATAATGGCGTGTTTCAGAAACTCCAAGAATAATTATTTGCATTTCATATTTTTGAGACTTGCTGTTTTTACAGTAGCTGAAATTTACTTATGTGCAAATGATGATTCACAGTAATCCTTATATCAATGCACCAATTTACAAATCTACTGTTGACCAAGAACCAGATGTTCCCTATCTGAATTACTCTGGACCAAACTCTCTGCTTCACCAAAGAATTTGGTTTATGCTCTGGTGTATTTTGTTCTTCCATTAACATTAGTGATTGTGGTATAGCTATAGACAAAGAGTATAAAAGTGTGAAAGATCAGAGCAGTTTTAGAACTGCAAAAGACAGTTCTGTAATACTTCAGAAGGCTTTGTAAGACATGACTTTCCTGATATGCTATGGCAAGAGACACCGAGTAAACAGATGCTGACTCCTCCCTCTGGAACAGCAATTATTTACTGTCAATAGGATTGATGTGAATGTCTCTTCTCACTGGGAATTACATTCCATGCTTTTATTGACATCTCCTCCTCATCCTGGAAGTGGGATGAAGTGAGTCAGACCTCTTAGGGCTTTTGAACAGATAACAGGGACCAAATGAAATACACGTAGTACTACAGGTTATAATTTAATCCATCCATGGATGAATAGTGGACTTTGTATGAAAGGGAAAAGCCAGGGCTTGACAGCAGAAGGTGAGATCTCATACAGACATGAAAGAAACTAAAGGTGGAGCTAACAGCAACTACAATAGTGATTCATAGTCATAATACAGGAAGAGAAAAGAAGATTAAATTCTACAGAACAAAATTCATGCATCTTAGATCTACAAAATGAAGAAATCCTTGTATAAAATTTGAAGATGGCTTGCTGTCACATATTTTAAGTAGTGTGGCTTGATGGTGTAAAATAGTAGAGTTAAAATCCATGTCCTGAAAATGTCAGATTATATACACTTTATACTCAGAAAATCTTGTCACTGTCTACTTTTCCTCCATCTGATGTAAAGCCTTAAAAATATGTATATGCTGAAATGCCAGATATATTTTAAAACCTACAAAGAATTTGCTTCCAAACAAGGGTCATAGAATCTGGGAGAAAAACCTTGACAGGTTTTCTTAATCTGTTTTGATGTTTCCATATCTACTAAATTAATTCACAAAGGGTAACATAGTATAAGTGAGTAACCCTTACTCTAAACATCTCCCCTAGAAAGAGAAACCTCAGAACTCCTTTTGAAGCAGCAATAGTGAGACACATCATTTGGTTCTTTTTACAATATATAAGAACTCAAGACAATAAACAAGCTTTAGTAAATATTATTATGAAGTATATTGAATATAATGAGCTGCTCTGAATGATGTTTTATCTCCCAAGTTGCAATGTAGTGATTTTTTTAACTTCAACTTTCTTGTGAACAGTAGCAAAGAAAAGGAAAGACAAGTATACTCTTGAGCAGGAAAACTAACAAAACTGGCATTTTGTGGGTTTATGTATCATGCTGGATTTATTCATCTCGCTCACAACTCTATAACCCATCCCTTTACAATGCCTCAATCACTAGCCAACTCATTCTTTCTCCTCAACTCTCACCCAATCAATGCATATTAACAGTTTCTTTTTAGCCCACGAAGTGGCATAAGTTTTAATTTGCAACTTGACAGAGGTTGACATATTAGCTGGCTGCTGCTTCTTGATTCTTGGAGAAGCTTTGCCTCTAAATTAAGAGCAAGCAAGCAAAAAAAAAAAATTTAGAGCCTGGTCATGTGTGAACCAACCTCATGCACACCTTCATAGGAACCCTCGCCTCAAACCTTTGTCTTCTTGTCAAATGTGGTTGACGTCAGCCAATACATGTAAAAGTTAATGATGGGCAAAAGGAGTGAGGACTGAGGAACAAAATAACAATGAACAGGAAACCGAGGAAAAGATTGCATAAGGTACAGAAAATCAAGCAAAAAAAGATCATACCTTTTTTCCAGAAAACCCACATATAGTGTTTGTCTGATGCTCCAGTAGCGTAAATCTACTCAGACACATACTAAAACAAATTGATAACAAAACATTTATTGGTATTTGTTTGATTGCATTCATTTTTTTCCCTGATTCTCCACACTCCAAAATTTCTAAATGGAAAGTAATCATCCACCCATTTCCATCTAAAGACTTCTTTCAGTATTCAAATTTAACCTTAAATGCCATCCACTGTGATGGATACTCAAGTGACACAGGTACGTATGGTACGTTTCTAAATAAAATGTGTCATTCTCCAAGCTCAGATGACATTGTCAGGGCATCACTAAGTTGATGCTTTGGTCAGAGAGTAGAAATCTTGAAGCCTAGGAAAAGAAAAAAAATCACTCCTGAAATAAAGGTAAGACATAGATATTTGAAGCCTGCTTCAAATTTACCATTGACTTTATGTAGTTCAGTGTTTACAAATTTACAGTGAGATTTTTTTTCAGAGGGAATTATAGAGATAAGACATTTTTCTTCATGCTTATAATCTTGATCAGGGTTTTCAACTGAAGTTACAATCAAATCCAACGGACTAGCTAGCTTATAAAAGGCACTTATTTTATACATTTTCAGAACTATGAAATCTGACTGAATACCAGATGCTAAATCAGTAAAAATGCCTCTTTAATGATTGCCAATTGAAGAAGAGATCTGTTCAAAGTGGTTTGAAACTCTCATCTGCAGACTGGGTGCTCATTTTATTTGATACTAGCACTGTATTACTAAAATTTACGGCAGTTTTCTATTTACCAAAATTCTAGCAGCATTATGTTGCTCGTTCCTGATATCAGAATTAACACCCACTTGAGCTATTAAACTTCAAGAGTAGAAACATTATCTTGCCTTAAAGTCAGTGAAGATTAAGTAATATGCAAGCAAATGTGTCTTTAGACTACTGAAATAACTTTTTAATCTTTTCTTGCTGATGTGCAGAGCTAGGGCTGTGTTTTGGTTAAAAGTGTTTTCATATGTTCAGGGAACACAGACAAACACAAGAAATAAATATTTTACTAGTACTGAGGCACTGACTGAAGACAACTGAAATGTCTGGCAGGACAGAGAGGTGGAATTTTTATTTTTCCCAAATCTGAGACACACAAACTTTCTCATCTTATGCAAGGGTGGTATGTAGTCCAACAATCAGACACAAGTCAATTTCAGCAGATTTGTGAGGCACACCCGTGTATAATCGGAACTAAGAAGCCAGCAACAGGCAGGCAGCATCATAAGATCTCACTTTCTTCTTTTATTATTTATCTACCTATCTATCTATATCTTCTGCCCAGAGATATTACAACAGAAGTAATTGGATATATGTCCCTCAAAAATAAATTTTGAGAGCAGCTTACTTACTACAGATAAACCAAATAGTTAATGAGGCCTCTTGTCCCTTACATCTGTTACCTATAATTATAAGAAATATTCATGTAAAGACTAAGAAATGCTTTATAAAACAAAAAGTTTCCAAAAAACTTATATGAAGACAGTTTTATCACATTTTTTATAAATTGCAAAACTGTAAGACACTAACAACAGACTGTATAAAATACATGCAATCATTGCTGAACATTCATTTAAAGTGACCATCAGTCCAAAAGAATCACATTAAAAAAAAAGATGTAACATTACTCCCCTAAAATTGTAAATTCTGATGAAAATACTTGGGAATCGTCAAACCTAAATAATTAGTTTCGGTTCAAATAGAATTTTCTGAAAGTAAAAGAGAAAAAAAAGTGTTTTAGAAATTCTTGAGCATCCAAAATTTATTTTTTTTTTCTATTAGAAAATCTAAGACATATCCTTTACTTCCTCTAATTGGCAGCATCCACCAAAATAGCTAGTAACTGATATTCTAGAACTGTATAAACTCAATTCCAACACTTGTGGTGGGAGGGCATATACATCATATTATTGCAGAATTTAGCTGGGATGAAATTGGATTTGCTCAGTGAACAAGTGATCAGCAAGTCATTTCTAAATTATTTCTATCTAGCCTGGAAGATTGTTTAATAAACTATCATTACTCATATCACTACACTTAAGTGCCACAATTCTCCACTTCTGAAACTCAAACTACTGACCTCAAAGCAATGGGAGAGGAAGAAGGGCAATATGTTTCTTGAATTGGCCAGAGACATGGCGGGGAGCAGGAATCATAGGTGCAGCTTTTTATGCTTGCAGTTTACTCAGAGAATGATAGTATTCTGAGGTAGTAAGTACATGATATTTTTTTGTCCATGAACTGCAAAACATTATGTTTATATCAATAGTGGAAGCAATTGCTTGATCTTACCTTGAAAACAGAACAAGAAAAACGAGAATGAGAAAATGAGAAAATGGATGAGAAATCCATGAGAAAAGGAGATTTGCTTTTGGAGTTTCTGTAACTTGTGAAAGTCTTTAGACTCAGCCTTTTAAATAAAAGTTTAAAAAAAATTAAAGAGATGGAAACAGAAAAAACTCTTGAAAATATCTTTCAAAGTTTTGGCAATAACAGATCTACACTTTTACAGTTTTTACAGTTTCACGGTTTGTAAATTAACTGAATTTGTTCTATTTATTTAATGGTTTCTAATTCAATCTATTTCAGTTTTCTCTGCTCTCTAAATGTAGATTGCTGGGTGGTGTAAAAGACAGTTAATTAGATATACAAGTACCATACAACACCCAAATAAAAAGGATCATTATTAACATACAGAGAACAGCTGTGCCATTTGATAAATTGTCTTTGTTTCTATGAGTACTTCTATCCAAACATTTTCTAGATTGGAGAAGGCTTTTCTCTTTACATGACTGTCTTCCATGAAAACCAAATCTGTTCTACACATGAAAAGCCAAAGAGGAAAGTAGCTATTTCTCTAAGGGGAGAATAATGTTTGTATTAGATTGCATTAACGATAATTTATTCACTAACAACATCAAAAGTAATACTATAATTGAAAGAATTAGTGCAGGAATTGATTGTTAGGCTGGGATAGGGACTAAAAATGTTGTTGGATGTCTTTTAATCATTATTATCATTTAAAAAGTATTTACCTTACTATATTTGGAGCTATGGAAAAATATTAGATCAATGCCTACAGAACGTAAGAGGGACATATTTCTTCAGTTGAAATGTTGTAGTCTTGAATTAGAAGAGACTATATGACAAGTCAAATCCCGACAGTTAAGTTTTCCAGGAATATTACATACCCATCTACCCTCTATTTTTAGAAGTGATTGATCATCTAGAAACCTAATGGTAACCTGAAATTAATAAAATACAAACTCTCCCATCAATAAGAAGTGGAAGATTAAATTGACATAAAAGAAGGTATCAGAGCTTTAATTTCCTATTCTCACTGATATCCTTGACTCCTATAAGTTTCATCATGGATATCTTACTAATGAGATCTAGCTTACACTGCTGAAATTGCACCTCAAATCCAGATATTATATAAGAAATCACATAAACAGATTTCAAATTACACTGGAGTCATAGATCCAATTAAATGCCAGATGTTCTGAGTCATAAGCACTCTGCCCATTACAAATCCTCCACCAGTATCAAAACTTATTAAAGATTAGTTTCAATCCTATTTGATAAACTGCTTGAAGACTGGCTTTCTGTGGTTTAGACATAAAACTATCTGGAATTGAATGGAATACTGCAGATTTTCTCACCAAATAGGGACCAGATTTTCAAGGCTTTCAGCTACAGCTGCTGGCCTGAACTATGAAACTGCAGCACAGTCTCCTCTCTCTTGTATAACCAAATCTCCCTGACACCCAGTCATAATGTTTTCTGTCTTTGGTGCCAAACTATCTTTGTGCATCTGAAGACTGAATTCTGAATAAAGAACTGATAATTTAGAGACGCAGTTTCAGCCCAGAATATAATGATTCACCTGCTTTATTCTGTTAATATGAGCAATTCATTCATACTGACAGTGCAATCAATACATATCTATAATCACTGATATGCAAGGCAATGCTCTTCTAATTTACCAAAAAAAAAAATCTGATAGAAAAAACTCTGCTAGAAAATTAGAACAAATTAAAAGGTCATCATTAGACTTCAGCTGTCACAACATCCTAATTTTGGAACTTATTCATATGGAAGTTTTCTCTTGGCTTTTGTACAAGACTAAGCATTTTCAAGTTATGGGAATTATTTTCAGAAAAGGAAAGCCTTTGCTGTTGGATTTTTCTTAGCAAAATGCAGTATTAGACTTTTTAAAGTTGTTATATAATTACAAAGGTACAAAATATAATTTCTTATGCTTTATGCCATCTGGTATTTGTAGTAGGTGTATATGTGACTACAAGGACAGAATTTCAATGTAACAGAGATCTCACTTATTAGTAAAATGCATAAAGGAATTGTCATATGCCTGATAATTTTTACATGGACAGAGAAGTAATTTCATTGTTCCATCAGTATTCACAGGATTTATCAACACAGCTCTCCCATAAGAGAGTGAAGGAATTTACCCCTGAGAAAAGATATGTTAAAGGTTAATATCATCCATATGTGGGATTTTACTGTAATACCCTTAACAAAAACAAACTGTGGAGGTCAAACCAACCACCTAGGAACTGAAAAAACAATACCTGAATTTTCTCCTTCTAGCTATTTTCTTTCCTGCAGACAAAGTCCATTCATATACTGGAAGAAAACAGAAAAAAAACCCAAACAGTTTTAAAGAAGTGTGACAAACTTCAGTCCCCCTAAAGAGTAATACTGTGAAGGAAGACAAACACAGTGCAGCAATCCAGAGGATATAATATTTTTAAGATGCTCTTTAGTCAATGATAACCTCAAGATTCTTACATTGATGATGTATTTATTGGTTTTTTTTTTTTGTTCCATATTTCTACTGTTATTATAATTTCTCTGTATGAAATATTTAGGACTGGTTCATGGCATTAATTTCCCCTTATTTTCATTAACAGTTTTCTACAGGCCTCAACCTGTAGAAGATGCCTATGGAATCAAATAAGCTCTGATTATACTGGTTACTGAAATAATTTCAGATAGAACTGAAAATGTTATTTATAGTTTTAGAGGTTTGCTATGGAGTTATCCCTTTCTTAAGATCATATTTGATTTTTGAAACCTAACAGAGGAAAAAAAGAGATTTCTAATGAATGACCATTTTCTTCCAAATGGTCTGCAAAGCCTGAACCTGAAAATATTCAGGACATACTATGAGGTTCACCTTTTAATTCAGATATTTAATTGCTCATTATATTGTTATTCAACTTTCAGAATTGTAGACTTGAAATAGGATCCTAAAAATTTTTAATCAAGCTGTAGCTCTTTAACTGATTTATGCATTATTGCAACACTAATAAAAGGTCCAGGAGTCAGCACTTTGCTGACAATTTGATATGAGAATGAGAATAGAATTTCAGCCCTTGAACTATGCTGCATACTGTGTGCAGTGTTGACAGGAGAACAGGGAGTCAGAAGGAATAACTGCCAAGTAGGTGGATATGTTTCACTTTCTTGACCCCCAAGTGCACATTATTCTTTGATATTTTGATAGCACAGAAGGTTAGGTGGAAACTAAACAAGAGACAGGTTTGCCTAGGGCAAAACCAAATTTGAAAGCTTGGAATACAAAAGGAAATCCAAAAATTTTCTGCTACTCTAATTGTAATTATTAGAGGATAGAGATGGGTAACAAAGGGAAAAAGAAAATGTGTCTGCTGGTGAGGCACAGTATAAAAAAGCATAATGTTTTCTACCTGACACTGATAGCATCAGCATTTATAATATTTTCAGTTCAACACTGCCAATAGCGTTATACCAAATGTAATTCACTAGAAATACAAACCAATTCATTTTTAAGTGGAAAACTTAACTAAGACCAGATATTCAGAATGGATTATTTAATTTTTAAAGAAAAATTGCACACTTGACTCTCACCACCCCTGCAACCTTACATATATCCCCTTCCTAAAATAGAATTAAGACTTGTTGCTTGAAACAGTGGCTGTGTGGATGAGGCTGGCTTCTGAATGTCATGAAGACATGGCTTCATGGGAGAATGTGCTTGCAAACTAGTCCTAGCTATGAAAGTAAATTCTTTTTCTTCTAGATACAGGACTATTAAACTCTGCAACATGCTACCCTTGATACTTGTTATTTCAGTTACTTGAGCATGGCATGAAATAAAAAGTTGTAAATAAGCAGATGACTAAATGACAGTATTTTCTATTGAAATATGTGTTTCTTTAAACAGTGTATTAGTATTTCAGATTATATTTTGAAATTAAATTGAGAAAGAAATTCAGTGCAGAGGTTTATATTTACAAATAAAAACACCATGAAAGTAATAATGTGTGTGTTTGAAATAAGAACAAAAAAATTACCACTGTTCTATTTGAAACACCTTAATCCTGAACAGATAGGGAGATCAGTGAAAAACTTACACAGAAAGAACACAGCCCTCAAAGAGAAACCAACATAAAGAATAGTAAGATCTGAAAATTCAGGCTTGTTTTTCCACAGCCTTTTCAGTACAAACAGTAAGACAGGGTCTTCCAGCATTGCTTACTATTCTTTCTCCTTTTTCTTCTTCACTGTCTCTATGTCTTTTTTGTTTGTTTGTTCATTTCTGGCTAGTTCAATCATTAACTTGAATCCATTATCTCACTTTATATTTTGCATTGCAAGCTCTCCACAACCATGTTATGTTCTGTATCATAAAAATACATATACAATTATCAGTAAATTGCAAATAGGATATACAGTGTATAATAAAGGTACATTCAGAAAACAAAGCAAGTGAAAAAAATAATTATATTTATGTTCTTAAAAATTCCACCTTTAAGTGGAATCTCCATCTTTCTATGGAACTAAGTTATATATTACCTATAAATCTGTGAGTGTTCAGACATTACAATAGTAAATGCATCAAGAAAGAAAGAAGGAAAATGTGTTTAATATTGCCACTATGTTTTCAAATTTGTTCAAAGAGACAATTTGTAGAATAATTTTCAAAGCCTACTTTCTTTGCACTATTATTCATTACTAACAGCTAGGAATGTTACATGCAGATTTTTAATTGACACAGATTAATATTTTATTTAGTATTTCTTTGTCATTATCATGGACTACTTGCCTGATTTTCCAACCCTAAATTTAGTAACAAGCCTAAATTGAGTTCAACTAACACCTATTCTCAAGTCTGCAGGCAGCATTGCAATTACAAAATTAATGTGATTAAAATAAATTTAACTATTATTATAATAATTATTTCCACAAGAAACAAAAGACCTTGTCATTTGTCTTCATGAAGCTTGCAGTACATGCTTAGGATATACTGGTTCCAAATATATACTTTAATTAGTCATTAAACTCACACAGATCCTTTTGAAGTCACTGGACCACTGCACAGATTCCTTACTGGGCTGGGTCTGTGCTAAATATGTGTATAACAGATGATTTGCAATTTCAATATGGTATCTACAAAGTCACAGACAAGAAGCTGTTAACACTTGCAGAACACATGCTGTTATTGAGCTCTGAAGCCATGAAACCAAAGTGTTCCTGACAGGACAGAAGGGAAAACTATTTCAGCATGAGGACAGTCAATGGCTCGATCAGTGCTAACCCCTTCCTGGCAGGTTTTCTGGACATGGCTCAGTAAATGACTGAAAAACCTTGTCTGATCTCAGAGCTGATTCTGCTTAGAGGAGGAAGCAGGTCTCTTCTGCTAGAGATCTCCTGAGATTCAAATTACCCTACGCTTTTATGGAAAAAGTGATATGCATATGTTAAATTCTTGCATTCGGCAAATATAAGTGATGTCTAAAGATGAAAAGAGACATGGAAAATCCAGAAAAGATTTAAATATGGACAATTTTGAAGCAGGAAATGCTCAAGACTGAAGTATGTAAGAGTTAGTAGATGACACAAACTTAAATCTTTCACATCGCTATATAGAACTCTGTACACACTTTATAAATCTGACATTAAGAAAGTGAAAAAAAATTGAGGTGGTCTAAATATTCCTTGTAGAGGATTACATGAAGAAATGTGGTGTTTTTTAAAACAAACAAACAAACAAACAAAAATCGCACAACGAAAATCACACCCTTCCCAAAAGAACCTGCAATACACCTAGACCTACTGCATTTGTATTTTTTTATACTTAAGACCAAAGGAAGAGTTATATGGGAAATGTAGGATTAGATTGAAAAAATAGCTGAATAAATAAATTCTTTGCTATTACTGGAATGACTTCATGAAGCCATTTTTAATATCATTCAACAGTTCTATGAAACAAATTTACAACGTGATAGAAATTTCACTATTGATGGCAACTTGTGTTCCTTTTTTTTAGGATATTCACAAAAAATAAGGCTCAAAAGATGTGTCTTAAAGCCATTTAAAAGAAATTTTCAAGTCTAAAAATCTAAACTATATTTGAAATGCAATGTAATCTATTAAAAATACATGTGTTAGGATAAATAAAGAGAAAATATAAATTATGACAGGAAGAGATACTTTTATAGTCCTCTGAACTCGTGAGGTGTTCCTACTGCAAACAGTTGCATTATCCCAATCCATAGTCCTGTGAAAAATTAGATGTTACACAGATTAAGAACTGCTCCCATTAAAAAATACTTGCCTATTTAACTTCCTGTCTTCTGAACATTTGGTGTACTTGTATTTTGGTTTAGATAATATACTCTGTAGAATGAAAATTACTCTTTGTTTTCAATAACACATGTGTACTAGAACATTCCTTGCTTGTCTGTGGATCAGCAAGGTATTTTATCACATGAGTTTCTGTGACACAAATGTTGAGGATTGGCACTATTTCTTTTTTCTTTACTAACCTAATGCAAGAAAATACCCAATTTAATTCAGGATGCTGGGAAGAATCAGTGTAAGACTGAAAGGACTCAGGACAAATAAGTTTGTCTACATAGAAATGACACTCTTCTAGCCCTCTAGGATTATTGTTTAAGACAAGGCTGATGTCCTGTATCTCTCTGAAATAGAATCGTCCTCTACTACTATCACCATATCTAAAACATTTCCAATCCAATTTACACTATACAATCTCCATGTATGACAACTCTATGTATTTATGAGACTTGTTCATAGTTTTATTCTTTCAAGGGCTTCCTTATGGATTTTTTTTTTTTAAATATAAGTGCTATTTTTACTAATTCTTTTTTGCCATCTTGATAAAAACCTGAAAGTTGGTGTATGAGTAGTTTTGTGTTCCATGCAGAATATCCTGTTATTCTGTGAAAGAATATTATAGTTTTAAGAGAGTGATGCTATATATGTCAATGGTTCATAAATTAATGCTTTTAAAGAAAATTGGAAACCCACAGAACAAAAATAAGAGCATCCTCAAGTGAAATAAAAAAGCCATAAATTAAAACCCTTTTACAAGTCATTCTGCTCATATTTTATTTCTTATTCAGTAAATCAGCAATCCATGGATTTTCACCTGTAAAATACTGCTGCAGGAAATTGCTCAGTATGAATTATAAAGAGAGCAGTTTAGTTAATTAAAAGTTTGACTAAGTAACAGGTTACTTAGGCAACTAAATCCCAGTTCCAAAATAATTTATCCACTTTGCCCGTCTCATGAAAAATTAATGGGAAAAGGCTCATGTCAACTTTAAATCACTTTTGCAGATATGGTTTGGTTGGCTGTAGATATGTTTTACCAAAACATTTTTGATTTTTTAAACTAAATAATACCATATTCAAAGGCTTTTTACAATTACATCACCATATTTTGAACTGTTCAATGGCTTTCACAAAAGACAAAATGTGGCAAAGGACAGCCTAGTGACAGCATCTAACTAATATTGCTTTGTCCAGAATCTTGTTAAATAACAACATTTTGGTCCTCCATTTCTTGAATTTTCCTTCAATGTTATTTCTCCATTACTAATAAAATAGTTATAATGTTTACTTATTAGAAAAATGGAAAAGTGCAAACAACATTTTGTATTCAGATCTAAATGTACGATATGCTAAAAATGAAATATTTTGTTCTACTTCTTCCCCTCTACCAGAAAATTTGTGTCCAGTAAACTTCTGTATAGATTGTATGCTTAGTAGTTTTGGAGTATATGGACAGTCAACATTTACAAGAAAAAAAAATTATGGGAAATCAAAACTTTTTATCATTATACACAGCAATTTAAATTGTCCAGTACACCAGAAAATCAGTGAATAGTCAAAGTTCACCTGAGAATTTGAGAAACTCTAATGCTGGGGGTTTGATCAGTCAATAAATCTGTATCTGTTCTCAGTATAAGAAAGAAATTCTAACAGTAATCTAAAAATAGATTACTAGAAATAGAAATTATTTGCATCTTAGATATTTATCTAAATATTCACAACCAAATCTTGCTAAATTGAAAAGTAACTACTTTTGCAATTTTTAAAGAAAGTTAAATATAACTTCTCGTGGAAACATCTATCTAATCTATAATTAATATTTTAGTTATAAATATCTATCTTAGAAAAGTGACCCACAAAAAAGGTATCTTTTCCCAAAAGCTTGTCTCTTTTTCATCTGTATCAGATGAGACATATTACCTCTCCTTACAAATCTTGCCTCATTTATTTTTTAAAGCTCTAGCCCGCCTTCTATTTAGAGCCTTCATATGCTTCAGGAGATGTCATCAAATACTCTTTTTAACTCTCATCCATTTCAGTTAATTTACTGTTTCAGATAAAGCAACATTTGACACATTTATGCTAAGGATAAACCCTTTTTTCCCCAGATAATACTTATTCTTGCCAACCACAAGAAGGGAAGAGCTTGGGAAAGCAGAGGTCTAGTGAAACAGGCTATCTGGCATTGTAAGTACAATGACAAACCATTACAATACCAAAAGAAGATGAGAATGTCCATATCTAATGAGTTTGCTGTCACATGAGTTTAGAACCATGATGCTGCTGTAGAATTGAAATAGTGCCCTCCATTCTTTAAGTGGCTTTTCTGTTACTGTTGTTATAGTCTATATTAGCTTCACTCTGGGCAAGTGTTTTTTGCTTGGTAAATTCTGTTCATTCTAGGACTTCCACTTACACTGGTGTGACAGAAATGTCGCAGCATTCTATGAGCCCTCCATTAACCCTCTAAAGCTGTCTCAGACTTAGACTTATCGGTTTTTACTAGGTTTTTCACTGGTCTCTCTATCTGTTCATATCCTAAGTGAAACTATGTATTTTCCAGTTCATTTTTATGCAGTATACAACACAATCAAATTTTGGAAAAGGAAACATAATTGGCTTACTTCCCTTAATTTAGCTGAAAACTGCAAAATAGTGCTTGGAGCCAGTAATTTCCTTCTGGAAGACATCCACTGCTTAGAATGAAATGCTGTGCAAGCCTTCTCCAGTTGTTCTTCACACTTCCTGGAAGCTTCACTGTTCTATTTCTCACTCAAAGGAGTTTTTAGTTTGTTATTCTTCTGGCAATATTTCATGTCCCAGTTGGATTGCAGCATTATTCTGAAAAAAAAACCACAAAAAAAAGTCCCAAGCAGGAAGGTTCACTTTTTCAGACCTATAATGCAGTAGGAACAAGGGTAAAGAGAGCAAATATTATTTGAAAACTGTAAGTGCTTATATTTGTATATGTGTATTCGTAAAACAGATATGAAACTAAGCCATTTATACAGAAGGGATTGACATAAATTGATTTCATAAAATTAAGTTTTTAAAGAGTTTTTGTTATGACCTTACCAACTAAGCATAGGGATTTTCTGAAATGTTAATAGGAAGGATACCTGAAACTTGAATTACATTATTACAAAGACACAAGGCAAAACCATAAGCCAGAAAAATAAGATAGAATAATTACGATGACGTAAAATTAAGTCAGAGGAAACAGTAAAACAATATGCACAATCTATAAAAATATACAATGTATGTGTATAATTTCTTTAGTAGGAGGACAAATTTTTTTGGTGACATTCTGTGAAATCTAGCATTTTGATATGTAAAAAAATGTTTTAAATTTTGAGTCATCTCATATCCAGGCAAAGCTCCCATAAAAAACGAATTGTCTTTATGGTGTCTCTGTTTAAGTCATTTGTAGTAGAACTTACGTTCTACCAGGATTCATAAGGGACAGCTGTAAAATGAGAGTACAAATTACTCCACAAAACCAGAGTTTACAGTAGTATGCATGACCTAGGGGCTGTGGTGTGAGCATGCAGCACAGAAAAGAGGGCCAGCCTTAGAAATATTTTGTGTGCACTAAGAGTTGAAATACAAAGGAGTGAATATCCATTACATTTCCATGTGGATTCCAAGTTTTGTTTGTTTTTTCCTTTCTTAAAAATGTAAAACAAGTATAAAGAAAACATCTTTGCATGGGGAATTTCTCCAAGCAGGAAGCACTTCTCATTTTGTAGGTCAACCTTAAAAACAAGAAGAGTTCCATCATACTTAAACAGAATAGGGAAAACAATCACAGTAGTTCCACATCAACATCAAACAATATAAGACAAAATAAAAAAAACCTCATAATTTCTCTCAAAACAGTAATTCACCCCACCCTTTATGATGTCCTCTATGTGAAGGTCACAAATTTAATAAGACTCATATTCCATCCCTTGATTGTCTCCTGATCATTGAAAAGCTTGTTATTCTCATTGTGAGAAAACAAACATCTAACAATAACTGCGTCTTCGCTTAAAACTCTTTTGATTTTCTTTGACCTAAGCTTAAGTTAATGAAGGTCTGCAACAGCTCATCAAAACAAGTTTCTCTGAATAATGGAATAAATTGAAATAAACTCAGTTTCAGGAATGTCCTAGATATAATAAAAACATTTGTGCTGCAATTGCATTACACAAGAACATACATAATATCTCAGCTATAACTAACCAGTTGATCTTTATTTTTAACAGATGAAAGGCATTGGCATAAAAGCTGAATTTCTGCCACAGTTTTGTCTCTTAAAATGTTCTGAAACTAGGAGAGAGTATAGTAGAAAGTCTGTATCATCTCTTGACGCCTATAGATTACCACTGACAAGAACAGCATTCTGTATTCTACTTTTGTTTTTTACTATGTTCACTGGTACTAATAGCAATAAAACATGCTGATTAAAAGACATGACTACAAACAAGGCATATTCTTCCTTGCCAAATTAGTCTGCAAACAGAAAAGTTAAAAAAGACAGTCAGAAATAACTAAATATCCAAATATGCTGCTACAGTGATATGATTAATTAATATTGCTTGTATAAAGTTATTTATTTAAAATACTTAACCAGGAAATTACTATCAAGATAAAAAGAATTACACTTAGCTCCCAGCAACAAGATGCTAACATTTCCAGTATCTAAAGGCTATTGATTTACATCAAGGATAAAACTTAGCACAGTGGATATTAGTGAGCAAAGAGCAACTTCGATATCACTGAAAAGGAAATATTTATTACGGATGTCAGGAGGAGAACTTTATCACATCTGAAGAAAATAAGGCAAAGTGCACAATGGATATGAGGGAGTAATAGCATTACTGGGAAAAGACTCCAAAGCAACAGTAGAATACATGGAGATATACAGCAAAACCTTCTGGCAAATGCCAGATGGCATTTATGAGGAAGATGACACATGTACTTGAATGAGGCACCTTCAACTTCATTGAAACTTCTATCTGGAAAAAGATAATTTCATCAACAAAAGGTTTTTCTTCATGGCATGTTTGTGTCCTCTCTGTGATACCTTACTGGCTAATCTTAGCATATGAACAAATGTAGTAAGTCATTCAAAAGCCAACAGAAAAATTAGGAGGAGTTGGCAAGTCCTTCTATATGCAATGTTCAGCTTGGCATTTGCCTTGGTGCTCAGAGGATTAAAGGCAAAGTTCCTGTCTCTTTTTCTGCAATCTGAATAAAAACTTCATATTCCTGTTGGTTAAAATGTAGAGTACATCATGGTTGTCACGTTCCTGAATAACATAGCTTTTGATTGTAATGGTTTGCTCACTTAAGTTTGGAGTAGATGAGAAAAAAATTAGTATGTCTTCTTATATCAAGAGAAAAAAAAAGTCCAAGTCATTTTGCTAGAGCCCCAAATGAATTCTTTTCAGAAAAATCTTGCTTGCAATTGTCTGTACCCGGTCTTACACACATATCCTGTTTTACCCAGAAATTTCTTCCCAAGCTTTTCTATATAATGTTCAAGAAGACTGTCACTGCTTACTCTGTAAATAACATTCTTCCCTTTACAGTCACTATCAGGCCAGTAAGAATGGGTACATAGAAGACATGCTGTGCTATCAGAGAAAATATTTTTAAAATAAAACAGATAAGACTTTCATCAGTATCTCAATATTCACTTCATTTTTTTTAGCTGACATCATGTTGAACAACAACATCCTGCAATTTCAACTGTATAGAATAGACTATGTCCTCTGAAAGTATAAATGAGTCTATTGAATGCAGTTGTACATTGTATGAAATATCATTCAGTGACAATTCCTTCACAGAAATATGAAAACAGTTTCCATGGGGTACTCATAGAGGAAAATTAATATATATGTAAGCATATATAAATCTAAACCACTTTTTTTCAAACACACAAAATACAATTCTACTACAATTACTCCCTGTAAATACTTTCATTTTCCTAGAAGCCAATGGATATTCCTGATCCAAGGATGAAGTTATGAAGCCAGTCTCTAAGGTTTGCACTTTACTTTTCAACAAGCATACAATTTGACAGTTTTCTGAATAGTTTGCAGTTTACAATGACAGTTTAAAAAAAGAATTGACTTACAGAAGTTAATTCCATTGCAGATTCCAGTAGAGTATGTTTAGTTAATTTTCTGCTGCATGTCACATACTTCATATATTGTAAAAGTAAGATGCAGAATGTACTTTCCTACTTTTTAAAATTGTTGGCATATACACAATAACCTTCTCACAGATTGCACATGTAGAATTCACAGAATAAGAAAGATTGAAACCTGAACTCTTCCTCTATTGCAATTCTTTAATAAATAACTTCAAAATACGATAATGAATTTTACTTATCTCACTGTTGAGAAGATTTCTTCTTCGTTAAAATTAAACTATGCAGCTGCTATTTGGCACAGTCTTTTGTAACCTAAATAATGACCCAACTCACTTCACCACTACGACCCCAAGGTATGATGAACACACAATACTTTTTTTTACTTAACACAGCAGACAAATCCCAAGTCAAACATAGGTATAAATTATTAAGTAGCATTTGTATAGCATATAGTTTTTTTGAGAGTGGTCCAAATAGTATAAATCACTTATTTTAACAGTACTTTTTTCTTTTTATGCCAATTCTGTTTCCCCTGTCTGTGTTCATGTAGTTGTTACACAAAACTCTATTCAGACAGCTTAAAAATTACATATTTCAGCTCCTACAACAGGCAACTCTAATGAAAAGAATGGTTTTGGCATCTATATTTAACAAATCTTTAAGCATAAAACTCAATTATCCTATATGAGAATATTTGTCATTTATTAATAAAAGCAATGCATTCTATATACATCATTCTGGATATGTTTCAGTCTAGCTTTAAGAAAATTTTACTTATTTCAATCTTGTAAATTTTGCTTTATCTTACAATGTCACTCAGAAATATTGAGAGTAGTAAGAAATGGAGCAGGGAGCTTGTAAGGACAAATTGGATTTCTAATTTAAAACTGGAATCAAGATCATTATTCAGAGCTATATTATTTTATTCTTTTGGAGAAGGGCAAAACCTTTCAGCTCTAAGTTATATATAGTATTCTACTTCCCCTCCCTCCTGACAAATAGATTATTTGAGGCAATTTCTCTCCATTAAAGATTTTACATTTGACACTGTAATGTAGCCATTGTTCAAATTACCCTTTAGGGGAGGACTTTTTAATTCAAGGTAACAGAAGGATTTGCATTTGTCACTTCAGTTGCACATAGTTCTTCTTCCTTCCTTCCTATGTCTCATGGAGCTCTATTTGATTCCAGCTTAGTCAAGAAAAATACATTCTTATGAATTTTTTCACACAGTGAGATTAAAAATAATTACCCTCAGAATGGTATTTTTAAAAAAATATTTTAAAGTAAAACCAGAAAGAAGATAAAGTCATTAATATGGAGAGTTATCCTAAAAATTCACTAATTTTTCATGTAAACATTTACAACAGAATTGGTATTCTTGCTCATGGCATATTAGATGACCTAACTGTGCCAAACTCAGGCAGTTGTCTCAGTTGTTTGCCTGGAAAAAAAGATTTTTGTTAAGACAAGACTACAAAAATAAGATTTAGCCTCTAAAGATTAGCTGCCAAAACCTTATTTATTTGTTTTGTCTCAATTTTTACTCAGAGTAGTCGTTTCCTTTCTGTTTGCTTACAGCCACAGAAAGACAAATTTTAGCTAGTAGCAGCTGGAGAGAGGTAGTTGACCTGGTACTTCTTGCTGGAAGCAAATAGTGGATTGACTCTGCTGAAAAATGTGTTTTTTCTTTAAGATACACTTTCTAAGATTTCTTTAGAAACAAGCAAACAAACAAACAAATAAATATAAAACATATGATACTCCCACTAAAATTGTATGTCACAAAACTGAAACAAAAGAATGATTTTATGAGTAATGAATTTAACTATTAGTGGTTAGATATATGAAAATGAGCGCTCTTCTTCAGAAATCATGTGTTAATAGAGACTTCAAAAAGGAGTGTGATCCTAGATTCATGATAGACATATAATGATGATATGGTAAATCAACATAGAGACAATAGTACCTGCTATGCTACAAAATAGTTATTTTAGCAATTTAGATACTAATCTAGAATTTAAGATACCTGGGGTATTCCACAGATTTCCTTTCCTTGCTCAGCAACTAACTTAGATTCAGATGCTGAACATAGATGAGTTATTAATTCTCAATTACTTTGATATGTATTTGACATAAACAATCTAGATCTTCATCTTTTTATTATTGGCGTTCTTTGTGAAGTAGGGATAATATATATTTCTTGTTTCCTGTGTATGACATAATGATACATAGTAATATATACAAATTAATGCATTTATGACTACAAATAACCTATCCTTGGAAACAGAGGTCATAGAAGTACCTAGGATCAGCAGATTCCCTCTACAGACCACAGTGCAGCTATGCAAAATACAATTTCTTGATTGCAATTTAGAAGACATATCTCATCCCAAAAGAAGCGACTAAATGTTTTCCCATTTCTAAATAACAAGGAGTACTCAAAGATGAGATCAGAGATTCTCTCCAGTTTCTTTCAAAAGACAGTCCAGGTTCAGAGAGTGAACAATGCTTTTATGTAATCTGAAATACTAAACCAAAATACATATTGTCCACAAAGCTGGTTCCTATCTCCTTCTCCATCAGAGAATCTTTCTCCATGTGATACACAGCTCTGTATTCAATAACAATGTCAAGGTTGAATTTTACCTTTGCATTAAATTGGTTGGATAATCGTTTTTTAAGAATAAATCACTGGATAACTTCACCACATATTACAAGAAGCATGATTATTTCTTTTTTCTCACACAGAACTGATTACAGTGTTGATTTGTAATAAATAATAATGAAAACAAGTTTTGCACACCTTAAAATTACTTGTGTAGGAGTGCAATTATTATTTGAGATATCACACATATCCCACACGGCATTGCTCTTTACCAGTGCTACTGTGAGACTAGTAAGAACAGAGATAAAGGAAAATGTAGAATTCAAACAAAATTAAATATATTACAGTAATTTCATTTATATGCCAGGAAGAAAGCAGAGTGTTTGTAATATCTGAAGCATTTCTCGGATGTACAAGAAATT
Source organism: Colius striatus (assembly GCF_028858725.1). Lineage (NCBI taxonomy): Eukaryota > Metazoa > Chordata > Aves > Coliiformes > Coliidae > Colius > Colius striatus. The sequence continues at coordinate 15,636,746 of NC_084771.1, forward strand.
GTGATGTGAACAAGACTATATCTTAGAAAAAACCCTGCATACTCAATTATTAAATGTACTTTTCGTAATTTCATTTAAAGGTCAAATGTAAGATATGAAATGTACAACAGCTTATTGTATGAGTGCTTTCATATCATAACTATTTTTCCTCCTAGCTGTTTTAGTTATTACATAACTGTATCAAAAAAAAAAAGCCAAAACCTATATCAGATTTTAAACCAAAATAAATTTTTCTTTTATAAAATGTCAGAAGCCAAAATTAAATTGTGGTATCATACCTGGAAGAGTGGCTCTCGTTTCTCATAAAAAATATCAATAAGCATCTACAATGAGCATTTAAATTCTAATTTATTTTAAAAAAACAGATACTGTTGAATCTGAAGTAAAATTAGATTCCTACGTTTCAATTAATTTTAGAATTGTACAAAACATTATTATGTGAGTAAAGCATAAGCAGCTTGTGAAGAACATTCTGGAGCATTGTAGTATCTCTTTCCAAAAGAATGTAAATGAAACTTGGCCTAGAAGCAAAAATAATGAAAACTTTAGCTGAAAAACATTAGATAATGTAATGATTTACTTGCTAGCTAATTAGATTTTGGAACAGATTCATTACACTATTAACTCTTGTGGAATTTGATAATACAGAAGTTCAAAGACTTTGTAATCAAGGAATATTAGAGAAGAGATACTGAGAGAGTCTATTGAATATTCACAGGATATCCGAATGGAACTGATATTTACTTTATGCCAGTCAACTGCTAAGGATAAAATTTCATAATATTCTATATGTCCAGTTATTTAAAAGGTGTTTTAAAAAGCCACCTTTTGATAACTATTTACCTTCACACTTTTCACAGGCTTCATTTCGCTAGACCTGGTAAATCAAGTTTTTCTAATTTTTTCTCATGTTACCTCCCATCTCCTAATCATACTACGATCTCTTCTTTGCACTCATTCTAGCTTGAAGTAATTCATTTTAAAATCTCATGATCTGAATGGTTAATAGAATTTCAGCTAAGAGATATACATATATATAAAAATAAAGAATTTATAGTGTGAATATTATCTTAATATGCAGATATATCATAATATTTAATGCTGAGTTGGAAAATATTAACTCCTTTTTACAATGAAGGCATAGCAAGGTCAATTGCAGATCAGATAAAAGGCACAAGTAGTGAAATTATTGAGAATATTTCATTACAAACTTTCAGTGCAATAGCTACTCTTTGGAGTCCTGAACGTTGTCTGAAATGTGTTCATTCCCTTCACAGGGCACAAAAATCACCTCAAAGTAGGATAAAAAAATCCAAAACCCTCACAGTATGGTACTATCTAGATCTACCCATTGCATCAGCTCTGAGTACTGAATGAGTCTCAGATTCTACCCCTGAGTACTTGTTACTGCTGCAGGATACTACTCAGAACCCTCTTTACAGAGCACAGCTTTGGAGAAATGAGCTAATAGGACACAAATTCATGAAAAGATAAAGAAAAATGGTAGTAATAGTAATGTAGTTAGAGATTGCTTTAAAGACTCAAAGGCCTAATTTTGAGCCATCCTTGCTGAAAAAGGCCCAAACCTTTACTTTCCATCTCCCAAGATGGGCCATCATCTTCTCATTGACATGGGGCAAGTGTAGCGTATATTTAGACAAAAAATACAACCACAGGAGAATGTAAAATCTGTACCCTATGAACCCTATGTTTAATTCTTTTCTACAAAGAATTAAATCTCTGAAATCTCAAGGTACAGCCTAAACACTGTATTTTCATGCTCTTCCATTGGGAATTTAAACTACAGACTACATGGAACTCGGTAGGAGTCTTGAGCCAGGAAAACTGGGTTGGATTCTTGGCTATACATTGGATAACATCAGGAAGAAGTAAGAAATTTAGGGGATTTCTAACTGCTTTGAGTCAATTCAATTCACTTTAATCAACAAAATTTTAAATGTTTAACACCACTATAGGAAGTAGCCTTTTTTTTTTTTCTTAGTAAATAAGTGTAAAGTGAGAAGTCCCAGACACCTTGCTCTTCTGAAATAACCAAGACAGGAGAGTTTCAGTAGCTATCAGTGATTCTATCTTTCATAAAAAGGCACTTCTAGCAGGAAACAATTCATTGTCCTTTACATAAAATAATGGTATGTGTAGGAACTGAAAATAATCTAGTCAAAGGTCAGCTACATCCTCAATGTTAAGAGATGCCCATGTTCTTCCAGGATAACTGTGAACTTTCAGTATGGAACATTCATTCAGCCTTGGTGCTGAATCTCTTTCAGTTTAATTTATCCCATTGCGAAAATAAAATTGTTATATCAATAGCAATAAACCACAAGTCTTGCTAATGATGACAGCCAAAAAGACATAAAGCAATAAATACTCAAAACAGCAAACCGTTTTAGGAACAACAGAGAAAACAAAAACCCCCCGAAGCCTTGGTTTTTACCAGAATTGACTGAGAATCTCAAGACAATAGAGAGCAGTGCAAAGCACTAGATGGTTGATGTTATTGCATTTGAGCTGATAGCTTTAAGATAACATTTTCTTTTTTTCCAATACACTTCAGTGAGTACTTTTCCCCCATTTGTCTTATTAACTTTTGCAGCAGTATTTTGGCAGGTAGAATGAAGTCCTTGCATGGAGCTCAGGTAAGAGCTGATGGAGCAGCATCAATGAAAAAAATAGTGTTCTTTAAAGGTACTATCCCTTATACAACAGTACCACACAGAGAATTGCACAAGATACGAAAGAGTTGCTTTCAGTAAGCTGACCTACCAACTGCAGCCATTACTTTTCGCAGTCTGTATATTTCACAGACTGTATTTGCAATACACGGATCTGATCATGCAACACAAAAGACTAAAATCTCTGCTACATTATTTTAGGCAAATTCAGTAAAGTGAAATACTACTATTAAATACTACCAGATAACTATGAGGCAATAACAAAAGAAACACTTTCAATGACATTTAGTTTATCAAGATTATTGGATTCCTTAACTGAAAGGCTACTGATGAAAGTTATATTCCTTCCCTTAAGCAGAAACTATACAAATTGACACTATGAAGTGGTGTAGGTCCATTACAGTTGAGGGAGCTAGGCTTATTTTTACTGACTGAGAATCTGTATTCCTGTAAGGCAAAGAAAAATTTTCCATCTGGGCTTTACTTTTGTTAATAACTCAAAGTTATATGTAAAATCTATGCTATAAGAGAAATATTCCCTTAGATTTTTTTCCTTGCAAAGACCTTTGTATTCCAAATAGTAGTTTCTTCTGCTCAGAGACTCATCTCCTTAAGCACATTCAGGTTAACGCCAACAAACCACACTTAGCACGATCAATCTTGGAAAATAAATTTAGCGTATCTGTGCATTAATGGTATGGATCAATAGTAGAAGTATATTATAAATCCAAGAAGAAAATAGAAATAAAGCTTAAATACCATTAAAATCTATAATGCCTTTGATTTACAAGCCATTTATCAGAAACAGTGGATGTTATAATCCACATGTGAAATTCTATATGGGAAATTTTACAGCACTGGGTACACATTTCAGGATAGTAAAGAAAAAAAATGATAAATTCAATTTAAGCTTCAACTAGGACTTAAACAGGCTTCGTAATAATTTCCTAAATTATTATCCAGCACAGGCAGTAATATCTCTCCCTTTAATAAAAGAAAACTAGAGTTGTTAATATGGTCTGGAAACACCAACTGAAGGAAATAAGATTATCAACATAATTCTTAACCACAGTTTGGAACCAGACTATGGCAAAAGAATCCCATTTCTGGAATTGGCACCTCTTTGCTAGTCTTTCCTGATGTAAGAACTGGGAAGGCTACAGCACTAGAAGGTACAGAAAACAGCTAAAATAAAGAAGCAGGTCATAACTTGTAGTTGAATCTTTTACCAATAGATAAGCTTCATAGCACTTCTAAGAAGCAATCAGCATATATCTTGTAACACAGAGATGCATATGCAGAAGATGGCCTTTTTTTAGGTCTGTATTTGTTAACTAGGCATGCAAAATATTTTACATGTCAAGAAAGAGAGTAGAAATATCAATAAATATATTATCTTATAGTCATTCTTTGGGCTCTTAGTTACAAAATTAATTATCGCTGCTTTATCTGAGAAGCTTTACTGCTCCATATTTGTAAGCAACTTAAATGAGTTTGGACATGTAGAAAGATTATTAGCAATAACTGAACTCTCCTTTTTAAAAGTATGGCATCCATGAAAGAAAATTTCCAACCTTTATGTGCAATGAACAGTCTTTAGTGCTAACAGGCAATCCTGACTTTGATCAATAAACTCAAACCCCTGTGCTGACAGATACAATTTTTAGATGTAATAGTGATGATGAGAGACCACAGCCGATAGTTTTAAGATGTGTTAAACTGCAATCTAACACAAGCCTTGCAGCAATACACCAGCAACAATGTTCTTCTACCCTTCCAGTTTTACCACATTTAAATATATTCAGGCCTCAAATGAGAAAATATTCTTTCAATCTTACTTTATGACTACAGTAAGGTACAGTACACCATACTTTAATGCTCTCTCCTAAAAACCCATTGTTTCATAATTCTAATTTGTAATTTGTATTCTAATATCTACTGTTAGATGGCGTTAATTCCAGATATAGGGTAGTGACTTCTGAAATATGCATTCAAGAGTAACATCTCAAAGAAGTAAGAATCCATTCTTTCATATTCAGACATTTTATCATGTAAACAACAGGAAGACATTTTCACCCAAATAATCTGCAGTTCACATACTGAACACCTAAGAGCAAAAAAAATTGATACAAAATTTCACTGAGTCCAAGGCAAGCGAGAATGAGCTTCTCCAGTCAAACTGTATTTCTTGATTTATCTAGAAACCTTTGGCCTGGAAGTTGAAAAGAAGATGGAACAATTTTGCTTGTGATAACATTCTTCCTGAGACCTATGTCTTCTGCTAAGTAATTACAATGGCCTTAACAAATAAGTTAAACAGTGTTGCCATGCCAACATCTGTCCTTCTCTTTTCAAATATTCTATTGATACCAAAGACACTGAGCTTGGAATATACTTTCTGCCAGTCAAATTACTGTAGGTTTTCTCTTGGCCTCAAAATTATGTTAAATGCTGTGTTTTTCACTTCATATGATCAGGTATAAGTATGAATAATAAATGTATTTCACATTATCATGCTATTTTTTCTGAGGCAGAATAGCATGAAGTAGCAAATTACATGACCAACATTGCTGATATTCAGTAATAAAACAATCATTTGTGTTTACTGATATTCCAAAGGGAAAAAGGTCATTAATTTTTCAGGTCAAAACATATCAATATTGAGTAAGCAGTATACCAGGAGTTTATATTCAGATGATCTTTATCTAGATGAAAAATTAGCACAGAAATGAAAAATATGTGTGAAGCTTGTAGTACTTGCTTTAAATGTCTAGATTACATCTTGCAAGTATAGCTTTGTAGTCAAATGCGTAAAATGCCACTAGCTCTAACAACTCAGGCCTTAGGACTTTTCAGGCTTTTTCTGGACTTGTCTGGGCCTGCATGGAAAAATGCCTAGCATTTTTATCTATGGAAAAATAACTATGAAAAATGTGACTTTTACTTACTTTGTTTTAATTTTTGCCTAGTGTTATATTACTTCATGGTTTAATGCTTACTGTCATATATTTCTGAAATAAATATCAAGCAATATTGAACAGTTACTTTGTGCAAATTGACTATCTCTGACCCTATGCCACAAACAGGAAAATAGCCATGAGATGACACTAGTAGCTGTTGAATTACAATTTCAGGATGATTCAAGAGACTTAAGGGCTATAAGCAGCTCAATTCACTTAATGGCAAATTAACACTCATTAAAAGTGTTACTGGAAAAGACTAGTTTTAGGAATAAAAAAGAGGAAAAAAAATGTCTAATATACACAACATAAACCATATGTGTTATGTTTGGATTTGACTTGGAATTCCATACGAGTGCAGAAATAACAAGATATAGAACATATTAGCAAGTATAGCGAAACAACTCCATGCCGAGTCCACAGTAACAGGAAGAAAGCATCAACGTCATAGTTTTCCCAGCAAAAGTCACAGGATACTAACAATTTTCCATACTCTGGGCTCATAAATGAATGTTTGTGTGTATCAATTTTAACTGTATCTAATTTGAACAATTAGTACCATCATAATTCAAGTAATTAAATTCTTAACGTGTTAAGACTTCAATTAGGCTAATAATAAAATCTTGGCTTTGCACAGAAAGTGTGATTCCTTTTGCCCATTATAATATTCTGCATGAGAAATTGATGGAAAATTCATGCAACATATTCCATAACTTGGATGCAAAAAACTGATAACACCAGCAAAGGCTATTGATTATTGAAAAAAACCTCTTGGATAGGCAGGAATTTCAAACACTTTTTATGTAGCATGTAGTATAATGCAGGTCTAATCATCATTTCTAGTCCTTTTCTGATTGTTTGGGTTTTTTTAATAAAATATTAACACTGTAGAATTATTGACTGTAGAATTACAGTAGAATAATCTGCAAGGATTGTTGCTTTGGAAAAAAATATTACTTCCTGCAGCTGCATTAACAATGCTCTAAACAGTATTACCAATAATAAAAAGATATATAAGAAATTTGAAATGAGTGTTTCTGCAGACTAAAAATAAATCATTCTGGATTGGGTATTCACCTATACATTTAAATAAATCAGTCTGAGTTTCAGACAGGCTTTATGGGAAATGAGATGAACATAATGCAAAAATAATTCATTTATTCACGAGAGATAATTATCGTACAATCAGCGTTCAAGAATCCAAATAAATCAGCATCTTTATATTTATATTTAAACAAAGAAATCCAGTTGCCAATGACAGAAGATTGAAATACAATTAATTTATTATAGAACAAAGGATATAATTCTCACAATTTGAAAATCAGGAACAAGGAAAGCTACAGTGCTAATAATGACTCTAATGCATACTTTGATTGCTTTAGATAGAAATTGCATTACATAAGCCAAACAAAACAAAATGACAAGCTGTTCTACATGCTGTGGACCCACAGGAAGCCTGCTTTCATATGGATTCCTGTCTTGTGATAAGATTTTTTGATCTCTAGTAAGTTCTAAAGAAAGATTTTCTGCATTGTTCTAGCATAGGGGAGCCTTTTTGGTTCATAACAGCCTTCTGCCAAATAGGTTCTCTGGTACTACACTAATCTAGCTGATATTACAGACTTTTTGTCACCTCCATGACTAAAAGGATCTCTCTCTACATAACTGCCAATTTTCACTCAACCTGTAGGAATGTATTGCATTTAGGATTGTAGACTCTCTTACAAAAGCCTATTTTTTAGACAAAACAATTTGCCCATTTTGTGGACTGAAATGTGAGGGGTGGCTGCAGAACCACACATATGTATAAATAAAATGATAAATCAAATCTAATTTTCTTTTAATAACAAAGCTAAAATACATTAAAATATGGTTACAGGTTTTGGCTACTTTGGTTACATTTTGTAAAAGGGAATATGACTGTTATGAAATCTCTGTGAATGAGAATAGACAAATGAGTTAGAATATAATTGCATTTAGGAAAGAAACCTATTTGTTTCCTAAAGAGCGTTGATAGTAAACAAGTTTCCCAATATGTGGCTGAAGGAGCTGGATCATATGTGTCTTAAAACTTGGGAGAAATGTGATTTTCATAAATCCAAGTAATTGTATTTATCACATTTCCTAGATGTTGGGAAATATGTGTATACTTAGTTGAAATCAAGTCAATTTACAACCAACAGGCTGGGTACAGCCCATCAAATCAATTTACACAGACCATCATTTTTTTTCTTACAGTCATATGGACAAGGCCATGTATGTGCTGTCAGGTGGCTGGGTCGAACTCAGATTGTTCACATTTCGACATTGTCTTATTAGACTATGGATAAACTATCCCCTCTCTCCAGCCCATAAGGCTTAAACTGACTCCATAATAGGTGATGCCTTGCTGAAACGAGAAGCTTCGGTGCTTGTTATGGGTAGCATTTCAGAACAAACTAACAGCTTACATCCACACAAAAAATCTACTCTTTTCAAGCAGTTTTCAACAAAGTACAAATTTACCTCTCCCTTACAGCAGGGAAGCAGTTTCATTGGTGTTTTATGCTGAGATGACTGGAGGATGTAGTCACATAAACATCTACAACAATGCAACTAACCAGTGTAAGGAAGCACCAAGCAGCATCGGTTTTGTTACTGTTCTGTAGCAACAGAACTGTATTTTAAAGGGAAGGAACTGGGGAGGAAGAGGGAGTCTGAAGATTTAATAGAACAGTTTCATCATGGAATAAAATGGCATATAAAATGATATTTTAATCTGAAACCAGTCTAAAGAAGGAATCACAGCTGAATCTCCAATAGTCTGTTTTAAAAAGGTAATAATATTCTGTGGGAATGAATACACTAGACAAATATTTCCAGAGTGAATGTCAGAATGTTTAACCATATATTCTCACCAATAAGCTTGTGTTTGTTGATGTAGAAAACATTCAAATATATTCCCATATATTATAGTTGATATGACTGCAGTGAGACATATATATTCTTAGGTATCTGCCAGTATTACTCCATTTCATTAAACGGCTGTATCTGGATATGTTCCATAAAACTAGAGTTCTCAGAGGAATAAGCACATTAAACTAAGAAAGTTCAGTTTAGGACAAAGATATTTTACATATTTTCTTAAAAGCCCTAGAAGGGTTTGAAAAGCCTTGCTCATGCCTGATGTGTTTTCATGATGAATTTGATTCAAAGTGTTCCTGTTTCTATAATGTAAAACACCAGCTTATTTTGGTGAAAGAGTCTATTATCATTTCTGCTTTGCTAGATAATAACAAAAAAGTGGTCTACAGTTGAAAATCCTTCACAATTTCATTATATGATTGGGATAAGTGGGAAAAAATAAAGATAAGCTCCAGGGATCAATAAAAAATTCAATGTTTTTTCTGAGGCAAACAAAAAATTTTAGCCAAAATTTTTAGCCAAATGTGAATAATCATGAATATAGTTAAAAAAAGGAGACTGCTTTTTGTAGAGATAACAAGAAATTACAATAAAAGGCAACAATATAAACGAAAGCAGTTACTTCAGTATCACCATACAGTGTCCTGAGAAGCACCTATCAACTGAAACCAATCACCGCTTTAGGAAATACTGCATCTAAAGACTGACCATGGCCAACAGACAAGAGAGTCTTTCTTTGCACATATTTTCTTACTTGGTAAATTTTATGTCTAATACATAATTAACCAATAGATTCTTGTAGTTATAATTGCATAGCTCCTTAAAGTTCTGAAAGTGTTTTATTTTAGAGAAGTAAAATAAAATGAATAGTTTTAGAAATCTGGAAACTCTACAAATATAATTTCACATAATCAAATTCTTCAGAACACTTTGGGTGTTTTGGAATAGGAAAAATCCTGACAGACTACTAGTTCCTTTCCTCTGTGAAGCCTGGAAAGTAATAGCTTCTTCAACTTCCCTACTGTTGTTGGAGTTATCAATGGGAGAAAGCTCTCATCTTGAGTACGAGTGCTAAACTTTTCTTGTCAAAATCAAGACCTGAAGCTGATGTAGGAAACTAACTTGCAGAGAATATTCATTAGAATCTAAAGGGGTAATTATATTCAGATAAAAAGTATTGCTTACAAAGGTAATTTACTGTATTTTACATCTTTACTTATTTCCATCTCTGAATTCTTATAGTTTATTTTCAATTGTGCATTCTAGTTTGAGATCCGTTCAGTATATTGACATAATACAGGGAGGTACAGGTGACAATTTAAGATTTTTAAAGGAATCTGTGTACAGTTAATATACAGAATGAACATATTATTGTCTACAATATCCTAGTTTCCTCATCTGCTATCATCTCCCAGTGCAACTCAAGTGCTCTTGCCCTCACAAACGCATCCAATTACCTTGCACTGTGTGCCGACAGACACTGGCTATGCTTTTGTAATGTAGCACAATAGATATTTTAAAGAATCCTAGACCTGTGTAGTTTCCACATCTTTACTGGCTTTGTTTTTTTCTTATACTGAAATTTAATAAAGAACATGTGCTCTGACCATAGAAATTTCAAAAGAAACTGCAATACATAAATCTGCATGGATTTCCATGATGTATTTCCTAAATACATACTCAATTTCAGTGCATGTTTTCATTTACAAAGCTTTAAGGAGTATCTTCCATTTCAAACAATAATTAGGTTTCAATATGAAGCAACTAAAATTTTCCCAAGAACTATGTTTAGAAACTATTAATTGAAGCTCTAATTTCCTCATAGGCTCTGACATTTTTTTGTGTACTAGACTCTCAGAAAACAAACAAAAAAACCCAGCCCCATTTGTCAATGTTTAGGCAGTTTCAGTAATATTCTGTGAACACAGGAAGAGATCCAGAGTTGCATACTGACACCTGCATCTGAAAACTCATTCTAAAAAATAAGCTATCTAGACAGTTTCCAAGTGACCACATTGCAGAGCACCGAGCAGATGGTGATGATGAACACCTGTCTCTATCCCAGGTCGTTTCACTTTATCCTGAGTTATGGCTTTGGAGTTAATACAATTTCAAAATTTAAAATTCATTTGAAAAAAAAACCAGTTTGTTCTACAAGCTTATCTATACATCTCAGGGGGACAAGGATCAAATAATGAGAACAATTAGGTACACATTTCTACACATACTTTTAACATATATTTTATATTTATGTATTTCTAATATATTTCATGTATCAATGGCCTATACAGACAACAGATAACCATCATGATACTGCTGCTTCATAACTAAGTTTCAACTTGCTTTTTCTTACTTAACTGAATTTAGCTGGTATGCAAATAAAGTGTCAAGTCTTAGGTATGTTTTTATTATCTCAAGTGCAAGAATCTGCCCTTGTCTCACAACAATGCCTGTCAATCCAATTTAATGATTATCAATGTCTTTCAGCTGATCTGGAAGCCCACAGGACCACTCAGAGAGCTTCAGATTATAATACAGAACTTAAAATCCTGTAGATACTGGATATTTATGATCTATTGAAATCCAGATAAAAATACTAATGTTTCTTTTTAGCAAGTATTTCAATTTCTGAATCAATGCACAGCAACAGGAGCTTAAAATACTTGTTGTTAACAATGAAATAGAAATTATGATGATGACTTTAGTTTGTCATAGTGTTCTCTATGAAAGAACTGGCATTTTTCAACTTTAAAGAGTTGAAACATTACAGAGAGATATTTCTGATAGCAGCTTCCATGACATCATGTATTTCTTTGGGATTAATGTGTGTTTTCAATATTATTAAAATAGTTATTAGTCAGTTTGAAATGCTGAACTAATTCCAGTTAGTGCAAGATGGATTTAAAAAGCATTTTGCAGGAAACTGGGAGACAACTCCAGGCACGCGTTTTTTCAGCCAGCTGAGTCTGACACCAGGGTATTTCATTTGATTCTCCTGAGAGAAAAAGACCCAGCTGTGCTTCTCATATAGCACTTTCTGCCAGATGATCCACAAGAGTGGCAGTTCCATGGAGACCAAATGCTTGCCTTTTCCTTGCCCATGATGTATTAAAGTTACACCATGTTTATTCCAGAACAAGGTGCATGTTGTTATTGCTACTTATTCATCATTTATTATTAAGAAACAATTGTACCGTAGTTCAAAATGAAGTTAGAGAGTCAGAAAATTCCCCTAATTTTATTTGGATTTCTCTCCTTTTATCTAATGATAATTAGAAATGGTCTAGAGAAAGAGGCAAATAGTTCAACTCACTTCACCATCGCACTGTTGCTGAACAAAAGGAAAAGGCTCCATTCTTCCTCCATCTCCCTATTAATTTTTTTTTTAAACCACCAGACAAAAAGAACATAGGTTCCTTATTAACCATGACAATATCCATCTGAATGTTCAGTCTTTATTTGTTATTCTAAAAATAGGTGAACTTGAGGCCATTCTTTTCAATAGTTGAACCTATTTGAAATGAATACTGAGTAGCTAAACCAGAGGGGCAAAAATCTTTGGGTAAAACCAAATAAGGAAAAAATCCTTGTCAAATGAGGGTTTTAAATGAAAAGAAATGAAGTCAATTCAAACTTTCCATCTAAAGCTAATGAAAAAATGCATTTTGAGCATGTGTTTGTTACAAAAGAAAACCAGGGCCAGGTTTTGTAAGGCTAGTATTGATGGCATGTATTTTCTTTCAGGTCAGTCAGTAGAGATATTTCTTAGACAGTAAGAGACTGAGCCTCAGCACCGACCTCTGCCTGAACAGATCGGAGCTCACAAACACTATTTCTGGAGAAAATGCCCTAGCTGGACTATTGAGGCATACTTTTCTTATTCTCTTACAGTTATTCCACCCTGCATAAATCTTTAACACTTGGAGAAGAAATTGATAGCTGTGTGCCCCATTTTCCTAGGTGAGTTACCAAGTTAGTGACTTACTCTCTGGCTTGGAGTTTCTATAAATATTTTATACAAATATATTTCCTGGCTCCAACTGCAAAAATTCAGAAAAATATATTTGAAATTGCTCACAACTTCTTTAACAGGGTAGTGGAATATACACATAAAAATCTACTCACCACTTGATTCAGAGAGGAGATTTGGACAAGAATTTTGATACTTAACGATTCTCTAGCCCTCTGAGAAGTGAACTCAGATGTCTCACATCTTGGGTGAAAGCTATTACTGATGATCTTCCAGGGTAAGAAAAAGGATACCTCTTTTTTTTCTTTTTTATCTTTTTGTTTTTCTAAAGCAAAAAGTAGCTTTCAGACAGCTACTTTTCTGAACAATTTCAGAAACTGTCCAGTGATATTTGGCTTGTATAGTTCTGAGACAATGATTTATAAGATTTCTCCTCAGTTCTAGAGGAAAAAAAAAGTTTATCACTCTAAAGCATCACAGTTTGTCATAAGATACAGCACTGAGCAATTGTTTTCCCTATACTCTACTTTTGATTCTTCTTGGTTTAAATCTGCCTAGAATTTCTTCCGTTGGCCAAAACTAGAAGCTCAGATGTGTGCATCCAGGAGTAAGAATAACAATTGAATAAATCAACTGGGAGTGACAGGAATTAGGAAGTCAAACAATCTGACACTTTATAAGCATTATTGGCCCATAATAAAGGCATTCAGTGCCATATTAGATATCCTGTGGTATCTCAGTCACAGGAACAGGTCTGGAAAATATGAAATAGGATATATAATAAAGCCATGCCTTTTGGGGGCAGGAGGTACATTAGCTATATTCAGGCACCTGGTTTGTTCCCTTTCTGTACATATGCCTCAGCCTTGACATGTAAAAATATGTGCAAAAAATTAACCACCGCAGAAAAAAGCCAGTAATATCTAATAAAAAGCCAGGCTACTAAAACCATGTAGTTAAGTGCCAAATTTTCGTCACTCTGACCTTCTAAATCATATAAGAGGAATAAGAAAAGTAAATATCTGCATGTAGAACTTAGAAAGACACATTCATATTAATATTAAGGTAGTAGAGTTGCTGTGTGTACATTTATTTATATAGATATATGATAGTGGGTGTATTTTTCATATCCTAGGTTTATATGTTGATTATTTGAATGGACTTGCATGCTATTTTGAAATTTTGAAGTAATACATTCGCTTACCTCCACTGGCTTTAGGAAACATATGTTTTCATTTACAGTCCAATGCAAAACTCTAAGTCCCATAGGTACTCTGTTTGTAAATATGAATTTATGTTTGGAGAGCGAGTACACATTTACAAAGTTCAAAGCAATATATCAAAAGTCTAGGATTTCATTATTTAGCACAGAAATGTAGCAGTTATAATCACAAAGAAAGCTCCTAGTCTTAATATTGACTGTTGTCATGCGTGGCTGTGTGAAAGCTGTGGAAACTTTTATTGTGTGTATGGCAAGCAGTACAGTGTCTTAAGAAATAGACACCTGAATAGCTACATCTCTAGGCCATCTGATTGGAATTGAAAAAGAGTTCTGATTGTACCAAAAAGATCTGCTAAGAGCACTATTCTTTTTGTATCAATTCCCCTCATTTCAATATGAAATTAGGTACAACATATGCTGTATGCATCATATGTTTGCCTGCATACCCGTGCACATTGTCACTTTGTGTTATTCCAGGAGTCTCTTGAGCACATGGGGAGCAGAGTTTCAGTGGGTTGGAAATTCATGCTTCAGTAAATGCATTGTCAATTTGGTGACCATCTGTAACTTACAGAATTTTGGTTTATGTTCTGTCAATGAATAGAGCAGACTTTAGATTTCAGAACAGAACAAATAGTGTCCTGGAAGCCCTATATTCCATGGGGTATATAAAACACAAGTATTAAGGCTTCCATGAGTTCTCTTACTTTGGATGATCACATCTCAACACAATTCCTACACTGGAAATATTAACATTTGCAGATTAAAATTGTGGACTAACACAAAAAGTAGGAGAAAGCAAACCTTCTGTGAGCACCAGGATGAAGCAGTTAATTGTTTTCATGTCATACTCTGGAGAAAATAAATTTTTCAGTGCTGGTCAGTTAGCAGATAGAGACACATTCTATTATAATTCTTTCCTCTGAATGCAGGTAAAATATGCATAGATAAGTGATCAATATATATGACAATTAAGTCATAGGAAATTTCAGCTTTAAAATTAAAACATTCAAAGAGTAATAAGGGATGAGTGAAAAAGTATATTTCTGTTTAAAAAGCATTTCCAGCATTATTTATAGATTTTCTATCCAGCATTAAAAAGATACATAAAGCCCTGATTAATCATCCTTTTTCATGATTTACTGAAAACATTGAAAAACTAGGCAAGTATGACCACCTGATTCAGGGAGTATTTAAGACTTGAATTGTTTGCCATTGTTTTCTTTATTAACAACAACTGCTGCCTTCATTGTCTTACTCAAATAGGATTTGCAAGTACACAAAAACATGAAGTTTAACTGATTCATTCTAAAAACAAATCCACAACAGTTTTCTTCATTCCTCTTCACTATAATCTGTGATGAGGAGATAATGTAGTATCAGTGAATTGTATTCATTATTCACCTAAGAGATACATTCATCCTCATAAGAAATGACATTTCAAGAGAGAAATTCATATTATTTTCTGTGTCTTTCCTCTAACACAACAAAACCCAGAAGAATACAATATTTCCTTAGCTGCATTTGCATAACCTGGGAAAATGTCTTTTATTAAATAATTTCTGTTCTCTTTCTTATTGGCTCTCTCATAGCCAAGATTTGAACACTGGTATTTGAGAGGGATGCTAATGAATTCCCAAGGGATTAAAATAAAACTACAGTAATCAGAATTACATTTCACTCACCTAGCTCTTATGCTTACATTTGTATGTAGAAAGATGACCTGCATTAAAATAATTTCCCTCCTACTCCACAGGTTACTATGTTGATTTTAGAGGGTTTATATTGCTTTTATTATAATAGCATTGTTAAAATGACAAAATACAAAGCTGAAGAGGTACTGGAAGCCCTAAGGAAAGAGCTCATGTTGGAATTTAACAACAGTTTGTCTTTTGGCATTTACACTGAGTAGCAACATTTTAAATCATTTTATTTCTGACTATATCAGCTTGCAGGTCATGTACAGATATTTATCTGTATCTATATACACAAAATACATACTATGATTACTAATTTGTACATCAACACAATTAAAAAATGTGCAACTGGCAAGGGTTGAAATACAAGTTAAACAGTAATAATACCATGGGGACAGGGGATGGAGGAAAAGGCTTCTTCAGTATTGGGATAGTTAAATCTAGTTGTTGAAGTTCTACGTTTCTATTTGTTGATGTGCAAAAGAAGGATATTACTTACCTCATGTGGGTATTCAGACAGCTAAATGTGTTTTGAACAAACAGTTCTAAACTGTTTAAGGTTATTTAATAGAATAAAACGTTCCAGTGTGGAAATTAAAGTTCTAAAGTATATTTTGCTCTTAGAAACTTGTTTCTATTCCTTCAGAGGATTTTTTTTTTATTTTTAGATTTCATAGCATTGCTTATGGTAGAAAAAGACACGACTATTGTGTCAGAGTGTTTCTATTAGCATGTCATAACCATAGGCATAGAAAATAAGCCATTCAAGGAATTGAAGGGGAGATAGAATGCTCTCAGGAGATGGCATTTATGTTGCAACCTGTTTAGCTACGATTGAAATAGAACACTGTATCTAGATTGGTGGCATATTCCTGTACATTTGTAGCATATATATTTCTAAATGATGCAATTGCTTATAGCTGTTTTTAAGAATACTATTTAGAAATGTGGACATTTTAACTGTTATTTGGTGTATTTGGACAATCATATAATCTTTATCATGCTACAGGCAGGACTTCATGAAAATTTTCCATGTTTTCTGCTGTATGTATGGCATTTCAAAATCTTTTATTCAGATATATTTTAATGAAACAGGCTTAAGACGTTGCCAGTTGGGTAGTACTCATTCCATTTTTTGAACTAAAGTGTTCAGACTCAGTGCCATTTACTTGAGTCAGGAATTCAGATTGTCTAACCATCATTACCAGAAACTATATTCTCGACAAGTTTTTTGTAAGCTCCTAAACTGAACATATACAGTTTCCTTTTATAATCTGTAGAACTGCCCTGTAATATTGGATACTGCATGAAAGATCTGGAAATTCATTTTAAAATGTTGCCACAGTCTCTGGATTGACAAACTTCAGCATTACTCAGCTTAGTCAGTCAGACTGGCATTAGGCTCAGATATAGCTAAACAACCTAGCAAATATGATTTTTGGTGATATTAGTGAGTGTCAGAGGGCTTTGCAATGATCTAGAGGTGCAGGATCTCAAGATTTATCCAAGCTTTTTTAGGCTTGAGCCGTTTTTAGCTTGTTTTATCAGTCTAGTGGTCAGGTGGCCAACCGAATTACCTGCCCTAAAGTGGTCAGGTGGCTAGCATATAACCTGCCCTAGCTTAAGCACTGTAATGTCACATAGGATAGAGGCCTGACAAATACTGAATGCCTTGCATTCAAAGTGTAAAATTTTGATTTTAATGCAAACTTATGTAAATGTTCACCTTTCCCACAGAACTCTCATATTCACTTCAAAGTCAATTATTCACTTTTTCTGATAGGTAACAGGTCTGATGTGTGTCCTTGACACACTTTATTTCACATTATGGAAAATCTATACACTCTATACCAGGTCTAAAGTGATTAACATTTCCTCATGGTCATGCTTTATAAGCATATGTACATTTTTAAATACTTTTTTGAAAAATAGAACACTAGTATGGGAAAAGGGTTGTTAACCATATTTTTCTATCACTGTATAGCAACCACATTGTTCAAGGTCCAGTTCTCTCTATTCAAGTGAAAACCTCCATTGAAACAAAAAGGCTGCCAACTGTAGAAGGTATGGATCTGACTGAGAAGTTGTTGAAATTAAGCAAATGCTTGAGTTTAAAGCTATCCTCATTCTCATCAGTGTGATTATGCAACATATAACTAGGCCAGGTGTGCAATATTAACAAGTATGTGAACATTTGCATGAGGAAATCTGACTGTGGTATAAAATCTAGACAGGTTTTTAAGTATTCAATAGAAGTCTGTATTCTCTGGATTTTATTGCAAGGCTATCTTAGTGTTATTGATCTACATTTCTGAATTTAAAATTCCATAAGGAGCGGGAAATGATGTTTTCTCTATTTCATCCCTTATAGTTGCTAATGACGTTCACTGAAAGGTAAGACTGATGTAAAAGCAGAGAATAAAATCACAGTTACTGAATGGCACACTCTTATATTAGGAATTAGCATATCTTACTAGAATTGGTAGCAATGCTGAGACTTCTAGGTCATTCAACATCAAAAATCAACATGCTTGATTTGATGGAAATTTCTGTGCTTTTGTAAGTAAATTCCTATCTTAATCATGGTTATTAACTGTGATGTGGAATTGACTAAGATTTTCAAAAAAGTGTCTCCTCAGCTTGCCTAGTAACCCTGCTCCTGTGTTTCTTAAGAAAGAATTAGCAACTTGTGTTTAAAATTCACGTCAGAAATTCTGCAGTCCAGATTTACCATCTATTTTATAACCATAATCTATCTTTAGAATCTTTGGCTTTGATGCAACTAGGAGAAATCACAAGCAACTAGAAGTAGATCTGCAAGGACTATCCATTTATTAATTTTAATAAAAGTTATCCTGATCTACAAGGCTCAGATGTTTAATTAAAGTCAATGGAAAAATGCAGTAAGAAATCATACTAAAATTTAATATTAAATCAGTCTAAAGAAATTCAAGAGAAACCAGAAGGGACTTATAAAACACCTGAGTGATAGTGAAGGATATGATATTTCAAGGAGAGAAAACGTCATACAATATTATTCAAACTCCAATGAAGGCAGAGTCCATAGGAACAAGATAACTCTATACTGTCAGCACTTCTGCATGTAACCATTCTGGCCAAAATAAAAGAAAAATCCTGGTATAAATTATTTAAGATCTGGAGGTGCCATTCATACTATTCCCTCCTGTGATTCTCATTTTTGCACTCATACCCATACTAGCTTTAAACTATATAAAGCACTTAACTCAGGAATGAATGCCAATATAGGTGTAGCAGCATGAAGTTATTGCAGACTCCAGTACCAACCCATATACACAGCTCATTGATTAACTTGCACTGAACTTTTTTATTCTTTCTTACCAACATTGACAAAGGTGGCTAACTAGCTTGTACACTCTCATTCCCTATCCTCCAAGCTTTTTTGTCTCTGTCTCAATGAACACTTGTAAAAAACATTTTCATGATCTTGATTGCCTTGTCAAGTCTTCAAGTTCCCTTTTCTCAGTTTTGATGACTAGATCTTTGCTATCATACTAAGAACAGTGCAGGAAGTGACTGAAGGACTGACAATCTTTCATTTTTTTGAGGCACTAAAAAAAAAAAGTTTTTCCTGTCTAAAAGTTAATAGGTTTTATTCTTAGCCACTCTCTCTAGCACAGTTTCCAAGATGAGAATTAAAATCTTTTGTCAAAGACGTAAACACTCTAGCAACTTTTCTGGCCACATCGTTCAAACTCATTTCCATTTGGGCTGAACTAGCAGATTGTAATTTATCTGGTAGCATTACAGTTCTAAAAGCTTTTGTTAAAAAGTACCATTGAGTAAAAAAAAAAACAAAAAACAAACCCACAGCCTTGTTATTTGAGTTACATAGAATCCCTCACTTTCTTTCTGATGCAATTCATAATCTGTGATTCTATGATCCCAATATAAGCAGTAGTTAGTATATAAAATTCTTCAGTCAACATCAATTGTGATTAAAAAGGTATTTCTTAAAACAGTGCAATAGAAAATTACAATCTACACTGGAGTTTGATTGATTAAAAAGAACAAATATTTTATGTTCCTTAAAATAAAGATGAAACACAAATATTAATGCTATCTAACACTTCAGTATGGCTAAATAATTCATAAAAGTTAATTGAATTTTGTTGGTTGGAAAAGGGGTAAGATTGATTCAGTAATGAGACAGATGAGTTCATCCCCTTGCAGCCTCTGATAGGACTGCCCTTTTCTATGACCTCCTCTGATTTGTCCCCTAAGAACACACAGATGAATCAGCAGTTTCTAGGGTGTCCCTAACAGTTGCTGGCACTAGAATCTCCTTGCATTTATTGCAGGGGGATTGTACAAGTCACTCTCAATTGAAATGGTTAATTTAGTACATATTTAGTCCATATGTACTTATTCAGAGGTGACTATTTCCTGACTTTTCCAACAACTAAGAGCTGTTTAAATGTTTCCCTTAGACTTTTGTATATGAAAGTCCTTTTGCATTTTCCACTAGCATATTGATATTACTATCTAGTGGAGCTCTCTTGCCCTCAAACATTCCAGAAAATACAAAGTCAAATACATATAAATGTAAGGAAATTGGAAGAATAACAAAATCAAATAAAGCTAAGTAAGCTGAGAGAATCAAAATTCTTCCCTGTCTATAAATCTAAGTAAGAAAATACAATCTTCATTTCATTTGTGTCAAGAATTTACTCCAATGTCAGTATCAGCCTACTGTTTTTTGATATACAAGACTGGTAGGAATGTACATGTGCCTTAAATAAGTCTGAACTGTGTATGTTTACATTTGTGTACATTTATGTGTAATTTGCCAGGTAAACGTATGAATTATTCTGTTATCTCTACTTATACTGTACATTTTAGGTAGATAAACAGCTGACAGCTTCCAGAAGGACATCCAAGTATCAAAAGTAGATCTTTAAGTACTGAAAAAAAGGTATATCCCACATGTAGGTGCATGAGGAACACAAAATTTTCACATACAGTCTTAATACCTCAATTAAATAAAAACTCTGATTTCCAGAAAGAAACTATAGAAGCAAAAGTTGATGAGCAAAACCAGAAAATTACAGTCTGGAAGCTATGACTGTTTAAACTATCTCATCTGCAGATTAAGGAAATTTATTCTGCTCCTCTTCTACATTAATCTCCAGTTCAAATCCTAAAATTACAGTCACTCACTTTGCAAAATACTGTAGCATGGCGAACAATTTAAACCCATAATATTAAAAAGGTCAAAATAATATTAAATTCAGGGCTTTGTGAAATTAAAGCACAGTCTTTCAAAGCACTGGCTGTCCTCAGCTCACAGAGAAAACCGGGGAAATTAAAGATACATGGTTCTTTGCACTTGGAAAGATTGTGTTCAAGGGGAATTCTGATACCACATGCTTGTAACAAAATTTAGTAAAAAGAGAAGTGGCTAAATATTAATTCATATCAGTTGAGATTAAAAAAGCAACAGGAAAGACAGACTGCTGTGAGAAACATGAATCCTTCTTCTGTGAAAATTATCAGAAGGAAAAATAGAACAGCATTAAATTAGATGTGCTGTTATTCCCAGAATTGATTCAGAATCATTTAGTCTCTTTAATAGGATTCTTGTACCATCAGAGAAAATACTAAGTATGCCTATCTACACAGAAGTATGTAATTTCAATGTATTTAATAAACACTTCTCTAACACACACAGACATGCATGCATACGTCCCTTAGCTTGGCACAAGTTGGTTAAGCAGTTTTCAATACTCACCTACTGACAGTTCTTTGAGCCAGTAGCACCATACCAGGTTAGCTTTGTGAGTTCTAGTTGAACATATTTTCAGAAAAACAGTATAGGCTTCCTTATCCAAAACTTCTGAAAAATGAAAACATTGAACATAATATGTTTATTTTATCATCATGTATTTACTATTAATAGACTTTGTTCCAAAAATTACAGCTTCTCATAACTTTTTATCTGTTCTTTTCTGTTTCTGACATTTTTTCTGGCTATTTCTGGCTTGTCAGTCATACAAGAAAAGGCAGAATAATATAAGAATTAAACATTATCTTGTGTCAAAAAAACCAGTCAAAAGTTGTAAGTGAAAGCTATTTATTAACGCCATTTAGCATATACCAGTTCTAGCGTTCTAGTTGAATTTGAGACTGATTTCTAAATGACTCACAAGCGGAAACAAAATAATCTAACACCATCCCACAATTAGGGTGCATAATTCAAGTAATTTTCTGAGACATCTGCTTTATACTCATTACACTACTAGACAAAATCCTCAGGCTTGGTACTAAATCCTAATATCCAGACTCCATAGGCTTCTTCAATTGAAGATACCATTTGTAGGATAATGACCAAGGCAGAAACCTGTGAATCCTTTAAGAGTTTGATCTTCAGAGAATGGACTTTTAAGGAATTTCTGAAAATATTCCTATGTTCCCTTCAAATAACAGAGCCCAAATGAAGCCATTTTTAACAGCTCAGCTTGTGTTTTGAACTTATTAATGTTTGGTTCACTTAAAGACAAGAAAAAGCAATAGGAAGAAATAAAATAGAATATTTCTCAACTGAGCATTTATTTCAAACACTCAGTTATATGAAATATCGGAGGTAGACAAAGACCATTACTCTGTACAAAGGAATGATACAATGTGAACTGAATTAATCTGATTTTACAAAAAATATAGAATCAATTCGCTGACAAAATCATGAATGTTACACAGGGTTAAATTGTTGGAAGCATTAAATATCCACAATTATAATTGATATCAGTTAAAAGTTCCTTATTCAAACCTATTTCCTGTCTGGCTTTAATGTTGCACTATATTGTTACTTTCCCTTTTTTTTCCTCGCAAAACCCAAAATCCACATTTGCTTTGATTTAGTTTCTGCTGTGAGTAGAAAAGAAAAAGGGTTTTTTATGTTTTTTATTTCTTTTTGAGAAAAAGTATCAAGCCATCACAAGTAAAATGGAGCACTCGGTTTCCTTTGAAGGCTCTAGTATTTTCTTCTCTCAGATTGCTACCTGCTCTAAATAGCGGTTTATTTACACCTGGCCATCCGCATCTGAAGATCTCATTTTTCAGTCTGATAACAAGCCCAAACTTTCATGATGTACATAATGTAAAGTTTATTTTTCTTGGCTGTCACATTAAGTATACATACAGTAAACACACCTTTTTCAGACAGATGCATAAATATAAAATCTAAAAATGCTGCCAAAAGTACCACATAATTTCACTAAGGCAGTGAGTGTCTTTACCACTCCATCATGTTCTTGTAATGCCTTGTTAGTTTCTTGTTTTGTTTGTTTTTCTTTTTTATCAAGTCTCTGTCTTTCACCAGAAAATGACTTCTACAATTGCAAAAACATTTCTTAGGAAATGTTAGGAAACAAAGGCCCAACATGAATGTGTGAGGCTTATTCTACAAAAGAGATAGATAGCAAACAAAACATAAGCCTTTAGAACCAGTTCACCATTTCTCATTTCCACATTACTTCCCTATCAAAATTACATACTAAGTTCACCACTTTGAAATAGTTTAGATACCTGTTTTTCTTTTATCTTTCATGCAAGTTACAATTATTTTTTAACTAAGATCCTAAAATATTTAGGATGAAAGAAACAATGAATTTCAATGGTAATCTGAGAGGTTTTTTCCTACTTGCATATGAATTTTCACTGTCCAATGTGTAGGCAATTGGCTAAGGCAAGTTTGCCACCTTTGAAAAGATATAGCTGCTGTTTTCTTACTAATTTATTTTTTACATTCTCATTTTTACATTCTTTTACATTGCATAAATTCTCAACCATGTATGACATTCTTGTCTTTGGTGCTTCAAAAAATTTAAAGCTATTCATTTTTCTTAAAATCTACCATTCTTTTAGTTAAAGGTGAATATGATACAGAAAAAGATGAGACTGTAGGACATCCTGTAACACTATGAATACTGTGATATTTGGAAACTACTTTCAGAACATAGAACAGTGGTATTTTATAGGTTCTAAATTTATTACTCAATTTCTGTTATCAGAGATCCTTGTGAATCACAATATAACTTAACTGCCATTCTAAAAATCAAAGGAAAAAAGGAAAATTTTTTCCTTATGCCAGTTGTCACCAGTAGTAAAATACAACTGAGCTGAAAACCTTGTAGAATGTCATTGTATATCTTTGACTTGTACAATTAAAAGGAATAGAAAGTTGGGGAATGGTTTTATAGATGAATAAATAGAAGTACTTCTATTTCATCTCTGTTGATTCTCCAGTAATAAAGAAAGTGAAAAAAACCCAAAATACCAAGCAAAAATGTAATGGGAAAGCAAGAAATAATCCAGTGAAAGCCTATTTAATGGCTGTTCCACAGCTTCTATGAAGTCTAAGAACCTATTGATTACAGAATATTAGCAACAACATGTATAGAGTCTTGAGATCTATGTGCTTCATACACCCTTAGCTACTGCAGCTGCCCATCTGTATTAAGATTTTTGAAGTAGATAGAAAGTACCTAAATGTTGCTTTAGAAATATGCATTAGCACTTTAGATGGAAGGATCTGGATGGCTCTCTCTCTCAAGGGAATAGACATTCTAGTTATAGGGAGCTGCCATTACTGCTTATGATAGATATAAAATACATAACAGCTGGGGGGAAAAGTGTGTTTCAATGTTTCTATCAAAGAGCTGTAAGTTTAGTATATCAGTAAAAACTTCTGTTTAGATAGCTATGGAAAGGATAGAAGAATAAATTTACTGGTATGAAAGTGGATCTCAACATAGTGGTAAAAACTCCACATGGAAGGCCTTTTTATTACAATAATTATGGCATGAATCAAGAAATTAACATGTCCAATTACATGTTCTTACCATGGAAGAGTGAAATCTTATTAAATATAAGTTTCACTCAACTACTCTGTTTAAATCACAGCAGAGTTAGCACACAAAACAAAGACTTCAGGCTGTTTCCAAGGTGATAAGAAGCAGTATTACAGGTGGCAGTAAGTTCACATTGCAGTTATTTGAACCCTAAAATCTTCTTTGATAGAAGTTCTGCAGACCCCTTCCCCTCATGACTTCCCACCTTTTTGTCTTAAATGAAGGATTATCCAGTATGAGAAAATGCAAGTGGATATTTGTACTGGTAAGACCAGAATAGAGACATAAACACAAAGAAAAACTTTCATGAAAATCTACTCTGTCATGTAATACTAAAACCTTTCAAAATTACATCAGGCTCCTATCTTCAGGAGGAAAATGGGTGCTTTTGAGGCCTTCCATCAAGCAAATTCTCAGAAGGTTATATCGAGCATTGTTTTTTTCCATGTTTTTACTTCCTAAAACAATAAACAACTGATTTTGGGATTTGGTCCTGAGAGACCAATATGGTAAGCAGATAGAATGAGAAGCTGACACCTTCAATCACTTTTTAAAAAATTTTAAACTCAAAAGCCTAAATTACTTTTTAAAGACTGCATTTTTTTTTTCTGGTTGATTATGTCCTGAACAAATGTTTTTATGAGCATAAAGTGCTGTTTTTATAGGAAGTCTGGAGGGGCCTGCACAAGAGCATTAATCAGGGTTGTGACCCAAGAGACCAAGGCTTTGATCCACTAATGAGATCATCAGATACACTCCCAGCAGTGTTACAGATGTGCTGCACAATAAAACAGAACTATAGCATCAAGAAATGCAGATCTAGAACAGTCATATACACAAAGTGATTAGGGAACAGAAGGCTAATGATACAAAGGTTGAAAAATTACTTTTACTCCAAGGACTGAATGATTGCTACAATTTCAACTTCAAAAACGCAATCTACATTATCAATTTGCATTAAAAATATTGTCTTAATATCTATGCAGCATGAAAATACAGATCAAAGACAAAAATATGGTTTCCAGAATCCTAAAATATTATCTTGGATTGAATCATCTATGAAATATCTTATGAACTATTTCATGAAGGAAATATAAGCATAGGTTTTAATAGATAACATGTATTAGTTTCACAATTAATTAAGAAAGTTAGCAGGCAGTAGGTGAATGCTGCTACACTTAATATTACCATAGCAGGGAGATTTTGAGGGCTATAAATTGTCATAAAGATAGAGTAAGGGCTGTCATTACAGTTAATTTTTGCACCATAAAAATGGGAATTGTACTTATACATAGAATAGTGACATACATAGTGATTATATATAGTAATTCTGTGATATATAGTGACATAGTGATATATATAGTGATCCTATATATAGAATATTAGTGACAGCTCTTTTACACGGTAATCATTTGGTGATCAGTTATTGGAACTGTGATTATCCCAAGCTTCATTCTGTTTAAGGAAGATGCCCCAGCTATGTCAACTCATCAATTATCACTTAATAAGATCCTGATTAAAAGTACAGCGATAAATTCAGACATCAGCATAATGAAGTTTAATATCTCAATAAAGGACACAAGTCAATAACTGCTATCAGCCATGTCCTATATTTAGCCATTTCTTTAAAGCTTAAAAGGGAGACATAGTAAAAATATTTAGTGGGTGGAAGGTCTTTAAAAGACATTTGATTTAGAACATGCAACTAAAGCAGAATAATTTAGGTTGCTTTAGATTTTGAAGCAGGATCTGGATATTTCTCTTTGCCATTTGATAGCCAGCAGTTCTTTTCATTTTATCTGAAAAAATATAAAGAAGATTTCAATGCTCAGTTAGTCAAAACTCTTTCCAGTGCACTGTATGCTTTACTGTGCAACAGAAAACCCTTGTCAGTTAGTTTTGTTTCCATTTCTATAATCTGTTTTATCTTTAGCCCAGATGTTTAAAGCTATTTTAATTAGTTAATTTAAGGAAGATTCACCTGTTCTTAAATTTATACCTGAACTGCCTGCATCACAGGCTACCAAATACCAGTTATTCAGGCTTTTTTGAAGTGTGTGATTTATGGTTTATGGTGTCTGAACTCAACTCAATGGTTATGTTAGGAAAACCAATATTTATTCACACACATAAATGGATACTAGTTTGATGTAAAGTACTACCACATGAAATACAAGCAGGTAATGAAGACTACCTCTTCTAATGGATTAAAAAAAAAAAAACAAACCAAAAAGTCCTATATAGTTATATATTTAGTAACATTGTGGAAAAGTTAGAACTGACATGTCTATGTTGCTCTGTACAATAATAGATTATTCACCAAGCATAGGGAAAGTAGAAAGATTGTGGAATCTAGCCTAGCCCCAAATGTAGACTTAATACTAGCTTGAACATGATCAAATACCCATTACCGAGATTGAAGCTAAACATCAGTGTCAATAATCTCATCTGACGTTATCATCAGCCTATACTGACATTATCATTCCTATACTTAACACATAGGAATATACTCAATTAGCAAATGCTTATTTTTCTGAATTTTCAAATGTACTACGACTTTTGTTTTGAGCATATAAACATGAGCTATTGCACTCAAAATTATGAGGGAGTCAATAGCTTATGTTTGTGACATTCATCGACTCTAGGGTTTGGAATGCCCAGCAGTGTATCAGCTATTGCTTGGTTAATTCAGCAAAAAACAAAGTTTTTCAATAATATCCAGGTGACCACTTTTTAAATGAAAATTGAAACATTCATAATCCTGCTAACATTGGTATTCAGACAAACAAAGAAGACAGACAAAATAATGGTGTATGATCATAACTTCTTTTTTACTCAGTAGCTATGCAATCAGATCAGACCACTTTTTCCTGGTATATGTGGGACCTAGATTCAATTTTTCTTCTAAAAGGAGCTGAACTTGGACATTCTGCCTCACACAAAAAATTAAATCACCACCTTTTAGTCTTCTTTGCTGGATGTTCCAGCCAATCAAGTGGATGTTTTATCTAAAATGCTTTCACTAGAGCAGCAGCTAGAAGATCCTGGAAATCCTTTATCCACTGTGATTGGATAACTATTGGACCATCATGTCATTTGTTCATTTTGTCTTTTTATGCACTTTGTACAGAAACTGAACAGCTCAGCTGAAAGCACTGAGACATATGCTCTTCATATATATATATATATATGAAACGTCCTTTTCTGAAATTTACTTCTAATTCAGCAGAATTAGCTGAAAACCATGAACACAAATATAGATATCAATACTCACAGAAGTGCACATTTTTGAGCACCTACAGTTGGACTTGGATTTCAGCTTTGATATTCAAATCATGTGTCTAGCCTTCAAACTTGTATCAAGATATACTTAAATATGTTAATCACAGTGGTACTACCACCATTGCTCATCGGTTTGGGCTTGGGCAGCAGTGAGTCTGGCTGGCTTTGGCTCTATCAGACATAGAAGAAGCTTCTAGCAGCTTCCCACAGAATCCACCCCTGTAGCCCCATACTGTCAAAACCTTGCCAGGTAAACCCAATACACATTATTTCTCAAACATCTTGCAAAGTAAATGACTCACACTAACTGAAGCATACAATAGATATAAAAGCACAGTCTAATCTTGTTAACGAAATCCATTGACTTGCTTGTTGATAAGATCATTCTACCCTTGCAGAATGTCAACAGCTAATCATATTCTTTCTCTGCGCCGATATTATACTCAGAAATTGACTTTGCCATCTGGCTTTCCAGAATTTTTATCAGGTCTTTTTAATTAGGTTCAAATCATTGATTTCTATTGTTCCCCAGCTTCTATCTTTTTCAGTACCATTAAGACTGAATCCCTTTCCAGTGCTCTGCAGTGTTCTCAAGCAGAACCTAAAATGAATAGGATTTTCCCACAGGTTTTCACACCTTACATCTGCTAGCAGAAGTCTTGTCATGCTTGCCTAGTAGTGCATATAATTCAATTTTTGTTTTATTAAGATATGAGGATGACCATTCTATTAAAAAATAAAATAAAATCACCTTAAAAACAC
The DNA here is from genome assembly GCF_028858725.1 of Colius striatus. Classification (NCBI taxonomy): domain Eukaryota; kingdom Metazoa; phylum Chordata; class Aves; order Coliiformes; family Coliidae; genus Colius; species Colius striatus. Next base: position 15,665,124 of record NC_084771.1, read on the forward strand.
CAAATATAAAATGGGCCCAAGGTTTAAAAATTAGAGACATCTGGAAGAAGTCTAGAAGGATAGTTTGCCGTAATTACATTGAACTTATTTAAATGAAAGTGATTTTAAAGACTTGCCTAATCCAGGCCATATTTCTACATTAGTTTGCTTTTTCCATTCCGTTGCAGTGCTAATGGTATTTATGTAGCATATCACATTTAGAAAAAGTTTGTAATGTCCAAATATTGCTATATACTTCAGATACAGATACTGCAAGTTTCATCTCTTCGAGATACTGTAAATTGCCTCTCTCAGAGCAGAAGCCCTTACAAGACCACTTCATTCAAACCTTGCACAAAACAATAACTACACTGTACAGTAATTCTGGCAATCTGTCTGTAATGAAGATATGGTCCTTTGTAAGAAAAATCTTTGTTTTCATAAGAAAAATTGAGGACAAGTCCCTAAATAAATGAAGACTATCTTTAATTTGATTTCCAAAGTCTGCAAAATCCAGATCTGAACTTTCCCCAGAATTTAGTGGGAGGAAAGGAGGAAGGACGTGTTGGGGATATGGGGACAATATCCTTAGTTTTGGTTTAAAAAAAATCAAACAAGCAAATATACATCCAGAAAAACTTGAGTTTATAATTTAAATGCTGAACACTGAGGTTTACATTTTCCAGATCTATGTGTTTTTAAACTAAAATACACTAAATCCTTTTGAAAGGATACTAAACCCACCAATTTGGGGTCCACACAATGAGCTTGTCAAAGATTACAGTTAGAATGACAAGATATACTAGTATTATTCCAAGTGTCACTCACGAGTCACTGCACTTAACATTTAAGATCAAATATATCCAAGACTTTCTAGGCTTTCTCGCTGATAGCCAAATAAACCCTTTATATGAAAGCTGACAAGTTATGTTTTGCTAGGCACTAAAGCAACATCTTTCCTGCAGGGCAGGTTCCTGCAGGGCAGCGTTTTAGTTTCTGGTTGAGAGATGAAGGGTCTATCACTGGAACAATATTCTTTTCCTTTTCCTCACCTAGAAATACAATAACATCACATATGCAAAGATTTCCTAGTGTATTTTGCTTGATGCAGTAGACCGAAAACAAAACTTTCAGGATGACCACATAAATTCATTCAAGTACTGGAGAGCACTTGGAAATTCAGCTAGGAAGGTACTTATCTATAGTACCTCTAGAATCAAACAGAATCTACTTTTCATTGAAGAAACTACAGCTCTTTTAAAAAATTTTACTCTAGGTATGTACTAACCACATAGCATCATATCAATATGTATCAATAGTAGAGTTTACTTCAAAATAAAAGAGCTACAGAACAGTAAACTTAAGGTGTAAGAATCAAAATACTTGTCAATTAAAGCCAGTCAATCAACACATATGTCTATGGTATGAAAGCAAAAGGAGAAAATGCAGGGCAACTTTTATAAGTTTTTGTTGTAAAAAGCCCTTCTACCTGAGTTGTACACTCAAGACACTTTGATTGGAAAAAAAAAGATATTTGTTTGGACATTAGAGTAAGCAAAATGTAAAGAAAAAACAGCCAATCAGCACTATATATGGCATGTCTCATAAGTAGGCCTGTTGGTACAGTGCCAGGTTGGCTTGATAATCCCAGTGCATTTACTTCCATGAAATAGAACCAAATCATCGACTTATATGCAATTTGTGATCCAAAATATTCTCCAAATAATTTTCAGAAGAACTCCTACTTGATACCAACTCTTAATTTTGTGTTCATGTAGCTTGTCATTACTGTCGATGTGTAAGGCCTTTCTATGCTTTTAATTCTTTCATATTTTTACCTCTAATTTGTCAAGAATTAAATATTACCTTCTGTCCCAAGTGCAACTCTTCTCGGATTACTGTTGTCTGAAATCTGACAAGCACATTATCTTTTCCATCATCCTGATCATTAATGAACAAATATGGTAAAAACAGTTCATGGTGTAGATTCCTATGGAAGTTTGCTTGATACAACCTAACAAAAAAAAGTAAAATGCAGATAAGTGCTTTTTGACTGCTCTTTTCTTAATGATTTAAATGCTATCCTTGGGTTAATTTCCCTAGCCTACTGAAGAGAATGGTATAGAAGTCTCCAAAGATTTTTTTGTAAATAAAGATATGCATCTATAGTTTCTCTTATAGTCAAAAGCTTGTTTCCCTGCCACAGACAAAAACCCACATATTTGCTTTATAGCATTTGTTCTGGACAAACCCATGTTGACGGTTTCTTGTTACAGTGTACATGCTCACAAGTACTATGACTGGTTTACTATTTTCCCTGAAATTAAAATTTGCTGCCTTACCTGTAATTGTTCTGCTCTTATGTTTTCAAAAAATCATGGTTCAGTCTTCCATAGCTTCATATATCCTCCCAACACGCCTAACATCATTGTTAATGGCTCAGAGATTGATTCAGTCTGTTGGATTAATTTAATACGGTCCAACAAACTTGAAAGTATATAAACCAACTTTTTTATGTTCTTTTCCTAGAATCATAGATGAATGAATGAAAGAAAAACATATCAAACACTTGAACTGTCTTGGACTCTTTACTTGGTAACTTTTTATTTTCAGTAAGTAGAGATGATAAAAAAAAGAGGGGAGTTTTCCTTAGTGCTATACTTTCTCTCTCTCTCTCTTCTCTTCTCCCCCTATTAAAAGAATTTCAAATAGTAAAACCTATTGATTATTTGTGGTGTCTAACTCAATTTCACAACTCATCACTTACCTAAGTTTATTGAAATCTATTGTTTTATTTAATTTTCTTCCTTTCTTTCCTAAAGATCATGAACTCCATTATTTCACAATCCATATTCCAAAGTTGCATTCCAACAGCATATTTACAACAAATTCCTCTCTGCTAATTTCCTTCTCATCTTGTCTAACCTTCCCTTTCTTTACTTCTTTGATTTCAGTATGTAATTTTCATTACATTTTTAACTAGTGTTGTTTTTATTTATTTTTAAAGCTCCAAACCAGTGAAAACCAATGTAGTCTGTATTCTAACTATGTGTGTTGTGGGAATCAAACTGAGCTAACAAACCTGTAGTTTTTAATGAACATTCACAAAAAGCCTACAAAACTTGGGCTTCCCTATCTGAGAGCCTGTTTTAGATGTGCACCATCAGAATGATGTTACTCTTTTTGCCATACATTTGCAGACACTTAAGTTTTGTTTATGTGCCAGACGTTAGTTATTGTAACAGAATATTGCCTTAGTTGTTTTCATTGGCAAGCTACACTCCTGTTAAATTAAAATATTATTCAAGATTTAAATCATGTAAGCTTTTCCTTCAAGTCTCTATATGCCAATTACATCATAAGCATGATCCTGTCCTAAGATCTTCAGTTTTTCTTCCTTATTGTGTATATTTCTCACATCTCTTCTACATGGAAAACAGGAAAACAGATATACAAGACATTTGATGGAGCAATATAATTCTTCTTCTTGTTTTTCTTATGACACTATTATGAATGAACCTCTCTAATTTATATTTTAAATATATGCCATTTTTTTACCCAGTGAGAAGTAACCTTGTTTGGGGTTTTTTTTGCCCAAAGAGACAGTCATACTCAGAATGTGTCACTAGTGCAGCCAGAAGCCAGTTGCTTACGTAACTAAAATGCAGGTTAAGTCCACATGTCAGACTTCATAAGTTATCTAGAATCATCAACTCGGCTTTACAAGTACTGTGACAGGTTCATGTTTTTACTGCAAAGGATGAAGAGCTCTACAGCAGGTCTGCAGAATTTTGTTGACACATTTTAGTTAGCTTTTATATACTGATAAAGTTATAACCACTGCAACACAATTCATCTCTTCAGCTTCATATAAAAGATTTTCCACCGTGCAGTAAATTTACCTATATTCGTTAGAATCAAATGGGTAAGCTCAACCAAACAAAAGTCCTTGAGTATTTTACCCAGTTGAGAGTAATAACCCAAAGCACTGTTATAACCATTTTTCTTCCAGATGGTAGAATGAAGAGTCTGGCTCTTATCTGCTAAGAAGCTTCCTTTGCTGTGGGGAAACCAATAACATGTGGAGGTGGCTTCTCAGTTGTCCCTTTTAATCTTTTTTTCAGTTTTACCTGCATTTACCAGTTTCCTTCTTCTCAATTCTGTTTCCCTTATGGCTATCCTACTACCCAGATCTTCACAAGATTAAGAAATCTTTCCCCATAGTTTTTTAACTAACCCAAACAATTTCCTTTTACCCTGTGGATTCACATCACCATGAAAAAGTTATCATATATATACATATATATTTTAAAAAGGACAAAACTATTACCTCTCCCATGTCTCCATGACAATGAAGTCAGAGAATCATGGTGTACCTACCATTAATCCAGGTTTCTTGAGTTAGACAAGTATATTTTCAATTTCTCTCTCCTGTGATCATATGCTGATGACAGAGAGGGTAAGAAACAAACCAAGAAGATAATTTGCAAGGTCATTTCTTCTTGCACCATTCATGATGAAGGGATTGTTCAAGGTCAAGCTCTCCACAGGTCAGAACCCAGAAGGGTGGCAGTTGGAAAGGACCTCTAGAGATCATTCATTCAAACAGTCTCTTAAAGCAGGTTCACTTAGATCAGGGTGCACAGGAACACATCCAAGTGGGGTTTCAGACCTCCAGAAGATACTCCACACCCTCCCTGGGCAGCCTGTGCCAGAGCTCCCTCACCCTCGCAGTGAAGAAATCTCTCCTCATGTTCAAGTGGAACTTCCATTGGCCCCATTGTGATTGGTTTGTAAGGAGTCGCTTTTTGCTTGGTAACAAGGGGAAGGGGCTTCCTTTGTGCCAAATGTCTTACAAATACTTCTATATCTCAGAGACTACACTATTCATTTTACGGCATAGCAGAGTTAAAAAAAAATCCATTTTCTGTAGATGATAAATAATACATTGTGCATGAATCAACTTTGGAGTTTTTCTGAAGATACTCAGTTTATTCATGGTAATTTATTAAAACCCTTCCTTTTCTTTTAATCTACAGTTCTCACAAAAAAAAAGCCTATATTTCACTAACACCTATTACCATAGCTTATTACTCTAGCGTGACATATATCCACTTGCTGAGTAAGTCTGCTTGACCCATATTGCCAAAAAATATATAAAATTACCCCAGTTAGTGATGTGCCTGTCTGGAAAAACTCTGTCCTGTGCAGCCACTTCTGGCAGCACTAATTGAACTTCAGCACAATGTGCTTTGCCAGAAGTCCTGCACCATAGCATAATTTCCTCATTTTGGCAAGCCTATATTATATTATGTGGCAAGTAGAGGCATCCATATGCTGTTAACCTTTTCAGACCACCAGAGAGCAGATGGTCTCAGATTAGCTGTTGATGAGCTGTTAATGTAACTATCCATCAATGCCTTTAATTACAGTTTTCTTATTTTCAAAACAGTCCATACTGAACTTTTTTTTAAAGCAGAACATGAAATAAACTGCTCTGTAAACACAGAATAGACCTATAAACACAAATAGACCTAGTTGGTGTTCTTCTTTCTCCCCCTGTGAAAAATCCAAGTGAACATTGTTCTGTATAAAATTGTCAAATATACATTGTAAATATAGGTAATCTTAATGCATGTCAAAGGCTTCATTGCACCATCTCTACTGAGGACATCATTTTAATCAGCCATTCCCAGAAACCATAAATTATGCACTATGTAAAAATTTCTATTACAAAAAATCCCCCTTCTTGGAAAATGTAATTAAAAAAAAAAGTATCATTTTCTGCTTTGGGACAGAACAGATATATTTCCATAAATACCTTATGGATAAAAAATTACCTCTGCTTTCACACAGGGCATTGCTTTGGTAAACTCTCTTAGGATACTACAGTGAAAGCTATTTCATTTTTACTTTAATTACACTGAATTACTTACTAAATGAAAAAAAGTCTTGCACAGATAACAGTGGCACATACCAAACCTTCTTCCTTCAGGAACCAGTTGATAGTGAATCTATCCAATTTAATATAGTCCAAGTTATTTTATTAGCATGTTATCTGTGCAGGTAATTCCATCAGTCAGATGTGCACTTTCCAGAGATGAAGTGACGCTATTTCTCCTGTGTTTGATGCTACACTGCTCCCAATTTTTGCACAGGTAAAAGCAGGTGGAAAGACTAATCATGAAACTCTGTTTCAATTTTTTACTACATTAATGCCACAAATCCAGGTTTTTAAGATTTTGCATGTAATTTTCTAACAAAAGCAGTCTGGAATAAGTCTTACTTTAAAGCATAAAAGAGAGTTACTGAAGGTGCACACATCTTTGTAAAGATTTAGGTAGGTGAATAAACTAACTGAAGCTACAACCATGGAGCATTTTATTACTACCTATAAGGAAAAGTTATGTTTATCATAATAACTTTCTTTAATGTGTGATAATTGAATTCATATAATAAGAGTATCTATTTTTACAGAATAAAAGTCTACAACAACTTTCTACCTCAAAATCACCTATAAACTCTTGAAACATATCTCTGTTTTAGGAGAAAGATTTACTTTTGCAAGGTGAGCAACAACAGATATGGGATACTCACCATTTTCATCCGCTGTATTACCTGTAAACAACAGCAATTTACATCAAACATTAAGGTTTTACTACTATGAAGGTTAATATTGATACATGAAATGATGAAAAGCCTGCCATTTTACACCAAGTCCAAGGTCAAACTCAGAAACAACTACATATCAGAGGCATCTATCTGCTTAAGACCATGTGATACTAACCTCAAATACAAAAGCTAAAAATAATGGTGATTTAAAAACTATTTTTCATTTCTTTCTCCATATAATGATCTTCCCTCAAAGTTTTCATTCAAAAAATGAACTAAGTTTTCATTACATATGAAGAATTCAAATATGATCTTATTTTCACAAGAAGGAACAAAAATCAGACTTTGGAAACTTCAATACAGAATGATAGATACCTTACACGTAGATAATTAAAGATATTAAGTGTTTCTTAGCTTTGGACAACATTAAACTCCCATCCATCATTACTGGAAAAATGACTTTTAACTAGATGTGAACAAATGTATTTCTTCCTTTGTACTTCTCCATTAACTTCCAGTAGTAGTGCTATTAATATATGGAATTGACACAAGTCCCTCAGCACTTGAGAACTAAATAAACTGTTGCCAAATTATTTTGCTACCAATTTAAAACATTTTTTAAATTAAAATAATTGAAACTTTGATTTACTAATGGAACACCATCAGTGTTTGAACTTCTTGCATATTCAGAGAAGCTAGAAGTATTCAAACTCAGGCTATCATAAACAAATATGACTGTTTTGATAACATTGATTTGTCAATAAAAGCAAGGAAAAGGGTCAGCATTTCAAACTATTTGATTGTACTCTACAAAACATTCTGCTTCTTACAGGGAAAAAATGTCTGTCTCTCAACAATGCAGCATAACTCACCTATTGTTTGCTGATGTAAGCACATGATGTGAATGCTCTTTAACCCAATGGAAGATGATTCAGACATGTAATAGTACCTGTAGAAAGACAAAGTCATTAACACACTGAATCAAAGTTTCTATGGTATCTTGAAATGTAGGCAAGTGTTGCAACACATTGCTATGGTACAGTCCTGTAGGAGACCAGTGTTAGAGCAAATTTTAGTGTACCAAAATAACTACAGCTTAAGTCCAGAATATAAGGTGAATTCTTGTGCAGCAACAGGAATGTAAGCAATTTATGATTTAAGACTGTTTAACATTGATCTAATTGCCTATTTCCTTGACAGATGAAGGGACAGTCTTTGATTCAAGTCAAAACTGGAAAAAAAATTGGTTATCATAAATAAAGGGAACAAAACTGCGAGGAAGCAGGAAAGTAAGGAAGTAAGGAAAGACAATGGAGGAAACAATGATATTCCTCCTGAATTATTTGGAATGTCAAAATGTAAACCTGTAGATATTTTGTCTGCAAGTCTACTCATAGTAGGGCTCAGTAGAAGTAGGAGGGGAAAAAAAAAGTCACTCAAACAATGGTATAATAGTAGATAATAGATAATAAACAGATTCTCTCTACATATATAATATATATAATATTTTATCATTATATATATTATATATTATTTATTATATTATTACATATATTTTTATTATTTTTTTTTATACACACATTTATATAGAATCATTTAGATTGGAAAAGACCTTTAAGATCACACACATAATATCCACATGACAAAAAATATTGAACAAAGCATACACTTCCTTAAAATGTGCCAATCTTTGCTAAGTGTTGCACAGAACTATAAAAATAGCAAATATTTAATAGGTATTTTGAACCCATTGCAAATATATACTGCTGAGGCATGACCTAACAGACTGTGTTAATAACTCATCAACCCATCCCAAGGTCTCTCTCTGTCATGGCCCCTGAACTTTTTCTTCATTGACTGCTCAAAATCACTTGCAATTTATTCTGATGACTGTAACTTGCTCCACATTTTTGAGGCACTAAAGCTACTCTTTTATTAGCTGCTATGGTGTATCTTTGTCAGTTTTAAAATAGTACTTTAAATGAGTGTTTACCATGGTGGCTCTGATAGACAATAGTGTTGTTCATGTAAAAGTCATTGGCTCACTTCTGGACCTAGTAAAGGCTAAAAGTCATTGCTGCCCAATGGCTATTTTGTACTCTGTATGAAATGAATTGATGGGATTGGTTTAGAGCTTTAGTGGAAAAATATCCACACCACAAACTCTCACCATAAGTGGCATTACTAATGTCATTCTCAGCAGAAGGTCATGGAGGGAGTTAGCATAGAGAGTAAATTGTGTTTGCAAGCCTAGAAGGCAGGATAAAAGCAGACTAACTAGGTGGTCTAGAAAAAAGAGTTGTCATTTTCCTATTGCTGTTTCCAAGCTATTGGTCTGTAGTGGTTTTGCCTGGGCCAGGTTTTTTGGTAGTGGGGGGAGCTATAGGGATGGTTTGTTTAAACAGAGATCTAGCAGAAGCTTCCTCTTGGACTATATGGTCAAAGATTCTTAACATACTAAATTTACTTTCAACAAGACCATATCACTAGGAGGATTTCTGAAGCAACAAACTATTGATAAAACATGAGATTTGTTCTCAGTTATGAAATTTAAAGATCCAATAGTCATATAATAGATGGTTGCTGTCTCTCAATCACAGTACTTGATAAAATCAAATTAATTGAAATTAGTAAAGGAAACAGAACACATTTATCTTTTCTTACTCGGAGTCTGAATAATTGTACATACTCAGTGACATCATTTCCACTAAACTTCTTTCTAGATATTTTTCTATAGATCTTACTTAAATGTTTTTGTTTAGAATTAACAAAATTTGAGCTTACGAGATTTGTTGGGAACCATATGTATCCACTTTTTGAACAGCTGAGAGCTTTCTTCTGCTTCACTTTCTGCCTTTTGAATACCATGGGGAAAAATTGTCTCGTATCAGGGCCTTTTTAAATTTTATAGGTTTCCAAAGGATATTTCTATTGTTTGCACTGAATTCATTCAGGAAAGGGTTGGGTTTTTTCTGTACTCTTAGTAATATTTGTGTAAAATAATCACTGGAAGTTAAAGAAAACATTTAATTCTAGCACTTATTTATTGTGGGCAGTTCAACCATAAGGTATGCAATTTCTTCCACATACATGATTTTCATGCATTTTTTTCTGGACAAAGGTTCAAATAACATTTATATGTAGCATTTCTTCCCATTTATACAAATAATGTGTTTCTTGGTTTTTTAAACTGAAACATTAGTGCTATCTTATGTAACTGGATGAAGAATGCTGCTGAGTTTTTATATTCTGTCAACTCAGGTCCCTTCTTTAAGAAATTACTTTTGGACAAATGAGAGCTGCTCAACAAAATGCTTGTTTCACATAAGTGGAAACAAAAGACCAAGAAAGATTAACAGTGGCTCAATACAGTTTTATACAAACTATCTCTGGTGGTATTTCTGCTTATGGGACAAGAAGCTGTGCCTTCCACATGCCAGTCTGGCATGGAATTGATGCTTCAGGAAGTTATAGTTGTCTGTATTTCCTCTGGAAGTGGGATAATCTCCCCCACAGAAATTCCTCTTTCTATTGTGATAGCAGGCTTGTTCTCCTAAATACAGTTATGGATTTGATAAAGGATACCCATAAAACATCTACTTTGAACTGTACATAAATCTGTTAAAAAAAACAGGTAGGCAGAAAAAGATACAAATTCATCTTTTTGCGACATGGCAAAAAAGTGAACTGAAACACAAACGTGTTATTTTTCAGGAGAAGGCACTGAGAGAAGTGAACTCCAATGTAAGAATGACTGATCTTCAAAAGAAGAGTGAACTGATCAGCACGACCTGGGCTTCGTAACTATCCTCCTGCAATGGCAATGCCCTCTCATTTCCCTCTAGGCCCCATTTGGCCTCCCAACTGCAACAAAATCTTTGTGAATTCAAAATTTCAAAGCACAATGGGCACCTCTATCTGAACATTTCTGCCGCAGTGCTGGCTGCAGCCCCGGTGCTGAGCCACAGGTCACCTTCAGGACCATTTCTTTAATACACTAGATGATAGCCCAGCCTTACAGCCACATGATTACAAAAGCATTTACTGGAGCAAATCAACTCCAAGATTGTTTCTGGTGATATTTAATACAATTAATTTAAAACTGCCAAATTCTTCCAATCAACTCATAACAGTCTATAAAAGAAAGCTATTCCAGTTGTTTACTGACTGACAGAAATACAAAGATAAATAGACATATTAAAATGTATAAACAAGCTCTCTTTTGTAAGCATTAAGTTTATCTTAACAGTGTCAATAAATGCCTACTTATATGTGTTCAGAGGTAACTAATGTTCACCAGGAGGTACATTTTAGAAACAAGAACTGGGAAAAACCTCTATAAACACAAATAGGAAGATAAATATGGAGTGAAGATTAAATCTGTTAGGAATTCCTATAATTGAGTAATTTGGAAAAAGCACTAGTTTCAATTTTGTTATAGGATAGAAATCCAGTTTGTAAAAAGATTAGAAAGGTAATCAATTTACTTATTAAAAATACAGGAAACATGAATTAAAGCATTACTGCATTATTGAAATTTAATTCTAAGACACAATTTATAGGATGAGAACTGCTCCTTCTTAATCATGCTCCCTGCTCTGGAACAGCTTTAGTAAAGTATATTATTATATAATTTTATTTTCTGATAATAAATTAATTCTGAGTATTACAAATTACTTGAGATATGCACATATCTCAGTTTTATATATGCAGCTTTATATATACAAAAAAATCACATTTTTATAGAAATATCTTTGTTTCCTTTTCAGAGACTGGCCAAAGACTTTACATGAAGAGGTCAATAGAAGACAATGATCTTCACAGCCTACTTTCCATTTCATAAACTCTCACCTCTGCATTATTCTAGAAGCTGTCTTTGACACTATCTTCCTGCTGAAAGATAACTGCCAAAAAAAAGAGAAAAAAAACAAAGGAATTGAAAGACTTCCAGTTTGCTACCTATCTAATGTTTTCTCAATTGTCAGAAAGTATTCACTGTCCCTCCGTTTTCCACCAAGCCAGTTCCTTTCTCATCACCAAGCATGGATAAGTTGTGCTTGCTTAGTAGTAGGCAAAAGAGAAAATGGAAAAGAAAGCATGCAAACTAAACTACCTTTTCATAGTTATCCTAAAGTCACATCATTTTTTGATACTGATCTTGGCTAGGAAGAGACTGGGTTAAATTTCGATTCATAGTCATATAGCTCAATTAAGCTGAAGATGAATGAACCAGACCTCTTCATAGAGATCATTTCTTTTTAACAGGGATATCATTTCTTTGGCTTCAACAAAAATCTAGTTTTGACACTGGTGCTTAATTTATTGTCAAACAGGTAGGATTTTCAAGTAAGAAAAGGACAAAAAGCATGTAATCTAAATCCAGCAGTTCTGTTCTCTTATGAAGATTGGTCTCTTTGAGCTTTAAAATAAAAGTCAGAGCATAGTCAGACCTGACAACTAACATTATTTGACCTCTATATTTGTTTATGAATATATGACAGATTTATTCTAAAGAGTTAGGTTGAGATGAATCAGATAAGTCACCCTGAATCAACTGTACATCATGATTAAATATTACTGATAAGTGTCAACTGTTACAGTAACCTCACTAAGAAAAGGAAAAAATAATTTTATTCCTCTGAAGTGCATTAGTTTGGGGTTTTTTTAAAGTTTCATGCAGAAATACAGAGGACAAATGTTTGAGAAATATGGATGTCACAGGACTCTTACAATATAATTCCACTATATGCTTAGTTGTCATGGAAAATGCAATGAAAGTAACATTGATATGAGCATCACTAAAATTCTGATCACTAATATTCTCAGGAACAGTGTTAATTTTACATGCTAATGAGTAGATAAAGAGAATTAAGATCCCTGAGGGAGAAAAAGAGGTTGACTGAGGTATGAAATGCCCCTAAGACTGCAGTCAAATACGATTGTGGATGTACTCTTTTTCTGAAAGCTGCCAGACAGACTAACATCCTTTCTTCTTGGGGTAGAGATGTATTTTTTTTCTTGTTATTGTTAGGTTGTTTATATGAAGAATAGTGAGAAGAATTATTCCTATTTATGAATATAAATATTGGTTTCATTAAAGTATTATGGTAAGGTGGCATAATTATAGGTGGGTTAATTAGCATGAAACATGCAAATCTGTACTTTCAGAGAATGTTTGATACAGGACACGAAGGAATATTGCCTGAGTATAGTAATACCTTGGTGTTCTCTTTTAATTCTCATCACTGAAAAAGGAATTTATTCCTTCAGGTATTTCAAATCAAAGTACAAGTACTGAACCAAAAATAACTTCAACAAACAAATAAGGAAAAAAAACAACAACAAAAAATCCAACTGGTAATTTATCTAGTGCCTTAAACAGAAAAGAAGAACAAAGACTGCTACTACTTTTGTCTGTCATAAATGAAGTTTACTGATAAACTTATGGATAGACAGATATTCTGGCAACAGATTGTCAAAATATGTCACCAGACCACACAAGTAACCCACACTCACTTACAAGCTGTCTGCAAAGTTAATCTAAGAACCTGCAAATTTGGAGTATAAATATCTTAGTTTTAAAAGTTACTATTTACATTTTTAAACACACAGGACTGTTAAATATGCAAAGACGTAAATATGTAAAGATATTAACTTCAATATTAAGCCAGATCTCTAATACAAGAAAATATATATTCCAAATAGAAATACAGTTTTCCAAATAGAAAATACACCATTACAGATACAACAGCAAGTGCAACTTTGCATACTGCTTTTAGAGCAGGAATGGACATACGCCCCTCTGTGCCAAATGTTGCAATGCTTGCTGTTGGTTTAATGGTAAAACTCCAGGTGGGAATTTTTAGGGGAAGATTTTCCATTGGTTTTCTATTGCCAGATGAAAGATTTACCTAAATCTTTTCTGAAAGCTTGTTCCATCACCAGGTTCCACATAGCCACTACATGAGAAAATGTTAAAAGCCCATAACCATTTAAGTGTTCAGTTCTGTTCCTAAATCCTTCCTCTGATCAAGCAGTCATTAGGAAAAAGGAGAAGGCCCTTGTTAAACAAACCATGTACTGCTACACCAGTAATTGCTGCTTTTTTTTTTTTTTTATAGCAGCCATTCTGTTGTGTTACAGCAGCAAGGGGAAATATTCTGTGGAGATAGACACTCAAAACCTGACAGGACACAATGCTGGGCAACCTGCTCTGTCTAACCCTGCTTCAGCAGTGTTTGGGACTAGGTGATTTCAAGAGGTCCTTCCCAACCTCAGTGATTCCATAACTCTGTCATTCTCACACTTGAGAATGTTTCTTGCTTTGTAGGTATTATCTTCCATTTAGGTTCACTTTCATTTAGGAAGTCTGAGATGTAAAATAAAAGTTGTGTGTAAGTACAAGGATCTCATTCTCCATCCTCTTGTTTCCAGATGACTGAGCACTATACCAAGTGTAAAAGAGGGTATGCAGCCTCTGTAGAAGAGAACCACCTAAAGCCTTCCCTCTGTCTCTAGATGGTATTTCTCCAGTTAGCTAGCTGGTCTTGATCCCTATTGGTGTTTCCTGTATGATGTTGCTGCTTTATGTAAGAGTATACTGTTGTCTCAAAACCAGAACAAAGGCTTAATTTGAGAAACAGTTGCATTAATGAGGGGGACCTCATTCATACTTAGAAGTATTTAAATAGTAGATGTCAAAAGGATGGGGCAACACTGTTTTCTGTAGTGTCCAGTGATAGGACTAGGGGTAATGGACGTAAAATAGAATATAAAAAGTTTTACTATAAGGATGAATAAGCCCTGGCACAGGCTGACTAGGGAAGGTGTGGAGGCTCCTTCTCTGAAAGATTTTAAAACCCACTTGGATGCATTCACTGTGACCTGATCTAGGTGGACTTGCTTTAGCAGGAAGGTTGGACTAGGTGATCTTCAGAGTTCCCTTCCAACACCTACCATTCTTTGATTCTGTGAAAAAAAGACCGTCTGGCAGAAAAAGCAGGAAGAAAATATGTTGCTTAGAAGAGTTTGGCCTCAAAATTTTGGGACTGGGAAATATTTGCAAGAGAAGTACTGGTAGGAGATGATCATAAGTTACAAGGAGGACAATGGCTAGGATAGAGATTAAAAAAATATGTATACATATCCACTGCAGGATCCACATAATGCATCAAGAAACATACAAGACAGTCTCCCATTTCTAAATTCCAAAAGTAAATATAAATGGACAAATATATAATAGAGAAGGACATAAAATGTCCTAAGCAATGCATCTGCTCTGTATTGAAATATGTCGATGTACAAGCTGAGTATCCCTTCGGCCAAAGACTCTTTCAAATACAATTTTTGGTAGCTAAAGCAACATTAGCCTAAAGCACCTGTCAAAGCATCCATTGAGGACAGAATCATGTGATTTCTAAAGTATATATCATTTTAGGCTTCTGTCAAGATCTAGTGGTGACCTGATGTTGAACATTGCAGCAAAAGTATATCCCAATTTTATTCAGGAAAAGCAGGAAAAAGATACTTAGCTTAGAAGACTTTGGCTTTGAAGGGGGAAAAGCAAAATCAAACCCTAACTCAGAAGCAGCAGACATGGTATCTGTGGCCCAAGAATTCTAGCTTTTCATAGAACCACCTGGACTTAACAGACTTGTTCCTCTTCCACTCTGTCTTAACAGTATCAGCCAATTTCTCAGAGTAAGGCCAAAATCTCATTCTTGAGTGGTTTAATTTTCCTCTCCAGCCATAATCAGGCAGTGTTTTCCTGTTAGATACACCATAAATGGTCCAAGCTGCCAGCTGCAGCATAGCTAGCCTCTTTTGGCAATCAAATTTGTGTGTTTTCTATGCTTTCCTTCCCTCCCCCATTTAGGGGCATATTTACTACAGAATAGCCAACAGGTGTACTTAATTGTTAAAAAGACATGAGGCATCAGTGTTTTGAAGATGTTAGTGTGCCAGGTCTCCCAGTTGCAAATGATGTCACTCACCTTATTATGCAAAGTGCCTATATAAAGCTATTATTGCTTGGCATCTGTGCCCCAGTGATGTAGTCCAATCAATTAACAAGAACAATCTCAGATGAAGACGGACATGACTGCAGGCAGCCAAGTCTCCCTCTGTTCTCATAAAGCCTTTTTTTCTTTTATAAATCAAAGTCAGATTTCTGAGTCAAAAGTATGAAACTGCCTATGCCTGCCTGAAGCTTATGCATTTAGTAGTAAGGCACAATAGTAATCCCTGATCTATTTTTGTTATTTTCTGTGATATAGAAAATACAGAAATTTAACAGCTTTGCAATATCAGAAGAGAGGTGTCATACAGAATAGTAAGTTGAGTTAAAAGAATGTTGGTGTGTTTCAGATTTATAGAATGATAAGAGAACTAAAAATGTTGTTAGGACTCACATATGAGATATGATATGCACTACTACCATGTACTTTTACCCCTGTAAAGGATATCCTTGCTAACTGTGATTTAAATGACAAGAATTTCTGTGATCTTGTCCAACATCACAATTGAGCATATAAAAAACTACGTCCTCCCAGTCCATTGGCATTCCAGAATTAGAGAAGTCAAGTACTGAGGAACTTACCCATAAGGATTAGCTGAGAAAGGAATCCTTTCTGCATTTTGGCTGATACTACTTCTGTTTAGTTTTCAGATTCCAAATAAAAAAAATATTTTTAAAACATGCAAATGGAACATTCATTAGAATGGAACCTACACCAGGACACCTAGAATAATTTGTGAAAAATCAAGAAAAAAGATTAAATAAAGAGATGAAGTGATATGAAGAATGCAGAAGGGATACAATTAAATTTGCAAGACTAATGGAAAGTGCAGCATTATATTTCAGTCTAAGCAAGATATGCATTATGCAATTCTCTGTTAGATCAATGTAAGCATAATTTAGCTGAAGTTGGTTTAAAAGCTTGGATTTCCACAGAAAATGTTTATACATTGTCGTAATTGTTTGCTTTGCTCAGGATGGCTTATTATAAACAAAAAAAAACAGACAGTAGAAACTATTTTGAAGAAAATTTAAGAACAAAGACTTGGCTTAACAGAAACAATTTTTTCATTTAGGGATACTTTTATTCCTTCTGGTACCAAGAAAAAAAAGACACTAGAAATGTGGATATTATGACAGAATCTAAAAATAGCTGATAATTCTTTGAAAAAAATGCTCTCTTGATTTGCTAGAAGAACTTATTTTTGAAAAGCAATTCTAAAGTATTTCCTTTTAACTGTGTTTTACTTCAGTGATATTATATGGAAAATGAAAAAATTTAAGACAAACTTGACACTTCTGTCAAAATGAACACATTTCACATTCCTCTATCTTTTGCGTTTTGCACAATGGTCAAATTTTGCACAATGCTCACCTAGCCTTTTAAAATAACCTGGATAACATACAAAATGTCATCTACATACATATATATGGCAGCTACACAATTTAAACTGTTCTTCAAAAATCCCTTTTGACATGGGTTTTCCCTAAATACTGAATTTCTTTCTAGTGAAGAAGCAGATAACAAAAAGCCAATTAAAGAATAGGTTTATAGAAAGATTAGGTTTATATAAAGATTAGGACTGAAGTCTCTTTTTATCCTGAAAGAAACAGTTTTGATAAAGATAATTCTTATTTTGTGAATGGTTGTTTGAGACAAACTGTGTGGGATACTGAATACAAGCAAAAGAAAACAGATAGGAAAAGGAAGTAATTTTATCCATACTCCAAATATTTTGGTATGTATAAAGTCTTATCAAACATAAAAGATGAGGAAAAACCCTGTACTTCCATTAATTGGGAACCAAGATGTCAGACATGGAATCTGAACTTTACCCTCCCAATTAATGATGGTTGCTCTAGGGCCAGGCTGGGTACTGAGTGCACACATTACTGTCACAACACAGTTAATGCTGCATTTTTGTTTAGAAGATATTTGATTCTAACAACAACTCAGGATCACAGGATCAGGACCCTGGTTATTCTAAATGCTTGAAGTCATGTTGAGAAAAAATCCCACAATTTAAACTTAAGACAGTATTCACCTTGTGAAGAGATAGAAAGGAGACAGTAAGACAACAGGCATGTATATGCTTTCCTGTGTTGATGTGGAGACACCTTGCTTCCCTTTTAGCTGTTTGAGTTGGGATGCTATGTCAAACATGTTCCCTTTCCAGGGCAAGATGACACAAACAGCCTCCGCTAAAAAGCTCTGTAAGGCCATAATACTTGAGGGGAGCAGAAGGGAAGGGAAGGCTGTTGTGCGAAATTACTGCTAGTAAACATACATTGAAAGCCAAATTTGGACACTTTGTCTCAGTAAAATGAACGGGAAGCAATTAAAGTCTGAATAAATCTAGAGGAGTTCAAAAACCTAGGGGATCCAAAATGAAGGGAAACTTTAGGTACATCAACTATAGTAGAACAAATCCACAGTGTGTTGACTATTGGAAGCCAACAGAAGATGTAACGGAAGAACTCAGATCACAGAATCACAGAATAGTTGGGGTTGAAAGGGACCTCTAAAGATCATCTAGTCCAACCCTCCTGCTCAAGCAGGTTCTCCTAGATCAGGTCACACAGGAATGTGAATGGACAGTGGAAGAAGCAAATTCAATTAAAAATAGAAAAAACAAATTCAGTAAAATCAATGGGAGAGAGCAGAACTGCATCTTCCAACCACTGTTCTAATTCACAGGAGATATGTATTGTCTTCCTGACAGAAATACTTACACATCATCCATACATTGAAGATACTTTTTTTCTACTAATATTAATGTGAATATTTTCATCAGCTGTAATTTACTATTTAATTATTTTTTTTTTCACAGCAAGACTTAAGTGCCTACTCTCAGGCAGCCTTCAGAGTCTCTAACCAAGATCTCTAAGGCTAGTTCTGACCTCTCCAAGGCATAAAGCTTGCCCTCCTGACTCCTACAGCTTACAGTTTAATCTTCTGAGACTGTATAGTACTTAGAAAGTAAGTGGAGACAATAAACTCATATAGTTATACATGTCATGTTATGAGACAAAGTACTTAGACTTAAAACTCCCAAAATAAAAAGCAAACAAAAATCCTAGAAATAAAAAGTTTCTCTCTGGGATCACTGAAACCGTGTAAGACCATGAAGTTTCTGACAAATCTTCCATGGTATTACAGCTTCACTGTCCTCATGATAAGTCTGCAAGCTCTCTCAGCAGGCTTTGTCTTATTTGTTCAGGACCAGCTTTCTCTCATTCAGATAGCTCCCCAGCTCAGAGAATGTGTATTCTTTTCTCATATATTTTCTCACTAGGCAATTTCCATTGTTCTCATTTAGAAGCAGACAACTTGAGATGATCATTTTCCTTTAGTTTAACCAGTCTATTTAGCATATTCAATGCTTTACTGAGAAAAAGTCATATCAAGTTATCTCTTCTTAGATTATTCTTGTATCTGTTCTCACATAGAGCGTGTGATCTATGACATAGTCCCAGCCAGCAAGTGGCAGATTAAATATAGACTGAGGAATAGAGTGGTACATGAAATTCATAAAATAAGTCTGGACTTATAAATTATACATACATTTCCTGAATTGTCATATCTCCCAATCTTCTCTCTGCTGTTTGCCAGATTTTCTTCCACCAGTCACTGTCACTTCATAGCTTCTCTTTTCTTTTTTATGTCCTGATTAACAGGACATCTATATTCTCCCCTGAGCTCTCTTTCTCCCAGCAAGGTTGTTTTCCAAATCCCTACAGAGAGAGGCCAAAAAGCATTTGTGAGCCTGAGATGCTTCTTTTGCAAATATAATATGTGATCTGATAAAAGATAATACTTTTTCTTATAATCATACCTCCATCAGCACAATTCAATGTAGGTTCAGAAAATATCCATGTGAAAATAAGTTTTTCTTAGATTACTTAAAAAAAATCAAATGTAGATCACCTTTCTATATGTAAGAAGTTTCTATGAATCTTTAGGGGGAAATAGCTTGTCTTTCTGAATATTGATAAAAGCTACAGATTTTGCAATTGTAAAAAGCAACCAAATATAGAGTTGGTCAGATTTGGTAGTACTGATTTTTAAAACTACTGTGGCTGTTTACACCATTTGCACCCTATACTCCTTTCCAAAACTTAGCCAGCAGAGTAATTAATTTAGAATAAAGAGCTATGGAACTAAATAGCAATTAAGTTACACAGGTCATAATACCCAGTGCTTATCTGTACCTGTTGCAAGTGCTCTTCCTATCCTGTTCCTGCTTTCAAAATTTTATTCAGAATCTAAGGAAGGTGCTCTCCAATCTTTTCTCCTCTACATTTTGATCTTGAGTAAGTGCCACTTTGTTTTCCAAAATGTGTATTTTTATGATGTGTATATTACAGACACTAGAGTCTTGCAGCAAGTATATAAGCATCAGTTTTTATGATAGGTTGATAGAGTAAGCAACCACTTGAAAACAGAACTGTCTCGGAGTTTTATACTCTTCAATTGCACACTGTATGTTGCTTTTGATTTTTCTCTTTTATAATGAGCCTTTGTTATACAAGTTATGCTTTTAACCCTAAAATGATAAGAAGCATCTAAATACACAATACATAAGAGAAACATAAAATGCAGGAAATACAAAAATAATGTGATTGGGTTAGGAGTGTCTCACTCACATAGTTTGAAGAGTTTAGTGGTTCAAGGAAAGTAATTTATTCTGTCTGTCTTCAGAAAAAATGAAATTTGCAGGTGAAAGGGAGCATCTGTGCACAGACTATAAAAGTACATATCCAGCCTTACCCTGGACTTCAACTTAATTGTTCTAGTATAAAGTTGATAAACAATTAAAACAAAAAAAAAAAAGAAAAAAGTAAGCTAAGTCCTTGGCTATTGCAAGGTACAATTTGCAGATGTCTTCCTTCTCACAGCTTCATAGTTGTCAGAAGAAGAATGTGTCTTATTCTTAAATACCAAGTTTGTGTGACAGAAGCATTTAGTTTGTTCTTATCTTTTCCTTGTCAGAAGGGCAGTACCTGTGTTAAGCCCTCTACTTAAGATGTAGCTGTAATACCTCTATTATATTACTTATTGTGGATTTAACAACAATTCAGTCTCTGAATATTGCATTTTATTAAAAAATGTTACTTTCTAATAGATGGTCTAAAAGCAGCTGGGACTGGTAAAAGTTCTTACCTACAAATAGACATCAAACAGTGGCTTTCCATGTTTCACTTGTAACAGGAATGTTTTTTAGATGTCATCAATAAGTATGTGTTGATTCCAATTTCTAGGGACCATGTTGAAATTAAATCTGTATTTTATGGTTTGTCCTTGAAAAATATTTGGATTTAGTATTTAGAAGACAAAAGCCCTCAGTGACAAACAAATCAAAATTGTTTAAATAAATAAGATACAGTATGCTACTGTGAGAAATGGTATAGAAAATGCAATTAAAAATATCAAACAGCAAAACAAATCACAAGGTAATGACTGACAGAGGAAAGACTTTACTTTGTTCTACATTTTATTACTTACCCAACTAACTGCTGTTAATAAAGGACACAAAACACCCTCTGACAGTGATTAACTAACATATGGTTGATCAGGTTGGGCTCATGTTTACCTCGACTTCAGTCACCACTGCTATCAGCGTAAAGGAGGGTCAGAACATGAGGAATACTATCCTCTTCAACTGTTGCAGTGAGTTTTGCTAGAGAATATCTGTCTAGGACAAGTATTGAAGTGCCATAGTTACGTAACTGAAATGTAAGTGGATGCAGCACAGATAATATCACTTTATTAATAAAATCAGCAAAGAATTCATAAGTATCATAACCTCTTCTTTTGGGGTTTTATTAAATAATACCGAGTAAAAAAATAATTAACTTGAATATTGAGTTTAAGAGTCAAAAATAGCTTAACAATGAGCAATTTCACCCTCAAAAACAACTTTGCTGGCTAAAGTGTGGAAAATGAAACATTAAAATAAAAGATTTACAGAGAAATGTGCCTGGCAAGTTGCAGTACTGGCACCTTCTGGGTACATATAGCATGGATGAACTGTAGAATAAGAGCAGGATAAGTGTGCACAGTTTCCCTTAAGATATTATACAAAATTCTGTTAGGCTAAACAACACTGTATACAGCAATTCCAAAACAATCAACATAAGCTTCAAGCTCCATCTAGACATAAATACACAGGAAAATCCCTTGTCATTTAGGTTAATAAAAGCTTGCATACTTACAGAAGAACAGTTGTTATGTATATGCAAGAAAGATACAAGCATAAATGGTGTATAACATTTACAGCTAGCAAATAAGATCACAGTTACAATTTTTAGTTTCCAGAAGTTTGTGATATACTGCTGTTGCAACTTCTGAGTTACATCACAAATATATATGATGTTAGTAAATAGTACATTTACCATGTGACTACCTAAGAAAACCAGTGTTTCTCCAAATCTTTAGGCTTTACACATTTTAAACAGAAAGGATGTAATTCTGTAACAGTTGGAAAATATTTTTAACCACTAAAGGTCTTTTATAGTACCTGTGAAAGTTAAGTTCCAAATTTGTTTTTGACTTCGGACATTTAATGATTTTCAGTTGTAAAGTGGTGCTCTCATAAAAGCTGTACACCTCAGAAAGGATTTTAGATCTATGAATCTTAGGAGAGAAGATTTTACCATTTCCATGGTCTACCTGTTTCCCTTAATTACTCTCAAGATATGTAAATCTTCAGATTCATAAAACAGGTCTGTAAATATTAATGCCTACCAGAAGTCTCACTTCAGATAACTACCATAGCAGAAGAACACTGGGGATACAACATCTTTTTGAAAGTCCTTTCCAGTAAAATTAAAGTTCCTCTTCCAAAGTAAGAAAAGAGAAGAAAACATTTATGAGAAAAGATGTAAAATAATATGGAAAAAGAAAGGAAGCCATGAGCTGCTTGTAAGAAAACAAGAGGGAAGGTCAAAAGTAAGGAAAAAGTGTAATAGGCCAAAAAGATATGAAAGGAAAGAACAGCATCCAGAAAGAAAGACAGAAAAGAGAAGAAAGTGTACTTGAGTTACAGAAAAGAAAATTAATAACAAAAAGCTGTGGGAAAGGGTAATGAATACAAATGAGACGATTTTTCCTTTTTTACAGTTTCTCAAAAAGCATCAGTGACAAATTATGTAGTTAAATGAATGGCTGAGTATATAAAGTGGATAAGATGCAACAGTAGAAGTCAGGGGCATATAAAATCAGATTCACCAAGAGCAACCAAACACCTAGGGCTAGTTCTTAATACCATCACACTGAGACAGTATATATTGTCCTGGATTCCACATTTCAAAAAAAGAAAAGAAAAAAGAAGCCTGTCTCGTATTTACTGCCAATACCTTAATTTTCATCTTTGACACATACCATCTCATAAAGTGATGATGACTGGCATCAAGTTTCTCTGATTTCTTATGCATTGTTTTGTTTTGATTCACAGTATTTTTCATTCTAAGGTTTCCACTTACTGTAATTAATCTTTCCTCAGGTGGTCATGTTTCACAAGCATTTTTTGTGTGTTTGGGCCTTTTTCCTTTTCCTTGCTTGCCTGGTAGATTTTCTTTCTTGACTTTCTTGTTTTTCCTGGAAGAAGAGACGTAAAGATTAGAGGGGCACTGAGTTCAGGCAGGAGAACTGGGCACTTGTCTTTACAGAGACTTTTTTTTTTTCTAAATTGGTAGTCCAGAGGAATTAAAACAAGAGTGGAAACCAACACTTTCTGCCAAGACAGAGAGAGCAAGAGCATGTATTCTTCCAGTTTCTGACACGATATGCTCAAATACCTTTCGGATACAGTATGTCAGCTTGTGTTTCACCATATGATATGACATAATGCAACATGACATACCAATTGTTTTGTGACAGAAATGTAAAGAAAAAGAGCGTCTCTGCTCTGCTGGTAAAGAAATCATTTTACGCAAAGAAATAGCCAGATTTCTCTTAAACATTAACGCATCAAAGTGTAATGGCCTTGAGAGCTTCCTGCTTCCTGGAGCTCCTGCCTCCAGAGCTCAGGGGCAACTCAGCCACAGTGTAGCTGTGGGCTGTCCTCTTCCCCAGACGGCTCTGCTGAGAGACCTGAGCCAAGGCAGACTCCCCCTTCCTGTGGGAACTGCTTTTAAGTTGACACTCTCATGCTTGTCTGCAGTCAGAGCTACAGCACCAGCTGTGTCACAGCCAAGCTGTGCCTGCCTATGGGGCCAATTGGTCCAGACCTGGACCAAGACATGGATTGACTTTTTAGCCTCAACTCAAAAGCGCCTCATCACTAAAGACTTGGCTGGCAGTCATGAGGTATATCCGACCTTGGTCAACATCAAGGTCAATATGGTAAACAGCACAGGCTTCATCCCTCCTTTGATTGATAGACCTGTGAGCCCAACTGGCCCTCATGGACTGTTGGTGTCATCTGCCATCCCTAGGCATGCCTGTTGACCTTCCTGGGGCTCTGCTGGATGGACCCTACCTGTGTTACCATACTGGGCTCTTATCCCTTAGGAGGCAGCCAGCTGTGGTGTGCCCCAACACAAAATGAAAAGGACCAATCCAGAAACAGTACTGCTTCATCTAACTCTATCAGCCCGGCTGGTACTTTCCAATCCTGATACATTTTAATGGTAAACCTTTTAATGTCAAAGTGTGTTTCTAGGGCCCTGGGTGAGTGGATGACCTTTAATTTTAGAAACATATTATACGTTCAATGTGATTAAAGGAGGAATCAAGTTCCGCTTTTAACAGTTGGAAACTTCATGCAATCAGTTTGAGTATTATAATTTTGAAGCTTTTTAGCAACATTTCCAGAGATATGGAGGGTTTTATTGTTTTTCACTTTTATCAATTGCTCTTTCTTTACTAGGTCTACCTGAAGGTTGCATGTGCCTTCTCAGAGGAACAACCTCTGGCTGAAGAAATGAGCATCATAGTACTGCAAGAACTGGAAGATGTCATCACCTTCAATTGAATCTATTACTAGTTTCCAGATAAAAAGGACATGATCAGCAGAAGGGAGTACACTAACCCAGCATTACTTCAGGATACTAAACTGGTAAGCCAGGAGTATTTGCATATATGAACCTAAAAGTGACCCAGCAAACTAATTCATGTGGTATATTACAGCTTAATGCACTAATTTGAACTAAGACATATGCTCTAAAATATCTACCAGTTAATGCCAGGCTATGACAGTGCCAGTATTTATATATTTACAGAAGTATGAGTGCATTGGCACTTTCAGGTGAACAAAAAAGAAGAAAAATAGATCAAAAGAAAAAAAAAAAGACACTGGGTTTTACTACATTAGATTGCTTTAACTGGGTTTTTCAAGTATATTTTAAATGAAAGTCCATGGTACTCTAATGCATACCTTCAGGGTATATTTCTCAAGCAAAAAGGAGATTATAATAAAGGAATCTAGAACGTCCTACAAGAGGGTGCATCAACAAATGCAAAGGAAACAAAAATATTTTTGAATACTTCAATTATTATTTTGGGGAATATGACTCGAATTCTGACAGCTTGAAGTCTGTGGTTTTTCCAGACCCCTTTTTTTGCAACAGTTTAGCTTGGCTAGTGAATTTGTGGGAGGTACAGGAAAAGATCTCCTAGCAGCATTTTTATTTTGCACTACCTCTTCCTTGGAGGTATTTAAAAGACATGTAGGTGTGGTGCTTAGGGAAGAACAATTTCCTGATTCTATGATAAGGAGTGAGGGAATGCGAGCAGAGTAGCAATATTCCTCTGTGTAGTTACAGGGCTCATTCCGTCCTCTGTGCTCAGGTACAGAACTGCTAAGGAATGTCTGTAATGAAAAATAGCTTTTGTCTTAACTGACTCTTGAAATTCTTTCAACTGGGGAATTACAATGGTGCTATTAAAACCTAGTTTTATTGACATGACACATTGCCTAGGATAGGCCATTAATCATTTCATGTTATTGTATCAATAATATACTTAAAATTTGAAATTCAAGCAAAATCCTAATGATACAACTATCAGGAGGAAAAATGTAACACTGAAACTACCTAAGTGGTGCTTGAGCCATGACTGAGTAACATAATCAGACTAATACATATCGACTCGATTTCTGTTGGTTAGTGTAGATTTCTATTCCTTCAAGTATTGTTTAGAAAAAAGGAAGGTCAGTGATGTCATTCTTGTAACCCACCAACCTACTCAGACAAACTTCCTGGATATAGAATCTTGACTTGTTCTGTTCTCTGTAGTTTTCTTTCGAAAAATGCATAAACATATTATTAATTGTATTACTGGGCATCTATCAGCCCCAAGCAACACTGATTACTACAGTTTTATACCAAAATAACCTAATAAGACAGAGGCTACAGGTTTTACTGTTTTCAAAATAATAACCTATCCTCTTTTACATGTCACTGGGAAGACAAATTCATTTTAACATTAAAATACACAGAGATTTTAAATCTCTGGAAAAGCAATTTATTAGCATATGATTAGTATCCATTACTTTCATTGGTCCTGGCTGTTTCTCCAGAATTATTTTTTTGGCAGGAGGAAAGAAATACTGTACATTTAAAATAGGTTCAGAGAGAAAGAAGCTGTTGCTGATACAGAATGGAGATTAGCACAGCTCCAGACCCCAGCCAGCAGTCAGTAGAGTGAAGTCTGAAAAGAATGAAGAAATGGCTAACGTATATTTCCACTCCCCAGCAAAATCTGATTCAACTGAAATACTGTCACTCTTGTGACATTCTAGGTAGTTGTGTTAAGGCTTGGCACAATGGCACAAAGAAGCTCTGCTTCTTTCCTGCTTGTTATGTTCTTCCAGACCATATTATTCAAGTGAGCTTGGGCTTCACTTAATGCACTGAAATTAAAATAGCCCTGCAGAGTTTTGGCCCTCGTGTACCACGTTTCAGTGTAAACCCCTTATCTACACAGTTTTATTCCACTGTTCTGCCTGCCTCCCTATCCTACAGAAGGCAAACTACCACTGACAGACATGGGATCCATAGTCATGCACACTAGACTTGCCCTTCATATTTCAAAGCTTTTGTCATGTAAACAATTTTGTGACAAGTGTAATATTAGGGAGTCTATAGAGAGCAGCTGGCTAACACAGGCACCTAAGGCAATTGTGAATCCCATACCAATACCACCATTGCTTTCACACTACCTTAATTCAATCTAGGATTGAACAAAGAATATAACATACACTATAAAGGAGCAATAGAAACTAGCAAGTGACAAAAGAAAGGTGACAGGAATGAGAACTGTGGTATGTTAGAAAAAAAAAAGACCAGAAAACACAAACTTCACTAAAGGTTTTTCCTACCAAATTAAGTATGACTATCAATTTGCTGTGTTTTTGCAGGCTTAATTTACAAATGCATTAGTTCACCATACTTCTTTCAGGTTTAATAAAAAAAGCAAACAACAATTCAACTGAATAATAGTCAGTTTTGTTGTCTGATAATAGACTGATGGCCTCAAGCTTTCTCAAAGGAAATTCAATTTGAATAAGGATTAAACTTGAATTGTCAGTAAAGTATCTATCCCCAAGTAATTATTTCTCACGCTCATTCTAAACTCTGGTTGTACTCCATCTTCCAAAATATCATATTTTGAACATAGCCCAAGCTAAATCACTGAATACCTGTATTATTAAAAATGTATAATGTAAGAGCATTGTTTTTCTCACAATATTTCATGTCCTAAAAAAGTCTTTTGTAGTACTACAAGAAAAGAAGATATATCTGTGAGAAGTGCCAGAAGTATTGAAGCAAAATAAACATCGTTTTTTTCTTTTGATACTTTGTCTAAGTTCAAGTAATTAACTTACAGTTTTCTTGTATCTTTCTGCTGCTTCTCATGTCTATGTGTCATAATAATGTCATTAAAACACTCACAGATTATTATTTTAATGATTTTGTGACAAGTTAATATACTCCTTGTAAAGGTGTAACTACAGGTTAGGTTTGGTTTTGATTCAGTGCCTGATACATTTACTGTTTACAGAACAGGAAAATTATCAGTTGTAATGAATGATGCTAAGCTGGAATAAAATAAATTGAACTCACACTTTTTGTTTTCTAACCTTTCATGATCTACTGCCTTTTCAGTCAGTATTTAAAATGAATACCTATCATTCAAACAAGCATAAATACCTTCAGCCCTGGATTTAACAAGAGAAATGGCAATCATTACAGCTATGGAGTGCACAGCTGGTCATTAACAGCAAAAGTTATAGATCCTTCTGAATAGCCACTACAAGGCAAAACAAGCTGATGAGATGTAAAAAAAAGAGTACTACTAAAATCACGGTTGAACATCACTGGAGCAAGCAGAGTCAAGGCAGCAGATTATCTAATTAATTCATGAGTTCTCAGTTCTTTATACTTGCTAGCTGCCTTAAGTAGCTTCTTCAAAGATGTCCTAAAATGAAATAATACGGGATAATCAGACAAGACAGGAAAAAGAACTGCTTATCATGTAAAACTATAGGAATTGGAAGTAAAAGATTGTGGTTTTACTTTTGCTACGTATGGAAAGGAATGGGGGTGGGGTTGCTTTAGAGAGTCTCATTCAAGAGTACTGTCCATAAATTAACTAATTTTGAAATAATCTACAAATGAAAATACAGATATTTTTATCTTTGTATAGTAAGCATACTATTGTGGAAACTGCAAAAAATACAATGGTGTGTGATGCATCTGTCAAGTTTAGAAACAGCAAATCAAGAGGAAAAGGATATTTTTCTCAAAAAAGAGATTCTGCCAGTTAGTGAAAACAGTTAAATCCTATGCAACATAAGGAGCAACGTGGTACTCTAAGGAGCAACATGGTACTCTAAGCATTGCTCTCAAGATATGAAATTAATAGAAAGCAATGAAAAACAGACTATGGGATGAGGCATTCTTGCTTCAGCACACTGCCTTCAAGGTGATGGCTAATTAGGAAAATCTCCAAAATTAATACCAAGTTTTGCTTTCTTTTAGGGCAATAGTGAAGATAACATGAACATAACTCTGTCTTAGCAACTGATTCAGCACCTGAAAATGAACTTTTAAGCATATGGTCATATGGTCAGAAAAGCCAGTATACATAAAGAACAATTCTTGAACAGCATGATAACAGTCTGGAATTACATGCTAGGGCTCACACAAGTGGATTTCCACTGCCATAATTTCAACAAATAAATTTTATAGCTTGACAGTTAATCACACAGAAACACAATGAGGGTTTCCAGGAAATGTTTAAATTGGTCCATTCAGTTTTTGAACATTGTGATTGTCCTGAAATACAATTAGGTTTCTTTTCATTAGGTAAAATAAAATGGAATCAAAAGAGCTCAAAATGTAACAAAATATAACATCACATACTACTTACTACAGGAAAAGACAACATAAAAATGCTCTACTGATACTGGTTTATAACATGAATAATACTGGCAAAGCTTTAGCCCATCATTCTTGCACTGGTTTTTTTGAAGACTTATCCCATCGATCCACCTCACAATAGTGATTTCATGAATGGATTTGGTCTTACATTGCCCTAAATTCTTTTTATTTTTCTAGTATCCTAATCTGTCAAACAGGCTCCTGATAAACCTCTTTTTAATAAAAGTGGAACAACAGCACCCCCCTCCAAGATAAAGTGATTCTTTTTTCAGAGTCCTTTGCTGACACTGAAAATACATTTGAGTAAAAAGAAATACATGGAGTATACGGTGTTTACTGAAGCCTAGTCCCCAGTAAAACCTAATTTGAACCAAGATTGGATATCCTGACAATATTTTTGAACCCTGAAATCAATATGAAGCTGTTCGGTGCAGAGGGAGAAAATGAAGCACAGCAGTCTCTGGCTTGCTTACTGGTTTGCTTGTAACTGCACCTGTAACTCACGCACCATGATAAGATGTCTATTAGGTGTGTGATCTCCCTAGGCCTCCTGTAAAGACATTGCAGAAGATTAGTTAGAGTTTTCAAAGGCTGAATCATATGCTGGAGATGACTACCTTTCTCTAATGCACATAGAGGGAACACGGTGCAATCAGGATCCCATCCTCAGCACTGGAATTAATTGTTCATCTTAATATTTACTGCTTATGGGTTACTGCTATATCCCTGTAGTCTTCTACCCAGTTCATCAAGACCTAATGCAAATACAGGAACCTGTCACCATGGATAAGGCCAGATGAGGACGAAGGACTAAAATAATTGGCTGAAAGTATAATTAAATGATTCCTGATGTACTGCAGACACAATCACTTGTGATACAAATGATCTGTAACTGCAGTATTATAGCATTAGAAATATAACAAAAATCAATAATTTGTGCCCAAAGGTATTTTCAAAAAAGAAAAAGAATATAAAGTGAAGGTGGTGTTACTGAGAAATTGTCCCTGTAGGAACAAATGAAAACTGTATCTAAAATGTGCTATAGAAATCCTAAAATACAAATAGATAACATTACTGTTTATAAAAATTTTTGCCAGCATTATGGAAATGATACCAAAGCTTAAACACTGGTAAACTTTTTTTTTTTTTTCTTATTCTCATAAATCTAGTCTGGCAGTATTGAGTAAAACATGTAAAATGTCAAAATCATGTGTCACAAAATCATTTTCACCATCACTAGCTGTGGTTTTTAAAGGAATAAAAAAAATAGCCTGACTTTTCTTAATTAGGTGCTTCAAACTTTCCTGTTTATTTTTCATATTTCATTGAAGATCAAGTTTATTATCAACTTGAGATACTTATATACTTGGAATTTAAATCAGCTTTGTTGTATAACTGCTTTATCCAGCTAGTTCTACTAAATAAATTAGTTGGACTTGAATTTTCACCTCCTTTTTTCATTCAGAATAGAGCACATTCAAAGCAAGATTTTACTGTCTTTGCAAAAACGTATATTTGTTTCAGGAAAAATGCAGAGTGCATTTCAAAATCATTCTTGCATGTTTAATAATATCTCCTGGAAAACTATACTAAAAAAAAATATAAATTAAAACAAGACCTTATATAGTTGTTTTTACACAATCTCTCTTTTTGGTCTTTTGGTTTTACTCTTGAGTCTGCAGTTGTCTGCGTATTTAGTGTTTCCACTGGGAAACAGAGTGCTCCAATCTGTATTTATATAAGATCCATATACTTTTTATCATTTAAGCTGTTTTCATACATCCTTCTCCAGTTAGAGTAACCCTGGTGAAATAATTACTACTTTCAGACTGCTGCAGTAGTTAGAGGTTACTGCCTCTAATTTCCCAGCAGAGCTACTTGTACAAGCAATTCCTACCCTGTTTCAGTTCCAATCAGTTTGATTAGAAAAAATCTACTATGGATGCTCTATTTGTTAACTTAGATAATTTAGTTAAGAAGGATACAGATAAGAAAATCCAGTAGATTAGATAAAGGATTACCTTCTACAGGGAATATTGACATGAAGAGGAAGAAGGGCTGGGGGAACAGCAACTGCATCAAGATGGTATGACCCCAGACAGAAGAATACATCTGCATCAAGTCAGCCTGACTGAACAATAAAATATATACACCAGTTTATACTTTATTCCAGAACAAATCTGACATATCAGCTTCAGGAGGATAGACAATATCTGACCTAGCATTAGGTTAGATTTTCACAAACAGATATCTGATTTAGCATATCCTCTTCTGAGACAAAGTTACTCTTTCAAAAATGTTAATAAATATGATCTGGCAGCAAACATTTATATGAGTTCAGCAGAATATCTTACCTGGACTCAGCATTTCTGGTCTCGCTGAAAGTACAGTTAATATCCCACAAAAGTACAATCTGAGTCCTTCCAAACAGGAAAGTACATTCATTTCTAAATTAGAAAAGTTCATTTTTTAAAACATTTTCTTTTTCTATCTGAGAGGAAATAGAGCAGGGAAAAGAAAGTAATGATCAAGCTTTATACATGTATACAAATGGTGCAGAGATTTGAAATAATACAAATGAAGGAAAAGATAGTTACACTACTGTTCTGACATCTCCAATTAAGCTCTATCTAGACAGAAGTATTTTAAATAGTTCTACCCATTATTATGCACAAACTGTTTCTTTCCTCAACATCATCTAAATGCTCTCTATATTATCTGATTTTCCTGTTGTACCTGCAACACTTCTTGGCACATGGTAACTTGTAGTTAGTAACATAAATTATGGTTTTGATGCTAAGACTGTGAATAATGTAGAAGAATTTACTGTAGCTAAAGTGACTTATGCCTCTTCACAGTATTCTGATTTACTCTGTAATGTTTTCCAGAAGATCTCTTAGCAGAAGAGTAAGCAATTTTGCACCATACCTATGTCATGTTTTGCTGAATACCCATCAAGATGTTAGTGCCCTGCAGCACCTGGAAATGTGCACTGATCTTCTGCAACACTAGTTTCATCTCTTGAAGACTGGAATTGATTTTTCTCAAACTGGCATGTAAAGGTACAAAGTGTACCCAGTGATCCATAGCTCAAGTGAGTGCAACAATACCAGCCTCAGTGGTTGAAGAAGCAGTAACTTTTTAAGTCTTTACAAGGAACAGTGCAAAAAACCAGGCAGTAGTGAAGAATTTATCTTGTAAAATGCCAGGCAGTCAAGTTGTTTCACTGCTGCTGCAGGCTATTGTCAAAGTTGCTAAGTAAATGGTAGAAATAGTTTTCTTTAATTGGAAAGAGCTGGGATACCATGGTGATACGCTTTTTATAGCATTCGTAACATAAACAGATAAAAAAGTATTTCTAAACTCAGATTTTATCACTGCATGATTTGCCCAATTCTATAGTTCACTGTGAAAGACTCAAATCCTCCCTTTTGAACAGTGAAATAGGAGGGAAGGCATTGGAATCCCTCCTTGCTTTCCCCTGCCACATAATCCTGTCTGTAAGGCCTAAGCTTATTGAAGCAACGGCAAGTGGAAGTTAGAATTTGCTTTTTAACACAAAGACCAATCAAGCCTTGCACTTGCTCAGCCCTCATGAGCACTTCCCAAATGTAGTGGAACAGTATATATGTCATGGAAAGGACACATATGTGACTTGTTCTGGCCTTTCACAGTTTGAAGTGAATATGTACAAGAAAATTTTTACTACTACTCAGTCCTCAAATAAAAACCTTGATATTACAAACAGCTTCCATTTCTACCCATACTGGTTTCTGCAGAGTCTAGGGCTTCAAAATGTATTTTTTTTATTCTCATTACATGTGCATACTGCAGCTCCAGTGCAAGTCCATCATATACCGGGGTAGCCCTGCATGGGCCTCTCTAATGTGAGTTCATCCCAAGGGCTGCAGCTCCTCTCTGCTTCCCATGTGGGTCTCTGCAGCCCACAGACTATCCAGCACGGCCTGCATCATGGTTACCTCCTCACACAGTCTCCAGTCCATATTGGCACGCTCACTCCCTCTGGCACAGGGTCTTCCTGGAGATGCTGGTGACTATTAGTCCTGCCATTGCCCTCCATGGGTTGCAATGACAGTCTGCATTTTCATCCCGGGCTGCAGAGGTTCTCTGATCTGGTGCTTCTCCTCCTTTCCAACTTCTCTGACTGTGGGGTCCGTGTGGTTGCCTCCATCTGGTACCACTCCTCCATCTCCTCTTCTGGCTACAGATTTCCCTTCTTAAATACTCATCACAGAGGTGTCAGATTAGCCTGGTCAGGCCAGACATGGGTCCATCTCAGATAGAGGGATGTTTTGAGAAGTGCTTCCAGAGAGTAGCACTGCAGCTCCCTCCTCCTGTTACCAAGCAAAAAGCAGCTCCACAAAAACCCATGACAGTGCTAAGGCCTCTGGGAGCATCCAGAAATTCCACTGTGGTCATGGAATATCTTGATACTAGCAGGTGAGCTTGATGTCATTAAACTAAGGTAGGTACAACTGAAATGGATAAAACTATTTAATTTACAAAGTTAGAAAAGAGATCCTTTCCTCTTCCTCCTTCACTACACTGTATATACCTATGTCAGAAAGTGTCTTAATCCTTTTCCATTCTGTGTTCTGTAACAGAGTGAACCGTTTCTCATCAATCTTGTGTGCTCAGAACTGTGGTTATGAAATTCTGAGAGTGGAAATGGAAAATTTATATGAAATCTGAGGAAATCAGTGTCATTTCTATAGACATGAAAACTATATAAACTGAACACAGCTTTGAAGGCTCAGGCTATTCAAACACCAAATTTGTGCTGTTGACAACATGATAAGTAACAGAAATGAGCTTTTGTAAAACACAAAGATGACTTCAGCTAAGATTTTCCTTCTGTAAAACTTTAAGAGCATATATATCTTTTAAAGAGCGGATTGTGCTAATTATATCTCCTGCTTGCAGTACCTTACCTTTTTAAATAATGCAGCTTTGATAAACACGGCTTGAAGGAAATAGATCCAGTTGCAGATATCATTCCCAAAGCGCTTCAGCCTGTAAGACCTAATAGTTTTAGAATTCTATTCACAGAAAGCAGAAATCAGGATGAGATTTCAGCAATTTGCCCACACTGACAGTGATTAGCATAGTGTGCAATGTGGACCACAATTGTCATACAACTGCACAGGCACAGGAATAAATTCTGTCACTGTTTGCTGGTACAAAACAAAGACAGTTATCCCTGTGACAGAGAGCATTGCTTTGAAAAGGGACCTATCATGGCAAGAACGTATCCAGATGTTCCTTTATCTCAAATGCAGAGATATTAATAGACTATTTAATTTTTACTAAAAAGAAAGCTAGTAACACAGTCTTACTTTTAATTTATGATTCGTTAGGTCTATTTCTTAATGTGATTAATGACATATCACTACTTAAAGCATGGGACATTCATCAGTAGAATTGCATGCCCTTAAAACAGGTGTTGAGGGAATTTAGGAACGTTTCAATGCAAAGTTTTACTATTTCTTTAATAGTCTAAAATGACAAATTGCAAAAGAACAAAAATCATTACAGTCTTGAAATAGGAATTAATTTGTGTGTGTTTATTTTGACATATTTTTCTCTAACTTTGCAAGGCTTTCATAAATCTGTATGTGGAGGGCATATGACTATAGATGTAAACATGAACATAGCAGAAGTAAAAAATAAGAATTAATTCAAATCTCAAAATTTTCCAGTGCAGGAAGTGAGACAACAGGAAAATTAAACCTTTCTTAAAGCTAGAAAATAGCTTTGGTCAAGGTTTGTCCTTAGTGGAAGAAACATGTTTTGAATCTTGATTGTTGGGAGAAGAGATACTGGAAAAAGAAAGAGAGAAAATCTAGAATATAACTATATGAAAAAAACAATTATGAAGAGTACTGGCCTAGAGTACATTCTGCAGATAATGCAAAAATAATACTGACTTCTAAGCATCTCTGTAATTAAAGGATGAATAATCAGTTCTCAAAATTACTTATTTATTGCACTGATGAGGTAACTGTCCACTGAGGACATTACTGATAAAACTGAGTAGACCAGATAAGCCAAAGGCCCCAGGGAGAAAAGCCCTGAAAATCCTCAGAGAAATAGAAACCATCCTAAAAGGTAGACAGAGACAGAATATCTCATTCCCTGAAATGTTAAGAAAACTATGAAATTAATTAATAATTAGAAATAAGTGCAGTATATATAATTATTAATTATACTTTTTTTTCCTGACATCTGTGTGCCCAAGAACATTTTTGATCAGTTGAAATATTTTAATATTTATGCTTCTTGTTTTACCAGGAGTCATCAATGACTTTTGCTTTTCTGCTCAGTGCTGTTCATTTTTTATTTTATCTTTCTCTCTTCCCAACCCTGATTGTCTGTCTTGACCTGTTATTTAATTTTCTCTTTCATGTATATTGTAAATCCTCTGGAGTAAAAACTTGTTTCTTTGTTATAGGTCCATAGAGAGCCCTGCACAACCCAGCCATGTCTACAAATGGGGAGTTTAAGTGATAGAACACAAATAAATACATAAAATGTTGTTGTACTTACATCCTAAAAAAAAAGGATGATTAATAGATATTAAACACTGATTTTATTAATTTAGAAAAAGAATGAAGGAAAAATCTGTTGTTAAACATGTCTTTAAAAAAATATTTCAACACAATCTGTCGAAGTTATTGCCAGAAAAACCTCCCAGTTCTGTCTTCAAAGGCAGAACATATTCTGAAAGAACAAAAAAGAAAAAAACAAGTAATAAGTTGTACTGTCAGTCAAAAGGAGGCCTGTGAATTATGCAGTGCCTTAGTGTCCTGATCATTGTGAAAGATTGAAGATTGAATCTTTGGAATCTTTGGAAATAACATTAAACAGACATTTTTGAGGGTCCAGTTTATAACAATTATAACAATGTCCATACATACCACAATGCAATTTTTTTTAATCGTTGAGAAGCTGGTGAAGAAACACTGCTGCCAAATACTAATAACTTTAGTCTGAATATTCTCACCTGACTGATGACTTCAAGCTATTGTTTCAGTCAAGGTTGTGCTAGGAGCCAGAGCCTGTCTGGACACTAGGCAGATGCAGCACTAAGAGCACAGAAGTAGCTGAGATCTGTCCTCCTTTCAGCTTCATTAGTCTGGACTCTTGATCAGCTAAGGGTCTTCATCTCCAGACAGTCACTCTTACTTGTAAAATAAAAACCATACTTTTTAATGCATCTGCAATGTCATTAAATTTACCACAAATTGCTTTCAGAACACTGGTGAAAAGCAAAACTTTAGTCACTATAACCATATTTGTCCAGCTGTCTGTGTCTCTGCCTTTGAGCATTCCTCTCCTCTCTAAAAATTAACAATCTGTTAATAATAGTTACTTCCCACAAGATGTGTTAAGTGGTCTTTTACAAATGATGTTTTAGGGTAATGGAGATGACAGACAGCCATCTAGATCAGGAAATGCTTTAACATAGATTATCTTTTTTAGTACACTCATAAACTTTATATTTAACTTTTTGCATATTTAATTTTATATTTTCATTTTCAGTTATTAGAATCGTTCATTATCCGTGAAATTTGAAGAAATCTGTACCTGTCTTAGACTAAAAGGAAATAAAAACTGACTGTACTGGGAGAAGTGGCATTAGATACTTTCATTGGTTGACCATATCTCTTAACAGACAATTTTGCTCAGGTGTGGATAGAGACTAAGTTATGTTTGTCTTTCAGGGAAGTTGTCCTATTTCCCAGTTTTACAGACTCTCTGGTCAAGTCTTTCTCTGACACTACCTGAGAAGTACTATAGAGATGGCATTGTTTCTGCCCGCTAAACATCTGTGCCATGAAAAGATGTTGCCTGAGAAATGAATTAGGCATGAATCAGTTTTTATATCCCTATATAAAACAAATATGAAATCAATCAAATTATTTTTTAATATACTTAATTATCTTTTAATGTGTCTCAAGTCACATAGCATATGTCCTGTAAAAAGCACTTGGTTTGGTCCTCTGAACATGTCATGTATATGCTAATGATGAGAGATGGCACAACAAGTTCTTGCCAGAGTCAGAATCCACTGGAAAAAAAATGAGTTCTAAAATAGAGTCATACTCTAAAAACTGTGTTAGTACAGGCATATTTCATTTTGAAAAGGGTGTATTAATTGGAAATTCTTTTCTCTGAATACAGTGAATAATCCATTCTACTGATTAATATTCATCACAGAATCATTGAAGCTAGAAGAAGCCTCCTGAGCTCAGCTACTTCAACTCCCTTGCCCAAAGCAGGATCAACTACAGCAGGGTGCCAAGGGCATTGCTCCAGTCTTGATTATCTGCAAGAATGTAGATGTCACAGCCTGTCTGGATAAATCTACTTGACCATCTTTACTGCAAAAAAGATTTTTTATATGTAACTTGGATTTTCAGTATCATGACTTGTGCCCATTAATTCTCATCCTGTCACTGGGTACCGCTGATAGCTGACTATAATTTTCAAAGAGACTTAATTCTAATAATAGTTTATATGGGAAAATAATTTAAAAACAAAACCAAACCTAACAATTATTGCAGTTCTGGGAAGATGCAAAAAGTACAAAATGTGCCTTCTCTACAATTGAGTTCCTGAACTTGGCAGGATCTGGATTCTCAGAATTAAATAAAGCACCTTTCAGTAATAAATTTATCCATAAAAAAAAAAAGACTTTGAAAACCAAAAGAACTAGCAGCTTATTTCTCAAGAATTTAGTAGTATTACTTGTCTCTAAAGAAAAATGTGACATAATCAAAATAATTTTGTGGCCTAATAATGCTGAGATCAGCAAATTTCTGTTACAGGTATACAGAGTCGCTAAAATCTAGATCATGGGTATGAGTAGATACACTTTGACTTTGCCTGTACATACTCACACTTAGAAATTTACACATCTAAACATGTCATGTCATGCATTCAGTTGGGCAACATTTGCATTTACTAAGCTCCTCGGTTTTAACAAGTCTGATATAAGGAACCTGTTAAATGTCTACAATATGTTCACCTTTCACAGTGCGTAGTAAAGTCAAACACACTCTTACAGCTACTTTATTGCAAAAACATATTGGCAAAGAAATGAAATCTTTAAAGGAGTGAACTCATTTGAAGGTGGTGATTGAAAATGTTTTCACATCTCAGGAAAGGAGCATTTTAACATTGCTCGTCACAGACATCCTATCAGTCCTTCACGTGTCCCAGATAACACCTTTGGTATAGTACCAGCATGATCTTTTGCAATTGATTCTACTGCACAATTAGATTAATGCATTGTACTTATGGGTTGTTGTAGTCAAGTAATTTTTGTGTGCTTCTTGCTATTCACTAGGAAATAACCAGCCCCATGTGACTCATCACGTTGTGGGAGTTAAATGCCAAGTCTGCTTGCACACAAAACAAAATGACATAATCATATAATTTTGCAAATCAAAAATTTCTTTGTAATTGCCTTAAGATTATTTTTTATTCCATTCTCGGAAGATGCTTCCCTGTGTAGCTATTTCACAGGATCTTTTATTACGAAAGGTAATTATAGTTTCTTCATGAATTAAATAGGGAGTTTGGTCTCTTTTGGGGTTTTTTAACCAAAGAATATCTCTCATATAAATTTCTGAATTCTAGGTTAATGTTTTGGTTTTCCTCACATTCCTGACAATCTGATTAAGGAAATGTCATTTATTTTTAATGTACATTTATCTGATCTGTACTTTGTATTTTATGGAAAAGATACATTATTGGGCCAAAAAATATTTAAAGAAGGACTGTTGTTCGTAACTCTCTCTGAATTTTAACTTAAGGAAAATAATTTAAAATTAACACAGGAAAAATTACTGAATCATTTTAAACAACATGCTATATCAACATATAAATGAAAACAGACAGGACTTTCAAAATATCACTTCAATGAAGGAAAGAAGTACCAGAGAGAAGATTGATTAGAAAATAAAGTTCTTCCATTTTCTGACTTTTTTTTTTTGTGGATCTTCTTGGAGTCCAATACTGCTAATCCAGCAATCAGGAGCTCTTTCTGATGTGTTGCTTCCTAACTTAACTACAGACTGTCACTGTAATCTCTAGAGAATGTTATTGCCTAGAAGACTGAACTGGTAAGAGAGAGAAACCAACCAAGAAAATCACTTCTAATTACTGTTACATCAATTTGGAGACTGACTAGAAGCACCAAAAAAAAACTATCTTTATATCTTACAACAAAATAGAACCAAAAATGTTTCAATTTCTTGAAGCATGGCTGCCTGGTTCCTGAAAATGCCAATTTCACTAAACAGGATTTCTATATTTCAGGCAAGTGGGGAAAGGTAAAAAAAGACTTCTCATAATTTAGTGATAACAGGTCACAGAGTTCTATTTAGCCAGTTCTAATGCTTTAGAAAATTGGATTTTGATGAGGTTTCTGCACCTTAATTTCCTCTCCCTATGCATTTCCTACAAAGGAGTAGTATATAGAGTACTAACTGAAAACTAGCCCACATTGAGATGTTTTACTGCCTTCACCAAAATTAGAACCCCTGCTTATATTTACCACCCACAAACAGAATGGGACAGAAAATAAAATGCATTCTGTGAAACTTACTGAT
Source organism: Colius striatus (assembly GCF_028858725.1). Classification (NCBI taxonomy): domain Eukaryota; kingdom Metazoa; phylum Chordata; class Aves; order Coliiformes; family Coliidae; genus Colius; species Colius striatus. The sequence continues at coordinate 15,704,760 of NC_084771.1, forward strand.
GTTTTCTCCCACATTTGGCACTTTCCCCTGCCTTTCTTTGAATGTTCTGCAAAGCAGCTTGCTCTATTTCTCACTTTCCCCCTTACCCTAACACACTGGAAGGGAACAGAATTCTTAGCTTAATATCGTGTAGGTGACAAAGCATCTCTTTTCCCTCTACTTTGAGGACAACTTTGAGATACTTTTCAGAGTTGCCTGACAGATCCACAACTCCTCCTGCCCAAATCCTGGCTGAATTCCAGTTCTATAATTACATTCCACCTACCTAAAATTCTCCCTTTAGTTAAGTGGGATAGCGTGCCATCTTCTGAGCTCCGTTACTCTACTTATAAACTCCCACCGACACTCAAGAGAAAGGCAGGCAGGATTTGGTTCATTGGTCTAAAAACATTACGTACAATGAAGTGATTGTTCAGTAAAGCTAGTGAAACTATTTCCATAGACCTTGGCTGGAATACTGAATCAAATGTTGCTGACCAATTGCTGTCTGTGACAGCATTTAAGCTCTTGTTCTGCTCGATTCCAAGTGATGTGGAATGAAAATCTTTTGATATGGAATCTGGAACTCATAAGCCAATGCCCAATATAAACTTTGTATTAGCACTCTCCCTTTCTGAAAACAATTACACGGCTCCATTTTTATTTCAATGGGGAAATAAAAGTTTCCAAATCTTTGTTTTCCAGGAAAAAGAAATGTCAGTCTCAAGTGGAATTTGCTTTTTAGGTGCTAATGTAAATCTCACTCTTGGATTAGAAGAGTTACATAAATCTTTCAGAATTTCCAGGCTTTCCTTTATCTATTAACATCTTCCAGTCATCTGAGTTTTCATTCACACTCAAAAAACATTATTAAACACTTGCAATGCTCTAACTCCTGATTACAAAATACTTATGAAACCTAAAGGAAGATCAACCAGTTCAGACAGTAGAAGGACGTTTGCAAGATAAAAGCAGTTTAATGTAAGCTAAATATGAACTATTAAGTAGTAAGATGTTCAAAACTTCCAAGACCTTTTGCTGTTTAAAAATTAAAGCCATTAACACAGAAGACTAATTACTAAGAAGAATAAAGGTGGCATCTTGATGCATAGGAGCAGAGTGGTATAACTATGGATTCAAAAATTGATCTAGGAGAGAGAAAAACCATCTGAACATTAATAAAATGGGACAAATTATATGAGATAAAGACAGAAAAAAGTAAATTAAAAATGAGGACAGTAGAAGGGAAGGTAAATTGACATCATCTCTTGCTTAGGGTTTCAATCAATTCTTTTCACTTAACTTATAGCAGAATCATGTATTCAGCATTTTCTTTTCTCTGTTATGTTCATCATAGTAAAGTTTGTGGTGCTGTGATTTTCTACTAAGTTGACAGAGGGATTTTGTCAGTAATTTGCTTTGGTTGCTCAGTAATTGTCAGTCTGTTGTGATACATACTCACACAGAACATATTTGTTTGCTTACTGAGTAGGAGGAATAGAAAGAGGAGAAAAAAATTGTTGTGGACATGGTGACCTCCGCTGTGAATTTTACCAAGTGACTTAATGGTTGCTGTGAATTTGTGTGACTCTCATGCTCTTTTAGAAACAGTGTGATAGACCTGATGGCTACACACAGCATGCACCCAAGTGACACATTTTCCCCATTGTATCAGTGATATCCTCCCAAGAAAGCATTCTGAAACATGCTGAGTGAAGAGCTGGCTTGATCTGATGGCTAATAACATAAAATTAGGAGCCAGAAAATGCTGTCTTAATTCTTTTTTTTCCTCAACTAACTCTTATTCCTTAGGAAAAGTCACTTAACTTCACTAAAAATCTCCTGTACCTCACAGGGAAAAAAAAAAAAAGGCTTTCCAAAAAAGATTCCGTCTCAACAACTTTATGAGCTGAAGACAAGATTTTATCTATTGCTTTGAAAATGTAAAACCTGACAAGAATCTGGAGTTTTGTGTACTTTAATAAATGAACAAAATGCATATAGCAGTCATTTGTGTGTGTATGTGCATAAATACTTATCTTTCTACTGAAGAAGTAAAGGAAGCCAAATTTGGATCTTTGGAAGGTTATCAGCACAAGGTCAATGATATAAGAACAATTACAATATTTATCACTGTTCACTAAGTGTATACCACGCAAAACTGCATCTGCACACAGAAGTTAGTAAACACACTGTAAATTAGAGAAACCAAACATTTTTTTTGTCAACCTGAAATTGAGAATTGTCATTAGATTTTCTGCTGTAGACTTTATTGCATGTCCTCTAACTGTTGTTTTGTGTGGCAAGATGGGATACAATTCCTGTTTTTCCTGGACAATATTGAACCTCCAAAATCATTCTAGGTGACTTGCTCTTAAATTATAAATAATTTGCATCTACTGTACCTGATCTTCTCTGATCATTTTATCCAGCGCTAGTGTTTTACCTTTTCCTTTTGAATTATTACAGGTGTTTTCTGATTATATACAAATTCCAGATGTCTTTTAAATAAATTTATCAGAAAATGCAGTGGACATCAGAAGAAAATATCACTAGCAGCAGGTTTTCCAGGTGATGAAGAGACAGAATGTTAAGAAAACTTAATTTACTTTTTGTGTGAGGTAGAAGGGCTATATTCCTTTGGGACTTTATTCCTGGGCATGCCACTTTGCAAATGAAACACACAAGTGCTGTATGAAGAAAAGCATCATGAATACTAAGTTAGTCTTGAGTAGCACAGGAATATAAAATGCATTGGTTCTAGTTAAAATCGATTTTGTCTTGGAAATAAGTATTGGATTCACTTTCTCTCTCTCCCTAAAACACTTAGACAGATGGAAAATACCACTGTAGCTGCTGTATATTAAAGTGGTAAATGTCCAATCCAGCAATCCAGAAACCTTGTTGGTAGTTTCAGTAAAACCCATTTTCACTGTTTCATTGTAAAGAGATACAGCCTCTAGAATGAATTCACAGAGCTAATCTGTGTTGATTCAAAAATGAGCAATCCCTACGTCCCAAATAATGTGATATAATTGGAGCAGAGTCATTTCCAGAAGTTCAGAGTCATTAGTTAATATGAAATTATGAAAAAGAAAAAAAAAAGGAAGAAAGATAAGAAATGGAAGAGCAGCCATGCATGGAAACCATCTCATACATTTCATGAGCAGGATTTTAAATAAGTTTTTCATTTTTCATGTTAAAAAAGAAATTTACAGAAAAGAAAGGGGCTACATAAAAGAAGGTTTATGGAGGGTACTAATTCCTGTCACCTGAAAAGGCCAAAGCTGGTCAATCTGGGGCTGTAAACCTGACTCTTGGATGCATTTTCTCAGTACTTCTTAGGCAGCATCAACTGTACCCCTTATCAACCTATTTTCACAAACTAAAAGAATAAGAGACATCACTAGTTTGATTAAGATTCATGTTATTGATCTATTATTATTCTATTAGTTGAGAAGGATAAGCTAGTAAAAACTTCCTTTGCTTCCATTTCATTCTAATGATATACACATACCTAAGGTATAAACTGAATATACTGGCTAGGCATTTTGCTTCAATATCAAGTAACTTTTAGTCTGACAACAATAAAGTCAATCTGGCTTTGCAGCACCAGATTTCAGGTCAAAAATACTGTGGTAGATTGACACTACCTCACTCAGAAGATTCAAAATTCCTCTGAACATTTAACTAATTACTTTGCACTAGCAGGTTGTTTGTTTGTTTGCTTGTGCCTGTAGAGATTAGTCTGATAGATATACAAGCATGTAAATGTGTACTGATGGATATTCCAATAGTTATTAGGTCTGGTATCATTACTGTGGAAAAAGCCTGAATCAAAGGGGGGAAAAGTGCTTCTGTGAAGCACAGCTTTCTAACACTTCCATTTCTTTAACTTTCAGACAGGCAAAATATCCTCAATGTTTAACACAAATAAAAAATAGAAATCAATTACTTCAATCAGTTAATGAACAAGGGAGAATAAAGGTCATATGCAAACTAATATGAACTGAAAGACTTTGCACAAGTTTTTGAGCAGGCACAGGGCTCCATTCAGAGATGGGAAAACCTAAACAGGTGGGCATTGAATTGAGAAGGCATTTTTGCCTAGGTTACTTTAGGTGGATAAATAGCTACCAGAATTCATCAATAACCTCATCAGAGCTCTAAGATATATCTGTGAGATCACAGAGGCCTTAAAGGAGAAGATGTATGCTCTAGTATTTCAGACTTGGGCTACATATTGTGAATGAAGCACTTACTGAATATTTTCTGTAAACCTACTTAGGTGTGAATTGTGAAATATGAAAAAAGAACTAAGGGAAAATTGTAAGACATTGGAAGTGAGGAATAAATGAACTAACAAAATGCACATTGAAACTGAGTCATGTATGAAACTAGGACACAAAGCTTGGAAAGAACATTCTTCAGCCCAAGAAACCTCCTGCCTACTACCAAATACTGCAGATAGGAAACACCCACTGTGTTGGTGAACACGGTGTGCTAGAGCACTCATACACTGATGACACTGGTGTGCATTAACACAGTAGGTGCTGCACAATTAAGGAATTAAATATTGTTAAGAGTCTTCACTCAGCGGATCTGTTGCTCCTCCACCTCCCAGCTCTTTTTCTCTTTCACTGTGGATGTTGGGGGACTGCACAATCTGGTTTAAAGAATGGCAAGAGTCGTTATCTTTCTGTTGTAACTTCTATTTTCTTTTGCATTCTTTGTGAGGGTTCTGCAAATCCAGCCACTATTTTTCTGTTGCATTGTATAAATTACAGATATTTGCCTTTAAGGATTAACCAATATTTTCCTGAATTTGCATGCAAACTGTTATGAACTGAGAAAACTCTTTTGTTCAATTTTATACTCCTGCGCTAGCACAGGCATTTTTGTATTATGTCACACCATACTTTTACTATAGTTCCCATTTCCCTTATTACCTAATCAAATTGCACCTAATAACTATAACAAAACATTTATTCATTTCTCTATCCTTTTGGTGTACTTTTGATTCTTTATGTGAAATGCCACATTTTGCATATCTGTACCAAACTCTCCCATAGTTGCATTCTAAGCTTCAGAGCTTTAGACTGTATGAAATGTCATTCTTCAGGGTTCAATACATTGTGATAAAATAGAGAGATTTCTTTTCCCATCTGGCCAAGATACATCCTTTTCCCTGCAAAATCTCCAAAGCTTTCTGTACATTATTCACATTCTGATTATACACACTCTTTCAACATACGGAAAAGCACTTGTTCAAACTAAGAATTAGCTGTCTGTTATCATTCTTTTCACTCCCTGGATATCAGACATATGCACACAGACCTACACATTCCTCTACACTTTTTAAAATGAAACCAATTTGTCTGCTATTCCAATGCAAGACATATCAGGAGAATAATGTTTCCAAGAAATCTCTGTGAAACTGCTTGAGAGATGTACAAGATTGGTTTGTTCAGGATTGCATTTTCTGTTTGGTAGATTTATATTTTTCCAAAATTACCTGGCACAGAAATGAGCACTTGGCTTTGCCTCGTTGAGCATGGCAAATAGTGTCCCTTGTAGAATTCTCCTGGGGAAAGATACAGAGATAATGAAACATATTAATGTACATAAAGTATGTCTAGTTAATGTGGATTCACAATTACAAGAAGTTAAATTCTAAATGCTCCTATATTAAAATCACATCTATGGAAGCCTCACTAAGGGCAGAGAGGGCAGAGAGAGACCTCATAAAGGTTAAGACAGTTATCTAGTAATAGGAAGAAAGAAGAGATATTGGGAAATGGGAACCGGCATGATTAGCAACCAATACTTCCACGTCCTGCCTTAGTCCTTACATGCACCTAGTTTACTGTGTCTATCATTACAGCACCTGAGAACCTTCAAATACCCTCTAGGACATTTTTTAGAGACTTCTAGATTCCCATGTAAAATAAATTATTAAATCATAATTAAGTTGAAAGCTTAAAGTACAGTTTTTAAAGCAACTGGAAACTGATAAAGTGCTGTTCAGAGCTTTCTCAGTCTATAAATTCACTTACCATTTTTTTCACTGATTTATTGGATACATTTCAAATACATTGAAAATACTCTTCCTTTCCAGAATAAAATCTAAGATCTGCCCTCCATAGTTCACTTTTGAGTTTAAGAATTCCTAAGCTTAGGACAACAGATGACTTGCATTTGGGAAGACATAAATGTGTTTGTCCCACTTGCATTTAGAATGTCATAAGTCTAAACCACAGAACATTCCACAGTCTAATCATCAATTGTTAACACTAGCTTTAGCTTTTAATTTGCAGGTAAAAAAAAATAAGGATATTGCACATGGAAGTTTGAATCTACACTTGTGTTAACTTCCTGAATAAGGGCCTTGTGTAAGTGATGACATGTAACGTACCTTTAACTCTAGAGAATCCCTCTTCTTACCTTGCTTATTTTGCATGTCTTTTGCATGCCTTTTGCATGTGTCCACGTGTGCTCATTTCTTGCTCTGTAATAACTAACTTCTTTACAAGATTGTGTATTGAGCAGGTCTGTTTGAAATTCACTTCAATCAAGTTATAATTGGGGCAAAACATCCTTTTCAAAGTCACTTACTTTGTCCTAAAAGTGATAAATTATAGAAGGATAGAAAAGCAGAACAAAGACAGGAAGTCTTCAGAAGAAATTACCAGACATCAGTTACTATACATTTACATAAGAGTAACTCATGTAGTACCAATACAGAATTCATAGCTAAACCACATATTTAAAAAGAGGTCACATACCACATGACAGATTTCTTGTAGAACAATCTCAATAATTTATTCATCAAGATAGTATCAACTAGGATATGACAGTGAAGAAGGGAAGTAGAAACAGAGCAGGAGAGGGAAAGATGTGGTAGAATCATAATATATTTTACAGTTTTTAGAATAGAGAGAGAATATTATTAATTGGAGTCAAAATTTAAAAGAAAATGAAGAGCAGATAAAATAATACAGGAAGCTAATAAGATGTCAACTGACAAAAATAAGAACAGAAGTAAAAGCACTAGACTTGGAAAATAAAATACAAATGAGAAAGAATAAAGTGAACTATAAAACTATGATTGAAGGGCACAAAGCAGCAAGCACAAAAACAGGGAGAGAGCATAATATACGTTTAGGACAAAACAGCAGCATAGAAGCACTTGAGTATATCTTCAGTAGTTCAGATGAAGGAAAGGCGAAGATGTGCTGCTGGCATTAAATTGTTGAATAAAATGTAAAAGAAGAGGAATATGCAGTAAAATAAAAAAAAAAATATTTGCAGGCCTAAATAAAGATGAGAAATGAAGATAAACAATGTAATCTGTATCACAGAATCACAGAATGGTAGAGGTTGGAAGGGACCTTTAGAGAACATCTAGTCCAACCTCCTTGCTAAAACAAGTCCACTTAGATCAAGTCACACAGGAACGCGTCTAAGTGGGTTTCTAACTCCAGAGGAGCCTCCACACCCTCCCTGGGCAGCCTGTGCCAGGGCTCCCTCACCTCAACACTGAAACAGTTTTTCCTTACGTTTAAACAGAAGTTCTTATGTTCCAGCTTCTGTCCATTACCTCTTGTCTTGTCACTGGATACAACAGAAAAAGTGATGCCCCATCCTCCTGACACCCACCATTTAGATATTTGTAAATATTAATGAGATTCCCTCAGTTTTCTCCAGACTAAACAGCCCCAGTTCCTGCAGCCTTTCCTCATAAGAAAGATGCTCCAGTCCCTTGATCATCTTGGTGGCCCTGCATTGGACTCTCTCCAACACTTCCCTGTCCTTCTTGAGCTATGGAGTCCAAAACTGGACACAGGACTCCAGATGAGGCCTCATCAGGGCAGAGTAGAGGGGGAGGAGAACCTCCCTCAACCTGCTGGACACAGGTATGAATGAATGATAAATTAATAGAGAGTTATATTACAAAATAAGAACCTGAACAATGACTTGCAGAAATAAACAGAAATTCTTAGAATCACAAGCAATAAAAAGAGTTACTAAAAATTAAATATAGTAACATTATCTGTGGAAACAAAAAACACATTTATTGACTGAAAAAAATGGTGATCTGTAGCTTTGTTGTACTTCATCTCACCAATTAGTAAAATTATTAATTGTGATAGAAATTCTTAGTTCTAGTTTTGAAAAAGGCAGCACATACAGAATTTGGGTACAGAATTTGCTCAGAGGCTTTCATCAGAAGCCTTTAAAAAATGGCAAAAAATATGCATTGAAAATCACACTTTATTTCACCCAAGCTTACAAAAATAACTGCTGACTTCAACATAAACCGGGTGAGATGATTGGTAGAGTCACTGTTCCCTGTGAGAAAACTGAGAGATGGAAGACAGGTGTCTTTTGCCCTCTCCAATAACTAAAGTCCCAAGCTAGTGGCTCTCAAGAAACAACACTCCTCCTTGCTTATCCTTCAGTTATTCAAGACAACAACATCAAATAGCAGTTAACTTGCAAGATGAGTGAGGGGAGACAGAATTATTCAGCTCACTTCCTAGAGAAGCTGCAACAAATCTGTTGTTAAGTGTGACTGCTGCATGCACAAGCTCTGAATAAGATTTTTAAATACCAGTTGAAAACACCTGAGTGGTGTTTGCTTTCTGGATTAACTTAAAAAAAATAAACAAACTTAAGTTTGAGGAAAATCTTGCAGGTTTGGGTTTGATTTTTTTTCCAGACATAGGCCACTTTCAACAAAGACTCAATCACTTCTAAGTCACAGAACGGAAATTGATTCTGTTTCTGTCAAGGCAGATTACAATAGTTATTGAGAGAAGATAGAAGCTAATTCACTACTAGTTCTTCATGCTTCTGTTACAGGTCTGCTTTCTTTGTGCTATGTGTTTGTGCACATAACAACTCAACTGGATGGTCTGTAAAGCAACAAATGAGGAACTTGAGTACTGACATAAATATGTTGGAAGCAGTTGTTCTATTATATCCTCACAGCAAGCAATGCCAATCAATCATATTTCAGACACAGAATCAAGGATATGCTTTGGCAACAAAAGTATATTAACAGTTATCATCTAATTCTTTTTTTTTCCCCCTCCACGACATATGTTGTCAGGTTTTTCTGTCACAGCCCAGAAAGCCAAGTATATTCTGACTGTATTATTCTACGGGGTCCACGTGGTCACTTTCACCTTGTCCTGCTCCTTTCACCTTCTCCTCCTCCCACTGAAGATTTACCTTCTTAGATAGTGATGGCAGAGGTGCCAGACTGGCCTGGCTGGAGGTGGGTCTGACTCAGAGCTGGGGGGAGTTTTGAGAACTCCTTGCAGGGGCCTTCACTGCTGCTCCTTCCCCCAGCACCAAAGAAACAGCTCCACACAGTCCCAATACAAGAGGAAAAAAACCCCAAACCTATACTGGAAGTTCTGAATTGTTCAGTTTTTACATTCTGCTGTAAAATGTCTTTTTTAGTCAACATGATAAAAGAAGTACTCAGATTAGACTGCCAGCAAAACACATTTGTAGATCCATGTAGACTCTAGCATATAAAACAACATCCACACAGTCCCTTAGCTGTAATGGGAAATCACAGATGAAAAACTGATAGGTGCTAAAGTCTTACAGTGAGTCATCAACTTATTGCCTTTTCCATTGGGAGACTAATGCAGGAAACTTAAATGCCCTTCATACACAGTCTTCTATTAATCTGAGCAGAAACTGTAAGGTAACTATGGGAGCCAGCTCTGCCTAATTCCAAACAATAGTATTGGCCTGGGCAGATAAACATTGTAATAGCCAAACCAGTATTTTCACTGTTTAAAATATAGCTTGGATTAGAAAGACACATGGAACACAAACATTTTCAGACTGAGCTGCAGGAACTCTCTCCCACTGTGGGCACTAATTACATAGGTGCTTCATTGAGTTAGCAGACAAAAACAAAGGCTAAGAGAAGGAGGAAAGGTCAGCAGCTTTTGTCAGTGTCAGTACTGTCCCATGTTGCCAGCTGAAGTGGCAGCATATACTATGAGCATCACTTTTCCTGCTGTATGTTAATAAAAAATCCTTTGTTTTAATTACAATAAGTGTTTGTGTTAAAATGAACTAAACAAAGGATAACAAGATATTGAAATAACTTCATATTATCTTAGAAAATTCAACAGATTCAAAAGTAAACTTTCTGAGAAGAAACTAGTTAGCAAACCTTACTCTTTATTAGTAAAAATGTGGTACCATGTCATGTTGCTCCTTAACACCATGTCAAAAAGTAAAACTTTGTGATGTGTTTGTAGAGATGCAAAAAAAGAACATATTCTGCACAAAAAGGAAACAAGATCAAGTTTCCATGTGAGGGAAATCTGTCTGCCTCAGCAGAGTATACTAGCATGGAAACTGCTTTTTATACAGAGGTTTAATAAATATTAAGAGGATTTTAAGGATATTAAAAGGATTTTAAGGTAGGAATTCCTTCCTATATTTGTGCTTCCATAGTTGTTCATGCTTGCAAACATGACAAGTCCCTTGCACAATCCCAACTGCCCAAATGTAAGTCACAACGGGTAAAGGTAGAGCATGTGAGACAGAGCAATTATCAGAACTCGTTTGACCACCTTGCAGAGAATAAATTACCTTCAGAGGGAAATATGAGCAAAAGCAATATGTCTTCATGTTAACTTGCTATATATTTTACACTAATATTAGAAGAAACCATGAAAGAAACAAAGAATCATCTTACTTAGCTTCAGAGACTAGTTCAGTGTAATTGCTTAGTATAGGTTCCTCTGAGGCTGCTGTTATTGGTGATACACATGGTGCATTCAACTCCTGTCTAAGCACACTTGGTATTCCTGGGGAATTTCAGTCCTTCATAGTTTTTGTTATTTGAAGTTTTGTACTGAAAAGTTGGATATGAGTGATCAAATCAAAACTTTTATGTTTTAGGTGAGTATTCTCCAGCACAATTAAACAAATAATGAGACACAATCAAATACTCTGGATATTAATGTTAGAGGCAGGACATGCAGCTCTTTTTAGCTAACAGAGTTTGAAAAAATATGAATTTGATTAATATGCTCAAATTGTCAATTGTTTCAAGATCATGACAGTCATGACCAGTTTATTCTGCTGTCTGCTAACATGCAAACTGTTCCCATGTTGCAGAGGCAGCAGGATCAGAAACAAGCTTCAGGCAGCTGGTACCAAGGATTGTGTGGGTAGGCAAAATAACTGCTTCCCAGGAGAAATGTATGAGCTTGGACTACTATTAAAAGTTGCCAATCCATGTTCTACTTCTCATGCTGAATTGAGGACATCTTTTATGCAAAAGCAATCAGATCCAAAAGTGCTGCCAAAGCAGATAGCATGAATATAAACAAGAGACAGAACTGGGCTGCTGGATGGCTGCATTTCCATTCAATTAAAATTTCTGGATTGTTGTATTGAAATTTCTAGTGAAGTGGAATAACATATTTGAATTTGGTCAGTCAACTAACTGGACAATCCATCTGGTAGCTGACAAACAGCAAGCTAGCCAATATCCTGCCTTCCCCCTCACTCTCATCCCAGAGTTTTCTGTCTTGCTGGAAATAAAATGAAAGCATATCATGGCAATCAGCTATTGATTTCTACTAAAAATATCAACAATGATACATTCTCAAAATAGGAACAGAACCAACCCCTCCACTGCTTCTGTGAAATCTACATTTTCAGTTAAGAAATTCCTTCCCTGGAAACAACTCCAACTGATTCTGTGAAATCTACATTTTGTGTTAGAAGATTGTTTTCCTAGAAATAACTTCAGTGTTGATCTCTCTCCCTATTCCAATTCCATTTCACGTGTCGGAGCAGAGTAGGAAGTTCTGACCTGGGTTCCGTGACACATGTATTAATCTAGATATTTTTTCAAAATCTGAAAGGTTTGAATACTCTTCAAAATAATCCAACATCTTCCAAAATTCTCAGCATAAAGGCCACCTGAAATATTCTTGTAGGTTTTCATAATAATCAAATTATGCAAGTAAAAGCAGTGACTTTCTCTGTACCTTTTACCCATTTTCCTCAATACTTTTATAACACCTCTTCTGCTTCTTTATTGTAACTATTATCTGTGCAAAAGATCACTTGCAGTTTGCTCATACAAAAGGGCACATTATTGAACTAATGAGATTGTAGTTCTTTGGTTTGGAATACTTGTAGTAATTACACTTAATATAAGAATTCTCACAGTTGATCAGAGGCGTGAAAGGCATCTCAGAATTAAGACCTATATAACACCACATTGTCTGTACTTCTCAGCTGCCCACTCAAACATCAACAGATTATGCAGGCTACTTAGCAGTTTGTGTTGTGAATCCCTTACTGAAAGATAAAGAGACAGAAACACCTTGCATTCCTTGTAAAGAAAATTGTATTTGTAAGCATTTTTTCTTATGATGGCCTTCTCAAATCTAGCACACAAGGAAAATAGATCCAGAGATAATACGTTTGCTATAACCACCAAATAGAATCTTTACCAGTAAATCCCAAGAACAGTTGACATTTAATTGCTGACAAATTCTTGCTGCTTTTAAACTATAACCTGTATGGAGCTTTAAAAATTATTGATAAGCTGATTTTTGAGTTAAGAAAATGTCCACAGCTTTGTGTTCCCAAGGATTCAAACTGCAGTGCACCATGAAATGTGCACCAATAAATTGTCACTTCATAGTGATCTCAGTTTTCTAAAAAGCAGTTACTTATTGCAGCCATTTAATGCTTAGTCACTGCAGGTCTAGTATCTCTCCCTTTGTAGATTAATATTTTAGCTTTGTGAAGAAACTTAGGGTGCATTCCATTGATGAACAATTAGGTGAAAAGAGGTAGATATGATTATGGATGCCTAAAGTGCCATCCATCACTTCAGTCATTTCTGATACTGCACAGACTAGCTTGAGCAGTGTGAAACCAAATATTTAAACTTTCCCACTAATAGTTATAGGCAAAATGTAATTTTTCATAAATATTGATTCAGTTTTATCTATTTTTATATGTAGCAGAAATGCTCAAAATGCATAAAATTCCCAGAGCTCTATTCTAATATGTAGGTATCAAAACAGAAATGCTTTTCTTAGATCTTCAGTTGCTACTGACTGTGAATACTTTGAACTAAAGGGAAGGATACTGACATAAGTTCCAAAATAAGCTTTGAATTTCTTCCTTCCAACAATCTGTGGCTTTTAAAACACAGGTGAGACTTCGACTCCTCAGTGGATTGGCTTGAGATTTCCAAAGACACAACTGCATGATGAAGTATGTAGTTAAAGAGAAACACATCACTAGATGCTATTCATTTCATAAAAGACATGATAAATCACATTGATTTATGCTAGACTAGATGGATAAAAATCCCTCAAATTTCTATTTATTTTTAATAAAGAAACATTTAAAAAAAAAACAACAAAAAACCCCCAACCCAACCTAAAACAATAAAACTGTATTCTTAGTTTCCTTTAGAAGGCAATAATAGCTATTTTTTTCACAAAGCTATAGTGTTTACTAAGAAATCTGCTCCTAGGGTAGGCTATTATTACTTCAGCAGTCTCCAGGCTCCAAAAGGAATGAAAATTGAAACCAAAAGGTTTCAAAAATGCAGGATGTTCATGAAATGAAGAAATGGATGATGAATTTGTGTTACCTACTGCACCTTGTGAATTGTTTGCTTTTCATTATAAACTGAAAAGACTGCCCAGACCAGCCACTTGGAAGCAGGGCCAGGCTGAAGACTAAGTAAAAGAAGAGGCTGGCTAAACTAGCAGGAACTAAATGATGACAGAAGCAGCAAATTTGGTAGCATGAAACATCTATTATTCACCTGCAGTAATTTGTTGTCTGGCAAGAGCTGATGAATCTAGTTTTGAGAGTATTTTACAGTGATTTAAGTAGTTTGCAGAGAAAAAGTAGTAAATATATTCCTCCCTGTTCTAGAAATAAGCTAAAGTCATTGCTGAAAATCTGTCATCTCTGATAAGCTGACCAGAGTTGAACAAATCAATGGTCAGCATCACACTAACAGCTGGAGAGGGGAATGTTGAAATTTCTTATGGCAAAGGTCTGCTTCACTCAGATTGTGCAGAAGAATCAGCAAAAGAAATAAAACGGAGAGGCTATGGCTCACTGCAGGTAATCTGGAGTATGGTGAAAGGTCTTCCTCACTCACAAAATGGGTGGGGTACAGCACAGCAAAGGCCTGAAACAATCACCACATAACCCCCCCAGCATACCAAAATCACATTTGTTATGGCAGTGACTGAGAACAGTAACACACAGGCTGGTTTTATCAGCAGCATTTTGCAATGGGCTAGGTTTGTTTTAACTGAAATTAATCTCATGAGACCATGGGTAGGACACACTCTTTTTTTGGGTTTTTTTCTGCTGATCGGTGTATATAGTGGAAAAACCTGTAACTTGTTCCATTAACACAAATACAGGAAAAATATGCTCACTGGATCTATATCTGGTTTTGTGCCAGCTTTCTCAAAATTTGGCTACCAACAGAAGATTTTCCTAACAAATAGAACTCCTGAGCTTGTTAATACACTGGGGAACAGACGGAATTTCCACTTCTTTCAGCAAAGCAGAAAGAAGCAAACCAATCTTAAGGTTTTTTGTGTTTGTTTTTTCTTTTCTTTTCTGTGCCATATGACTAAAATGAGCACAAATATTGTTCATAATAAAAACCTACATTTATTATTCTGAGACTGACATGATGGTAACTAAATTTAAAAGTTTGGTTTGTAAACAATGATTTGTCAAGTAAAGAAACAAACCTTTTTAAAGAAAAAATTAGTCACCCAGAATTATAGTGTCTAGTAAAATAAAACCTCATTTCACTATTACTCTGACTTCTTATTATGAGCTACAATTTATACTATGTTACAAATCCTCCTAAAGGTAATGAATTTGACATAGAAAAAGTTAATGCAAAACCTAATTACATTTAATTTTATTAAATTAGAATGGACTTTTGCTGTAATCTCATTTAATTCAAGACATTTGTAAGGCAGCATAATTATTAATAATGTCTACCCACCCCCCCTTCCCATATACGTTATAGACTTTATCAACTGTCTACCTTCCTCTCCACTAAAGGGAGAGATGAGAATGGAAATCTCCTGTTGTGGGCCAAATTCTGCCATAGGCAGCCACTTTCTACACTTCACTGACTTGAATTTGTGTTACTTAGTTTAAAAGGCAGAGAAGAAATAGGGCACAGGGAGAGCAGAGTATTTCTACAGCTCACTATTTCTCAGAAAATGAATGGGAATCTTACTGCTATTTCTCTGAATATGAAAGAGTCTCACTGCTTGTCTCATCACATTTACCCTAAAAGAATTCCCAATTCACACTAGTGAAACCTTTTCAGCTTTGTTCTGGCATAAGCCTGGGTCAAGTGTTCTGTTCATTGCTGATATTGCTGATTTTAATATATGTGGGATGGGATGGTCATGCTCTCTACTGCTCAACTAAGGAGTGAAATATTCTATCTGATGGAGAACCACCACAGAAAATCCAGTTTAAATGAACTTCTATTGTGTGCTTTTCATGAGGAGCTATTTAACCCAGCTGAAAACACTAAGCACCCAAACTCGAAGCTTTCAACAGGAAGAACTTTTTATGATGCTGCCAAAAGATGACTTTGTAAATGCTTCCTTCTTGAAGTGTTTTGCTAATTGTGCCTTTAAACTTTCTTCACTGAAGAGAAGACACTTAGCCAAAGACACTTACCTTGAGTCTAAAACATTCTGTATAGGTACCATCAGTGGGATGAAATTTCTATTGTTGACCACCAAGCAGTCTCTTCCTCATCCATCTGGAAGTCTGGGGTTTTTTGTTTGTTTTGTATGAGAAGCTGAGCTAGGCATCTTACATATCTGCATAACAATCTGAGCAAAGCTTTCCACCTTTTACTTGCCTGTCTTACTGTCTCTGTGCGCTACAGAACTGGCTTATAAAATGCCATCAAAAACCAGTAATTAAAAGAAAAACAAATCTAGTTTTTAGGAAGAACAGCTACCATTTTTACACAGTACATATAAAAATGTGTTCAACACAGAAAATCTTTAGGTAGATTCTTTAAATGAGCAGCAGTGCTAAGGCTTTCTTAAAGATTTATTCATTTCAATGAGTCACTTTCTCATGTTTTTTTTCTGTGCCACAATGAATCAGGCTGTGAATACACTTGGTTTAAGTAGCAAAAACATTATGATTTCACATTTTAGCAGCAAAAAAATTGCCTTATGTTCAAATTCATGCTTCTCAGTAAGGTTCCCAGGTACCTTTCACAGAGCAGCAGTTTATTATCAGAACAGAAAAATGTTTTCTATCGCAAACTAAGACTTGCCATCACAAGTATGATGAGTACATATTGACAACACATCAGAACCTTTAGAAATTCAGGGTTTGTGTTTGGCATTTAATAAACTAGGTTTGTGGTAATCAGCTGACATTATATAAAAATTATTTTTCACAGTTTTGTTTGGTGATTATCAGAACTTTTCAACTTGAATTTATACGTAAGGAGCCTCCAGCAAATCAAAGTCTTAATGTACTTGACAAAAAAAACCCAGTCAATACCTTTGCTCAAGACGGAGAGTTTGTTGTATACACAACATAAAATTCTGACTGTGTTAATGAGGTTGTATCACATAGAAGTCAAGGTCAATGGCAAAAAGGAAAAAATTGAGTTAATGTTTACTTTGGATTAGAATAGAATTCAAAGTCAGTTTTGTATTTTTAAGAAACAGATGGAAATCCGAGAAAAATCTGAAAATCTTAATGTTGTTGAGTCAATGAGTGAATTTGAGTTCATGAACTGAAGTAACTAAAAAATTAATTCCTTCTCAAGGAGCCCTTCTTTGGATAGCATTCCTATAGTTATTATTTACTAGGATTTCAGTCTTTATCATAACTGGTTTATAAGAATGGCTTCAAAACATTCTATTTCACTGTTATAGCTTTATAAATCAAAAGAAACCTAAACCACATCAGTTAATGAATGCTGAAAACTAAACTGGTTCCTTGTAATCTTAAAACAACAGAAAGATTCAAATGGTAAATTGCAGTAACACATATTCATTCCAGACTTGGGACATCTTAACAGAAAACATGGATCATATCTTTATGCCCATTCAAAATAACATCCTATGGTTTCGGAAGCAGTAAAATAATTTATTCACATGGGAAGCTAAATATAAAGCTTGTGTTAAAACACATTAATTAAAAACTGCATTCTGGAAGTAAAGCTTTCAAAAACCTGCAACTATGCTTGGGAAACATAGCCATGAATGAGGAATACAAACCTTTTAGATACAGCAGTGCTCTGGAAGTCTGAAGATATCAGAGTGAGCATTCATAAGACATTTGTTCCTTTACTTCAAGACATGATGATGAGCATTTCTTTTAACACCTTCCTACATGGATATTTGAGCATCTAGGCATTTAAAAGCAGATGGGAAGGGGGAGAGGCAAAAGTCTTTATGTGACCAAAATAGTAATTTTTCTTACGAGTTTCAAGAGTTCTGAACAATCACTCTTCAGATCTGATCTAGATGGCTTGAAATGATACGCAGCACTAAACTGGGAAGTAAACATATTTTGGGCTACATATTGTAATACACAGAAAGTAGCTGGGATGCTCTAAGGAAAAGAGTTACTGCCAGAATGAGTATGTTACATTTTATTTATTTTGAATGTAACCTTTAAATATTACAAACCCTTCTGTAGGTGTCAAGCAGCATACTGAAGACATTTCTTGAACTTGAACTAAAAAACATTAAACTACACTCTGAGCTACACACTATTCACTGAACTCTTTAATGTCCTGGTAATAATGCTCTAAAAACCAGGTGTGAAAAATGGATCACTTTTGACTTCTCATAATCTTTCACAATACTTATATATTGTTTAAACCTAAGCAAACAAAAGGAATATTTAATATGAAAACAATTGCTGAACTGATAAACAAGATTCAGTAACTGAAGAATGTTTTACCTGTTCTTTTTATTTGTTCATTATATCAGCTATCTCAAGATGGCATATGATTATCTTCAGTAGCGTGGGAGTGGGAAAACACAGCATAAATACATAGGACTGAAAATAATCAGTATGCATATGCTATCTCTGCCTCCTGTACTGCAACTGTGATATACACTATATACTTTTATGCTGCAGGTTTGCATTTATTTAGTGTTGCATATGCAAACGCAAAAGTGACCATTGCTAAAGTTCATCGTCTGGAACATTGAAGCTCACTGATGCGAAATACAGAAGAAAGGCATCAAAATTACTAAGCAAGGACAGTACCCAGCTCAAGAAATGTCAAGCTTTTTATCACAGTTCTATCAGAAAGAGAGATTAGGATAAAATCAGAAAGGTGTTTCATAAAGCCATAGCATACCAAGACTTCTCTTCTATGTACAAAAAGTATTATCAACCTAGACAATTGACCAGAGAGTCAATGTACAGATAAGAAAGTAACTGTCCACTCTTCTCAAATACTGTCATAAGAAGCTGTCAGAAGGCTCAATGTTGCCAAGCCTTGTGACAGTTAGGGCAAGTTTTTACAAGTCAGGGAGGTGCAGCTGCTATATGATGGCTTTGCAAACTTTTCTTCTAAATCTTATGGAACTGCACACACCTGAACTGTCTCCACTTCTTCTGAAGGCTATGCCACTCAGTGCTACCCTTCTTCACTGTCTTCATTGACCATTGTAAGGAGAGAGAAATGAAAATGGGTTGTATAGTGAGACCGTGAGAAGCATTCAGCTGTATTACACACAGATGTTGCTGATCTGTGCAGTGATCCTGAAATCACGTTTTTCATTTCTTGTTCAAAAACTAGTGAGATCTTTAAACAGCTGCTTTGTTGAATCCCACAGGTAGTTGTACTTTAGTTTGAGATTAATTCCTATATATAGTGTCCATATGTCCCTTCTCTTACAAAGGCTAAAATAAACAAGCTTTAAACGGCAATGTATAGGCTATCCTCTGCTTCTAAAAAGATTCAAGAAAGCCTTCTGTGAAGGCCATGAAGGAAAGTCCCAGAGTAGTATAAAGGTCATAATTAGGGTCAAAAATATCACAATTTACCACTGACCTTTAAAGTCAATACTGCTTTTCTGTGTTTAAAGTCTGGCACATGAGTAAGTATCCTGCAATACTGGGGCCTTCATGTGGGAGTTCAGATTTTCAGTGTGTTTTCAGATCAGCAGTGTAAAGGACAAAAATAAGATTTTTACCTTGTTCACATCTGCATTAAAAAAAAAAAAAATAACAATAGCTCCCAGACTGTGATCAACAAGCATTTGCAGAAATGGAGTCAGGAATCTTATCATTCCCAGTTGAAGATTACCTTTTCTATTTTTCTGCAATACATTGCCACACAAATTGCAAGATAGTATTTATTTTATTCTCAGACAAGAACAAAAGAGGTCCCTATCAGTTCCCTCCAGTTCAAGTTTCAGCTCTATAGTATTTGATTTTATATCTTGTATTACTTTTTTTACAATTTTTGCTCAATATGATTCTTATATTTGTGCCTTGTCAGAATACCACAAAAAATCTGTTCAATTTATGATGTGTGCAAAAAAAAACTTTAATGTGTCTGATGTTCAATCCTAGCTTAATTTGTAAGTGATATGTTAGGGGGTTTAATCTCAGTGCCCATATGTCACATCTCAAAACCAGATCACACTTTGGCATGAATGGCAGGTTCTGCTTAGCAAAGCTCTAGATTGACATATTGGAATGGGTTTGGAAGATGCTCCTAGGGAAAGCTTATTCATCTTTTATAAGTGGTGGAAATATTCATACTTCAGATTTCTCGTACAGAAAAACAGCATTTTCAAATCAAAGGATTCTTGTGGACAACTATGAAATCAGCTATTTCTTAGAGCCAGTGATGTATGTGTGAGGATCTTTTTTACCTGAGCCAGTGTTCTAAATAATAGGGACAGCTTCCATCTTGCAGTTTCTGGTCCCACAGGTACGAAACCAGAATATAGACAGGCAAGAACAGTGCAGGGTGCAGACTTCTATGTCATTATTAGTTTAAGATATTTTTTTTCTATTAAATATGTTCAAGTCTACTCCTGAGACTTTTGTAAGTCAGTAAAACATTATGTACAGCACATAGCTACTAAAATGCCACATTTGATTATGTTTATTCACTGTTCCAAAACTAGTTGTAAAAATTATCTAAAAAACCCACATAATCCAGTACCCAACAATGTGAGAGTAATAGAAAGACAATTTTTTCCATTTAGGGGATGCATATTACTACTGAATAAAAGTAACCTGTGCCTATATATTCTAACTTTGAAAACATGTCATATGTCGTAGCTCATATGATTACTGGGACTGACTCTGCCAGGTGGTTCTCAATGGTTAGGTGGTTTCCCAAGTCATACAACCCTCCTGTACGCTATGTAATCCTGCTAAGAAGACCTCATCTCAAAAAAGAGGAGTTCTTCATACTCTATTGCATGTGCATTTAAATTACAGTAGCTTTGAATTGTCCTGATATGCATTGGGATTGAAATTGGGGCTATTTGTACAATATTGTAGATTTTAATTTTAACCTTTGCCCTAGTCCTGTGACACAGTTCATCATTTCACACTGCTTTGCTGACATTGAGCATTATCTTTTGGTTGCTTTTATTTCACCCTTTCCTTCTAAAAACTTCCCGTTAAATAAAATCTGATATTGCTTTCCTGTGTCCTTAAACCTCATCAGAAACTCTGTCCAACCAACACAGCACTTTTAGGAATTCTGTTCTGCCAGCTGCTCAGCTACATTACAAAAGCACATGCAGATGTAATTTTTCACTGCTTCTCACATGAGCTCAGCTATTTGGAAGGAGATGGGTAAGAGTTATTCCCATGGAGCATGAAGCAGTGACTTGCTGGAAGAGGATGACTATGTGGATAATGATCATCTCCAATATTTCCTCATCATTCCAGAAGAGTACAGCTATCAACCCGTGCCTAATCTAGACAATGTATTTCTAACATAAAGTTAGAAATATAGCAGAAAATGACAACTGCAAAAGCTGATTTATCCAAGCTGCTCTGCTAGTTCCTATTCCATGACAGAATAGCTAATATGCTGACAGACAGACAGCTTAAGACTGAGCTGTTACTTGATCTCATTATGTGCCAACTGATGCAAGTTAGCAACCAAAGTAGTACATTGTCAAATAGACAAACAAAACTTCTGCAACAGCTAGTAGAAACAGTTTCATCCTAAAGCCAATAAACTTTCACTCTTATGCATTCTTGAAAAGTAGCTTAGAATGACTGGTGACATTATATCTTCTCTTGGAATAATTTAAATCAAAGCTTCCATACCAGAGAAATCTTCTGAGGAACAGCAATTTACTAGTTTTCATGTATGTTTAATTTTAAAATTATTTGTGATTGATTAGACCCAGTTATATGTAGGTCAAAACGTTAAATATGGATGTAGCCATTTCCTTAAAAGTTATTGGAGTGACATTTATTCCTGATTCTTGTGCAAAAACCCAACACGGTCTGACTCCATTTCCTTCAAGACAAAGCAAAGCAGAACTGGATTTTTGTGGTGAAGGATCAGCAGTAATACCACAGATTGTCAAACTATGTGGGATGATTCCACAGAAACAGTGCTGTCCTACTTCATCCACAAGATAGTTCTGTCTGCACCTTGTAATCTCACAGAAGCAGAACAAGTGGAAGAGTCCTCTCTGAATAACGTGGGCGTTTGTCTGTGTTTTTAAGCCTTCTCAAAATGATAAAGTTTTCACGTAAGATGCTTAGGAATGACAGACTTTGTTCTTCATGACTGAATTAATAATAGCAAATAAAAAATAATAAATCAAATTAGTGTTAATCCTGGAAAACAAATAAAGTTCTGGGGTTTTTTTCCTGTATATTTCATTGACTTGAAAGTGAATCTTTTTTTTTCCTGGCTTCATTTTGACATTTCATTAGCCAGAGGGTCACCCCCTTTTGCTCCACTGAGTAGTGGTTATTTTTCTTGACAATATACATGGTTGGTTCAGGACTGATTTGTATTGCAGGTAATAAATGGTAATTATCTGCACCTTTTTTTTCTGATGTGAATCACTGTCTCCGAATTGGAGGATGTATATCTTGGTAACTTTGATGACAGTGGATTAGAGTACAACCAGTTTTTCTCTGGTATACTTACTGAGGCAAAGAATTAGAGGTCATGCATTCAATTTTGTGTAATTACTGTCAGTTTAATGATGAAGATGAAAGAAGATAGTGTATACTTAATCAAGCAGATAAGCATATGAAGCTTTTGCATTAAAAATTTAATGGAACAATAGACACAGAACTGGAAAAATGGGCAGTAGGCAAAACATGTTCCTTCCATGACTGGTTGTGGTCAGGACACATGCTTGCTTCTTTCTCCTCCTTTTTTCTAAAGATGCTCTAATGAAATTCAGGCAAATAGGAGACCAAGAACAATTTCAGGAAATTTAGATACATTTCAAATTTTTTTCCACAGGAGACAATTATTAAAGGCGGCTGAAATTACCTTAAAACAGAGATGGCACAATGACATAAGCTTTGTTCTCCCTGACTGTAACAGTATCACAAGTAGAAATGAAACCTGCTGTAGTTCACTTATTTAAAATTCACAACTTTTGTTCTAATTACCTTTGTAACACTGGTATCCCTGTGGTGTCTACAAGTGCATAAAAGTCTACATTTCCTCATACCTGAAAGGACCACACACTTCAGTTGCCTCTTACTGCTCTGTGAGTCTCAGCACAGGTGTCACATCTAAACCTATCCAGGCTGTCTGTCCCGACTATGTAATGTGTCCCAGGAGCCTTTTCCTGGCCATGCTTTACATGCATTATCATGCTCTGTGGGAAACACAGCAAGCACAGCAGCTTGCCAGAGTAAAAGCAGTTGCTTAGAGCTTCTTATAATACAGCAGTTCAACAGTTGAAAGGATCATCTGTACATTTCCCAGGGAGAAAAAAAAAAGAATAGGTGCTGAATAAACATATTCCATGTAGTAGGAAACACGAGCGTGAGCTTAGAGTACTACAGCGGAATGCAACACAAAGCTAGTTAATGCCACCACCTGCTTCTGGGAAGATTATTTCCACCACTCAAGAAAATGAGAGGGCCATGAGGTTATTACATGAAAGAAGGCATCAGGAAGCAGAAATGCATCTTTTTATATTAAGAGAAAATAGTGATGATTGAGACATATGACACAGTCAACTCCAGCTAAGATCCTGATATAAGGTATACAACCTCAAATCAGGATTAGACTCTTAAACTGACAAGGAATTCAAGGTTTAGTGTCTACCCTTCTCTTAATAATTTCCTATTAATTACTGTGGATGAGATCTCCCTTCTTTGTGCTGACTACTGTAGACTACACTTGCTAATTCCCTTCACTGCATAGAAGCCTAAATACTTTCCTCAGAGCTGTTGATATCACCCCCTCAGGTTACCACACACCAAGATGTATTCAGCTCCAAGGTCACAGATAAGGTTACAGCACAGGAGCAAACTGAGTCCAGGTCTGTCTCTTGAATCTCAGGCTGTGTCCCACTTGCTGGCCTATTTATCAGAAAGCAGCACTGGTAAAGAGTAATGAGTTTAACTGGATCCTGAAGACAATTCTATTTTCTAGTTTGTACAGGTTAGTCCACTAAAATGATGACGGCAGTTCTAACTATATTTGAATATATGAACTGGAAATGTAAGGTTCTGTCACTCATTTTACAAGCTCATGAAATTCCAAGGGGATACAGTTCTAATTACCTCTCACATCCAATTTGCAGAGATAAGTAATAATTTCTACTCTTCTATTAAATGCAGATGTAAGGAGCATGTCAAACAGCTCAAGAGTACTGTGCTTCCCAGATGCTACACCTGTTTCTCATATATCATTTCCCTCTGTTTCATCATTTGTGTTTACCAGAAGGTTATGAATAGCTAAGCTCTGCCACAAGGGAAGGTCATCTCTGAATGATCCTTATTACTTATTACTACTACTTACTTACATTTTATTAACGGTCCTCAGGCACCATTCAGACTCTAACTTGGCTAAACGTGATAGAAACATATGGTAAGCATCCCCTGTTAAAGATTCTAAGCAGCAAAACAGATAGTTGGCTGGAAAACGCTGTACTGGAATGATGAAAACTGGATGACATATTAGTTCCATTCTCCCTACCTGTCCTTACTTCTAAATATTTGTCCACAAACCTAAATTTTAGGTTTTACTATTGCTATTTAAACTACAATGATAATAAAATACAAGAAAAATATAGTGACCAAGACAATGAAAGAGAAGTTTGGTGAACAAAAGATAATATGAAGAGGAGATTAATTGCTTTGGACTTGTTGCATCCCTTGGGAGGGATGCACCTACCATTGTTTTTTATAAAGTTACACAAGTGTGTTGACACATTTCTTTATACAGAAACTATGAGTCTCTTGTCCTATTATTAGAAACATTTTCAGTTATAAATTCTCCCTGGATCTTAGATTCATGAGTGTTCTCACAGATTTAGTGAGCTTCAGGTCTGATGTCAAAGATCCAGTCATCTTCTACAAAAGAGACTCAGTTGTACAATGCCTGTATCAGACCTAAAGTTCTAGGGCTTGTTAGTCACCTTCATTTTGTTCAGACTGATGAACAGGATCTGATAACAATTCTGTGAAAGAAGAGTTCTAGTGTGGAATACAGTATTAAGAGCAGTATTATTTATTTGACCCATCTGGTTAGAGCCTCTAAAAGCAGCGGGACTGAAATCCCACAGATAACTGAAGGCATACAATGGAGAGGTACACTGTAGTTTTTCTAAACATCAAAAAACTGTAACATAAACCTTAGTAAAATATCTTACTGTGTTATTTCTATTTCTGAATACAATTCTTCACCTTCTGCCACGATGTCTCTGTTTACCAGTACAGCACTAGTGGTTAAATATATCTTGTCTGCAACATCTGTTAAGAACTGGAGGGGTTTCAGACTGTGAACTGTAAAACTCCAATAATAAGACAGTAAGCCTGGCCCAGTGACCCAAAACAAAGGAAGCAATGGATGTAAAAGGGTAATGCTGGGAGAAAGAAGGAAACTTCTGAATTAACCTGGGATGATTATGTGTTCTGACAGAATGAAGTGACTCCTACTCACTACACTAAAGCTACACGGCAGCAGAACAGAACAACAACAGATGTAGACTTTGCATGCAGTAGATAATAGAGTATCTTCTCTCATACATGAGTAAGTAGATCTGCTGGAATAAATTCTGTCAACAGCCACTAAAAATGCAAGTAATTAGACATATATTTAATATACTAGATCTAATATATATCCTTATGGAAAAGTCTATAAAGGTATAGCATAAAATCTCAAAGGAACAAGCATACTTTAAGATGTTTTGTTATGTTTATCTACAGAATAAATTATTATTATTATCCCTATTACAGCGACTCCTGGTGCAGCTTTGCACCATCCACATATCATTTCTAGTAAAAGCTATGGAAGAGCTGTATAAACAAAGAGTTTGTTTGTTTTAATCTCCATTGCCCCTGCTGACTCTTCCAATTCACATCTCTTATAGTTAAAAGTGATCAACAGAAGACATAACCCATATGGTTCCACTGGACAGGGATCTCTTCCTTCTTTCAGAAGGATGATTACTTGTCTGTCTTAGATGTCTCACTTTCACCCGTCTCCTGGCACTGTTGAACACATTTATGTCCTCTATGTAGCAGTAACAGTAATACTATATTGTGCAAATAGCACCCAGCTGTGCTCCCCAGCTCATGCACTATCTTGGCCTCCGACCAACTTCACTGCAGTGAAATGGAGTGCAAACAAAAAACTATACAAGCAACATAAACACATGGCTAGCAACTGGTCACAGAACCCTTGCTGCTCTTGCAGTGCACGTTCTTGTTGCCACTGCTGGGCAGATAATAACTTAGCCATAAAAGCAAGATGTAGACATGCCTTGGTTTAATATCTGCTTGTTGTTAGACTTCACTATACACTTTAAAGTGTATTACAGCTATTTAGATGGCCTGTATATTTCTTGGCCACTCTCAGCAAAGAAAAGGTCAGTAGGATCCGAAGAAAAAGGTATTATTTTCACTGGTAACTTGACGAGTTTTAGGCACATCTGGTCAAGACACATGGACAAAAGTTTCAATGCAGCTAAGGGATATCAGAACAGTACCAGCTATAGCACAGTGTCTTCAAACAGACTACTATTCACACTATTTTCCTGATGACACCCAGTAAGGCTGACAGTATACTATGCTTAAAGATATCTGTCACTCGGTGTAATCTCAAAGTCAGGACTCTAATTTCCATTTTCCAACTTCAGTGTTAGCAACAAGTACTAACAGGCATTAAGACAGTTAAGACTCTAAGATGGCAGTGAAATCTGACTGCTGTGTATATGTGCCTCTCTTTGGAATGCCAAATACAGCCACTATATTTGCATACAACCTGTGTGAATATACACGGCTTCACACTCCTAGATTTGGTTTCCTGACTAATGGCTCCCTCCTGGCTTTGCGGAATAAACTTCACTGAAAGGTCTATGGAAACCCCAAGCATTTCACAATTCTTGCTGTTACCCAGTGTTTGAGGACAGACAAGAAGAGCAGCAATACACTTGAAAGGTACTCTACATATGGGGTATAATGAAAGCCCAATGCAGCTTTTGTTTTCAAACAAAAATGTGGGAGGTTGTGGAAAAGAACATAAATAACCAAAAGAAACACATATTTTAAGATGTGTCCTGCACTCCCAGCCTGGCAATTTTCCATCCACCTTGTTAATTTTCTTCTGTGAGTTGAGGTGCTGGAGCATGTGCAGAGGTGGGTAATGAAGCTGGGGAGGGGTCTGGAGCACAAGTCTTACAAGGAGCAGCTGAGAGAACAAGGTTTTTTTAGCCTAGAAAAGAGCAGGCTGAGAGGAGACATGATCACTCTCTACAACTACCTGAAAGTGGCTGTAGTGAGGTGGGAGTCAATCTCTTCTTTCCAGTAATGAATGATAGGACAAGAAGAAATGGATTCAAGTTGCCCCAGGGGAGGTTTAGATTGGAGATGACAAGGAACTTTTTCATCAAGAGAGTTATTAAGCATTGGAACAGGTTGCCCAGGGAGGTGTTGGAGTCCCCATCCCTAGAGATATTTAAAAGCCATGTAGCTGAGGTACTGAGAGACATTGGTTAGTGATGGGCTTGGCAGTGGGAAGTTAGTGGTTGAAGTCAATGATTTTAAAGGTCTTTTCCAACCATAATGATTCTACAAAACGTTAGGCGTTGTTGGCCCAGATAACTATGGCAGCAGCTGTTGTACCTTTTTGTGGGGAGAAAGAAAAAAAAAAGCACTGTACTTTGTAACATTCATTTTCTTCTCATGAATTTATCAAAACTGATTTTGAACACTGAGAACCTTTTCTGGTTTGAGCTGAGTATCTTAAGTTTCTTTTTTCACATTCCTTTGAGTCAAACTGTTTGCTATCATTCTGCTCCAGAACATTTTCTGTTACCAAGAAATTCCTGAAGCTTGCTGGCTCCTTATGATAGAAATGGTACCCATGTTTATGCCTGAAAGGGATCCCAAGAAAGCTGTCATGCAGATGCAAATTTGACAGTTTTCCCATTATCAGTGTAATTACACTGATGTGTCAATGTGGGAAAAAAACCTGTGTTTGTTTCAGGACTTCCTTCAGGACTTGGTTCAGCAGCTGTCTTCTCCTGGTATTACTTCACACTACCAATCACAGGGTCGGTTCTGGGGCCAGTCTTACTCAACATCATCATCAATGATCTAAATGAGGGGATAGAGTGTACCCTCAGCAAGTTCACTGATGACACCAAACTGGGAGGACTGGCTGATTCACCAGATGGCTGTGCTGCCATTCAGTGAGATCTCAATCGTCTGTGAATTCAGTGGATAGAGAGGAACAACCTCATGTACCAGTCCAGGCTGGAGGTGATCTGCTGGAGAGCAGCTCTGCAGAGAGAGACCTGAGAGTCCTGGTGGACAGCAAGCTAAACATGAGCTACCAATGTGCCCTTCTGGACAAGGAGGCCAATGGCAACCTGGGGGGCATCAAGAAGAGTGTGGGCAGCAGGTCGAGGGAGGTTCTGCTCCATCTTTACTCTGCCCTGGTGAGGCCTCATCTGGAGTCCCATGTCCAGTTCCAGGCTCCCCAGCTCAAGAGGGACAGAGAATGTCTTGAGAGAGTCCAGCACAGGACTACCAAGATGATCAGGGGACTGGAATGTCTTCCATATGAGGAAAGGTTGTGGGATCTGGGACTGTTCAGTCTGGAGAAGAGGAATATTTAAAAGGTATATGTCACGAGGACAGGGCAACACTTTTTTCTGTAGTGTCCAGTGACAGGACTAGGGGTAATGAACAACAGCTGGAGTACAAAAGGTTCTACTTAAAGAAAAAATTCTTTACTGTGAGGGTGAGGGAGCCCTGGCCCAGGCTGCCCAGGGAGGGTGTGGAGTCTCCTTCTCTGGAGATTTTCAAAACCCACCTGGATACGTTCCTGTGTGACCTGATTTAGGTGAGACCTGCTAGAGCAGGGCGTTGGGCTAGATGATCTTTAGAGGTCCCTTCCAACCCCTACCATTCTGTGATTTTGTGAATATCTGAGCCCCACGTGTAAATACAAGTGCACTGTAACAAGTTAAAATGTTAAGCTAAGCATGCATAAATATTTTTATGTGGATCTAGAGGAGAATGTCTGACTGACAGGCAGAGAGAGAAAACTCTACTTACAGGCAGTGCTGATGGATGCTTCCTCCTCTTCTGCCACTTTCTTCCCCAGCGCCTTGCCAACATTTCTTAGGCTTAACTTGCACGGCCCACAATGGCAGGCAAAAAAGCAGTTCAGTCTCAAGCCCATTCAGCCTTTAACCTGTCTTCCAAAACTGCAAACAAGCTTGCAGATGTCTCTGCAAACTATTGAGATTCTCAGATTCTTCACTGAATATATTCCCAAAAGTAACCAAAGGTCTGTTGATGATTTAACCCATTACCAGACAGTTAAAGACTCTGCATGCCAGTGAGAAGATAAAGATCAAACCAAACATCATCTGTCCAGCATTGAAGATCCTCTTCCTGCACTTTCATCCATGAGCAGTCACTTGCAAAGGCCTCTCAGCCTAAGGATTGACACTATTGTACAAATGGTTGGCTCCCAGTGATCATTTTCCAGGCAATAAAACAAATTCAGCATTTACACTAAGGAGTCCATACAGTGAAAGACAGCTACTCCAATGTGCTGATAGGTATTGGTATTATAAGCCCTTAAAAGAGCAATTTACAAGATAGTTAAGAACAGAAGGACTACCATTAAGAATCTTACCTTAATTTCATCTTCCCAATCATCTAGACAAAGAAGGTATAATGACAAGTAAGTCGTGTTAAAAACAGAGGTCCTATTGCGGAAAAGTAAGAATAACTTTACTGCCCAGTAAACCAGGAAAATATAAATGCAGATGGTATGGTTTAAATCTCTTCATTCTCCTAAAATGTCTTTTAATAGTTATAATAAATGTAGCTGAAACAATGTAAATTTTAGAAAGCTGGGTTATTCCATTTTACACGTTCATAGATGTCCTTTCTGCCATTAGCCTTAATGTCTGTTGTGATTATGTAGTGCTTCTGTATCTTGTACAAAATGTCTGGCTTGAAGCAAAAATATCGTAGTATGTCAAATAAAACAAATCTAATACCAATCAGCTGTGCTAATTGGAATGACAGTGACATTCTGCACTACACTTAAGAGTGGAAATACCTTACAGACAAGAAGCTTGACATTTGACCAAGATTCCCTATTTAGACTTATATTGTTTAGAAATGCAGCCCCTACAATTGCAAGCATAGGATTCAAAATATGCTAGCACAGTTATAAGTTCATATCTTAAACATTTTACGTAAGAAATTCTGCTTATAGAAGGACCTTGACAAAGGAATTCTCCCCTTAGTCGGTGAAAGAAGGCTGTCCTTTTAATAAGAATGCAAAAAAGAAAAATACAGCACTAACTTTAAAATAATGGTGTTTCCTTTCATTCTACATTGAAATTCACTTTTATTTTATAATCTCAGTTTAAAAAAACTGGGATTTTGTTTTCTTTATGGTTTTTTTTTTTCTTTTTTGGTTTTCTTGACTGTTTTGGAGACCAAGCAAGAAATTATTTCTGTCAGCCAGTAGAGAAAAAACAGTAGTCACTTGTCTGCAGGAGGAGTCTTTGCCAGTTTACAGACATTGAGAACCTTCTCATTTCAGGGAGATGAGACAGAGACTAGTTATAACAGTGTTGCTTAGTTTGCAGAGCATATTCAGTCCTCTGGTAAGACTGAATATCAGATCTGGTGCAATTTTTCTAGTGTAGACACTTGTTCACTAAAAATCAATCAACACTAGCAAGGAGAATTGTGTAAGAAAACCATTATAAATCCAAAAGAACTACCAACTATTAACTAGATTAAAGACTGCTTTGGGATGGTGGTCCCTCCATGGTCCAGGTAGTATCCATCTCAGAAGACCAGTTTATGGTGACTCACAATTGCTAGAAACCAGAAGCCATGGATAAAAGGACATTTTTTAAAGTTCAGAATTTATAGAATCATAGAATGGTAGGGTTGGAAGGGACATTTAGAGATCATCTAGTCCAACCTCCCTGCAGAAGCAGGTTCACCTAGATCAGGTTTGGGAATAAAACTCTAATTCTTTAGTCAGCTTTGGCCAGCAATCATAGATCACATTTCTGAAGAAATCTCCAGAACAAGTACCTCAAGTGTGACACAAAGAACTGACTTAAATGAATAGCTGCAACACCTTCGGCTTTCATCAGCCTTCTTGTGTGCTCAATTTCCCCAAACAAAATTCTCTAAGTATTTAAAGAGAACAAAAATCAACATGCCTAAAATGATGATGTTTAAAATTCAGATCTCAATCTTTCTGTGCTTTTCCTGATCCTAACAATTAAATAGGGTGTTTAATTAAGAAAAGATATTTTAAAAGCATACTTTACAAAGCTAAGGACATGAAAAACAACGATAAAAGAAGTTCAGAGTATTTCTGCCATGTTAATTCACTGGTGACTAAACTGCTTTAAATATTAGCTGTAGTTTGAGCTGTGCAAAATAGATCTTTTTTTTTCCTTTAGAAAATACACAAAACTTTTCAATTTCACAGAATTCTGCACTGCCTCAGTTATGGGGTTCATTTGCAGTGCTGATTAAGTAGATTTTTGCATCAAAAATGTAAATATATACACATTTTTGATGCAAAACACTCTGCCCGAACACTGCTACGTCTGCTGTGATACCGGCCTGTTTGTGCTCAACAAATTTTTCCCTGTTACTGAAACTTCACAGTACATTATGGGCTCAAAACAGACCCACTTGGGGATAAAGAAAACATCCTTAAAGTTATGCAAAATATTCATAACAAAATGCAAATACTGTTTACAGTTTTCAGCATCTCAGTATAGCAACTCATATTCTAAATAGAAACCAGCTAGAAGCTGTAAGGAAAACTTTTTAATCAGTCTCTGTGCTGGATACTTATATCATTGTCTTGCCCTACAAATGTTGCAAAAAGGCTGGGTGCAATATTAGGTATAAAAATACTATTTTTAGAGTAAGGTAGTGGTTTTAGATATATTTAACACTGACATATTCAGAATTGGATTCATTTTCACTAAGAAGGGCATTCATCCAGACAGGGGGCTGTTTCCTCTAGGGGAGAGATTTTAATCCACCAGTGTTAAATTGTACCAAAAATGAATTGAGTCAAAAATAATTATTCACATCACACACTGTTGGGCAGTTATAGATTGATGTATTTACATTTTGCCAGAATAAGCAATGCCTTCTGAGAAATATAAACCTCTGCTTCTTGCACCCTTGTATCACTGATGAACACGGTTCTTGTCATTGCTCGCTGACAGTGAACACACATCCTCTCATCTCTCCATGCATACTTACCTTGTGCTAAGTAAAAAGTCCTCCATATTTAGGTCACGATGTTCTCTTTCCTAGCACACTGCATCAATAAACTAATGACAGCCCTGACAGTCTTTCTTGTGGTCAATTCTGCCTCCTCATGAGACGTCCATAAAACTCACTGTTGCTCTCCACCGTACCTAAGTCAAACTCATTGGTTCACAAAGTGATTCTGGAGACTGAGGAGGAGAAAGTGGTTATACTGCAAAAAACTGTCAGCTCATAGAGAAATACAAGAAGCTATACGGATGAGAACTCCTCCACACTAAGATACTTGCTCAGTCCTGCATCTCAGGTAATAGCCAGTTTTCAAAGAACTAAGGTATATGAAGCATGTTTCAAAAATATATACTAACTGCTTCAGTGAGGTGAGGTCTATCTGGATGAGTGAAGATGGCTGCTTCCATGAAAATGATGAGGACCCAGCCTCACTGTTTCAGTTTGACAATTTTTTTTTCTTTAGACAATTCTCCCTCACAGTTCTGGTGGATGTTCCTTGCTTTTCCAGTCAGAAAATGTGTAGTGCAGACGTTCACTGATAGCTTAAATTTTCTGCTCTACAAAGGGCAGACTCCACAGTGGAAACTGAAATTATGTTGACAAAGTAACTGAAAGAATACAGCATGAAATATACAGTGAAAGCAAAAGATTTCAGAATTCACCCCACAGGTGAAAAAAATCTGAAGTTCAACAGACAGTTTTTGGCTTAAATTAGGTATCAGATCCTACCTCATCTTTCACATCTGCTCATTTTTACACTCAGGCACCTGCAACTGATCCTCTATGAAAGAAATTTGATTAAGATCAAAATGAAAGAAAATTATGACCATGTTGGTACTGGATTGTACCAAAACTGAAGGTTATGTCCTCATTGGGAACAAATTATTTATTAATCATAGAATCATAGAATGGTAGGGGTTGGAAGAGACCTTTAGAGATCTTCTACTCCAATCCCCCTGCAGAAGCAGGGTCACCTAGATCAGGTCGCATAGGAATGTGTCCAGGTGGGTCTTGAAGACCTCCAAGGAAGGAGACTCCACAACCCCTCTGGGCAGCCTGTTCCACTGCTCCCTCACCCTCACAGTGAAATCAGTAGGACTGATGTCTCTTACCTGCCTTGATCAATGACATACGTTGGCTGAAATTGGCAGGGTACACCTCACAATATAATAGTGTTTATAAATCTGGCCTGAACTGAAAACCAATAATGGTGAAATCAGCGAGCAACAACAAAAACTTGTTAAGGTGAATAATCTTAGTAGTAAGCAATATCAAAGACTAATCCTGGCATGACACTTCTACTAGATATTTTATTAATATGCATAAATAATTTTATTTAAATGCCAAATTGTCTAATAGTCTATTCAAGCCAAATATCGGAGATAGCATTCAACAGATGCTTTTTTATTACAGTCACAATATATGGTGCTTGATCCTCAGATTTGAGTTTGTGTTGCCTATAGATAAGTAGCCACAAGTCTGAATCACTCATTGGACAACACAAGGGAAAAGATAAAGAGACTTTTTATCTACTATGTCAGTTCTTTGTCAAATGCAGGAATCAAAAACACTCAAGATTTTACAGGGCAAAACAATCTGCGAGCTGAAGGCAAATGCAGTAACTCAATAAATGGGAGAAGACAACACTTCCCTGACATAGTTCACTGAAACCATAAAAAGGAAGTTTATCCTTTTTAAATTGTTCCTTTGTGTAAAAGGGATTATACCGCCTACGATTTAGTGCTTTTTTAAATGGTTGCTGCTGTAAAAGCAAGATTACAGAAATGAAATTATTTAGGAAGAAAATACAGGGAAGATGCAGTAAGTCCCCAAAAGCACCTGCAGTAGTTTTTCCTGAATTATTTAGTGTATCTATGTTCTTGTCCCCCTTTCTAACTTGTGTCTGCTCTGGTTTATGATTATCACATCCTGGAATAATTACAGGTTAAAAAAAGAGCTAAGCCACCTTACCTCAGTATGCACAGAAGTTTTACAATGCATTTTACAATGTATTTCAGTGGCAGTTTCTCCTGTTTCCACATTTTAAAGAAGTTAGCGATCTAATTACACCTTATAGTTAAGAAAAAAACCTTCCATTTAACTTTAGCTTTACATATTGTAAAGTGGCATTAGAGAGATCCATCTACTAAGCTATGCCTGCTTGTTTATGGCAGTTCTTAAGAGACCACTCATACTGCTGTATGATTTGCTTCACAGTGATGTGAAGTGCCATGGCAGTACACCTACAGTTGTCCACCAAATCTCAGCAGGGAAGAAAATAATGGTTATTATTTAAAAAACGCAACTGAGACAGTTGGAACCCGTTTTTGGCTGAGAAAATTAACCTCTACCCTTTGCCTTTCCCCTATATTGGCACCTTGCACAGGCTGTGTAACAGAATTAACCTTATGAACAAACGTGCTGGCAATTTATATTGCAAACTGAAGGACAAGAGCTGAGCAACACCTTGTGTTAGATGATAAAACTAACCATATGCCATGAGTTTGCTCCTTTTATTCCTTCATATAGCAGATTTTTTCCCTCTGTTGCCCATTTTCACATTTTCTCTTTGAGACATTTATGTATTTCTATTACTTCCTGAAACACTAGCTTTATAAAACCACTTCATAACACTATTTTAAATGTATTTTGTTCTTCCTCATTATTTCTTTCCTACCTTTTCTGCAATTATTCTTTATACCAAATGTTGCTTTCCAGTGTAAATAGTGAAGTTCTTCAAGATATTTTTACTAGCATGAATTGAGAGCTGAGACTGACAGCTGATTATCACCATTCCTCTTCTTTTTTTTTTTTTGTGTGCATCATTTGATATTAAAGTTAGATGTTTGTCTCCCATTTACTTCAACTGAACATAGCTTTTTTTCCGACCAAAGCATAATTTGAATATCCAGTAGGGTAGCAATGCTATAATAAACTAATTATTAAGTTATGTTGTTATATATGACTGCAGATTATTCATTTTTAAGTGCAAATATTTTAAGTGCAAATATATTCATTTTTAAGTGCAAATATTTCATTTTTAAGTGCAAACTGCACAGTGCAAATATAGTGTAGATGATTCAAAAGACATTTCCATGTTTAGATAAATTCACAGTAATGAGTTACTTGGAAATACTGTCTCCCAAACAGAATCCATGTCTAGTTCTGTGATAAAGAATTTATAGATAATATAAATATATTAAATGAATATAAAATAACACTTAACCACCTTATACCACAATTAAGCTGACTTCTAAGCTTCAGAATATGAGTATTTAAATGCAGGGAACAAGCTAGTTTTAGAAACTAATGAGATGAAAAAAATTGCCATAAATCAATACATATTCTAGCAGCATTTAGAGGGTATTAATAAAAGGAACACATTTCAATAAATTCGTACTATTGATATTATCCATTTATAAATTAATTTAGCCATGCTTCAAGAAGCAAAACTTAAAACATTGGTTTTTGATAGAGAACTTATCTTTCACTAAAATTATAGATATGGATAACTGTAATTTGACATATAGACAGGGAATGATTCTGAAGTCCTAAAATCAGCAGAGCCAGGTTTAATATGCAAAACCTACTCAGCAGCATCCATATGACAGACTATAGTAGACAGAAACATTACAATAATGCTAGGTAAGTGCTCTAATAATACTAAACTGAAGAGCATTTTGGATATCTGGCTCAAAATATTAACCAGACTGAAAGATCCAAATATGAACTAATTAAGGTTCTTTATAAATGATATAAGCTACGTTTTGTATCTTATCACTACTTAACAAAAATTGATTTGCTTTTGTATCTACTAACTCTTAAAGTAGGGTTTTGTTTCCTCTAACACTGGCATTTTAGCGTCTGGTACCAGCAGGTCGTAAGAGACTATAAATTATCCTCATTGCCTTAATAATCACAGTACTGCTGAATAAGCTCCGTTCCATCATAACATAATCATGTTCCAGCATCTGCATCAGGCTTGAACACTTCCTACTGCTTATGAGAAACAGTGGTCTCAGTCAATCAATACAGAAAGCATTAACATTGTGCAACACACTATATGTGGTAGAGATACACCCATGTGTCATTACAGCAGCGGCACATCAATGACAAACTTACATATCTAACATGAATCAATACAAAGTTTTGCTTCAAATAACACAAGCAGGTTCTAACAACAAAATATGTTTGGTGTTATTTTATCTATTACTAATTTCAGTATCTTTTTCTTTCCACTGCAATTCTAAACCTGCTTCTGCAGGGGGGTTGCACTAGATGATCTCTAAAGGTCCCTTCCAACCCCTACCATTCTATGATTCTATGAATTAACTTTTCAGGTGTTAGTGCTGAGGGAAGATAAATGTCTTACCTGGAAGGACTAAAGTAATCTGAGCCAATTTATCTAGTTAATTCACAGAACAATTTCAAAGGCTCATCACCGTCAGCTGATCTAAACAGTGCTCTTATATTGCACAGAACTCCTCCATGTTGTTCAAATGTAACTAAGAATCACCTCTTCAATTTCTTTTAAATTGTTCTTAACCTTTACAGTGCAGAGAAAGCTGAAATGTGTAAACAAACTTGATGATCTCTAAAGGCCCCTTCCAACCTCTACCATTCTGTGAAACTGATGCAATAATGCCTGCTGAGCCTGTAGTATAAAACCTTGACTTAGAGGAAGTAACAGGTTCTTGTGTCTCAGGTAGCATCACTGCAATTAAAACCATAGCTTACTGGAAGAGATTTCAATAGTTTCAGGTGAAATAAATACTAAATTCACACATACGTTGCCTAAGACTAAATTACATCTTTCTTGGCTTAACTGAATTTTGAAATATTTCTGGAAGCACAATTTGGTCATTGTGTTACCACAGGTTTCAAAATTCTACAGTCTTCTTGAAGTATAACAGATCAGTTTCAAAGCCTATTATGTACCATGTCAAACGTGCACATAGGCAAATTTGCCTCGTTTTTCTCATTGGTTTTAGTACTACTCATGACATATAGTGCAAAGGCCTTGATACAGCTGTCATTACTTTTGTCCTTTGTAAATTCATTTATCTTTATGGCAGTGAATTCAGTCATTGAATTCTCATTTTCATTTAATCTGTATAGTTTTCAATCTGTAAATACTGCTGTTCTTTGAGTTGACTGATCCTGTACCGTTTAAGTAAAAGAACTTCACCCCAGCAAGTATGGAATCAAGCTGTGGTGCAATTAAAATGTTATTTCTTTAAATGTACAACTTTATTCCTAGTATACAATATGGAGACCTTTGGTTAGCACTTGTTTTTATCTCTTCAGAATAATCCTTTTTACTACTGTAGCAGATCAAGAATGTTTGAGAAAGCATGATCACTATTTCTTCCACAAACGGAATAATCTTCTTAGCTACTTCGGGGTATCCATCTGCATCACCACAGTGCTTCAATAGCAGCCTGACATGAATCTCTAATACCACTGAATTATCAGTCTGATAATTACCCATCAAGTCACCCTTGTACTCTCAAAGACTGGATAAAAACATGAATTGCCAAACACTGTAGGAATAATGTCTACAGGTCAGAGCCTGAGTATGTGGGGTCAGTATCATGTCAGTAGAGAATGAATGCAGTTTACATGGGATCTGACCTATCTGACCGGCTCTTCTTCCTTTCTTTTGTTTTTAGGTTTGTTTGTTTTGTTTTTTTTAAAGGACTCAGGCAGTTCACAAAGCAGATAAGCACTCACAGGTCTTTTCAGTCATCTGTGCCTCACAGATAATTTGCCCCTTAAGACTCAGAGATCAGCTATTTCAATGGCAGAAATTTGGGCATGTTGCCCTTATAAAAACCTGGCCTGAAGACTTGGCTCTACTGCTGCCTCCCCCTGCGAGTACCTCTACAGCAGCATTACTGCAGGCTGACGCATGCCTGCTCCACATGTGCCCTGAGCAGGCAGAGCCAGAGCCAGTTGAAATAAAAAAGCTGTGTGATTTTCTTAGCATGGTGCCTGAGATAATATCCTTTGCCTCTTAGATGCGTTTCTTAGCTTGGCCTCATTACTACACTAACACAAATAAATAGCTTTCAGTACCTTGTGACTTTAAGTGTTTAATTAATAAATAAATTAGTGTTTGCTCACAGCCTACAGGAAAAAAAAAATCCCTTATTTGGATTATTTTCACATCTTAATCTTATTTTCACATCTATTGAGAAAGGGATTAATTACAGCCATTAAGTACTCATCAAATAATTCTGAGCAAATAAATGGAATGTTTTTATAATTTCACTACAGCCCAGTAATAGCGACTTCTTTAAAAAATGTAGAAAGGCTAATTTTGAGATGATAGCTGGAAGAAATAATAGAGGGGAGGAGTATAGCTCAAGTTTAGAGGAACTATCCAGACGTACGACAGAAATCTATGTGGCAGAGTGCCATAACTCCCTATCAATCTGAAGCTCACATACAGGATTTCTTAAGCATGTGTGGAAGCAACAAAAATAATGACCATTGACAAAGGTATTAAGGTATCTGCAACTTGTTTGAGGACAAATTCTGCCTC
This sequence comes from Colius striatus, assembly GCF_028858725.1. Lineage (NCBI taxonomy): Eukaryota > Metazoa > Chordata > Aves > Coliiformes > Coliidae > Colius > Colius striatus. Next base: position 15,743,356 of record NC_084771.1, read on the forward strand.
CAGTCTCCCAAAGATAAAAATATCTGAGAAGAAGACAGGAATCCCAGACTCCCACACTAGAAAGTCAAGAACACTTAAAAAATATTTTGTCTTAATCATGACAATCACAGCATTTACATTTATAGATGACACAAGTTTCCTTTTTTTTTCATGTTTATCCTATAAGAAAATAAACCTCCACTGCTTCACCATATATCAAATAATGCATTCGAACTATAGTTCAGTTCATTAAAATGATGCTTTTAACCACCCCTTGGCAGATCATTCCCATGTAAAAAAAAAGTTACTTAAGGAGTAACTTCAGTAACGACCATGGCTGATCATATTCATTACAATTCCACTCAATTAGAATCTTCTGTAATTACTGTAGAACCTCAGTGCTGTCTGTCTCTACGCTGTTGTCCAGTTCAGTCTGTTATGGTGACATCATAAAGTTGTTTAAGGTGTAATGTACAAAGTTGAAGTCTGACAAGTTTCTATACCATTCATACCACTTTTTGGAGAAAACAACAATAGCTGTTTAACTATGTGTCTGTCTTAAAAACATACAGTGGAACCCAGGCAGTTAAAATAAATGTTGACCCATAAAATGTTTTAGTGATTCCCTTTTATTGTTATATCTGTAAAAATAAAACAGTATCAGCATGATTTAATGTTGCTTTTTAAAATTACTTCTTTTTTATTATTACTAATTTGCTTTTAAAGTCCTCCTCCATCGGAAAAGGCATCTTTTCTCCTAAGTTCAAGTCAAATACACTTGATAGCTCCGAGGAAAAAAACCCAGAGAGCCATAAAATATCAGTAAGCTAAAATGGAAAGAAATTTTGTGTAATAATTTTACGTAACAAAACCAGATTTTGTGGTGCTGATATTCAATAGCTAATAATCACTATAGACAAGCAAACATTGGCGCACCTAGCAAAATCATGTTATGCAAATCTTTATTACAGTTTTCAGAATACATGGATTAACAATGGCCAGGCTGTGATTTCATCAAAATTCCTATTTTAAACATTACATACAAACACAGAGCCGTTTAAAAAATAGAAATGCATGAGTTTTGTCACTTTTTATTCTTTTTTTTGGCATCAGGAGTCACAGGACTTCCAAAAGGGAAACCAAATGGTGCATGAGAGCAGACTGACTGAACTGTTAGAGATTATTGTTCACATTCGGTGGCATATGTATCACCTCAAACAGTGCTAAAAGAAGCACGACAAGAACAAATCTTTCTCCTTTAACATTCTTCTAATGACATCAGTGGGTGCTGAGTGACAGCTTGCAGGACTACAGAATTCACAGGCTTACACAGCTCCCTCTCTTGTGAACAAAAGCAACGTGTGATCTGAAATAGAGACACCTGAAGCTGAGGGATTTGGCTTTGATTTTTATTTCTTTTATTTACATTTTGTGTGCATGCATGGGCATGTGTGTAGAAAAAGGAGATGTAAAAGTTTCTTACAATACTTATTTTAAAAAGAATAACTTGCAAATACAGTATGGCACATAAGAGGTAGGCTTTATGTTGCTTTACTGCTAAGCATTTGGTATGCCTCACCTCTCAGCAATCTGAAGGCAAACATTAAACTCAGCCAAGCCTTTGTTTAACGGATAAGAAGCAATTTACATATATAGGTAAGTTTGCTCCCACATAACTATTTACCAGCTTCAAATATTTACCAACTATATCATTCTCAATATAGGACATACTAAATTCACCCATCAAAGCAGGATTTGCCTGAGGGATGCAAAAGCTGAACATTGCAAAGTTTTCTAAATGAAAGCTATAGGAGGATTTCCAGAGCCAAACCTAAAACTCAGCCAGATTCTCAGCGTTTTGCAAATCATTTGTATATTGTAGGATGAATTTAAAGTAGGTCACTGATGAACTGTGGTTTGGATTGAAACCACAAAAACGTTATGTTTTTGACAGCGTTTGTCTGAGGTAGTACATATACCACACACAAAAATGCAAAAATATACAGATATCCATAATTATTTGCATATTACAGAGGGAACTATGAGAATGATTGCATTTGTATCTGATTTTTCAAGAAAGAACAGATAGTTTTAGATAACGTTTTTCATATTGACCATGGTTGTCTAAAACCAGAACAAATGATGTAATAGTATTTCTGGGAATACTTCCTGAAGCTGTTTGTCAGTGCCGTCATAGGCACTAATTTTGTTTTGGCTTTAGCATCAGTTCATAATATGATTAACAGTTAAACCAAACATCACTTATGTGCTGGGAAAGGATATTTGTTGAATCACAAACAAACATACATGACAAACTACATTGCACTTTTTACTCAGCAAACTGCATAAAACTTGAGCAAAAAATGTCTAGTGTCGTTACATTTCTGATCTGTACAGCCAGTAGTTAAACAACTGAGATGTATATTTGTATATGATCTCAACATTTCATTCCCAGGTCAACCGCAAATTTAGTTCAATTCATTGCAAAGTTAAGATTATCTTCCTCTTAAATAAACTAAGAAATGTAAACAGTGTAGCATCATCAAAAACAAAAATAAATCTCTTCAGTACTTGTAGCTGGTACAATGTGAATGCAAACAGATGTGCTGGTATATTGTTAACGTAACGTCTCAGAGGACAGAGTGAAACATAATTAGCAAGAAATTTATGTATGAATCCTCCAGCGATTTTCTTTCTGGGATTACTTTGAGTACAAATATAATTTAACTGATATATTTCATTTTTTAAAATTAGAAAATAAGGCAAGTGCATTTCTGAAAAAGGTGCTACTCTTCTACACTTCTAGATAAACATGTGACACCTCTGAAAATTAGATAATAAAAACATTAAAAATATCTGCAATTTAATATAGACTGAAAAACTATCAAAAGACAAAGTGACCAGCATCGATTTCAGAAAATATTTTAGACTTCATAAATACGAGCACCCTATATTTACATAAATTATCTTCTAAACTAGTTTTCCTTTGAAAGACGCTTTTGTTCTAACAGATATGTCCATTAAATTATATAAATGTTTCAAATATGAAAAAAATAGTAGTAAAATAGAAGCATCAGGTGATGATGTTATTTTGGACTTGCTTTTTTTCCCCCCTAAGATTTGGTTCTTGAAAATCTGTAGTCAGCTTTCACAGAGCTTTAAAAAAAACCAAAACCCATGGAAATGAAAAATTTGTGCACTAATAATTACTGCTACAGTATAAAGATTCTCTTGTGAGGTTTTGAGTTTTCAGATATAAAGATTATACCAATACTTGTGAATCCCAGCAAAATGCTCATTTTAAAATTTGATTTCTAATACACTGTTGATTGTAGTAAAAATTTATATAGACATTATGAACCTAATCTTTTTAAACTGGCTTTGTACATTAAGTACATTTTTAAAATGGTGAATTTAATAGTTTCAATTTTATAAAGTTATGCTTCAATACAAAGTTGACGTTGACCTTAGAGGAAACAGGACATAATTCTTTCTATCTCCTACTGATAAACAGAAGAGACAGAATCCTGTTTGCACGTTTTTTTTTTTCCTGAAGTACCATACAATTTTTTAGTTTACTACCAAAAAACCACAAAAAGTCCCAAATGGTTGAAGAAAAGTATTAGTTGACAGCATGCATCTCACTAGGCTTCAGTCATATTCCTATGGGTAGAGATATAATAGTGGGTAAAATCCCTGTTTCCTTTGAAGACAATTGTTTGGGTTTTTTAAAAAAAAAATCCAATGCTAGATTGAAAAGAAGCTGTATCTTTTCTTACAATAATTGGATATTGATCACTACACTATATTGTGAGACTTTATCCCAAACTATTCAGATAGTCTTTAGGAGTATCTTACCACAGAAGCAAAAAGAATCCACTGTACAAAGACGCTTGGCTCAAGCAGTAGTGCAAAGTTACACTGCCTCAGTATTGAATGCTCCTCTAGAGCTAGCAGTTTGTGCACAGAAAACAATGTGACACCTTACCTTCCAAATATTCTTTATATAACATTAAAAAAAAGTTCCCCAAAACATCAAGCAATAAAAGTATTCAAAATAATTCATCAATCAGTGAAAAACAATAATAATTTGAGAACAAGTGCCATCTACTATATAGTATCCTGTTTTTTGTAAAATATAGCTGAGCAACATAGGAGTAGTTCCACTGGAACTCCCACTTAAAATCATTCATTCCATCCAGATAAGCAATGAACCTTTAGTAAAAAGGATGGCAAAGACTGACCTAAACACCAAACAGACTGTACATTCAACTAGAGTCTGGGGAGAAAAGGGAACTATATTTTCCCATTGAGTGGCAGAACATACGCCGTGTCAGCTACTAAACTGACTGCTCACCTGAGGTACTGCAGTGCAAGGGGCCTGTATACAAAGTAGAATGGGAGGAGCATCCCAAAAAATCAAACTGCTGCATTCATTGATCACTGCTATATAGCGCTCCAGGCAGAAAGTTTCTTCGTAGCTGCTAAACCCTCAGCACTAAAATCTACCAGTAGAGATCCCGCTTCATATTTTACCTGAGAAACATAGGAAAACCTCAGAGGCAGTTCTAGCAACTTCATAATGTAGCTCATCTCTAAAAACCTACACGAAGGTATTTTTAGCATAATTAAAACAGGACAATCATATTTCCCCCCAATATCTTTATAAAGAATATATAAGTGCGTAATTAGAAAAATTCCTTAGATACAGTTAAAAACATATCCTGCCCTTGACATCATTTAATTTTGGGAAAATCCTATGCTCTGTTTTATTTGATTTTTTTAGCAGTGATAAGTAATTAGAATTCATCACATCACCAAAAATGTAGATATGTGGTATATCCTACTTGCAGCCAAAACAGCTGAATCCACCAGGCTTTACACTGAGATAAAATTTTCAGCAACCTGACTGGAGCTATGCATTGCTCTCTTATGGTTACAAAAAAGATTCTGATAATGTAGACCAGCTCATCTCTGAATTTATTAACATACAATTTTATTATTTTTTCCTTTCATGTCCAAATCAGAACTGCAAATGGAATCCACAGCTGTATTCTTTCAACAATTTTGTGTTTTCTTACCCATATAAAACAAACCTAGAAATCCCCAACTCCTTTCATGTAAGTTGCCAGCTTAAAAAAAAAAAAGGAAAAAAACCAACCCATAAGAAAATAAGATACATATATCCTACTGTTTAACACTGTTTACAGATCTTGGTAGTTGGGGTAATAAGATACAGTATGTGGATTATTTAGCAATAACTTTTAAAATACACAATATTTATACACCTTCTCATATGATCGATACCATTATTCCTCTGTCATCATTGCCAATTTGTACAATAAACTCGTTTCAAAGTATATCCATCTAATTGCAAAGAAATGGTAATTCACTAATTCTTTGGCATCAGAAGAATCATACAGCTGCAATTGTTCCATTGTGGCGAGAACGAGACCTTTCCAAAGTTACTCGTCTGTTATCTGTAATACAAAGAGAGGAAAAAACAAATCACCACAAGATTTAAAACATGGATAATGCAATGTCAAGAGGTTTTCAAACAGCCCTGAAAATCATTTCAAATGATATGTAAATAAGTAACTAGAAGACTGGATCAGAGAAGTTTCACACTGCAGCTGCCAGACTGAGTTCAAGAGTTCTGCAATCAGCAATAAATTACTTTCTTGATCAGAGAAGCTGGGTGATAAAAGCATTAGGAGAACCTTGAAACACAGTCCCCTTGGAAACAGCGCACAATAATGAAAATTCTGGGTAAAAAACTTATTTTATAAGCAATTTATGCACAGGTCTGAAAAAATACATTTCAAATTTCATGAGAACATACCAAGCAACCGTGCAGGTGAACAGTCGATTAGATGCTGGAGGTATAAAAGCATTAACACTGTTCACTATAATTTGGTACAGAGTTAAAAATAGAACAGTTAAATCAGCCGCTTCCTAAGCATTTCCTGATTGTGCAATGTGAACAACTTTCAGTATAAAATATTACACAGTAATTATCACAATGAATAATAAATACGTCTCTATCACACGAAAACAATCATGAAGTACTATCCCCATTGCTAAATGCCTTTAAAATAAAATTTTAAAGCAATGAATATAAACATGCACGCACACAAAAAAGGGGCATAAAATTAACCCCCACTTAGTTTTCAGGAGGTTTTGGCCTTCTTTTTAAAATTGTGGTCCTGCATGCAATTTAAAAACTTCTTTAAATGTCTTTTTTCTTTTGTGATTGCTTACTTTTGACCCAGTCTTTTCTAATCCCTCATGTCATATTTAGGTTGCTCCTCACTCTTTGCATCACTACAGCATCAGGGTGCCCCACTTCGGTAACAAAAAGTCTGATAAACAAACTGCGGGCAAGAATTGCTTTAGCTCTGTTCCCACAGTGCACAGACTGTAAAAGGATGTGTTGCTGGTACTGCTGGGGGAGAGTGCAGGCATAAAGCACGAGACTCCAACACATCCAATGGGTCGAAATACCAGTTTTGAAAAAGCTATTGACTAAATTATTACATTCCAGAGGTGGAGGGAAAGGCTGGAACAAAGACCAATCAGGAATCTTAGTAATGTATATCAGTACTAGAAGGGAAGAGTGCAAAGAGGCCAGAGCCAGGCTCTCTTCAGTGGTGCCCAGTTAAAGGATAAGATGAAATGGGCACAAACTGGAACACAGGAAGTTACTTCTGATCATCTCCAGAGCTCCCTTAACAACCTCAACCATTCTGTGATTCTGTTCTAAGCTGATGAAGCCATATATGGTTCAAGCACATTAAATAAGGTTCTGGAGAAGACAAAGGAAGTCATCTCTGTGATCTGTTTCTGGACAAAGAACAGAGAATGCCTGCTGATACTGAATGGGTTCTGCAAAATCAACCTGATTTTTCCCTGTTCAATGAAAGTGTCTCAAATGCTGTAGGGAATTAACGGCTCCTTTAGCAAGATTATTAGGTCTTTTTATAGTTCTGCCTTGCCTCCTTTTCCTAATGAATCTATCCATGCGTAAAGTATTCAAATTACCCTAAGTCAATCTGTTTTGCATGGGAATAAATCTCCATGCTGGTTGTGGTGTCATTAGGCAATGGAAATTAAAGCACAAAAATGCTGTCTAAAACCCAATGAGGAAAGTTATCAACTCCAACGTGTTGCTGTTCCTCTGTGAGGAGTCTAGTGATACTTGCTCTTCACATTCCTGACATAATTTCAAGATTATCAACTGTACAGATAATAAACAGATTAAGACAGCCTAAGAACTGATGATTTCTTCACACTTGGTTTTTAATTTTTCTCTTTTCTGTTTTGTTATATTAACAACTAATTGCTCCATTTTTCTTGCCAAGATGGGAATAAATAATATCTAAACCATACAAGTTATTTGTAGAGGTGCTCTTGATACATACACACCATTCACCATGTATCATGAATCTACTAATGTAAACAAAACCAAAACCACAATAAGCTTAGTAAGTACAATAAGTACCTACCATGAAATGGAAAAAAAAAACCCCAAACCAAACCGACTTTAAACAGTTGTTTACAGTGTATTTTAATTTTATAGAATTTGACAACTTCACCCTTAAAACGTTCTCCCTCATATTCTGAATGTATATATCTTTAGAAACTACAGTCAACTAAAACACACTGGTAAGGGAAAGGAAAATAGTTTTGCAAAAAAACTATATGCAAAATGTGTTTTGCCCTTCCTTAATGCTCCTTCATTAGTTCTGTTATTAAAGAGAAGTTGAAATAGCTGCAACAAATTTATTAACTTGGTAGCTAGTTATCAACATAAAATTCAGTTATGGTATGAGAAAAAGAAATGGTATTTTGCAGGACTGCAATAGTAAGATTAAGTGACTTTCCCATTTCACTTTCTTCTTATCCACTCTTCCAGGTAGTAATTTTGTATTTGTCTAATTATAAACCTTACTTTTTATGAGCAATCAATGCTAGTAATAACATAGATGTTGTGCAGTCGAACAGATTAGTCATGGGGCTGAGGTATGGGAAAACAGAAAAAGACAGTCTACAAAAATCATACCTCAAAGTTAATCAATGGAATTTATACTATTCTGCAACAATCACCAAAAAGTTCTCTGACATGTCTTATATTAAAATTACAAATGCTACCTCAGGTTTGATAACTTAGTTGACTAATTCTTCGGGATTAAAGGTAAAGCATTCTTTGTACCTGAATTATAGCAGTCAATTCAAACAGTGAATTGATTTTGAAATCTTATTTCCCTGCAGACTTACCCAGAGCACTCATTAGGACAATATCTAAGTTCCTCAAAGATGTAAATAACTGCAGCACCCCTTGATTAGCATTAAAATCCCAGCAACAATGGAACCCAAAATCACACAAAATCCCCACAAAACCAACAGCCAAACATGACTGGAGTAGAGAACTACTTTTTTCTCTTTTTTCTTTTTCTTTTTTTTAAACACAAGAGGTTGAAATAATAATCTAGATGCAGAACCCAAAGCACTTAAATGTCAAAGGAAAATGGGCTAAAAAGAATACTGGAGTTTACAGGAGTAAGTAGGATAGAAACTATTTTGCCTTCTTCAAAGATGGTGGTCACTGGACCCTCATACCTGAAAACCATATGGACCCTATTACCTGAAAGCCATATATTTAACAAATGCTAAGTTAATCACATTAATAAAAGCTTAAATTAGTGCCTAAATGTTGAATTTGAAAGAGGGGCAGTGCACAGCTCTGGGAGGGCATGAGTTCCTTCTTCCTTCTGATTAACCATCCCAAGGTGAAAGAATTAACTTCCCCATAGCTGACAATAACAAAAGATGATTAATGTTCAGTGAATGAAATTATGAGCTTGTGTTGTCTTGAAAATGATGATACGAAGGAGGTAAAACACTCAGCAATGATTATTTAAAATTTCATCTTTCTGGATTGATTTTTACCATGCAAAAGATGCAAAAATGCATGCTGTAAGGGAATTTGTATGGCCTTTTCCTTTGAGAATCAAGGAAAGCATTGACATCAAGCATTTACTTATTCATTCATGTAAAATTTTGTTCCCTAGGAAATCCTACTGAAACACATTTGTTTTCATGAGCAAACCAAGCGAAAATACTCATGGAGTCCCAGGTACTTCAGCAAGTACCACAAACATTCATGACACAGAAAACAATGAGAAGAGCAAGATAGTTTCTTTCAAGTGCAAAATGATTACACACACACACACAAAAAGAGTAAGCCGGATAGCTAAACTGTCACAAGAGTTGATTCCCAGGAGCAAGCACTGCATCAGTGATATCAATAACATCAGCATTTCTTCCTTAAAAAAAGGTGGAAATTGCACTTTACAAGTTTACTTTGCACTTTACTTTGCCTGGCCTGTACCTGCCATTATTAGAGAATATCAACTGAGAAATAAGCTAGTCAAGGAAATCAAGAGCTTTAAAACCGTTGTCAGTGTCTAGAACAAAATCCTTTCGAGAAACAACAACCTTGAGAGAAAATGGCTCTCCTACTCTCAATCCTGTTAAGATTCAGTTCATCTTTGTGAGATTTGATTTCAAATTGATCTTTCAAAATGTGTGGCCTATATAAAAAAAATAGAAACAAGGTAAAACATCAGTTATAAAAGAAATGCAGTCAAAAAAAGCACCTCAGAAAGAACACTCTGAACTACAGAGAACTTTCCAAATGATCTTTATTGCAAATAGATGAAACAAATAAACCCAGTTTTCTAACTGGGTTATGGGAAACGATACAGTTAATATATTTTCTTTGAATCTTTTTGTGTTTTAAACACTCTATTTCAACCTCAACAGGCACCCTACACATGCCTGACAAAATCAGAACTAGACCCTTTATAACCATCACAATGGGTCATTTTACATTCATTCAGATTTGGGATTATTGTAAACAAAAATGTGAAAAGATCCAGATCCCTGTTCTTAGCTTTTTTTTTTTTCCTTAAACAGAATCTCAAATTCCTCATGATCAAACTTAACAGCAAGAAAGGTTATTTTAACATCAATTTCAAAGAAAACACTGAGATTTCAAGAAAACCCTGTATCTCTGAGGTCAAATTCTACAAAGGCCATCCTGTTTTGGTTTTATTTATGTCCAATTCCTGACTTTCATGTGAAAGCTGAGTGATAGCCTAAGCATATGCACAGTATATGATATTATGAGAGAATGAAGCTTACTCTCAGGCCAAAGAAATAGCAGGGTTGGGGACTTGTTTGAGTTTTTTTTTGAAGCCTTCAAAAAACACAGTACATGTAAACAGATGAAATATTTTAATTATAAAGCTTCAGAGTAGATTTTTCTAATAATTCAAAAATTATGTTCTTGACTTGGTTAGCTGGATGCTTTTCAATGTATTGATTTGTAAGAAGAGGTGTTGAAAAGTAAGAGAAGTTTTTAGAAGAAATAAGGTAGGAAAAAAAAGGTCTGTAGCTATTAAGAGTTCTAGGATAGGAAGAAAAAACATGAAGGAGAACTGTAACAGACTTAAAAGGACATCTCTCAAGACTGAATGGTTCCTCCTCAGAAAAAAACAGACACACAAGTCTCTCAAGTTATATGGAGAAGTCAGGAATGCCAAAATTATTATCATAACATAGTAAACCTTCAGGTAAGACAGATTTGTGGGTAGATATAGTCACTTAGATAACACATGGGAACTTCATTTTAAGAAGTTTTCCAGACCAGTTTATGTGCACAATTTCTCATTGAGAACGTATGTTGACGTTTGTATGCCTTTAAACTTGTTAAATAGAAGTTGTTAATATCCAGAAGCACTGTAATACAGAGGCAGGTCTAAAATATGGAGAGCTAAAAGATTTAAGTCCTGACATAAAGGGGTTTCATTCAGATTAAAAGGGAACAAAGACATGTCTAATCTTACTGCTGCCACTCAGACCCAGCTTGCTGGGCACTGTTAATTGTAGCCTTTGAGTTGTATGAAAATGCAGAACATCAGTAGAAAAACCATTTATGTTTTATCTGTTATACATAAAAATGTTTTAAAAAGGAATAATGTGAGAAGTTTTAATGCTAAATGGCATGTGTGATGACATTTACCAGCTCAGCGCAATCCAGCTGTGACCACAGTCAATACAGTATGGGAACGCAAGAAAAGTAACGCTGCCGCAACCAAAATCTAGGATGTTGACCATCTGTATCACAATTCCATTAAGCACATAAATACTTATCCTATTTAGAGCTGGAGAGAGATAATAAAGTATTTACAGAATCAAAATGGATTTGTAAACCCTATTTTCAAGTAATCTGTTTAAAATAAATTTTACTACTGCTTACTTCAGGCCCTAAAGTTTTGAAGAAAAAACCTCAACACCAAACTGGCCCAATAAGTTAAGATTCCTTAAACCTTTACATGATCTATTTAATACTTTAATTTGACTGTGCTTTCTTTGTTAATGGTATCACTTGGGATATGCAATGAAAGCTCTTCCACAAGAGCTGCAATGGAAAAGCCTTAGTTTGAGACAACACATGCCTGCCTCAGGGGTTACAAGACAAATCAATCTATTTTTCTCCTTTCCTCCAAGGGTAATTGGCCTTTAAAATTACAGAGGAAAATAGGCCTTCATGTCAGTACAATGCAGGCACATATACAGTCATTTTCCATTTATTTTTCAGTTTGAATTCTCAGTTGAGAACTAAACTTATAAAGGTGGTAAAATAAAAGAAGATGAAAAGACACGATTGCATCAGTTCAAATCCTCCCCAATAACAAGCAGCACTGTGACTAGCATTTGAGTCTGGAATTTACTGAAACCTGCTACGAATAGCTGTCACTTTCCTAGTCAGTATTTTTTTACTCTTGTTTATGATAAAATTTACTTGAATTTTTGTGAGGGTCTGTACCACTGTCATTCATGGAAAATTGTCACAGAATTTAGTTAAACTGAGAAGTTATAATTATTGCTTCATTTCCTATACAATCTCAAAAAGTAATACTGATTTTTACCTCATACTTATGAAGTTGCCTTTTTCAAGCAGCAATCATGGCTATGACTATCCCTACAATCCTTATGCTATGTTATGTACTACACACACGATCATGTATAAACTCAAGAGTTTCAGACTTTGAACACTGTAGAAATAAATACAGTAAATTTTAACTTGAATAGTAAATTGTTTCAAAGCAGTGCAACTCAGATGATAGCCTTCACACATTTTGATTGCTAGTAAATGTGATTTGTAAAGCAGTACTTATATCATACCTCTAGTAAGAAATTTTCATGCCAAGTATTTTCTAGTGCATAAAGATGAGTAATCAGCTAAACTACAACTGATAGAGAATACCACGAAAGTTGAAAAAAGTAAAAATAATTAAAGTCTTTCAAAATAAGTACTAAAATTCCCTTGAAACAGAGTATTGAAAGTGTACCATTCAACCTTCAATGTGAACTTGCTCTCTGGGAGTGTGTATACAGGTGTAAAGGCAATTATTATATTTGATATCTGAATGAATTCAGGTTCCCATTAGAGCCTGAATGCTTCAATGACCCTATTCTTTTCCTTCCAGTGCTCCCAGACTTGATCAACTTAATTATTCTGACTAGTGAAACATTTAGGACACGAACGTATGATTTGTTTTAAAACAAATGAGACAACTGAAAGTACTTCATAAAACAACTCAAAAAAAAAAAAAAGAACAAGAACAAGATTTGTGATGTGATGTGATGTGTCAAAGTCTGGAAGAAGATCAGGTCTAAGTAACAGAAACAAAGAAAAATAGACCCACAGCAATAAAACCACATTTATTTAGATGTCTTCTCCTGAACTTCTAATTTGTAACCTTTATTGCATCTCATGTACAGTGGAAAAGATATATCTGATGAATCAGAAGATAAAACAGATTTTAGAGAGTATAAACTAAGTCTGCTACAATAAAGAAAAAAGCTCAAACGTCAGAACACAGAGAATGTGTCTCTACTTTCATGACTGCATGCATACTTTTAGCAGTTGTGCAAAAGTGAAATTAGTTCCTCTAACAAAAAACATTTCAAGTCAGACAGGATAGATTTGCTAATGTAAAAGATGTGTTACTCTATTTTAACTGTACCTATTACCTTACTCTTAAGGAAAAGTGTGCAACTTTGCAAAAATATGTACTCACAGTTTAAACATATTTGGTCTGATGCTAATAAATCATTCTCTTTATAAATAATGTCATTTAAAATGGCTTCCAAAATGTCCTGTTCCCAACTACCCTTTAACACTACTGCTCTTACAATTTGTATTTGCTTTGAAAGTAAGCTGACTGTAAGGTTATGAACAGGACAAAGAAAGACAGTAATAGGTTCTGAACTTTAAGTATACAAGCAGCTGTAAAGTTAGCATCTTCTCAACCAAATGCATTTGTCCTTAAAAAGAATCAAACTGACATCAAAGTGGTCCCGTTGCCCCTTGCCTCCTTTCACTAATGATATGTAATGGCTGCTGAGCCTGCAATAAACGTGTTTATGTCCAGCTAGATTGCCATCATTTTACAATCTAATCTGATACTTTTAAGAGAGAAGAAAGTCGCGAGAGACCAGCAGCAGCTTGTGCTGAAGGCATTTCTTGACATCAGCCTTCACTTCGCACTTCAAATGGAAGTATTCGATTTGACAAAACATACAGAAAGTCAAGAGAGAAGGCTCTTCACCTCTTCTCAAAAATTGCCTGATAGAAGTCAATACCAATTCTGTTACAATCTTACAATCAAAATCTGACAGATTCAAGTCAAAGGGGAATCTTTCTAGCTATTCCTTACAATATTTTATTGAAGAGTGGCACAAAACTGTGTTTGACTCTGTAAGATCGCCCCTACTCCCACTTCTTATTTTTATGCATTAGCAGTTTAAATACTGGAAGTTTCATTTTGCATGCATAGATGCTTTATTCTTTGCATAGAACATGAAAGTAACAACTCAAAGATAGGGAAAAATGAGAAATCTCTCTTTTCTGTAGAGAAATTGCTTTCAAAACAGGAGTTGGATGATACTCCTGAAAAGCAAGTAGTTTCTGCTGTTTGATGTAAGCTGGCTACTTAAGCTTTTCTCCATACCCAGAAAACTGACAGTCTTAGTCAGAAGCAAACAATTTTGGGGTAGCCAGCAAAAGCCCATCTCCTGTATTTTTTTATGTGTCAGAAACAAATTCCCTTGAGAGAGATATATACATATATATATATTAAAAAAAAGTTCTACCAATAATTTTCAGCCTACATGTAAAATGAAATATTTTAAATAATACAATAAAGGCAGACTATTCATATTTTTTGATTAAATAAAATATCAGCATTTTTTATTCATGGCTAGGTTAACATTTACAATTCAGCATTTTGCAATATTTAAATGGAATTGAATATGCTATGAGAAAACTTTAAACTACATCACTCCTGTATGACTGGCTGGCACAGGCTATAGTCTTCTGTGCCCATCTGCATCTTCATTGTCTAACAGAAAAGAAAAGCTCCTGTCTGAGCCTGGCAAGATGATCTCATCACTACCTGTTACTTCTCTATACAACCCAACTGAGAATAACTAGATACTGCATGTGACTTTTACTATAAATTATTTGCAGCAAAGGCATATGCAGGTTATGTGAAACTGTTGCTTATTAAAAAAATTCATACACGAAAGTAAATTAGACTATACATGTCATAATCTGAGGTATACCACAATCACTTTTAGGAACTTAGGAGTCTAATTTCTGTCCTGGCTGAGTAGAGAATTCCCTTATGATTCAAAGTGAGACTTGGATGCTAACATAAGGCAGTATTTGGTCTTTTGATTGAGCACTGGAACAGCCCAGAGAGGTTGTGGAGTCTCCTTCTCCGGAGGCTTCCAAAACCTGCCTGGATGTGTTCCTGCATGATCTGACCTAGGTGGACCTGCTTTAGCAGGTGGGTTGGACTAGATGATCTTTAGAGGTCCCTTCCAACCCCTGCCACTCTCTGATTCTGTGAGATATATAAACCTATAAAAGCAGTTAATGCTGTGAAAGCATAACAAGTTTTTGTTAAAGAGCTCAAAATAGTTTTTATTTATTGATACTTGTGTCAGAGGATTGTCATTTTCTAAGGCTTCCTGTGTTACTTTAGTATCAACTCTCTCAGACTAGTGGAAATCAAAAAATTAAGTGGAATCTGATCACTCCATAATCCTGATCCAGCAAAATCTGACAGTGGATCCCTTCTTTGTCAATACTTCTCCTTCTAACACAACAACAAGAACCTCAAAGGAAGGTCATACACTAAAATGTTGACTCTGACTACCTAACTTAACATCTGCTTAGAAAAAAAAAAAGCTATTACATAAATACAGATACAATTATTCCAGAGACCAAATACCTATAACTTCTGAGGTCAAGCTTTTCTGCCTTTCCCAGATGCATAACCACAAATCCTTCCCTTACTAAACAATGAGCTGTGACAGAGCCAATAGCCTGTATTATGCATTACGAAGAGGGCTGTAAAACGTTATAATCTATATTAAAAGTACGACCAGGTATGGCTAGATAAGACACTGAAGGATACATTCTGTTAGCAAGAAGAATATGCAGCAAGTTCTCAATGCAAGTTCCAGAAGTTTTAAATGACAATTTCACTTTCTTTTAAAAAAATATAAACAATATAGAGCCAAAATGAAACTATGTCTTCTAACTGACTGAGATTTAATTATCCCATTGTTTCTACCAAAAATGCTCTTGAGGTCTCCAATTAAGAGATGATAACTTATTATAACCCACAAGTGTTGCACTCTCTGGACAAATGTCAAAAATGGAAAGTTAATTGGCATCTTTCAACTTGCAAGCAATGCCAAGGTTAACATTAATTGTCATTGGTTTTGTCAGGTAGTGATATAACCTTAACATGGCTTACACATTTTGTTAAATACTTGTATACTGTCTTTTAAGCCCTTTTATTTGAAATTATCTTACACTGCAATTCAAAGCTAGGTAACAGATGAATAAATTAAACAAGAAGTATTTTTCCAAGAGGTTTTAACTAGTATTTTGATTAAAAAATGACTATGCCAATGTCAACATTCATAAATATAACAAAAACATTTTTACATACATAAATGTTAATAAAGCAAAAGGACAGTAAAATGCAGACTACATCAGAAAATTAGTCCTTCCTTCACCACTTAAGGCATGATCTTTTCAATAACATACCAATCCAAAAACTTTCTGGCAATCGTCTATAGTCTTCTCTCCTGGAGATTTCTCTCTGCTCCTTTTGACGTTATACATAAGTTTATCTAATTATCTAACCTTAATTATAATAATATAGGATGCTGTTTATAGCCACCTACCAGTCTGCTGACTTTGTAGGTAACAAAGACAACCATAAGGAATCCTGTATTTTACCTTTTTGTTTAGCTAATGGACAGCCACTAGATGTTTTTGTCATTTATTTATCCTTCTATCAGAAAGAATCTGAAGTGCAACATAAAACAAAGGACTGGTTAAGTACGTTCCTTCATCTGATAACACTACAGGAGAATATGATTTCCCAGGACTGTACTTTCTTGGCTCCAGCAGCAATGAAACAGGGAAGAAAAAAAGTACCCTCTACTTCACTAGCACCAATGACAAGGTAAGCCTCATTTTCCTGTCTGATCCAATCTCTACTCACATTCTCAGCCTTTCTCAGAACAGAATATAAACCATAACTATTACACAGACTCTTCAAAACTTTTTGGTGTCCTCTCCACAGTGAACCCACTCTACTCATACATCTGGTTTTGCTTTAATTTGTTTGTGAATCAGCTTCAGTTTCACCTGCTTTTCCCGCTCACCTTTTTCAGAACATAGCTATATAGCCTTTCTTCCAAAACACTCGATTGGTATCCACAGTATTAGGTAAGCATCCTATCATTCCCCATTATGCTCCAAATTGTGAACAAAAGAAGACAGTCACACAGCCTCTTTTTATCTATCCTGATGCAGTGGGACTAAACCAGCCCAATTCCTCAGCTCAGGTGGTGTCTGTGAATGCAAAGCTTGAAGTGAATGTATTCATATTCACTTGGGCTGGATGGGAAGCAGTAATGCCACCTTATAAAAAGACACTTAGGAAGATTTTGGAATTTAAATTCTGTTCTTCACCTTTTCTAAGCTAAAGCAGCAGAAGGGAAGGATAGGGCAAGGGCAGCTCGGCTCTTCATAAGCAGAAGATGCTCAGCACAGGTCACTGCTCAGAGTGCTGAAAAATGAGCAGGTAATTCAGGGACAAATCTTGGCCTTAAGCATCTTCTGAACATAGCAGACTTGATTTGCTAATAAGGGTGAGGGTTCTCAGGTAATCTTTTCACGGTCAGATGGCAGAAAGTTTAGAATGCCACATCTCCTCTTAGATGCCTTCTTGCCTTGAAAATATTTTCTGCCACAACACAAACATTATCTTTCCTTTTTTTTTTTGCTTTTAGAAACCTAGTTTTCAGTACCACTCTCCAAAACTAGTTTTACCATACAAACAAGGAAATTACTAATTTAGGTGGAAGAAAGTCAAGAGCTTCTGAGGTGGGACAGAGTAGGAACTTACAGATTTCGCTGCCAGATAAAGTGATTAGGAAAATACATTCTTAATGCCACTAAAATAATATTAATCCATCAGATAATTTTTGCTGAAAGCTGGTAATGTCCTTTAGAATTACATTTTCATATATTTAAACAGTTTTAACTCCAAGTTTTCTTCAATTTCATCTGAGGGAATATTTTTCATGCTTGAACTAGTTTCATCTTTACAAATAACAAAGTCAGTGTGTTAATGGTTTACACCTATTGGTGACTGACAAGGTACTGCAGCCTTTTAACTATCACACCTCTTCCTTGTATCTTCATATAACTTCTAAAGCCAAAGAACTCTGGTTGCTTTTAAAGCCAAAGCAATGAAAATCATGAGCAGCTTGTCCATTGTCCTCCAGGAGCAGAGGGAATCAAATTTCAGAGCATGCAATGCAAAGTTGATTTTGTTGAATTAAACTTTTGATCAAAGGACACGTTAACTTTTTTATATTCTCTTTAACTAGATGTTCTAGACACCACTTTCTACAAAACATATCTGAGACTTTGCTGAACACTGATGAAAATTCTTGTTGATGTCCGAGTACTTGCCTTACACTAGATAACAAGGAAACACAAATGAACACTTAAAGAACAAATGACATCTTTGAGCCTCTTCATTAGCTGTTTATTATTTAAAAAAAATCCCAATTAGTAAACTTCTCCAATTTTCAATCTAATATTTGAATAGAAAACAGCAAGAAAAACAATAACGAACAAAAAAGAGCCCGCATTTCAGCTTAAAAACTTAAATTGGAAGTTATCTAGCCTTTGGATAAAGAAAGCCATCTCTACATATTTTTTTTTTGTAAGAATGAGAACTTTAACAAAAAAAAAATATGAAAATTAAATCTGTGATTTTGGAACATCCTACTCAGCAGTAATGAAAAGGTAAACTGTAAATTAAAAACTTTCAAAAGATTTAAATTTGCTACAGTGGTTTTTTTCACGAAGTGTGCAAAGCTTGATATTCCAAGTGTTCTACTGACTGCAGTTTAAGGGAAATAATTATTTCATAAAATGAATTTAAATTCTTTTTGAATAACACAGATGCATGAACAGTAAAAGAGAATCAAAGTGCTAACTGCAAATTGATTTATTGCATTTGGTTTGAGTTATAGCTCAAAAACAAGTTACAGTTCAAAAACAAGCCTTATGTACTTGAAGTCCAGCACAGCATGAGACAGCCGTAATGTCTGCAAAGTCCAGTGGGAAAGATTAGTAAATGTCACAATACCTTCAGGGCACAGTAGATCCTTAAAATAGGTAATGATTCAAGAGTTTAAGCAGGAAAAGTACAGCAGGATGCCTTGAAAAAAAAATCTGCATCAGGCTGAAAGGTCTACTAAACTTAAGCTTAATGATGAGCAAACAAAGGTCACTGCATTGCCATCAGTGTATGTTCAGTTACAGCCCTTTGATGTGACTGATACAATCATTTATCAATCCAGCAAAAGAACTATTAAAACAGTTCAAGTCACACAAAACATCTTACAAAAAGATTGTTTCTTTTTCTTCTGTGTTATCACACACTTGTAAGATCTCATAGAACAGACTTTATTAATGTGAAAAGTCTTTTATATGCTTTAAAGTAAGTTTATATGTTTATAGACATGTATGTGGACACATTTTATCACTTAGATAAACAATAGATTGTCTTTTACAATGAAAAATCTCACTGGAAAAAATCATATAGCAGTTAATCTAAATAGTTGATATCAAAAACTTCTGATTTTTCTTTACCACATGTGTAATAAGTATCTGGTCAATGTCTGGAAATTCATAAGCTTTTTAATAACCTAGTAAAAAATGGTTATCATGCGTATGACTGTTCATACACGGTCCTTTCAACATTGATTAGCATACAAAAACAGTTATGACTTTGCAGTTTAAAGACACTATCAGCAAATCATTTTCCAAGTAGTTGTAAATTCTAATTCTTCTTTAAAAAAATTCTTATAGTAGGGCACCTCAAAAATGTTTGCTATTTGAAAACTGAAAACTATAGGTCAGTTTAAGGTAGATCCTGTAACATTAACCACATGGTCCCATGCCTTAGCATCCTTACAGGAACAAAATGACAGCAAAAAACTACTAGTTTTGTTCAACTTGAAAAAGGAGGTCTACATAACAACACACAAATAACCCACAAGGAGACAACCAAAAACCAGGAAAATTGTTAAAAATGTTAAGGAACAGACTCTTCTCCTAGAGGTAGCGTGAAGAATGCTTCAACATACTCTGTTCAGAAATACACAGCAGACAAACCAAATAACAATGGTTAAGCTCAAGACGGACGCAGGAAAAAAGACATGTATGATTATGCAGTGGGATACAGGCAGTTATAAACAGGCAGATATCCTTCCAAACACTCTTGTCTAAAGTAATGAAACAAAAGAGCATGATCTTTGCATCATGACCCCAGTACTAGGTATTACACATGCACACAGGACAACATAAAAAAATTTACAAACATGAAACCAAACCCTAGTAAGGAATATTATTGCCATTAGAATTTCCACTACAATATATGAGCAAGGGCAAGAGTATAAAGGTTTTTTAAAAACTCCCATCTAAGTAGTGCTGAACATGTCACTAAGTATCTCTTAAAAATTCAAGGTCAAATATAGAGTCAGTATTTAAGCAAACTACTTAGCCCCAGATCTTCTCAGTTTAATCCTAGCAGTTTAGCCAGCAGTTAAGCTGTTTTTCCTTCTTTCACTCTGAAAACGGCTTAATCATCTAGTTTGGCTTTATGCAATTAAAAAAATCTTCCCATTTGCAATTGACAACTGATACAACTAAACATTAATTCTTACCCTAAAGAATTTATATTTAATCTATAACACTAATATTGGCCATATGAAGATAATGCACTAAAATTACCCATTTTTACATCTCTAGTCTCTTGCCTTTGCAAAATTTACTTTGTATACAAAACCTCAAACTAATCCATATCATACAGCCTCTCTATTTCTTCCTTCTGAAGGGAAGAAAATTTATTTTCTTAATACATTCTGTTCTGCTTTTTCTTTCAGATAACCTATGAGAAGACTGTTCCCATGAACTACAAAGAAGGTAAAGGAATTGGGCTTGTTTGCTCTTGTGAAGACAAGAGCTAAGAAGGGATCTAACAGTAACTCTCAGCTGCCTGAAGGTGAATCTCAAAATCTGACTTAAATACTTCTTGTTTGTGGCAGAAGGTAAAACAAGAGGCAGCAAGTAAACCCTGAAGCTGAAATGTTAGGAAACAAAAATTCAACACTAGGAATGCAGGGCAGCACTACATGGGTTACCCAGGAGGTTATGCAGGTTTTAAGGACTTTGTTTGACAGTGGCTCTTTACTACTGTCTGACGACTGAGTGATAAGACATGGTAGACCTAGGACTCAGGATAGCTGCCTGATAAAATTCTGACTGCACAAAACTACCACTAATGCTTCAGAATTTAACAGATGAAAATATTATTACCAACATATTCATAACTACAACCACCATAGGCAGGTATGATGGAAGCCACAACACAGGCATTTAGAAAGTGCTGCTATATATATGTTGTAGGAGTCTTGTGGTTTTGGTTATATTTATTCCACAGTATTTTATGACAATGCACCCATGGTGTACAGGCTGGCCACATCCTAGTCGCAGGTGCATTCCTCAGCAAAGTACCTACTCATTTTATTTGAGGTACCCAGTAGAGAATATGCCAGGTCACGACTGGCTTGTGTGTCTGGATTTCCTTCCAAATTGCCGGGAGGAACGCTATGCATCAGGATGCAGATGCAGTGAACACGTGGCCCAAGATTCTTGAATATGCCATCAAACATCTGTCCATCCCACAGACACAGTCAAAGGGACTTCAGTCAGCAATGTAAGGTGAAAAAGCCTCCTTGGATTAGGTAAAAATAAATAAATGAAAAGCTTTTGAGATTGTCTCACATCATCTGCTGCTAAATGTCCAGAGAGTTGCAAGAATAATACAAAGGGATGGGGTGGGACAGAACAATGGAAGACTGAGAAAACTTAGATCTTCTTCAATTTGATTATGCTTAGACTTCTGAGAGATTTCACCAGAGAAACATGATACCAACAGAATCTACTCTGTAACAGCAAAGGTTAAGAATACACCAAGACAACAGAAAACTTTGATAAATTCTTGAGATGTCACTGAGATTGCTGAATTTTGTGTACCACAAGAAAAAAGGCATTTAACTGAGAAAAGAGTCAGAAAAAGAAATGTGTAAGTTGAAAGAAACCAAAGGGGAAAAAAAAAAAACCCAAATAAGCTCTGACTGCTTTGTGAAACACCAAGAGAAATCAGATTTCTGATATCGATATGGGGTTTGGGTGTGATGGGTTTTTTTGGTGGCTTTTTATATCCTTATAGCAAAGACTGTATCTGTAAGGACAGGAGCCATTGACAGATGTTTCTCCAGTGTTCATTTTCTGAAAACATGAAGCACAAACAATTTCAGCTTTGCTAAATATATGACATATAGTAAGGCTAGTTAAAAAAAAAAAAAAAGAAATAGTAAAGAAAATATTATTTGGTCTAAAATTGTAATGATAATCTTTCCAATTCTGCTTTGAATTGTGGCATAACTTTCACTCACCATGGAAAACTACATCTGCCAAGAAAGGCCTTCTTCAGGCTAGAGTTATGGTCTAAACATACCTGGAGAGGAAATACCAAAAGGTACAAAAGAGTAATATGTTCGCAAATGCCCACAAAGTTTGAATATACTTGGCTGCTGAAGTCAAAACCCTAACAAATCCTGTCTGGAATACAAACCAACCCATTTCAGGTAGAAGTGCATCAAATTCTTTTCCTCCCACATAAATAATATCTATCTAGTAAGATTTTGTGCTATTTGAAAGACATAATGGGAAAAAAACATTCAAACTAATAAAATACTGTTAAAAATAATATTTACACTTTCTAGAATAAAAGATATTTTATATACAAAAATTATGCATTGTCAAGAGGAAAGCAGAATAAATTACATTAACTTTTATAATAGTGAGAAGTGTCTTGACCTTCTGACTAAATGTTTTCCCATAGCTTCTTGTAAATCTGCTTGTCATTCTCATAAGGATTAACTTCCTCTGTTATTAGATCTAGCATTTAAAATAATTATTCAGATTTAATTGCCAACACACCTTGGTTTTTTGAAGCTGGACTTCAGAAGCTAAGACATGATTCAGATTTGCAAAACTTGGGAGCACTGGTGGCTGAATATTGTATCCTCCAGCTCAGTGTAAACATAGAAGGAACAACACAAAATACGCAAGTAATTTTATTTAAAGGACAGATGGGATGACATAAGGGTTCATGACACTGTAGAGACCCCAAGCCTAAAGCTATAATAAAGACATGCAAAATATGTACTATACATGTACATTTATGATGTATGCACTATATGTATACTATGTGTATATGAATATTTACATGTTTGGGATTTGGGGAAGCTGATGAAAAATCTATAACAGTTAAAAAAATAAGTTAATTAAAGAGTAAGAAATAAAGCTCATGAAAACATTTTCATACAGCTTCAAGCAGGACATTAAATGGTGTGCAGCAGCATATACAAGTTAAAGAAAGAAAGAGAATAAAGCCAGGGGACAATAAAAACACTTCCCCTATGTTGTAAATTTAAGACCATGCTACCTGATGGATGAACACACTGTGTCAACAAGAGTAGTCTGGCATGTCACTACTAGAGGATATAAGGCGTGTGAATGGCTCTATATTCACTGGTACCTCAGACAAAAAAAATCAAAACATGAAACACTACAAAAATCTCCTAAATGTTTGCCGCATAATTGATTTTTCTCTCATGTAGTTTCATGTAAGGCAGTATCAGAATATTAAAGTCCTTCCTTTATCTTTCCCTCAAAATAAAGTTGATCAATTCACCTAAAAAACAATTCTTATTTTATTTTACTGAATTTATTTTAAGATAGCATTATATATAATCTACAAGGCTACATCAATTCTTTGCTAGAACTTGTATGAAAAGATGTTCTAAACACAGGACACTCAAGTAGTGATCCCTACCCAAAATCATATACATTTTAATCCAGTAGAGGGGGAAGGGGGAAACATTAAAATGCAAAGAAGGGCTTACGAATTGAATTTATTTTTTATCTATCAGTCTAAGTTGAAACATGAATAACTGATTTAACACTGAAATGGTATTCAAATATTTGACTCCAATCCCCTATTGCTGCTAAATTCATTCAGAACTCAAGATTATAAATTCTTCCTGACAGAAAATCAAGATTTAATGATCATCTCATAACCCCTAGGAATTACACAGTAAATTTAGATGACAATTCAAGCAAAATAAAATGATTCTGCATATATAAAAAAAACTTATGCAGAATGTCTCTTTAGGCATTTCCTTTGGGGCACTAATTTTTTAAAAAACACAGGGTAAAAAAGTATGTCTTGATATATATAGCAAAGTTTAGAAGCAACAAGGGGACCTTTATTAATACCTGTGAACCTTTTATTGTGCTACCCTCTACAACAGAGAAGCCTCAAGTACAACTTCCTGTGATAGGAAAATGTATGAAAGAATTTTAACCCGATGCCCTTGTTGCAATAATAATACCTAAAGACAACGTTGCTTTCAAGATCAAGCTGTCTAGTCACCAAGGCATACTAGGCCAAAAATGTTAAAATAATCTGATCTGTACACATTTATAGATAAACTGATTTCTTAGTCAAAACTATATGCTGTAAATTATTTTTAGGTAGTTTTTTAGCTTTCAGGTCATGTCCGCGGGGAACTAATATTAGAACTAACTCTGGTGTGAAAAATGGAGATGCAGAAACTGTACAGTCTGTGCATTGATTTTTCTTTTTTTTTTTTTTTTTGCCCCAGAGTTCTCTTTGCCAGCAGAAACACTTTAAAACAAAGCACAAGCCAATGACAATCTATTTATATATGACTGTGTTCATTTTTTACTTTGTATATTGTTTAATGATTTTTATACTTCAAAGCATTAAAAGTGTATCTCTCCAACATGTTCCCTTGCTGCAAAGTTACTATAAACACAAAAAATTCAAGCAGGGCAGCATTCTGTCTAGCACTGAGTAAAAAAAAAAATACACCAGAAAATTTAAGAGTCAAAATAAGCTCTAAAAGCAGTTCTAGCACATTCTGATTGTGATAAAAAATCCTGACAGATGCTTCTCTGAAATGCTTCAGTTGTGCAAACTTAAAACAGGATTTAGAGGTTCCCATTTGTGAAAAAAACTCTAGGTAATGCCACATCTCTTTGTTTTACCCAGATAATTTCAGCAATAGATGTCAAAAGGAAGAGAGCGGGGTGGGAGCATGCCCTGCTTTGTAACTGAGTCATGTTTTGTGGAAGGACACTAAAACAGCTGAGAAACCTTCCCCGATCTCAGGTAATAGAAGTGGTAACGAAACCTTAATTGCTTCAACAAAATCCACAGCAAAATCCCAAGATTTTGCTTTCTATAAAATCTAAGGCCTATCAATGTGAAGTAGAAAGTTTTATAAGACACAGTTTGAGGGTTTTTTGACAAAGGATTTGAGAGATCTTCTTCACATCTGCAGAAATGAGGGGTGAAAGAAGAAAGTCAAGAAAAACGTTTCATTTTTCCTTACTTACTGCAATTCTCACTCCTTTAGCATTTTTGCCACGTCATCAAGTATTTCATCTAAATGTAGTCTTATTTTTAACAGTATGCTTATGACATTGTCAAAGGGCTTTAATATATTTCTATCACACTCTTCACACATTTAAATCTTGCATTTAATCCATATATTTTTTTGATCTGTATACAGTTCTTGATTTTGTATACATAACTGGTTTTAAGTGGATTGTAGAATACAGAGCAATTTAAAGAGAAAAGCTTCTTTGAGTTGTCCTTCATGTAACTTTATGTGACTTCAAGGCTCCTTAGTGATGCCATTCTTATCTACAAAATCTATTTCTTTGCTATTTTAAATATGAAACTTAAAAGGCACACTGAAAAGTGCTGAATTTCTTAAATGGAGTACAAAGAATGGGGGACTTGCAGGAAGTAATTAACTATCCCTTGCCTTTAAACCACTCCCTTTCTACTTTCCCATTCTGCTTTATCAATTTGAAAAGAGAGTGGAAGAAAGAAGCTTTAAAAGTAGCCATAGTAATGATAAAAAAGTCACCCACAATGAAAAAAGAATGACTAAAAAAATTTCTTCTTCAATGTGTCAATACCTTTTTCCCCTCACGTAGGGCTTAAAATAGAAGCAAGAAAAGCAGAATAAAAGCTGTTTTAAAAATCCATTTGTTTTGGTTTTGTGTTTTTTTATTTGGGTTTTAGGTAGGTTTTTTGATGAGAATGCATTTTAGCATTACATGCACTTGACCTAATCCTAAGAGTTTCCACTGAAACTTCCTCTTCCCACTCCCATCACCAAACATTCTGAATTGGATTACATCATTTCAATGAACATCGAGCATGGGATTGAAACACAAACAGAATTTGGGCAGAAATTCCCACAAAAGCTGATATAACAAAATGTCAACCAACAAACTCCCAACAGAAAATGTTTTAGACTAATAATTTGAATATATTTGCATACTAATGAAGTACTCCTTTAAGAATAATTACAAAAAGCATAGAGATTATATATTTATAAAAAAGATCAGCATTACTGTATATTACTTCTGATTAAGGAGACAGATCTTCTTAGATACATTTTAGAAAGGAAAGGCTGATGCTGGTGAACTTTTGAAAGGAACACAATTTTGTTCCTAAATAACACAATAATAAGTTTAAATGCCTGAGTCATATGACAGATTTCAGCAAAACCAGCAACCTTCTGTATATGCACTTAGCCATAAATTCCTAATCATTTTGTCAGTGAAGTTCTTGCTACTTTTCTCTATGAACTCCTCAATCTCCAAAGCATTTTATTTGTTCACAAATCTACAAAATGTAAGGTCATTACTTTATCTGTAGAGCCTTCCTCTAGGATACCTGAACAACTGGAATGCATACTCCCATACAACTGTCTAGTACACTTGTGTTTGGCATACAGTGTTGATATAAGGTGTACACATTTCCCTAAAGTTTTTATACAGAGAAACTCAACATTACATATAGAAATCTAAATAAATGTTGGTTTAAGTTAATCTTTCTCCTTTTATGTAGAGAGAATGAGGGAAGAGAGGGTGAGGCATTAAAAGTGAATGATACAAGGATACAGCTGAAGTGCAGGCTGCATTAAATAGAAGTAAACAACTAGGAAGTACTTGGGAAGCTTAGAGAGGAATATAAAAATACATGGAAGCTGAAAGACACAGTGAAATCCACCTATAAAAGTAAACAAATTTATGACACTCTACAGTCACAGAACTTGATTTCAGTAATGCTACTGGATGGCAACCTGAGTTCCTAGGAAAAAAACATCAGTTGTAAGACTTAAAATTTTTTTGACATTTTTAATACAGCTTCTTATACCATCAGTGTGAGTAAGAAAAGACAGGCAAAAATATAAAGACAGGAAGTGGCAACACATGTAAAAAAACCCCTGATATATAGGTTACAGTGAACACAGAGAAATAAATGCAAGTATTTGTTTTAAAGAATGTAGTTGTCTTTGCTACTCGATAGTATTAAACAGGTATCATTTGGTCATCAAGGAATAACTTGCCTCAGTAGTATTTTCCTTTCATAAAGAGTAAATCTTAAACATTATAGAAGGCAGTGGATAAACTTAAACAATCAAAACTTAATATTTACTGAAAAGGAAAATCAGATATTTGCTTGAAGCATTTTAAAAAATGCTGCTTTCCTCCTACACTCTTTCTATATACAAACACCAAACTACACACATCAGGAAAAATATTTTTGGCTGACCTCATATGTCCATCTTCTATATCTTTATTTTGAATAACATCAAAGTTTATGCCAATTTTAAGTGTTAGATGATGATGTTTTTGCCTGCAATCTACTTTCAGGTACACAGTGTAATGTGTTTTATTTAAATGTGATGATATACAGAGTACATATGTTAAAAACTTCATGCAGTAAACCTCAGCTTTTATGCAGGTGTTCTGCATAGATTCATGAACCCAGTCAGATTTTGGACAAGAAACTTCATATGAAAGATGCTTTAAAAATCTTCGATACTTTCCCAATTTCAGCATATAAATCTTGCTTTAAGCTAAAATTGCTAGCGGTTCATGTGAAACTGTAAGAAAATGAGAAGAAAATAAGTTTTGATACTTATTGTACATTTTGGCAGCTGCTCAGGAGAGCAGTGCTTAATCCACCCCTATCTCATGGGGATATAGGTAGGAGAAGAACCTTTATTTTCTGCATAAAGCGTTAAGAGGATCTGTACTGCTGTCTTTGTTGGGAAACAGCTTGCCTTACAGCTCTCTTAAACCATAAGAACCACAGTCCTGCTCCTAGAGAGCTTTAACCTTTTCAGGCCAAACACTTACTACCCTCCCAGCTTTCCTCCTTTCTCCCTGAAAGAATTACTGTCTGCAATTTTAAACGCCAAAGTTGTAACATAAAAAATTACAGATGCTGGCATTTCTGGAATTGATGTAATTGCTGTCTTGCATGTAGTAAATATAAATGATAATGATAAATGATGCTAACAATTGTGCTATTATGGTTGAAAACTAACTACACATGCAAAACTTCCCTTTAGATTAACATACCCTAAAACCTGCACATTAAGACTGGTCGAAAAATCCTAACATCTTGACAATGCTTACCTTGTACTACTTTTCTATTGAAACTTCCTAGGAAAAAACTCTCCACTTCATGGGCAAAGGCTGAGATCCATATAAAAAAAACATTTCTGTATATGATGACAAAGAAAATATTTAACTCCTTTTTCACTAGGATCTTCTTTTCAATCTCAGTATATGGAAGATGAAATTGCTTGTTTTGAAGATTGTCAATGAAAACTTTGAAGATCTGTAACTCATATTATTAGCTACATTATAGTTCCCAAACACATTCCCTACAATTTCTTCATTAAATTTGAATTCCTATCCCCATTTCCACTTCTGCTGCCCTTTTAGTATCTCCTCTGTTGCGCTGAGATAGCTGTTTTGTATAGTCAGGACCACACATGACTAGACTGTTTGACACAGTCAATCACACACAACATCATCCTGAGATGTCAAAGACCAACAGAGCAGGAATTTCACATTTCAGAAGGCATTAATATTTTATGAAAAGTATTAAGTTAGGGAATCCATTGTTTCCAGATCTGTGATGAAACTGCAGATTCCTATATTTACAGCACTGTATGTATGTATATGTATTTAGACAAATACATACAAAAGTAGAGTTGTTATGTACTCCTAACTCACACTTTTTTTGTTCTGTCAGCCATTATCTCATTGGTAAAAAGCTGACACATACAGCATCATTAAATGATGCTGAAGTGGCTTTTTTTTTTTGAAGTGGCTTCAAACTATAGGCATACACTTTATGCTTCTAATAGCAAATTATATTTGACATTTAATTTAAGAACTAAGTTACTCTAATCTAGAGCTGTACTAAAACAACACTGATAAAGCAATGAAGCTTTCTATAGGAGAAAACCATTTAAAAAAAAATTAAGATAATTTAAGTCATAAGTAATTGAAAATGTAATTTAGAATTCATTATTTTGCGTGCTTAATTACAGTAGAACAGTTCCAAAAAATGATTTAAGAAGCAATAACCTTCTCTCTGGAACATGGTATCAGAGTAAATAATATAATAAAATGCAAATTAATATAAGTATTTGAATGATATAGAAAATATTAAATGTATACCAACGTGTGATCCAGTCCCGACGCTTAAGCATTACACCTGCAAGCATCTGGTAACTTAAAAAACAAAAAAATCTAGACAAATCCACAAACCTTATAATAGGTAGTTCTGCTATCCTTAATTCATCGTAAGGACAAAATGGTTTTATTCAATCATGACCACGCAACTAGTCCACAACTCTTCTTAAGTGGAAAAGAACGTATTTCCTAACCTCATCAGCTGCATAAGACAACTAGGGCAAGGTTTATCTCCATTTTGTATGAATTTTGCACTTATTTCTTCAAAAGGAAAATAGAGGGCACATGTTTAACCAAAACAGCTGATTTTAAACGATAATGAAAAATTCTTTTGCAGCAATTGTGTTCAATCCACCTGCCACTACTTAGCAGCAGAAAAATCCATCACCTTATTCCTCTTGCATAAAGGGCACAGAAGCTAAATGAACTCCTTACCCATGTTACTGAAAATCAAAAGTCTGAATTAACCTAGAATTTTTGCATCCTATCTGTATCTTCTCTCTATCTAACTTCAGCAGATTGGAGGCTTTCCAATAGATACATGGTTGATGTAATTAAATCCTTTGGAATATTTTTGTCTGAAGATCTTTAGAATAATTTAAAGGGTTTTACTGGAGCTGAGTGAAAGAAAACCTGTTATGGATGGGCTACATAAGAAATTCGCTGTGCTGAATTACATGGCTAATTTTAACCAGCTAGCCTTGCACCTGAAGTTGAATCTTCTATTTTGGTAGTGCAAAATGTCTTACTCTGGGATAAAATATTCTCTTGGGCACAGACAATTTTGAAGTCACAATATCATCTTCCCAAGGGTGTGTGTGTCTGCAAAAGAACTGCAGTCTTTGTGTATACTTTAAAGGATCATTTCATGATAGATTATACCTGACAGTACTTAGCAAAAATGTCACGTATCACAAATATTGGCCAACAATGTGCAGTGCAAAGGCTGCAAATGTCAGTATAATATTAGTGGTACCACAACACTAAACCACAGTATCAGAAACATTTGCAGAGACACTGTCATCATATCACGTCCAGTGCACAGTACTGCTTTCAAGATAAGTTTATTAGGATGTCTTTAAATACTTTGTTTTAAAAAACATAAATTCCATGTTCTTGTCTATTTCCATTTGTAAGTAATCCAGCGAGGAGTTGTGGAAGTTGAGATGCCTGTGGGTTTTGCTATGGTAAGTCACCTTGACTCTATCGCCACATTTCTGCTCAAAGCAGGAAGCAAGCACTGTGCAACATAGCAGCCAAACAACCAGGCTTGTCTCTCGTTGCATTCAGATTGGTCTTTTTTACCTCATTCCCCTAAAATCCTGAAATGTTGTCTTTATTTCAGAATACAGTATTTCATTATGGTCACAAGCATACTTTAAAATATAATTGAAGTTTCATGGAAAAAAGTCAACAAATGTATTTTAATTTACTGATTGTGAGGTTATACTTTTCAAATCAATACTGTCTTAAAGACAACTTGTTGCCCTTTACATAATATGAATTCTATTACAATAAAATGACATTTATCACAAAACCACTATAGCTTTATCTATATAGAAGTACCTTCCAAATTGAACTTCTCAAAGAGAACAACGAAAAATCTGAGAAGTAATTATTTTCCTTTTTTTCTTGGCTGCTGTAACAAACCTTATCTTACTATTGAAAAATGTTATGAATTAATTGGGAGAAATTTGTTTCTTCCAGAGTGGGTGACAAGCATTTGGTTGGTCACTGGTTATTGCAGATCTTGAAAGGCATTACTTCTTTATATTTAGACTTATGGTCCAATGGAATTACGGTGTTTTAGAATATGTTATGCAATGAAGAGATATTATTTCAGAGCAAAATACATGGAAGGGTGAATCAGTAAAATGTTATTTTGGCTGTTTCTAAACTTTGGAGAAAATGGAGAGTGACAAATCAGCACTATCAGCAGAGTGAACTGACTTAAAATTGTCCTTTGCCATTTATAAAAATCACTTAGCTATGTTTGTGGGAGAAAATTACAGTTTATGACCTGAGATATGAACAACTATTATTAATTGCTCTCAACAAAGAAGCTTCAAGTTTATATGGATAAACCTCAAGTTTTTCAGATACAAATATGTGACTGTAAACACAAGATAATTAACAGTAATTAAAGGTATCTCTAAAGACTAACTCAAAACAGCTAGCAGTCCACTACTGCTAACCTTGATACAGGAATTCAAGTATCAGAATTTAAAATAGCAGAACTATACTTGCTAGCCATGAAAAGAAAACACATCTGGGATGACAAAAATGCAAGGCTGTGTGGTATAGCTGCATGTGAGAACTATTTAATCAAACAGTTACATGTTTCTTGGAATAAACAGGGTTATGACAACAAATAAATTCTTTTAGCACTATAGCTCTAGAAACAAACATCCAATAAAAAAAGAATTCTTTTATCATCTCTACTGAAAAGTATCATTAGCTTTGAGTTGTCTGATTTGGCTCTTTTTCATTACTGTTTATTAGTATTTCATATGTATATTATTCAATAGAGATTTAGAAAGAAAATATTGGATAACAAACAAAAATGTGACTGCATGTTCTGATCCTGAAAATAGGATGACTTACTGCTATGGAAACTCCATTCCACAGAAAATACTGATTGCATTTTGTGAGCTCTTGTATCCCTCACCTTATCAATAAAAGAACTGAAGATAAAATTGAAATATAGAATGCTTTGCCATTCGCCAAAAAAAAAAGAGTAACAAATTATTCAAAAAATCACTAATTACATGAAAGCTGTGTGAAACAGAAAAACACAACTCTCATGATAAAAGTGTTTTCTTCTGTTAAGACTGCGTGGTTTTCCCCTTGCTATAAAAAGAAATACCTCATAGCTTTTATATTCACCTTCAGAGGGATTTAGTTATATGAAAATGATGATTCTTCCTGCTTTTAAAAGCAGAAAAAAGAAGAAGAAAAACAACTTGTATTAACTCTAAACAAAACACTGTTTCCCTGATGGGAATCCTCAGTACAATCTCACACTGGTACAACTGATGTATAAATACATGATAAGGAAAAGTACATATCTTCAATGTTTCTGCTCTATAAATTGCACAGTAAAAAAAGCAAAGTAGCAACAAGATCCTTTTTGCATAGAAAATGAGAAATAAAGAGAAATCAAACTAATGTTTAAAGAAATAATTACAATTATTCTGATTTTAAACATTTTCATTAAAGCATGACAATCAGAGAGAAAATGGGAAGCAGCATAAATTAACAAACTGATATACTGAAACTAAATATTAGCTTTCTCACACAAATTCCTTGACATTTTGGTTTATTTGTGCATGCACAGTCAGTTTCGAACTAACATCTGCTTCAGGTTAATATAACATTTTTTAGCTTCATTAAATATTTGTGCCAGCAGAAAACTTTTATGCATGTACGTATGTGTCTTCGTAGATATGAACATAAATTGACATATGTATAATATGTACACGGACACATAGTCTCATTTTCTGCACAGTAAAAATTACTTGCATATTTCCATTATAGAGTATCAAGATGAAGCGAATAACACATTATTTTTTGGATGATAAAAAGACGTCGTACTTTTTGAATGATAAAATGTTTTGACATTTACTTTAGAAGTGTTTTACCTCTCACATCTGTAATTTGCACCACAGACAGCTCGTCTAAGATATGTTCTTAACTTTATCAGTCTTGCACACGGAGCATTTTAGTGAGAGATTTATCTGCTATATTCAAATACTGTCTGAGGTACTCTTATATTTAAGATGACATGAAGGATTTCTTCACAATTCCTTGTGAAAGTTGCTACAATCAGGGCAAAAGTACACTGTG
This sequence comes from Colius striatus, assembly GCF_028858725.1. NCBI lineage: Eukaryota > Metazoa > Chordata > Aves > Coliiformes > Coliidae > Colius > Colius striatus. Next base: position 15,776,600 of record NC_084771.1, read on the forward strand.
AAACATGCCAAGGATCATCAGCACTCACTATGATTTTGGGGCCAGATATAACAAAAAAAAAAGGCATTCACCAATCCTAAATAATGAAATTAAAATAAAAGAGACATGAAATTTGCTCCACCACTAGGGTTTTTTTTCTTTTGGATTATCATAAAATTCACAAAAATCTGAACAAAACAATAAATAATTTACTTCATATTTGCCACTGTTCTTAAATATATTTCTGTTACAAACCATGAAGGCTTTCATTAGAAGTCTAACACGATGTTAATTGATAAATATATCTGCACATCTATAGTCAAACTGAACTGCAAATGCAGCTCTCATGTTTGACAAATTCTCACCTTTGGACCATGACATTTCAGCATAGTTGAAATCACAATTGTAATGTGACATTTCAATAGCAATATTTCATTTGTATCTGTAAAAATTAAGCAATGTATAGTAAATGTTTAATATTACCATTAAAATACAGTTTGATAATAAACTTTGTTTCTGTCCTCTAACCAAGAACCCTAGTAGGATCATACTCTTAGAAATAGAGCAATTTTACTTTTGGCAGTTCTGTTTATAAGTTTCTACTGTTTCTAGAACAATGTATTTTTAAAGGGTTAGATGATAAGTACTATCATGGGAATCTTTTGGAGGTTCTTCTCCCTCTCTACTCTGCCCTGGTGAGGCCTCATCTGGAGTCCTGTGTCCAGTTCTGGGCTCCTCAGCTCAAGAGGGACAGGGAACTGCTGGAGAGAGTCCAGCAGAGGGCCACCAAAATGATCAAGGGTATAGAACATCTTTCATACAAGGAAAGGCTGCGGGAACTGGGGCTGTTTAGTCGGGAGAATAAGAGATTGAGGGGTGATCTTATTAACATTTATAAATATCTAAAGGGTGAGTGTCAGGAGGTTGGGACGTCCCTCTTTTCTTGAACTACCATTCAAAGAACTTGACTACCATTCAAAGTCTTACTTTGAGTACGTCTTGCTTTGATATATTTATTGTTTGTAGATAACTATTAGGTTGATTCGCTTTCAAAATTCACAGGTAATATACGTTATGAATTATGAATTTATTTACTTTTACATCAAGATGCACTCTGCTGTTCTAATAGCTGTTTAAAGCAGCTCATAAGTGAGAAATCTTCTAAGTGCTAAGTACATCAGCACTAAATAAAAAAAAAATGAGTAAAAGTATACCTTCTGAATTTTGTCCATACATGTGAGTACAAAAACACAGACCTCTTATTTCTGTTAAAGTCAGAGCATTCACAAAACAAAGCATAAAAGCACGTAAAATATGGACAGAATAAGCTCGCATTCTCCATATGTTTTAAGAGATATGGCCAAATTTTCAGTGCAGTTGAGTCTTATTTCTTGGCAAACGCTTGTAAAAACCCACCAGATACAAGTGAAAGAGAGCAAGGCCATACTGTCTGTTGCATTCCCTTGTAAAAATGAATAAGTTTTAGAAGGAAACATGGAGGGCATAAATACTGTATTACTGTGTATTTTAAAATAATTTCTTAGAAGTGACCATCTTGTACCTTGAAATATGCAGGTGTTGTCTTCACTATCACTAATACACATCACGTAAAGAAACTCGGTTGATGAGTTAAGAGTTACTGACTTTAATATTTGCAATTGTGAATGTGTTAAAAAAAAACCTTCCAAAATATTATTTCCAGTGAAATTACCGGTGTACTGTTAGTAAATTAATAAATCCTTATAAAGATCAGACATTGAAGAGGATGTATATTTCTGATGGAAGAAAATGGCACAGTTAAGGAGGATGATTCTGACTGCATCTTGAGGATGTGTAAAAACAAGTTTCTGCCTTAATTTATGCTGTTTGAAAGCCCTGAACTAGTTTTTAAAACTTTATCCTTCAAAGGCATTCTTAATATTCAAAAAGACCTTGCTAATTAACTCCTAAAACTACCTCAAGTCCAACCTGCTTTTCCTGCTCTTTAGAAAAGTTTTAATTACACAGATTAAGCACTGGAATTCCAGCTGTCACCTTCCAATAGCTTTCTTCCTTTTAAAATAAGATGCTTTTGTGCTGATCTCTCCTTTGCTTTGAGAAGAGCTTTGGATGGGGTTGTTTTTATGATTTAACAATTCCATATGAGTACTAAAAATGATGTGACAGTATGGAAAGCTCATTTAACCAGTTAGAGTGCAAGTAGCTCTTTTCAGAAGTGTGATGACATCTGGCAGTCACATTTGGTTTTACCTAACATAGATAATGAATTATTGGAGAATCTAAATGGTAGTTACAGAGAAGATCGTTGCACTATCATCACAAGGGTGCATGATGACAGGACAAGGAGCAATTTGGAACAATTTCCTTCTTTATGTAAGAAAAAAACCAATCCAACTCTGTTGTGACAGCAATTAAACTAGTCAGTCTTCCCAGACAACTCTTGGAAACTTTTTTGAATATTTGAGACAGGCTGGCAGGGAAGCATACCCTGATCTATGGTCCAAACTTCAGCAGAAGATGGGATCAGATCCAGAGGTCTCTTCCACACTAGACTTTTCTATGGGCCTATGAACACGTGCATCAGGCTACATAAGTCTGATAGGTATAAGTCAAGTAATAGGCCATTTCCCCAATTTTCTCTGGCCTTAAGCCTTGTGCATGTCATGGGCTGACCAAACATGCCTGAGAGACACTCATGAAGTGAAGAACAGTGACGCTTATCAATTAAAAAATGTAATAAAAATTACTAGAAATGCCTACAACTCCAAGGCCCAAAGATCATCATTAATACAATGGCTCACATGGAATTTGCAGTAAAAACCTAAACTATTCAAATTGTATTTTAATCAAGGTCTGTTCATATTTATTACAGTACACTTAGCAGGAAGTCCTTCCCTAGATCCAATTTCAATAAATTTGCCAACTTCTGTACACTTAGGAAATAAAGCAATTTGTCACAAATGTCTACAAAAAAACTGAAAGTAAGTACACACTTTCCCACAAGTGCAAGAATTCACACATTTTTGAATGATGTAAAATTCATCTAGGGTTCAGATCCAGACTAAGCACTGATGTGCAAATGATTAAGAGTTCAGTTAATCCAGGCAGATCTCCTCATCAGTTGAGCATTCCTCCTGCCATCATCATCTTTAACCGTCTGTATGAATTTCTCACAACTAAAATACGACTCATTGATTGCCACTAGTCCCACCTTCCTTGCTACATCATTTCTATCTTATTATGACCAATATAAGCATATCACCTGCCACTGAACTTCAGTATGACTTTAAATCAAAACTTCCTAGAGAATTTTCTTCTGAGAAGATACATGAAGATCATTTTTGCGAACTTAAGTAGGCAAATATGTTATAATTTTCAGTTACTGTCTACCTATGACACTATCTAAACTGGGTATTTATCTTCATGAGAACAAGACAGAAATTAGAAGTACTTATATGCTACAGTTCAATTATCTACAGCATTTCAAAGTGAAACTGAATACAGTAAAAAAAAATACATATACAGCAGTTTTTCTATATGGAATATTTTCTTGCTTGCTGTTACAAGACATACTCTAAAATATATACTCTGTTACAAGAAATACTCTAAAACAGCTTCATATAATGACAGCTCAAAACCAGGGTGTAACTTGTATTTATTTTTTAAAAGTCATAAAACATATTACATAGGTATTTAACATACATCGCTGCAGAGAGCATCGACATATTAAGCTCCATGGACATGTAACAACAAAATAATAATTAGATAGCTATGGATGCAGTAACTAGCCATCACTGCACAAAGAATTTACTTCAATATTAAGACTCAGATCTATTTCTAACAGCTGCCAACAAGTAGATCTTCTGTGAAAAATTTCTTCCTTCCCCAAAAATATGAGAATTATTTTTTATTCTTTAATAAATTTCTTGAGCGTGAAAGCCAAAAAGGGAGATTTGGACAAATGCCACAGTTCTAAAGTATTCTGCAAGTTTTCAGAAAGGATAATTTTATCTTTTGTGAGAAAATGCTGTAGCATTCTAGTCACTAGTTGACAGTATATCCTGTGTTCCTAGAGTTCTTGAAACAGCAGATGGCAAGGGTTTTATTGTTGAAATGTGAGTGTTCCTAAGGCCTGTAATTTCTGTTTAGGCTATCTGTGGAAAATTGTGATCATCTTCAAACCATGATAACAACTGTGTTCTACAATATACTGTAGAATTTGTGTGCTTATATACTTTTGCACAAAAGCACTTCAATACACATTTATACAGTGTAACAAGTGTTTCTGATAATTGCTTGTCCAAAGATGAAATTCTGTGATGCATGCTGCACTAATACCAGATCATTCTTAGGAATGATTGCATGATTTCCAGTAGTGTAAATACAAATGATGACACTATATACTTATCATTAAAATTCAAGCATCTATGTCATTACTTCTCGCAACCTAAATCTGCCCCAGAGAAATCAGAGTGCAATGAGTTCAAGGGCAGCAGAAATAGACACTAAGACTGCTTTAAGGCAGAGATACCACTGCCACTGGAGCCCTATCAGTTGGCTTTGAAACTCTTAAAATTCTTAAGAGAAAGAACAGATATCATGTTTGAAATCATACAAGCTTTCTACAAAGCAATGAAAACCTTTGCCAGTCATGATCTGGATAACATAGCAGGGAAAAGAATCCTGGTAGTTAGTAGACTATAGAAAGACGCAATTCTTAAACTTGGGCAGAACTGTTAATAAAAAACATTAAAAAAAAATCTCAATACACACACTGGCTTTATTCCAAAATAAGGTTCTCTTGCAGGTAAAAATATATTTATTAAAATATTTCATATAAAAATGACACAGCCAGGATTTCACACTGATCACAGGTAATGGTTCCCTTGCACAGTGGTATCAGCACGACCGGATCCTGCTCAAATACACTGCCCTTGCAAAAGCCTAACTCGTTCACCACCACCCATCTTCAACCAAGCAAAACCAACTGCAGATGTTCATCAGACAGGTATAAGAGATGTAAAGGAATAAAGCCCAGAAAAAAATCAACTTTCCTGAGCTAAACCTTTTGTTTTTTAACATTGTGCTGTCTGGAAAAAACACAACTGGGAATGAAAAGGGAAGAAAACCACGTAAAGGGGCGTACAAGTCCAGGAAAACCAGAAAAAGTGACTGTGAATAAAATATTGATGAGAGGTAATGAATTTGACAGTGAACTAGGTATTGCAAGCTGATACTTCACTATAGCCAGAGAGGATCACAAGTCCTGAACATAAATTTTTACATTTGTTCAGAGATTATTTCTTTCAAGGGCCAGATACTATCTTCATTTACTTGCACTGAGGGAGAGAGGTGGAAATTGGATATACATTTTATTAAGGGGATGAATTTGGAATCTGCTTATTTGGCATGTAGGCCATTTAATTCTGCATCTGCATAGGAAGAAAATCACATAAACAGTAAGACCAGTCAATTCTTTATTAAATTTTCATAAAGGAGTAGTTTTTCTGACGCACCTCTGTTTCATTTTCCTCTCTCTTCTTAAACAGCGAGAAAGGATACAAAACCAGTAGCGCAGCTCATTCAACATGTTTCATGTCAGACATGTCTAAGTTCCCTATCCATAAATTTAACGGAGTGCTTTGATACTTAAACCCAAATTTTATAGATAAGTAGATAAAAAGTCAGAAAGAATTCAAAGGAACGCTGACATACAGGTTATCTCACTTTCTGATGCCTGATGGATCATGAAAGTCTGAGCTCCTGCTTCCGATACATAACAACAGAAATTTTAAAAGTCATGATAGATAAACAAGAACACTTGAAATATTCTTCTGATAAATTACTACGTTTCTTACAGCATTTCTTTTTTACATCTAGAAACACACCTACACCAACTACTATCTCATTAAGGCAGAGATAGTAATACTTCAAACTTGCCCTGGAACAGCATACTTACTGCCTCTTTCTATTTAATCAAGCTCTGCTTTTTTAATCTTTATGGTTACATTTCAGTTACTTCTGCCTTGCTGGGTATGAAAGACTTACACCTATGAATACAAAGAGTTCAGTGAAGCTGTAGGACCACACTAGTTTCACAAGTAAATAAGCATCACTCAAAAGACAAACCAGTTCTGATTACAGTTTCATGTTTCGATAGCTCAAGTCTTTTATCCAATTTTGTTTGGTTCTTTAAATTGATGACAGGGTGCACAGTTGAGCTGGCAGTTGCGATTAAGAGATCAAGCATTGAATTCAGAAGTTTCTTAATCTACTTTTTTCTTCAACTAGCACTTTAGTAGCCTACATTATTCATATCAGCAGGACACCATGGGTGAACACTACTCTCTAGTCAAAAATACAGAAATATGCTTCATTATCAGCTATTGCTTGAAGTAAATAAACTCTATTAATAGAGTCCACATAATCCAAGCACAAACATTGCCATCAAATTCAATAATTGCTTTATTCTTTTTCTGAACTATCACTTCCTCTTTGAAAAGCTTAAAAAATTTCAGTGTTATCTTCAGGTTTTGTGGAGGGTTTATGTTTTTTTTCTTCTTGTTGTGGGGTCGTGGTGGGGTTTTTTTTGGAAAGAGAACCTCTTTTGTCATTACACAAAAAAAATCGAGCAAAAAAGGTACTCCTATGGACAGAGTCTGTTAGAAATCAGATTATTTCCACAGCGTTCTCCTATTATTCACCTGCCAGTAAAATATGTACACTTATTGTCTCTGTTTGAATGCCTGTTTTTATCTGACAGAGGCTATATGGTCATTTTTGTATTTATTACTGAGTTACTAAGTTTTTTTCTTCCTTCTTCTAAAGCATCTTTTTCTGTTCTCAAAAACTGGGCCACATGCCTCTGAGGAGAAAGTAGTGCATTATTTCATTCCCACCTTTTCTTCTTTTTTGGCATCTCTGAGGCCTGCTATGCCCAGAAGTGCTTCCACTCAAGCTGGACCATCAAATCAATTATCACAGCAGTCTGCTTTCTAAATATGAATGGCAATGAATGACAACAGGCAAGGCAAACTTTCAGCTTTGATTTGTCATTGGTAATGTAAATTTTTTTGGTTTGTTTTGTAGATGTTTGTTTTAGTGGCAATTTGATCAAACTCTTCCCCCTGCTGTCTGCAGCTGCATTTTGTAAATCCTGAGATTAAAAGCTTCACCTTTGCTAAGTCAGACACAAGAGAAAATATGAGATAGAAGATCATTATCAATATTAAAGTTCTCTTTTCTGATAATATTTTACCGCAATCATTACTATCATTGAAAAAAGCATAATAACAAACTTTGCCTGTTTCCATTCCTAGGTGTTTCACAATTTCAAGGTGCAATTGTTTAACTGCTGTTGTGTCATTTGCCAACAGATCTCCATTTACAATAATGTTTCAGGGTTTTGCAGTTAGAATTAGAATGTACCAAAAGATTAATTATTGTATAAAAGCGTCCAAGTATAAGAGCCTAAAGTATAAGACAATGAAAGTAAATGCATTAAATTAGAAAAAAAAAAAGTCTCATCTCTTATTCACAATCATAGCTTGAAATTGACAGTTTCACTAACGAAGAATGATTTATTATTTTGTTGGGAAGATGATTAAGCTATACAATTACAAAAATTGATTTGGAAAAATGGATTTCTAATGCTTTCCTTCATTGACACTACCGACTCAAAGATTTTAAAAACCTCCAGTTTATATTAAAAGGCAGAATCATTTTTTTGTGAACTGATTATATACTATGAAAGTGGATTTCAAATAGCAATTGGGACACACATTTAAACAACTCCAGAGTGAATACACCTGAAGCTTTGCATTATTGCCAGTATATATAATCTTGGCAGTAGTATAGGAAAGACTGTAATTTATTTCCACAGCCACACACACACAAATATATTAAAACATCTTTACTTAGGTCCTTTGAAAACACTCTGATTGTGAGTCAGTTTTAATATTCTCAAAAAGGGAGGTTTAATGGTACCACCTAGTGGTATCCATGGACATATGGACCAAGTGGGAATCATATGGACAAATGCTAAGAAACTTCCTAAGATCCTTCTGTCAAACTCCAGAACTGTTCATGACATCACTTGAACCCTGACTTCAGATGCTTTGCTCTTTTAGCATTTTGAAAGATTCCACTCAAGGAAGGCAATCATATTTTTTAGTTTTTCTCTGCATAATATTAAAATCTTATCATTTAAAACAGACTAAAAATTATTTCCAAACAGGCAATTCTATTTAAAGTTATTTTTTCAATACATACTATTACCATGACATTTAAAAGGTTATGCCTTTAAAATGCATGAGGTTACAGCAAAATGCAATTTTATAGTACTTCATTCATCTGGAAATAAGACTTCATAAAAGACTGAGATTCTTCTAGTAGGACAAACAGACTCCTAAAAGCAAAAACAGTAGCAAGTGATTGCCATTTAAAAAGAAAATAATTTTTTCCCCCCATAGACATTTTATTACCAAGTAGTTTGACCTTTGCTGCATATAAAGACTGCATACAAGCATACAACTGTACAATGCCCCACCATATTCAAACTAAATTGAACCAGGTTAGTTCTGAAAATGAGATTAGACTGTAATGAGATTCATTATTCCTACATCAAAACATGGCACTTAGAATTAATTAACTGTTAATGCTGTAATTAATATAACAGATAACTAAGAAGTAACTTCATCTGTACATGAATACCTGCCATACTAGTCTCTTACATTCAGCAAAAGTATAAACAGACATAATAGTTTAGAATACAGTTTTAGTATTTTCATGACAAAAATGGAGTTATAAAACAATGCTGGGGCCCACACTACCACTTATTTGTATAGTTCACAGCTGTTAAGAAGACTACTGGTTTGGAGAGTTTTCAAATGTGTGGTTATATACTGAAAAAAAACCCACACCAAAACCCCACAAAAACCTCATTTTTTCCCTTCATGTTTCTGCTATAAAACAGTATTTTATTGTAACTGAGACTTGCATAGAAAGGCTTCCATTGCTTCTCCTTAGCCCATAAAAACATAAAACCACGGAGAATGCGATTGCAAGCTTTTCTTTATGAGGTAAAAAGATTGGTCATGACTGGAACAGATGACAGGCAAATTAATGGCATATGCTCTGAGAAAAAGATGGCCTTCTCCAAGTGCATAGTAAATACAAATATGGATTAAAACACTTGTAGACAACCAAGCAGTATGTTCAATTTTGACGCTCTCTATTATGGTTTTTGTGTGGCTATAGATCTATCAAATATTTCAAGGGTAAGCTTTGAATCTGTATGAGTTATTCAGACTGGTTATTCACTTGCTTAAAATTAATTTTAATTGTGAACCACAAGATGGACGAGGTCCTTTTCTCCTTAAACCACAGGGGTTTTCACTTTGTGTGCTTTCCCATTTCTTTCTTTCTTAAAATGTAAAAACTTCTGTAAGTTCCTGAGAACACCTAGTTCTCTTCTATGTCCAAGGAGCAAGCTCTTTCTTGATCAAAGTACTTGAGCAGCTTAGTGCAAAAGGATTTGCAGCTGGGTTCTTAAATGTTTTCTCAAGAAAGCTGCTGTAATGAAGTAAGCATGTTGCATCCATCAGCGTGAATCTGAAGACCACATTCCCTGGTTTTAATGACTTGTATCTATCAACTGACAGAGATACAGTCTTTGATAAATGATTGATTTAAACTCATTCTTATATCTGCCTGCAGCAACAACAGATATTTAGAAACAAGTAATAACTGTCCTTTCAAATAAAAGAAAATCTACAGATACCTTAGATTACTAGCTGAATTAAAAAGTCCTTTATTTAGCTAAAGAGTGTGAATGGCTCTCCTGACATTTTTAATGTTATCTTTTGGAATTATGCAATAACTTGAAAATGCAAAATTCCACAGAACGCTTGTAATAAAAAATTCTTCAGAATTTATAACAGAGCATGGTTAAATACTCATATCTCAGAATACACAGCCCTAAGATGTAGTTTATAGTGATCAAAACATATTATGTTTGAGTGTACTTAGCCATGGAAATGAATCCCTGAAACACAGAAACGAGTGTTGCAGTCACATCTACAAACCACTTCATACTACACGGAAGAAGGAAAGGAAGAATTGGAACATTTCCTTTGGTCCTCCCCACTTCCCATATACCAGGTGTGAATTATGCTTCATAAGATAAATAACCAGTCAAGAGTGAAGAGATGAACAGCTTCGAAGCACATCCTCAGGCCTGATGGGCTGACTACCTGTCAGATAATGTTGAAAATAGGATTATGTCTGAAAAGGTTGACAGACCACAGATTTATCTCCATAAATCAAATACTATATGTTTAGCTAAACTCAGTGAACTTTAACTAATTAGCCCATCATTAGAGTAAATTTGTACTGAATAATTTTCAAAAGACTAAATCCAGAGCCTACACTACATATAACTGCCTTGAAATGGTGATACTAAAATCAAGCTATTACATGACAGACTTCTTCCTACAAATTTCAACTGAAAAAAGTCAAATGTAACTCTTTTATCCCAGCTGTCCAAGATGAAAGCTCTTCTAAAAAAGAAGATATTGGGGAAAAAAACCCCATCCCATACAAACATATACAAAAAAACCCTTAAACCACTGGAGCTGATGGTGGAAACCAAAGGTTATGCAGTTCTATACAGATCTTGTTCTTCGGCACTTTTTGTATTTTATATCAAGTTCTACATTTATGAAAAGAAAATATTGGGGAACAGGAATTCCACTTGAAAGAAAAGAACATTATAAAGATGCTTAAATCTCTAAGACATAGCTGGTGAAAACCTAATCTCTAAATCAGAATTGCAGAAACACCTTTGGAAAATAAAAAGCAATTTTGAAAAAGCAAGAACACGTTTACCTTTCAGTTTTACAGTGGCATTAAAGTGCTCTTTTTGGAGTAGGGTATCCATAATAAATGAAAAAAAAGTTAAAGAAGAAACAGAAATCTCCTGTGCTTTGTAACTATAAGAGAGTATTGTTATAACTCTGCCTTGGAATTCTCTGAATGTCTATGGTTTTCTGTCACTGATTTGTGAAACACACACTCATAAAAGATCAGAAAATACAATACAGAAGAGGTGGAGCCTCTTCTGCTGGATAAGCAAGGAAAGCTTCAAGATTGCACTTGAAACAAAAAATGTGATGAACTTAAAGAGTTCTGTTTCTGCATCTTTTAGATAATATTTCTTTCTTTTCACAGACTACAGAAAGGAGGAGGAAAAACATATAGTTTGCAGGTCTTTCCACAGTTCAGAGAAAAACAAAACTCTTTCAAGCTAAGGAAAAGATTTCTCCTACTACCCACAACGATTCCAGAAGTGCATCGTGATTAGGAAAGTAAGGGTCACTCCAGTACAAACTATCATAGTTTGCATGCACGTACTGATCTTCAAAGGATGATGATGCATTTGCTTGACAACACTTAGTTGTCTCTCAAGTATCTAGTTCTGTTATTTCTGTTTTCTGTCACTCAAGATCACATCACTTGACCACCTACACCAATGTCTCCATCAAATTTCTGAGGTAATTTTTAGCAAGAGAAACCACAGCACACTCTGTATTTCAATTTCTGTTATAATCTTTACAGAATATCTTCGAAATACTCCTACAAACTTAAAACAATTATGTGATCTACAGTGGTACTCGTTTCTGTATTAAATACAACCTGTTATTCGCTTCAGCTGCAATTCTTTTCTTTCTTTGTTTTCTGGCTGCTTCTGTTGAGATTAACCTACTATATTTTTATTTACAAGCAAAAATTATGTTGTAGGAAGGAATATATCTTCATATTTTATAAACAGAATAATGGAATATAAAATATGTTACTGAAGCAGAAGCAACCTTCCTACCTAACATGCACCCAGATTGATGGCAACCCATATAACACCAATAAATTATATACAAGAACCTGGGAAATGTATTGTGTCTTAAATGAAGAAGACTTGTATAAAAATGTTGTAGAATTTTAGTCTGAGGAAGTCACAGCATTGTTTCTATTTCTGCTTCTTCTCATTTATTCTCCTATATTTCTCCTTAATCCCTTGGAGAAAAAAAAATATATTAAAAAAAAAATCACATTTTCAGGTAAGGTCTTACTTTCAGTTAAAATAAGACACTTCATATTCCAATCCTGGTCATTTAAAGCCCTACGAAATTATTTTATGCTAAAAAGCACAAATTGCTCCAACAATATTTTCCAAATATACTCTACCTTCTATCCTTAATAGGTCCATTTCTAAGTAACTTTAAAAAAAAGTCCTTACCAGCCTGAAGTTCTGGCCATTTAAAGATGACAATGTGCAATTAAAACCCACAATTACTTTTACAGGTTTTGTATAATTCTATCCATATTACTCTCAGCATAACATTGTCTTATTATCGGTATTTTGCAGAAGCTTTTCTCTCAGGTGTTTCTTTATTTGGCAGCATTAGGTAACTTCTCCAGAGAACATCACCAAAACAGGACACAACTGAAACACTAGTAGTGGGCAAAGAATTTGGAGTAAATCTTTACATTTTACTCTGAGATGTGTTAAAGTTTTTCCAGTCTAAATGAGCATCTTTGACGTGAATAAGACATGAATACTGAAGCTTACATTGATCTTTCTTTTCTTCAATACAAATGAACTGTGAAGAAAATCCAAGGCATGGGAGACATGGTTTTACAACAGGGAAAATTCCAAGACACATCAAAATTTAAACAGATTACAGACTATATTTGACATGTTGCAACTATCATCTTGGGTTTGCTCACAACTATATTCATGTCTATGTGGGGCAGATGACACGTCCAGAAACTGAAGGCAATAAACAAAGATTTGGAGGTTTCTTTGTTGTGTGTGTTTGCTGTTTATTTTGTTCTGTTTTGTTTGGTTTTTTTAATTAAAAAGACAAAATTTTACCTGCAGTTATAGATATTTTAGCTAATTTAAAGCTTTGCTTTCCTGAAAATGTCAATAGATTTTTCCAAGCCTGGGATTCTATCCACACAAGAGAACTGAAAACTATGAGCAGATGACATCAGGATGCACGTCAAAAATCAGGCAATGGACCACAAGCAAGAGAACTGCCTGTAAATCAGCATAATAAATGTGGTGCTCTAAGAGGTTTCAAAGAGAACAAGAGTAATTACTTAGCAAGACACACAACGTACTTAATCTTTTTTAGTCATCTATCCTGCCCTATAATAATTTGTTTAATGTTAAGTTTTACTTTTATTTATGAGAGCTTATTGTATTCATCCTGAGATAAAACAATACTGCAGGTAATATAGACAAAGCAACTGTGAAATAATCACAGGAAATTACAGAGCATTGTTTGCCAAAGACCTGCAGAAGAACAAAACCCATAGAGGATGGCATCTAATGACCTGTATCTAGAAAACTATTAATGATAATTCAAAAACAATCTTGATATTATGTGAAGCTTCAGTGAAAGAAAGAGTCATACAGACAATTTCAGAAAGGTCTCTGAACATTAAATGTTCCTGTGAAATGCCAGCAAAGCAAAAATCCGTATCATTTATGCTATTCTGGAAGACAAACAAAAACCCAACAGACTACAGTGTATTGAAGCTATTAAAGATCTTTTTACCAGCAAATCTGTTCATATGTGCATACATTCTCCCTCTCACACACATCATCTTACCCCCAGATGGCAAAAGATAAGTGTTTCAGTGGATATTTAAATATACACAGGTGTCATTTGCAAATGAGTGCCCTTAATATCAAATGACAAGGTCAGCTATGCATTCACATCAGGCCCTATCTCAACCATATACATATTTGTGTGGAAACATATCTTTCTAACATGTCTTCAATACCTGACAGTTGATAATCAAAAGCACAGAAATGGTTTTACGTTTTCCTCTCTCATGATGCAATTTCATCCTCCATTATATTTTATGTGACCAGAGTTACACAATCTTTTACAGACCCTGGACTGTATCTCCATACAAACAAGAACAATTTCTTTATGAGCTTTATGTTCCATTGGACTGCTTTGTCTTTGAATGTTTTATCTTTTCAACTACTTTTCTAACAGTAGGAGTTCTAACAGAAATGCAATTCCAGCAAACTGTTAAAGCAGCTTTTTAGAAGCTTATACATACCCCTAAATTCTCTCCCGTCATTGCTACAAACCTTTCCAATCCTTTAACAATATATTTTAAAAGATGTTCCTAAGAAGTTTAAACACAACATAGAAAGATATTCAAACTCCATTCACTTAGATGATACCTTGCTACTGCTTTAAAAGATTGCCTTCAGTGAAGAGGCATCATCTGTTTCTGAAATACATATTCCTTAGTAATAGAGTCAGTATTTTTTCAATAGAAAATACATATTTAAATGAGTCCATAAACATAGCTAGTTTCACTCAGAGTGGTTATCCATTAGAAGAAATGAAACTTTTAGTAAATCTCCCTTTAAGGTCTCCACTCTAGTAAAGAAGATTTAAAAATAAAATTTGCTTCTGTCAGGTCCACCCGGTAACAAACAGCTTTTACACAATAAGAAACTGAAGCATCTTTGTAATGTCTGACAACAATAAAAAATATTCTTTCAGGACTGAATCATCAGAAATCTTTTTCGTTGTGGGTAAGGGAATTGTTAATTCATTTCAAAATAGTTGATTAAAAACCATATGAATACTTGTTTTCCCCCATTAATGGCAAAATTTGGCTTTGTTCTCATACCAACTTAATTTATACTCAAACTATGCTCTAGGAAGTCATAAGGATATTTTGTGCTCTCCATCCAATTCTATTTCATTCTTAATTCTTGCAGAGCTTGAAGTTACCTGATTTGACAATGTAATTTGATTACAGAAGGAAAATGCTGTACCCTCATAAAGTTGGATTATTTCTTCCTCTCTGTTTCAATGAGGAAAAACCACCCAAATACATTCTCTTGTCTGCTTAGTTTGACTGACAGCTTCTGTAGAGTAACCTCAGAAGCCTTCACATATCCCCTGATAAGTGAAGAAATGAAGTTTTACTTTGGGCATTGTCTCCTAAGCCAGTGATGATTTCATTTTAGTACCAAGGTCTCCAAAAGAAACTCACTGTAAACACTTGAGGAAGATAAGCTCCAGTGGAAATGCTGTGAATGAGATGAATTTTTTTTCCTATTGTTTTAAAAAGAAATATATTTTGAACTGAAAAAAAATCACAATAATTTCAATATTTTGCTTATTTTACTGTGATATGACTCTTTTTCTTTGTAACTTAAATTCACAGAATCACAGAATCTCAAGGGCTGGAAAGGACCTAGAAAAATAGTCTAGGGGTAGACTAGTCTACGTACCAGAGCAGGACCACCTAGAGTTCATAGGAAAAAAATGCAGAAAGGATGACTTCCACTCCAGTAACATACCTAATGGATTAACAGAAAATTGAAAGAAAAACCCCAGAAATCAGAGAGAAAATGAGAAGTTAACATAATGTAGATCTGATGAAGACTCCAGTGTCTTGTTTATTTTTAGACATCCATCCAGAAGACACTGTAGAGTGTCTATATGGTTTTTAAATAACAATATTATGTTATACGCTTTCATGAGAGGGTAGAAGAGGATGCGCTGATCCACACACTGATATACTACTTGTATTAGTCTCAAAATCTTATAGCCTATATCACTTTTTCCTCTAAAAAACAAATCAGAAGTGTAATATGCAGAGATCTTCTACCGAGACACACACAACAGATCATACCAAAGGTTATTTTCTGCAGTATACTTACAAGAGGACTAAACAAGATGAACTATTTCAAGGTTGGTGTCTTGTTTCTATAGAATATAGACCATTCAACTAGATCAGGTTGTGTAAAGCCCCGTCCAACTTGACCTTGAATGTTTTCAGGGATGGAGCATCTACCAACTCCTTGGGCAAACAGTGC
Organism: Colius striatus; assembly: GCF_028858725.1. Classification (NCBI taxonomy): domain Eukaryota; kingdom Metazoa; phylum Chordata; class Aves; order Coliiformes; family Coliidae; genus Colius; species Colius striatus. The sequence goes on from NC_084771.1 coordinate 15,792,501, forward strand.
CAGTGTTTCACTACCCTCATACTAAAAAGGCTCTTCCTCCTATCTAGTCTAAACCTACTCTTTTTTTTTTAGTTTACAACCATTACCCCTCATCCTATCCTACTAAAAAGTCTGTTCCTCAGTGCATGTCAGTAGTTTGAATGTTTCCTTAGACAGCAGAGAACCGTACAGCTCTATCTGGTTTGAATATTTCTGCGTTTTTCTTTCCTGGTATTTCTACATGCAAAAATATATTAAACTAAGAATACTGTAGTGGCATTTTCCCAGTTCTGCTGTAATTATAATGCATTGTTCCATGCTAAATCCCGAGAAAACTTAAACACAAATATAATTTCAAGATTTCTAAAGGACTGATAAAAAGCAAAACACTTAATGCTTTTTAACTTATTCTCTTGATACACATGCAATATTTTTATCTCCTATAAAGAACTTGCCTTCGCTATACTGCAGGTCACTCAGAAGCCAACACAGTTGCCTAAGTGCAGTGTTTCAGAATCTCCAAACATCTTCACTGGGCTGGGGTCAACACTGCCTGGCCAAATCTGAAGAGCCTTAAGAAAAATGACTGGAAGTTGGTTGGCTTCAGGCTGTCTGGTTGTTCAGCCAATTTCTGCCTGCAGGACACTCAGGACTTATGTACAGTTTGTTGCATGAAGAGCAGACCCTCTAGACAGTCTAAAGGTCTAGGCTAACCACAAAGTGACACTGAGTCACTTAAATTGTTACAGGCTTAAAAGGAAAAAACAAATCCAAGGCTGCACACAATGAACAAAGAGTAATATCACCACCACCTTCTTTTAAACCTATCACTCGCTTGACTTCATAATAAAACACAAGGGAGTGGGGCAGGAAGCCATTAGAGTGTTATTAACAAACTTTCCCCCATATAAGAAGTTTAAAATATTAAGAAACTATTGCAATTTAAAAAAATACAATTGTGTGAGGGCAAAAGTACTTCAGATAAAGTGTTGAAAAAAAGTTTCAACAAGTTCTCGTTAAAAGTGGCTAAGACAAAGATGGTACAGCACATGTAAATCCCCTAGATTCGAATTTTTTAATAATCAGGATTCTAAAATATATAAGTAAATAGAGAAGAGAGTAGTAAAACAAAAAAAGAAAAGTTACACTGTCAAGTCCAAACGTCCTCTGCCTCTTTTCTTTTGGCAGAGCTTTTCTGTCACTGTCAGTAATCTTTTTAGTCTCTCTCCAACAGGGACTGCTGGCCTCTACCTGTCCCTCTTTTGTTAGACACCCTGATTTAGATCCTTCATTCAACCTGTCATAGGTTATTAAACTAAAAACATCAGAAAAATAAAAAGACTTATGGCAATATACAACGACTGAGATTCTGGCTTCTCACACAATGTAACTAAACACTATTATATCAGGTATGCCAAGCTAAGAATCTCATTTTTTTCTTCATAATGCATCAAGAAAATCAGAAATTCCATTATTTTTTGTGTTATGTCATAACCTGTAGGGTGAATATTGCCTTGGCAGAAAGTAAACTAATTAAGTTGACACAGTCAAGATGACAATCAGTAATAAAAAACCTTGGACAGTCAGTGCTGAAAGTAAAGGACTGTCAATCCTTACACTACATGCCTAGAATGAAGTGGAAGAGAAAGCATCCCATCTGCAAAATAACCATTTTGACCTAATGTAAGTCATACACTGCCACAACAATTTTCACCTCTTTCCATTCATTATGTGTATATGTTAAAATACCTCCGTAAAAAGCACTGTAGAGATTTTTTCAGGTAGGAGTGTTTCACAATAACTGCACAACAACAACATCAGTGCTGACAGAGAAAATTCAGATGTCCAAATCCAAATTCAGTCAGCCTTATCTACCATTTATTATTGTTCATGTAGTTGGTAAATGAATGACTATCCTTTCTCCATGTGTGAAATGGCAAGTACCAACTTAGAAATTAGGCAAAGCAGCAGCAACATATACAAAGTCCAGAGTTCACAACAACAATTCTCTACATCTATCTATTTTGCACACTATGTCAACATGTGAACAATCTGATGCACACCAAGATCACAGAACCATTTGAAAGACAACTAATCATCTTCAACACTTGCTCCACAGAAGGGTAACACAATAACAGAAGTGAAAAAAATTACTCGAATACAATTCTTCCCCACACTTACAAGTCAGGAAGTGTTTTCAGAGTCTTGTTCCCTCCATACTGAAAGGTGGTGTCCATCTAAAAACCTGGAGAGTCCAGTCTAAGCAGGCTGGAGGTTCAAGTCTGCTTTAGTTCCTTTTTCCCTCCCATTCTCACTACCTCTCTTACACCCTGCTTTTAAGTAGAATTCCTCTGAAATATCAAATAAAAATATTTGCATACTACAAGCTGTTGCTTTCATGCTGAACTACCAGAATAATATATTACCTAATATTACTCCTTTAACTACAAAAACCCTAAACCAAGATGCAGACACAGTAAAAACAGATTATACCACAAATACCTATTTTTATATAGCTTTGGGACTGTTTATGGAGCTCTCTGGATTAAAGTAATTTGCTAAGATTTAATTTGAATGGTACTATAAATAGATCTTCCTTATACAACCCATATTTATATTTAGAAATAAAAGTAAACTTAACTCTCACAATAATGCCTTGATGGTAAAACCAGTGAATTCATTCATGATCCTTGTTTAGCTCTTGCTATTATAGCTGTGATAATTCTGAAGCATTTAGATCATATGTGTAAGTCTCATTAGTCCACGATTCCACTGTAAGCAAAGAACCTCCTTTATACAGCTGAGGTGGAAGACATGCCTTGAAGTACTCAGCTCCACAAAGTAAAATAACAAAAATTTAAGACATGTTGGCTGAATGTAACAATGGGAATATGACTTCTTTACCACAAGATGCTTAACAAGATGACAAAAAATGTTTAAAATACACACTGTTTTTTAAACGTGGAACTAGGATTTTTATAGTCTATTACAGATGTTTCTAACTAGGTAACAAATACTTGATAAAGATGATGACCCATTGTTCAACTGAAAAACACCAAACAAGGCTACTCAATCAGCATTTTATTTGAGTACAAAACACAATCTATTAAAAGTGCACCTACCACATTTACAGATTTTAACACTGATAAATCTTCTCATCAACTCACAGACAAACATGTCAAAAATCAGCTTATTTACAAAACTGCCACATACAAAATGATTTCAGTAAAGCAGGTATGCTTCGACTGAAGATTTTTATTTGAATATGTTTCAGGTAAATAAAGATTGCACATAAAAAACCTAACTAATTCTCAAGAATGTATTTAATGTAATCAATGCAAAAGTAAATATACAAGTCAGTCTTTAATTTTAAGTACAGCTATGTCTTCAAGCAGAAGACACAGAATACTTAAAACTATACTATTTCAATTAGAGCTCTGTTGAACTTCGATATTAAATAGGCATCTACTTTTTTTATTTAAAGCACATTTTAAATTAAAGGAAGTGTCTGAATGACATCTGAAAATAATGATAAGTCATTGTGAAGTGGTAATATTCCATCATCTCAACTTTTTATCTTGCAGAAGTTAAACGAGTGGTGGTAGCACTTTGGATGGCTTACATCAGAGGCTCAAATTAGATGCTGAACTTGAACAAGGGAGGTTCGTTCTTTTTTCTTTCACTCTGCAGGTGTACTGCTAATACAGAAACAGTAATGACAGTGCTGCAAATCTCAACTTCAGAAGTTCCTAAACTGTGTATACCATGCATCTCATTGTACTGATTTGATTTTGATGCACGGATTAAAAAACAACCCAAGATGTATTAAAAGACCAAATTAAATACTTGGTAAATATACTTTACACTGAAATCTGAAGCAGAAAGAACCTGCAAGTATGTTCCTTACAGCTATGCTCTTCCAGTAACAAAAGATTACAGAAATAACAGCACATAATATCACTGCCTTTGCAGTAGTTTGAATAAATAGGAGAGGGCAGGAATTATTAGCATTTCTGAGACAACGAAACTTAAATTTCACAGCAAAAACAGTTAATAGCTTAACAAAAAGAACTCAAAGTATAGTTAGCTTTGTGCAGGAATTTGCTTAAGCTAATACTGGAGAGAAAATATTCCCGAATCAGTCTTTAATAATATCATGCCCCAAGGCCAGAAAAAAAGGTCAGAGATAATTGGTGTAAAGCAGCATCGGACATACATTTTCAACTGGTATCCTGTGATGAATGCCACCTAATAGCATTCTTTATTATACTCTCATTCCAATAATAGCAAACGTGCAAAAAGCAAGTATATTTTTAGAAGAAGCAGCAGCAACATTTTTAGAAACTGTTTTCTAATTATTGTTTTATAGCTCCCATAAGCAAAGCAATCTATTGAAATGACAATCTCTATACTTAAAATCCAGTAGCTAGAAACAATAAAAATACAGGAATAAGTTTAGGAAAGAGAAATCACACAAACTTTTTCACGTTGAAAAGTCTATCTAAGAAAGAATACTTATGCCAAATAAATTTGCAACTGTATATTTTTAAGATTGCATTTTTTACTGTAAGGAATGCTATAAATAAAAAAAAATACAAAACATAGTATACTACCATGAGCTTTGATAAAAAGTAAATGCAAAGTAAACACAGTTCACAAACTGAATGCAACTGGCATTTTAGGTAGAGAACTGAAGAGAGGAAAGACTCCAGTTGCTTAGCCTCCTCTCAAATATTCTCACAACCAACTTAGCAAGGATGCAATCATTGCTCAGTCTAAACCAGAAACCAGACTAAACCCAGCACAATACTATTGTCTCTTTCAAGAAAGCAAAGCTACTTTATTGCAATACGCACACTGTAACTTCCAACCAAACCAGAACATATCTAAGATCTGTGCTTGAAGACTATCAGCTCTATGCTCAAACTCTTGCTGGTGTAAGAAGCTAGTATTTTTCACTGTGACATGTGCAATAAATTAATTATACTTATGGTTTAAAGGATTAAGATGAACATTGTGCAGCAATGTTTTAAATGTCATTTCAAAAGCAGCAGGAGCCCTTGTCTTATCTTAGAGCACACAGATATCTGAAGGTAGAGCTATCATGTTAAAAATCCAATCACAAAGAGCATGCTGAACTTTCAAAGAAGTTCAATGACCAACAGTAGCTCGATGGTTTTTAGTGAGAACTCTTGGGAAATCTTTGCAAAAACAACTTTTCTCCACTCAGTTTATAATTGAAGTTATAAAGAAAGCATCTTACCTTGTGGTCTTGGTGTTCGTTTCCTGCGATCTCTGAAGGCTGCTCCTGACTGCAAGGCCTCAAGCAGACTATCCATCACTCCTGTCTCATCACCCTCTGAGAACAACAGAAAAATAATATTAATCTCAATGAAACTGAAATAAGATTTTGGAAAGAAAAAATTGTTGTCAAGTTTACATAACGCTTCAAATATGAGATATAAACACTTTAATGGAATGGATGCTATGAGTGCTTCACGTATCACTGTCTAATTTGTGTCCACTGAGAAAAATTGATGCCAATCCTAATGTCCTCTCAACTTAAGAGAGGTTATCTTATGCATTTCTGATGATATCTTCAGCATGCACACAGCCAGCTGCTGATGAATGACTGCTGTTTTACTGTTGAACTCTTTTACGACTTTCCTGAAATAGAAGGGTCATCTCTTTTTGTTTTAATTAATGCACATGGAAAATCTGATCAAAGTGAATGAAACATTGTAGTACTGCAGGTATTTTTTATGTTGTCTCCCATCTTCATGATGCATTAAACCCTTGGGAAAAAAACCCCAACATTATCTATATGACATGAGAGAATACATATGTCATATGCTACACCTGTAACAATAAACCATGGACAATCTTTAGATAAGGTAAGGAAAGAACAAAGAGGGAAGAATCATGCAGTGAAAATAAGTGGTGTAACATTTCTTACACGCAGAATTCTACTTCTGCTAAGTATTTCTCTTGGTTTTTTTCCATATCCTTCAGTCTTTAAATCCTGGAATTTTTGGTTTATTACAGAAATCTGGGTAGAAACATTACTTCCTTTTTACATATTTAGGTTTTTAACTTCCTTTTCATTTCAGTGTGTTAGTTGATAGTAGAATTCAATAGTGTAAGAAGCAGAGGTTAAAGAACTGCAATGTTAGAAAACTTCTTTTTCTGTTCATGTCTGTTACAACCCATAACTAAACTATAGACTAGATTCAGCAGATCGGTAGACATTTTATTCACATCTCTAAGATTTCAAGTTAATGTAAATTTTGCCATCACAGAGTGGGAAGATAATTACTTTATGCAAAAGATTTACATTACAGTAAACCACTTCTGACTCACACAAAGTGTAGGAGGTTAAATGCACATTCAAGCTGTCAAATGTTCAAGTTTAAAAGCAGCTTATTAATGCAAAAGGTGTTCTTCTGTTTCTCTATTACATTTAGAATTATTAGACTAAATCCAGACCTGATACAAGAGCACACCAATCCTAAAACAGTACCTGCTTCTACATGATGATCATCACTGTAACTACTTGATAAATTTAAATTATACATCAACGTAATTTAAACCATTATGTATAATATACAACATGTACATAAGTTCTCTCTTGTGTAACATGAAAGGGAGCAGAGTAAGAGAAGCACCAGTAGAAGACTCTGAAATACCAGTTTTAATTACATTCTATCTAAAATCTTTATAAAACTAAGCTCCTGCAAAATAAATTAGCTTCTCTTGATTCACACTCAAATATACAAGGCCAGAATCTGGTCCAAAGCATATAGCAATTTTTTTTTTGTGCTCCTTACCCTACACATGTTTATTCATTGATTTGTTAGCTCTGTATTAAATTTATTTTCTAAATCAAAGGCCTGTGAACACACTTTGTCCAAATCAATACACATTCAGTTAGTCTGAAATGTCTAATGAATGTAACTGTAACACATAGAATCACTTAATATGTTAGAATATTTTATGCATACAAAAATTACAGTATGAGTCGACCTTCATTAAAAATAAGAGCTGGCAGAGTTTATTCAAAAAGACAAAAAACCCTTCAATACTTCATAAATTTTTATGCAGCTTTGCACTACTTTTTTGCTGAGTCTGCCACTCCACATGCTAATTACCACAACTGCTAAAAAAATAATCCTGGTTTTGAATATCAAAATCTACAATATAACAACACACGAATTAAGAATCACAGAATCTTAAGGGTTGGAAGGGACCTTGAAAGATCATCCAGTCCAACTCCCCTGACAGAGCAGGACCACCTAGAGTAGATCACACAGGAACTCATACAGGTGGGTTTTGAAAGTCTCTAGAGAAGGAGACTCCACCATCCATCTGGGCAGCCTGTTCCAGTGCTCCCTCACCTAAACAGGAAAAAAGTTTTTCCTTATACTTCTTTGGAACCTCTTATGTTCCAAGTTGTACCTGTTGCCCCTTGTCCTATCATTAGACATCACTGAGAACAGCCTGGCTCCATCCTCCTGACACCCACCCTTTGCATATGCAAATATTCGCATATTTGTATTTGCAGCTCCCTGTCTTTGAACTGAGGGGCCCAGAACTGGACACAATATTCCAGATGTGGTCTCATGAGGGTAGAGTAGAGGGGGAGGAGAACCTCTCTCGAACTACTGCCCACAGCCCTTCTGATACACCCCATGACGCCACTGTCCTCGGCCACGAGAGCACATTGCTGGGTCATGCTCATCCTGCTGTCCATCAGGATCCTCAGGCCCCTTTTCCCTACATTACTCTAAGAGTTCATTCCCCAACCTGTACTGGTACATTGGGTTGTTCTTTCCCAGATGCAACACTCTACACTTACTCTTGTTGAACTTTACTAGATTTTTCTCTGCCCAAATCTCCAGCCTGACCAGGTCTCATTGAATGGCAGCACAGTCTTCTGCTGTGTGAGCCACTCCCCCCAGTTTAGTATCATCAGCAAACTTGCTGACAGTGCCTTCTGTTCCCTCATCAAGGTCACTGATGAATATATTGACCAGTCCCAGTTCCAGCACTAACTATGTGGGGGTAGTTGAAATCCCTCATGTGAACCAGGGCCTTTGATTTTGAGGCTGCTACCAGCTGCCTGTAGAAGGCTTTATCAAACTCCCCATCCTGATCAGGTGGCATGTAATAGAGATCCACAACAGTGTCACACATGCTAGCCTGCCCCTTAATTCTAACCCATAAACTCTCAACTGGTCCCTCATCCTCACCTGGACAGAATTCAGTACATTCCAGTTGCTCTCTCACAAAAAGAGCAACTCCATCACCTTGCCCTGTTGGTCTGTCTTTCCTAAAAAGGACAGAGCCATCCATGATCACATTCCAGTCAACTGAGCTGTCCCACCATGTCCGGGTAATTGCCACCAGATTATAACTCCTTACCTGTACACAGGCTTCCAGCTCCTCCTATTTATTCCCCATGGTGCGTACATTGGTGTACAGGCATTTCAAGAAGGAAGCTGATCATCTAGGATTCACTGGCCTACCACCCTTAGGCTCAACTCTAGTGGGCCTGGTTTTATCCCCTTCCCCCTTCAAAATCAGTTTAAAGCCCTTTCTATGAGCCTCAATAACTCATTTGCAGGGATCCTTCCCCTTTGAGACAGATGGAATCCATCACCAAACCTGGCATCATGAAAATTTTGCCATGGTCAAAAAACCCAAAGTTGTTTTGGTGACACCAATCTCTGAGCCATCTGTTAATCAGGTGGGTTTTCCTTACTCATTCAGTATTCCCCCCAGCCATGAAAGGGATGGAGGAGAACACTACTTGTGCTCCTGAGCCATCTATCATTCCCCAAAATCTCCTGAGGTTCTTTTAATAGTCCTTTTTAATAACCTCACCAGTACCAACCTGCATTACCAACAGCAGGTAGTAGTCAGTTGGCCTCTCCAGATCAAGGAGGCTCCTGGCATCTCTAACCTGAGACCCAGGGAGGCAGCAGACCTCTCTGTGTGATGGATTGGGTCGACATATGGGGCCTTCAGCTCCCCTCAGAAGGGAGGTAGTCTTAAGGCATGATGATGCTGTAGAACATAGTGATGAGATTTTTAATTCCTCAAAGTGAAATTTATGCTAGGTTTGATCTCAGCACTGCATCTTAATCAAAGTTGTCAACTGATTAAGTGAAAACTGGACAAAGAACTGCGTTTTCAGTTAGCCTGAATTAAACAGCAATCTCAGCCCTTCCCCACAGTTCTTGCTTACAAACAGCTATCTCCCTGAATGGTCTTTTTTTTTCCCTTTAATACTACCTACAGCAACTTGTAAACATAGATCAGAAAAAAAGAAAAGACAAAAACTGCCAGAAGTTTCTGAAGTGAAAAACTTATTTCCAACAGAAATTGTAAGTGGAAATGAAGTATGTAATCCTTATTTCTCTTTTAGAGGTCTTACACTGCACACCAGGATATGGAGTTCAGCTGAAATGAATAATTTTTTTCATTATTCTTTCTTTTCTAAAGTGGTCCCAAGCATTAAAGAGACAGCAAATGTATGCAACACATGAAGAAACATTTGCAAGCTGTTTCTGTCTTTTGATTTGGCTCTGTAAGATTTTGATTAGCCTTAGCAAAGAGCCAGATTTGCTATAGGTACTAAAGAGAAACAAAAAGGTAAAAACCCCCCTTGATCATTAATTGCGATGTTAACTAAAAGCAGATTTAGTTTAGCATATTTGACACGTGTGCATTTCTGGAAGGTTACAGTAAGATCTGGCCTCTTACAAGTCTAACAATTTAGACCAGTGCTATTTGACAGATTTTGGCATTTTTAGATGTATTCTAGTGTAAGTGTGATCTTTATATTCATGAAGAAAACCGTCCTTCCAAAAAAATAATTGTTCACTTAAAATGTGTCAAGACACAAGTATATTAGAAAGCATCCAATTGATTGTAAAGTACTTCACAAAGAAGTAAATATCAGATAGAAACAAAGCATTTAATCTGTTTCCAGAACTTTATTTTTAAACTTCAGCTTTCCAAAGATAGATAACCTGTGCCAAATTCAAGTGGTTTTTTTATATTTCTATCCATAAGCAAATGGCATGTGGACATGGAATAACAATATTAACTTTAACAATTTTACATACTTCAAAACAAGGCAAGAGAATAAACATTTTCTGTAAAGGTAAAATTAATGTAAATGTGCCTTTGCATATACAATACTATTTCAAGGAAAACTGCAAGAGTATTACACAAGGAAATGGGCTCAACTTGCATGAGTGGAGGTTTATATTGGATATTAAAAAGAACTTTTTTTACAGAGAGGGTTATTAACCATTGGAAGGGGCTGTCCAGGGAGGTGGTGGAGTACTCATCCCTAGAAACACTTAAAAAGATGCATAGATGAAATGCTGAGGAATGTGGTTTAGTTTAGTGATGGGCTTGGCAGTGTGATGTTAGTGGTTGGACTTGATTTTAAAGGTCTTTCCCAACCATAATGATTCTATGATTCTACACAATCCTTAAACCTCCCTCTGTAAAACAAAATCAAGATTTAAAAAAATAATCCTTGATATATGAAGGACTGTTTCAAGCATACTTTTAGATAAATCCTCCTATCACTATCCCTTCTGTTTTGTATATATATTTCAGTTTTTTAATTGTCACCTTCCTTACATGTAAATCTCTCTTTGTCAAGTACTTAAATTGGGAAATACCAAGAAAAAAAATCAAGATCCTTTGCTGTTCTGTATGCCTTATGTTGCTTGCATCTCTGTGAGAATTTGTGTAAAAATAGTTCAGGTAGTTAACATAGTCCAGAGATAAAACTCATAAAGCATATTTTAGATGTTTATCCAACACACATCAGTATATGCAGCTGACATTTAACGTACCTCTGGAACACAGAAGGAATGATTAAAGTATTTTCATTTTTAAAATAATTGCTTGAAACAACCTGCTCTTGCATTGTTTTATGACTATATCTGACATAGATGTAGAACTAAGATTCCTCAGTATAGGTAGGTAATTTATTTTAACCTAATCTGTACACTGCTGAATTAACCATGACGATTGTGTTACAAAGGTAGAAAACAAATACTTGAGAATGATGAAGAATGTTTACTTTATCTTGTTTTTTCACGGAGCAAACGTAATCCTTCAACCTGCTTCCGTAGCCATTTTCTCCATTTCAACAGAGTTCCTCTGAAGCAGAGGAACCATTTCAACATGGAGATGAAGGTAAAATATTTCCCTTTGCTGTTACTGCCTGCAACTTATGCAACACAACCCTTGTTAGAATTTAAATCCTTTCTGAAAACGTTACATTTCTTTATCACTTCCTGACAAAACTCATCTAAACCTTAGAGACCTCAATATCCACACCTCCCAATATTAAATGGAAAAAATGTAATTTTCTATTTATAATTGATGTGATTAAAACAAAAATTGAAGTTGACAAAAATATAGAGGTATGATATAATTCTTTTGCTGTCCTGAGGAGCAATAAAAGCTACGCTGAGCCAGGACAACAGGTTTTACTGTCTTGTCTAATTATTTGTCTAAATTACTGCTGCTACAATTTCATATTGGAAACTGAAATGTGTTTAGTCTGCTGTGGTCAATGAAGCTTTTAAATCCATTCATGCAATTAGAAGAGCACTGCTGAAAGATCACACTAGAAAACATGTGGCAGTGGTACTCTGTTTTGGAGACTACACTGAACCATGAATGATAAACGTACAAAAAAACAGAACTTGGTTGAAATTGACTCTACATAAAGACGGGAATACTTAACTTCTTATGTTGCCTCTGATTCAGTAGGCATGTTTAACTTGCAGTAGTATCTGGCTCTGATGGTTTCAACTTCCTGGGAATTTTTTTCTCCTCTAAACAATTGTACAAAATTGGCCTAAAAATAGGTCCTTACCTTCTTCAATAAGACAAGCAATAATTTCTCTGAAGCCAAGCTCACTTCTTATGAGCCATTTTTAAAAGTCTTTTACTCCTTTATTTTCTTCAGTGTATTGAGATATTTTAACTTTCTTTACTCTCCCCTCATTACAGAATACAAAGAGTAGATTTAAGTGAGGTTTTATCTAAACATTGCCTCCGAATGCCAGTTGTATTTCCATGCACTGAACAGTCACGTTTTTCCCAGCTCAAACCGTTCAGAGAAGGGACTCAAGAATGTAACATTCTGATTTAGATTGGAAGGACTGGAAACTTGGGGAGACCAACTTTAGTTTCTTCTGTGGCCTCTCTTGCAAAAAGTTTTACCTCAGCCTTTAGCATATTATCATTTATCAAAAAGGCAGGAATAAGCACCTTCCAGCAGACTTTTTCAGAGCTTTTATGATAACTGCTTTTTCAGTTTGCACTAAAATTGAGGCTATTTTTGATTAGAACATTTTAGAAAAAGTTCCAATAACTACTGCTTTTCTTAAACACAAGAACAGTGGCAGCACTATGGAATAGCAAAATAGCCTAGGTTTTTAAAACTATTTGAATGACTTAGGATTCCAGAAACTGCAGTTCACTTGAAGCCACAACAGAGCTCAGCTCAATGCCTCCAGATAGAGACTCACCTTCCATCTACCTCGTTTCTTCTGATCACACACATAGCCAAGGCTCCAAGAGGCCCTGGGAATATGCTCGTCTTTGAGCAGCATGTTGCTGCCTTTCCTTTTACTTGTCTGCACTGAGTACAAGAATACTCATATATTGTACTGACTCAAATTTTCTAGAAAAAGCAATATCCACAAGTACTTCACACAATATCCTGTATTCATTATTTTAAATATACTAACCATAAACTAAACTAAATATTTGGCAAAGGTTTACAGGAACTTGCCAGGAAATTTTTCATAAGTTTCTTCCACTACTGAAAGAGTTCACTCAAATACCACATTAGGTAACACATGCTGTCCACCTCCATGCTTCTACATATGGGTTCAAAATGACACTTTTTTTCACATCTTGCACTATTCTGCTTTGTTTCAAACTTGTACCTTCCATAAGTCTATTATGTGTCCTCTATAAACTCTTAAATAAGACTTTTTTATTCATAATCAATAGGATAATTTTTATATGCAATATATTCACTTGAAAGAGTCCATTTTCAGTGTCTTTTGCAAAGTATGTTTTTCTTTTATCCTCATATATTTGCATTTTATTGATTTGGTAAATTCATTTTGCATCCGTAATAAATATCTTCAGGAAACAGTTTGTCAGCATTTTGCATTAGAATGCAGTCTCATGACTGTTATTTTCTTTTTAACTAAAAGAGAATAAGTTAGGACGGTGTGACTGGTAAGTGAACCTATACCTCACATCAGTTTACAAAACAAGGTAAGTCCTTGCTTACATACCAATTAAGCTCACCGTTTATGATAATCTGATCTGAGGCTTACATAAAGTTAATGGAATAAGAAAATATGTGCTTTGCTATACTAGTGAGTTATTAAAAACATTTTTTGAAATGCTCACACTTTTTCTTTTTTTAGAAAATGTCACCATGGTCAAGGTCTACTTCAGCAGGAATGTGTTTACACATTGAAATAAAAGTTCAAACTTAAAACTATGCTGTACAAGGATAACTTTTGAAATATCAGCATCTGTTTTTCTTCTGTGTATGAAGAATAGATGCTCATTACAGAGACAGTGCAGCAAGCTATTGATAATGTATGTAAAACCCCTTTGTAAAACATTGTCTACCTTGTACAGACAATATTATACTATATTCTATACAACTGCCAATCACAACCATGTGACTCAGCACATAAACCCCTCAGCCTCTTATTGCCATAGCTTTTATTTACTTTCTCTTCCTCCTGTTGAACCATAGGAGGCATGGAATTAACTGTAGAACACTCAAGAGTCTACTGATGATAAAAAAAAACATTGTCCCTTCTATTTTTGGAAATGGAAGAGAAATAAAAGGGATTTTTAATTAGCTCTGCCCCTTACTGTTGCAGAGCTGTCATTGGTTTTGCACCTGGGTTCAAACATTTCATTGATTTTCTCACCTGCAGCAGATTTTGCACAACCTCCTCTGGTCCCTGGGAAGCTTCTCTGTCACCACTGGGTGGCAAATCTTTCCTCAAGCCACCACACATCTGAACTGGATTTCTGTGCAGCCATTTCTGTTAATGGAGGAGCAACTGCAATGGTGGCCCCTCCCCTGTCAGAAGTTGCTCAAAACTTTCCCTGGTTCTAAGTCAGACCCCACCACTGGGAGCCACTGCAATCGCTTTTTGAGTAGAGAAAGCTGGAGAGGAAGAGTTGGAGGTGGTAGAAGCAGTGGGATGAGAGAGAAGCAACCATGCAGAGCCTAAAGTCAGTGACGGAAGAGACAGGGAGGTGTGCCAGAGCAGAGACTCTCCTGCACCCTGTGTGAGACAGTAAGCTGACTCCCTGCAACCCATGGATAGTTATGGCAAAGTTGATCCTGCGGCTCATGGAGGAGCCCATGCCAGAGGAGGTGGCTGTGTCCAGAGAGGGTTAAGACCCTGCAGGGAGGAGGCATTGGAGTAGAATGTGCCTGGAGTTCTGCTGCTGCAGAGGAGACCCCCAGGGAGGAGTTTGTGCATAGCTGCAGCCCTTAGGAAGGACTCAAGCCAGAGAGGTTTGTTAAGGACTCTATCCCGTGGAAGGTATTCATGTTGGAGCATGGGAACAATGTGAGGAGTCCTCATCCTCTGAGGAGGAAGGGATGGCAGACATTATTTGTGATGGACTGACTGCATCCCCCATTCCCCACCCCCCAACCTGCTCATAGAGAGGAGGTAGAGATACTAGGAGCAGGGAGCTAAGCCTGCGAAAAAGGGAGAGGTAAGGGGAAGGAGATCTTAAATGGAGTTGCTATATTTTTCTCATCATCCTGCTCTGGTTTTGTTTTCCATCTGTTATGTTTCTAGTCGGTGGTGGATTAAACTGTTCTTATTTTCTGAAGTTGAATCTGTTTTGCCTGGAACGATAACTGGCAATGAATCCTTTTCTCCCTCCAAAAGGCCTTTGGTTATCTTTTCTCCTTCCATCTCACTGAGGCTCCCACCACCCTACAGGAGCTGTGAGTATGTGGGGGAGGTGAGTGAGTGGCTACCTGGTGCTTTGTTACCTTCCAGGCTGGAATCACAACAGAGATCATTTCTCACATAGATATTTCAAGATACGGAATAAATCACATTTTGATTGAGTTCTTTCAGGTTTAATCTAAGAGCAAAAACAAGCTCTTAATTAGGAATGATACTAAAACAACAAAAAGCACAAATTAATTAATGTCATAGTATCATCAAGTTTTGCAATTTATTTTTATTTTTTCTGTAAATCAGGCACATAGCAAAAATGGTTTTATACCAGCTTTGCCAGCCAGATGAAAGAGCGTAGTAGAATTTGCCTTCACGCTTCTTCTCCTGTAAAAAAATAATCATCACCCAATATGAAAGCTACAGCTAAGCCAGGACAATAAGTTTTACTGTTTTGTCTAACTATTTTTCTAAATTACTGCTGCTACAGTTTAATTGAAATGCAGCAGTATTACTCCTGGGGGCCTCATTCTGAATGGACTTATGCCCCTTGCAAAGATGATACTCACTAAACTTAAAAAATAATGCTTTATTGTAGATCATTTAGTAACAAATGGGTAGACATTGCCTCTGTGTTGGAAGGAAAAGATTGCACAGAACAAAATGAAAGAAAAATTACTATATGATACCTAAAGAATTAAATGCATCTGTAATCCAGTTCTATTACTCTTGGAAGGCCATATTTCAGTTACAACACTAAGCAAATTTTCAGTTATGTCATTGTATGTCTGCTAATTTTCTTCTAAAGATTGCTTATAGCTGAAGAATTGTTCTAATATTTTAGGGAAGGAACCAGTCTTGGAAACTCTTATTGAGGAAGGGGAAGGCCTTACACTCTATCCATGACATACCATAAACTAATAAACTATAGAATGTAAATAAAACTCAAGTTTTATCACTCCAGGTAATCCAGGAAATCACTAGCCAATATATAAATTCAAAGGATTAAGGCTGAAACATTTATGAAACATTAATATATCTTGTGATAAACTTGGTATGGATTTCTGCTTATGCTGAAGGACACAGAAGGAAGACACAGCAGTCACGAAAGCACAGAATCATTAGAAATCTGTAGTAAAAGTAAACTTCGTGAATTGTATGTTACAAAAGTCAATGCAAGTGCAACAATAGTTCAAGGAAACACAACAGACTTATTGCTGATACAAGTATATGCTAGTTTAAACAAATGGCTTTGAATTCTTATGTAAGAGTACTTGAGAAGAGAAAGTAGGAATATCCATCAACCACTTACATAGAACTCATTTGCATTATCTTCATCTGCATTAGGGGAAAATGTTAATATGTCTTCAAAACAATTAATTCAATACTAATTGGGACTGAGGAAGCTCGTTCTATCTTTTATCCTAACACTGGTAGTTAAAAGGTGATTTTAATTGCCATAGTAATCAGATATAATGAAGAGCAAAACTGTTTCTGATTAAATAACATTTGCATCAGAATTGCTGTTATATGCTTTTCAGCTTCTAGAAAGCTGTCTTCATTTTTTTTTCTCTTGTTCAGATATGCACATGGAAGCAATGCTGCAAGAATTTTGCAGATGTTAAGTCAGATGGAAGTCATGAAAGACTTATAAATGTATCATAGCCTAGTCTGCTACAGTACTCAAAAAATAGGAAACACTGCTGAAAAATAACTATAAAGAATGTTCTCTTTCCATAGAGCTAGTGAATGCTAAAGAGAAGGGACTGTTAAGCCCTTTTCCTACACAATTCCTCTCCCATAGAGGGGAAGAGCAGTTCATGACTAACATCTCTAGGTGTGCAGTTAAGTAATTTAATTCTTTCTGTCTCCATATTTCACCAGGAAAAAAGGCACATGGAAGTACATTACTAGTCCAGGAAATATAAAAAACAGATGCATAAATAAAAGCAATGCAAGAACACCAAAAAGAAGCAAATATTCCCAATCTCTACAGCTACAACTGAGGTGAAGCTGGTGATTGCCTGGAAGTAACAAGTACAACAGTTACTATGGTTTTGACTGCAACCAGATTGGCTGCACAACAGTCAACAGTGAGAGTTGTTCAGGAATATGTAACAGGAAAGATGTATTAAAAGTATTAATTTTTTTCATTTTAGAGATCATGTCTCACTATAAAATGGTTTAAGGAGTAGTTTTAAATCAATGATATATGAAATAAGTTTAAAATTTATTCTGAGAAACATAAATGCAAGAGTAGAATTCCATGACAATATAAAAATCTACTCAGCCAAATTCAATCCATGACAAGAATTTTATTAACCTTTGTAAATTAGAATTTTCAACCAGTCTTTACCACCACTTTTAGATGGATACTAATATCTAATATTTTTCAGGAATGCTGAAACATGTTCCCTAAGTTGAGCACCACACAATGCCTTGTCCATCATCTTGCTTTTATATAAAGTCAAAAGTTGCCTTTGACTCAAGCTATTACACACCCCTTTATCCAAAACTTCTCCTTTGTGTCAAAAACTTTATTACAAATAATGTTATATCCATTTACTGTAACTGAAGAAACAACTTCCAATAAAAAAACATGACTTTAAGATAAACCATAGGCTCAAAAGATCTCAGTGTCATTTAGCATCTATTCTTGTTTAACTAAGAACCACATAACATTTCTGTATGTACTAACGTGCTTATTTACAAAAATAACATACACTGATATAATGAAGTTTTCTTTAGGCAAAGAGAAATGTAAATGCGGGATAAGTTGTATGCTGGTTTTGTCACCATCACCTGTTTGAATTACGTAATTTTCTATGATGCTGCCCTGTGTAAATCATGTCAAAGTTCATACGCAAGTGAGAGCTTGTCTATATTTTTACATTCCTCTTCACACATTTTAGAATGTTTACATAGCACAAAAACACCAAAGGGATTAACCTGGTCTTTAAAATACTGTCAACACTGAGGCTACTTCATAACTATGTATTATATAGGACAGCTCTTGATTCTGGACACACTGAAATTTGCTGCTCTCATACACACCATGAAAAATATATTAATTGTAATATTTAATTATTTCTAATTAATTCTAATCTGGATTCTCCAGTGGCTAAAAAGAAGTTGCATCTGCAAAACCAGGTAAGAGCAAAATATTCTTATTATAGAACTATACACTAGAAGACCAGAAAATGCAGGAACCCTATTGCTCTGACCTGAAAGATTGTAGCAATGCATTAAAATTTTATTCTTGAACATATAGTCAGAGAAATAACTGAAAGCAAGTTTGGTTAAAACACCCTTTGGGTGAAAATCACCTTGTCAAAATGACAGCTTGAGAGGACATCTGCCTCTCTCCTCTAAGTGTTCCATGTCACATTCACTTAGACAAATTTACCAAGTGTTTATATAAGCAGCAATGAGCATACAGCAGCATATGTATCAAGAAAAAAAAAATGGTTATTTGGCCAAAACAATTAATTGAATACCCATGCTATGATATCCAGTCGAGATGGAGCCATCCCCCTGCCTCCTGCCATGGCAATGGAGCTGTAATTTGTGCAATGGATATTGCAATATCTTTAACAATTGGAAAAAAACCCATACAAATATTCAAATAACTTAGTGTCATATTTGCAGTTTCAATTAAAAAAATATAATGCAAAATTAATCTTTAGTTGTATCTGTTGACAGCAAAAATCAGTACACTGAGGCATCTACGTCACTGCTAGGCATGGTCCACTCCTGATCTGCTTAAGAAATTAAGAGCTGTAGACAGGTGTGCTCTCACTGACTCAGCTGACTTCCTCTGTCCTGCTGGTCACACTGTTTCTAATACAAGCCAGATGACATTGGCCTTCTTGGTATGTTGCTGGCTCATTATCAGCTGCTGTCGATCAACATCCCCAGGCCCTTTTCCCTTGGACAGACAGCTTTCCAGCCACATCTCTCCAAGCCTGTAGTATTGCCTGGGGTTGCTGTGGCCCAAGTGCAGGACCCAGCACTTGGCGTTGTTGAATCTCATATAATTAGAACCTGAACAAATAATTGCAGCCTCAAGTAACTTCTTTCACAATCCAATGTACGGTTTTATCTTCTGGAGTCGAAGAGGTAAAGAATAAAGCCTGGATTTTACAACCATCTGGAAATTTACAGAGCATCAATACGAGGACCATCTGATTCCTCCTGTTTTCTTACTTTCCTCTCTCTTTGGGTGGTCTCATACAAAATTGAATATTCTCATAGCTGACAATCTCAACATTGTTTTTTATCATGCTGAAATGTCACTCCGTACTAAGACTCCAAGCCCAACTAGATTTACCATCTCCTAATAGGACTGTTGGGAAAATATCCATTATAACATGGAGCCTCCAAACCCAAAAAGAACAATGTTAATTGTCACACTACCTTCATTATAGAGATGTTTACAGAATGAAATTAACAACAAAGAAAGTAAGATACTACTTCTTGCAAGTAAATCCATATTAAAAAAATCAATTAACTGCTGCAAATGAAAACAAGCCGATAATTCACAACAAAACTCCTTGAAAGGAACATCTCACATCCTAAGTGGCAGTTACAGAATTAACACGATCACTGAAAGTTAACCTTTTTTTGAGCTTTCAAAACAGCAAGTATTTTTCATATCATTCAGGAATAGTCTTCAGTTTGTTACTTCTCACTTTTTCTTTTAGCAAATCTTTTGACTAAAAATGATGTCTTACCTTTGTTCATATCAATCAATGGTGACTTCTTATTCTGTCGCATCAGTCTATCTTGTTCAGCCTTTTCTTTTGCCAATTTGGCTCTCTTCATTTTCTCCTCCATTTCTCTTCTTTTGTTGTTTTCTTTTATTGCATCCTGAATTAGATAAAATGAACATAGACATTTATATAGTGAGTAAAGCCAGACAAAATAACAAAAATAACCTTGTTTGCACATACAGCATTTATGGCTACTACTCCAAGCACCTTCAGAAAGCTTAAAGAGAACATAATTTAATATACTATTTTTACACAGTAGCATTGTCAGATAATCAGAAGAATGAAAACTGAAATAGCTTTATAGTGAATGAAAAAGTTCCATATTTTTCATCAGCATCATGTTTATATTTTTTTTTCTGTTATGAAAGTAAGTCTCAATTAAACCTTTATCTTGCTTTTGAGAGGGTGAGGATGTACCCAAGTTTCCACCACAATAGAATTATAAGAAACTATAACTCTTAGTAAAATTTTAGCTACAATTTCTTAACTATTTTTGTTGAACTAGTCAAAGCAGTCTGGATCACTGAAATGTAAAAAACATATTAAAACTAATGAAAAACAGTTGAATTTATAGATGAAAACTCCAATTCTAAAGTCTCTGTGTCAAGAGGTTACACAGCTACCAAATTAAAAACAACCAACCACTGTGCATCATCTTGCCTGCAACTGGTCTAGAAGACATCCTCCATTTCCAAAGGACAAGAATCTCTATTTCTTGCTGTAGTGGACTGATCATTCTGGATGCCAGACCCCCACCTAGCCAGTCTGTTACCCTCCTCAACAGCATGGGGGCAGAATAAGATTAAGGAATTCAATTAAATCCATCATGATAGAATTTCATTTTGTGCCACAGATAGACATGATAAATGTTAGGGATAATATTCTTAATTGTATGTACAACAGCTACAAATGCATCGCTCCCTTTCCTCTCCCAACTCATAGAATGTTAACATCCTCTGCCTACAAGTACTGTAGATCTGGCCTTCAGGTGATTGTGGAAATCCCAACACATTTTGTCCAACAAGCAGTAACAACGGTAAAGAAGATAATGGATAAAGAAAGGTCCAGAACTATCACAGGAAATGCTCATTAATGATGCTTCAGCTTAAGAGCTGAACAGCCAATACTGGCTAAGCACAGGCAACAGAAAAACGGTTTTCATGTAACAGTATATTTCCTATACAATTTAACCATGCCTTAAAAACTAGGAAAAATAATATATGTATACAAATACAAAGAAGAAGATTGCTTTGTGGAGGTCTTTCTAAATATCTGAGGCAAAGTTTCAGTTATCATGCCACAAGTAAAATTTTCTTAAGAGACTTGGGGCAGACTCAAATTACACAGTTTTCTATATTCCATAGAAATGACATTTCAAATGTTTATACATGGAGGTAACTATTCACCTTACTGTATAGATTCTAGGAAAAAACTATGGACAACAACTGTCACTTCCAAATTTAAGTCTTAAGATTTATATAAATTCTATCAGTATTTGGTAATCAGGATGCCAAATGCCCCCAAATAAATATTCACTCACGCAAAGGACACATATTTCAGTCCGCATACACCATTTCAAGTGTTTACTGAGGAAAAATGCTACATGTAGCACTTAGTAGATGATACTGTTTTGCAGAGATCTTGGATACAGTTACTCGTGATGTTACTTGTGGATGCACTTGAAAACTGGACCAGGACCTGCATTTACTGTACCATCTCATAACCCATCTGACTGAGAAACACCTCTTTTTTTCAGGAAAAAGAAAAGAGAATTAAAAGAGAAAAATCAATGTTTTATTGTTTCTGTTTTTGGACAGTTCTGTCTCTGCCCATTCAATCACATTTGACAGAGATTTCATTTTACTGCAACTTCACAGGCTGTAATGAAAGCAAATGCCCACAATCTTATAAGGGAAAGTAAATAAGAACTGTCATGGCTGAACTAGTAGCCCACTAGCCATTGACATACTATGATTAGATCATAGATCCTGTCACATTTTCTAACAGGAAGACTACAGTAGACTGAACTAAACAAACTCTAAAATTATTGTATCTGACAACGCACTTTGAGCCAGACTCTTGGAGTCCTAGCTAAAGCAAAATTATATGAAAATATAGATTGTAGTTCATACAATATGCTGGCTACCTATGATTCAAACAAAAAACATTCAAAGTAAAGGTTTAATCTTCCAGAAGATCAGTAAGATAACAAAATACTGATAGCTGTGTCTGAGAGTGACTGTGCCCATCTATCTACACCCATCCCATCATTTACATGAGTATCTACATGCAAACAAAAGGAAGTAAAACAGAAAATGCAGCACAGGAAGCACAGAGGGGTCCACTATTTTTCAAAATGCACATTTCCTAGTATTTGATTTTCTTCTAGGCTGTAAATGTTTTGATATTACCACATATAGTCTCTTTCCAGAGACCATAAAGGAAGAGTCCGAGACAGCAAGAAAAAATTCACTAAGCTATTACCTGAAATAACACAGCTTTTTCAAAATAACCTGTAACTAACACAACTACAGATTGCAGCAGAAGGGCATGAACACCCAGCGCTTCCTGCAGTGGTCAAACAGGGCACTCTACAAAGCATAAGAAAAAAACTCCAGCAGGGCATCACACCAACATGTCTCAGAGCCCTTGGGCCCTAGACTGGCTGTTTCAGAATTACGAGTGCAACGTAGCACAGCACACATACAGCTTAAGACACACTTTCAAAGCAACACAAAAGAGTTACTTAATAGGAAAAGAGTGTCTTATTCACTCTTAACTTTGCTGTAGTACTCCAGTAACTGCTTGGTAACAGCTTTGGTATTTCTGATTATTTTTCAGTGGATTCACTCCTAGCATCCTCAATACTCTTCAATCTCCTACTCACCCAAATAATTTTGTGCCACGTTCCTTGAAATTTGACATACGTTCTTTTCATCTATATATCAATTCCAAATGAATAGTGTGAAAAAGGAATGGGATGATCTGTTCGAATCCCCATGCATGCAATCCGTTTCCTTCATAAATATCTCAGAACCAAACCACCAAGAATATATACATTCATTGTTACTCTCCATCAGGCAATCCATCTCTTAACCATTTCATATTTTTAAATGTTACTACTGTACATTTAGCCAGAGTTGGATGAAAGCCTGAAAGAAATTAGTTGCAAGAATATATTCCCAATTGTTTTCAAGTTGTTTGAAAGCAAATTAAATATATGTATTTGTCTGTATTTATAAACTTACTTTATATTTTAATTAATATCACTAAAAATTTGATCATGGTATTTCAAAGCTGATTGAAGATTACTCTAAAAGTAAATATAATTTTGACCCAGATAGAATGTAGTTTCTGCATTAATTGCCCTGCCCGAATTATACCACCAATCCTTTAAGTTTTATTTTTCACAGTTTTGCTGCAAACGATTAATCTTCTCTCTCATGCAACTTCAATGACTTCATTATATCCTATTTCCTCACTTTCTAGACCTCTAGACTGTGGACAAGTCTAACAATTTCAAATCTAAAGGTGACATAATTCTGCACCTGCCTTACCACAGTCTTACTTGGGCCTCATCAATCTAAAGCCTTAGGTTAAATGAAATCAGGACATCTTCTCATGTGTTCATCTCTTCTTGGTATACTTCTCTATATCTATTCTCTTCCAGACTCCTGAGTTTCAGTGGACTACTGCTAATACAGAACAGTGATACTTTGGGTTATCAGCAGTTTTTTTACTGCAATGGAACTCAACAGCAAGCAAGTACTTAGTAGTGTTCATAGGTGTACACTGCACAACTGTATTTATTCCCTAACTGAAGTATAAAACAAAACTAACAGCTGCTAGTCAGAGAAATGTCAAAAAGCAAGAAGTAATCCATAATTAAAATAAATGCTTTCCCAACAGCTTTAGAAGATATTTTGAAAGTTGTTCATCTAGGTACCGTCTTCTCAAAACACTTAAGTATGAGCAAAATCTGCAATCACTATGAAGTGAATCTGACAAGTTTCTTAACGTATACAATTCCCTTTTTGTTGTGTTATTCTTGACCCTCTGAATGTTTGGTTGATGTCTAAGAGCATGCAGTTTAGCTTAATTCAACTGCAAATTAAAAGTTAGAGAAAGCCTGAGTTTGTTTTGGTTTTGTTTTTAGTTTTGTTTTTATTAAACTATTGTCTCTCCCAGCAAAGAAATAGATTCAGCAAGGATTATCTCTTGTTAAAGAAGCTAGCTGAAGGGGTGCATAGCTTGATGTTCCCTCTTGTGTTTACCAGGATTCATTGAAGTAAGGCTCTTGTACTGAGGACTGTCAGTTTATAGACACCTTCCTTAAGCAGCAAATAAAAAATTTATGTACCTCTTGCATTCTGTACATATCTTAAGTTTTGACAGAGAAACAGATATTCGCACACCACCATGGTTGTAAATAGACTCTCAAAGGTAAATTATTAAAAACAAGAAGAAAACAAACTGTAATGCTCAAATCTCCTTGGATATTAAAGATGCAGTTCACTACAAAGCGGTCATGCACCAATAATGAGGGCTGCCTGTGATCCCTCAGGCCTTCCCTAAATTTGCCTTGCAACTGCAAAATATGTGAACTGAAGTTCCATCAGGGAAAAAAAAAATCTCTTCCAGTCATAACTCATTAGGAATGACAAGCTCAGATTAACTGGAAATTAATCTACAGAAATAACATTAAAATAAAGCAGATTGAGCAATCAGTTTACATGTAAAAGAAAGATCTTCCATGAGTATTCCTTGGAGGATAACATACTCAAATAGATTGTTATCCTCATGAAAATAATCAAAAAGAGATGCAACGAGCTGGTATTAAAGAAGAACAGATAAATTGAATTTCCTGATGGGTGGTCATGAAACAGTAAGTAGAAAAGACAATGTTTGGGATACTGCCCCATGATTCGTGCATCAGGGCCATCACATTTGACATGACTTGTCTTTAGCATGCCATTACAGACTAAGATTTTTGGCAACTGTAGCTGCAGTTGGACTTTCAGGTAGCGGGAAGAGTTTGAGATTGTTTTAATACTTCCTTTAAATCAGTATTTATATATATATATATATATATATATATCTCAGAATAAATACATATGCCTAATTCAGATTACTCCTGTGAGAGACAAGAGAGCTGAAACACACACATAGTAACAACTCTGTATTAATGTAATTACAAAAAAAAAACCTCAAAGAAAACCCAGTAAACAAATGTTATCTGTTTTGAGTATAATGTGAGCAAAGAAACTAAGGCCCACAGCAAGTTAATTACTGTTTTGTTCAAAAAATGAAACTTCTGGATCAAGGAAGAGACAAATTTCATCATTGTGCTAGCACAATCCTTTAGATTCTTTAATAAAAATTTACTCCAAGGTAAATCTAAGGTTGTGTAGCATTGCACTCCACACAAATGATAAATGTGAAAGAAACCCATCATTGAAGGGATATACTTATTCATCTGCAATCTCTTCCTTGAGGTTTCTTACACTTTCCATTTCATGCTTCATATTATATTTTGACAGAATAATCCAATTCTATTAGCCTGCTTTGGATTTTTCTAAACGTGATAAGCAAGCAAATTTGAACTTAAGGAAGTGAATGAGCTGTAATTTACTACAACATCAGCAAGCTAATTGAAGATGCAATAATGCAGTGATCAATCTGAAGTCATAATTAAGACAAATATGGATTCGAATTATCAAATTATCTTAATAAGATACATGAACAAACAGAATGATGAGGATAAGACTGTATGAAACATCCCCACGGAGGTTTTCATATAATCCATAAAAGAAATCACTAAGGTACCGACACTTTTAGGCTACAGATGCTTGTATCTCCTATGGAAGGGTCTCTTTTAGACTTAGAATCTTGCCAAAGGGAGTCACTTAGAGTGGGTAATGAAGCCTGCTCGTTTACAAGAGGTTTTCAGCATCTGGGTGACATTCACATCTTTTGACAATTGCGACAGTCAAAATCCCAAACTATACCTGCTCTCCAGAGTGGAATGAAGACTCAAAATCCTTATTAAAATAATATAAGCTTCCAAAATAATGTCTGGGAATAATGACATTAAGGAGTTGGACTCACTGACATGAGAACCAAGTAGAGAGAGTTTAAAACTATCAAATGGAAAATTCTGAAGAAATGTTTTCAATCCTCTTCCTTTTCAAGATTAGGAAACTTAACTGCATAGTTTCCTCTAGACCATGTTTTCCCATATTACTTCTGAAAATATTGCTTAATCAAAAGCATCCCTACCACGAAACATGACATCCATTCCTTTTACTCCATCCACAAGCACAGAAACAAGTTAGACTTGTTGGAAACAAATCCTAATCCCATCTATGCTATCACTTCTACACTTGTCTATCTTTAAGTGCGTGTAAATGCAGTGTACTGTAATCCATCTTAACTTCTGATATTTATTTTTACATATTTTGGATCTCTTCCTGGAGAAATGTTATCCTTACTTTTTATATAATCAATAAAGTAGCTACTTATCTAGCAGTACTAACAGGTTGCTAATAAAGTTCATGAGTTACCAGTCCTCTTTGAATTCGTTTGCTTCTCATTCCATTGCATTCCATTACTTACAAACTCTGCTAGTCTATACTTAACTCTTGGTTTGTTGAATATCATGATTAAAAAAAAAATCTCAACACTAGCTGGATGTATACACTCAAATGAGCATTTAGAGAGCTTATAAACAAGTGTTTGGTGGGGTTTTGGGGCAGGAGAAGGAAGGGCTTGCTATATATACTGCCTGTTAATAAAGACAATGTTTTGCTTTTGATACTATCTCTTGGGAAATTTTGCTGGAGAAAATACTTCTTGCTCATTACTCTTTATTTTTTCATAGCTCCCTGCTAGCTAGAAACTGTTACCTTTCAGACTGCATTAAAGAACTGTTACTTTTTAGGCAGAAGGAAGAAACTGTATTCCCAGAAAAATAACCAGGAAAACAACAAATAAATACAGTCTTTCTTTTAAAGCACCCCTGGATTACAAACTCAATTTATGAATTTGAAAGCTGGGAATTTAGCTCGACTATGTAGCACACTTCATAGTAAATAATATGTTTATTGTGTATTATTTTTGTGTTGTACATCCAGTGATTTATATTATTGTGGCTAGTGACCTGTTGTATTCAAGGGACATTTCAAAAAAGACACAGAAAAAAAATGTGTGTGTCATGGAGCTTGAAATTTAGTTTGAAACAAATAAAAATAAATAAATATTAGAAAGCAGAGAAGGTTTACAGGTACATTTATACTCAAGATGTTGAATCCACTGTGATGAAACTTTTTTCTATTGAAGGCAATAAAACAGATAGTGTGTTTCTGATCTGGTACAGAGCAGGAATTTTATAAAATCCTGAAAGATCAGGCCAGTGGTTGATCAATGTATTTAGTTTATGGATCATTTAATATGTCGCTACATTTTGGGGATATTTTTATCTTCTGGATCTTGCATTATAGGATTACTGTAAAAGATTCCAGACACATGGTAACATCAATCAGTAGTGAAAAGACAGGTTATTTCATAGGTCTTTCACAAGGACCCATCTCTTGTATTGCAGCTGGTGAGTTACTCACATTTGCTTAAATATTTATTTATATTAGACTACAAATCTTTTTCTTTAAGTATGTTTATAATGTTATTTAAGGATTTAATTTCTTATTCAAAAAGCTCCATTTACACAACTGTGAGGGATGAAGCTGTAGCCTCAGAAAAAACTGTCTACCAGACATAAAAAATTCACTTTGCTGAAAGAAAACGGTTCTCTGCTCATGAATGTCTGTTATTGCTTCAAATTTTGTCCAACTATTCTTGCAAGCATTATTACAACATTAGTTTTTTAGACTTGAAATTCACCTTTAAGACTATGTGCGTAAAATTAGGAGCACACAGAGAGAACTAAATCTGAATTATTTAAGATCTGTATGAAAAAAAAATCCTATCTAATGCTGAAGTATTTCATACAACTCCCATGAAGCCCACAATATGATTAAAAGGAAGTTTATATCTATTTGCAAATGTAAGCATGACAGATTTGGTGGATATTTTTGAATATTCCAGTATCAACAGAAACAAACATTCTCAAAGTGACAGATTAAAAATATTTCAGATCATTTGATACAAACTATGTGAGACAGTAGGTTAAAGTGAAGAATCAAAACAGAAAAGAACAAATTGGCATCTTGCTTCAGGCAACTGATTAATCATTACTTGATAAGAGCCTGAAACTATATAAAACCAAAATATACTAGGTTGCAATTGTCCTCAAGGGCAACAGAAATTTGTGTTTACTTTCAATGGAAGAAAGGACTAAATCAATAAAATTAAAAACCATTTCTTCTTTAAAATAGTCCTAATTATAAAAAGCTTATTACTATTCTGTGGATCTACTATTTAAACAGCAAAGAGAATAAAACAACTAAACAAACCCAAATCCCTTTACTGTTACTTTTTATTAACTTTCTCTGTAATTGGCGGTTTTAAGAGAAGAATAAAAACTTTTTACTTTCCCCCCCTCCAGGCTTGCTTTTGAATCATGTTTGCTTTGCAAAAGAAAGTCATGTTGAAGTGCTTCACTTATTTCTTGTGGTAGGTCTTCAATGCAATGCAGTACACCTAAGTACAAATGGAGTATACTTAAGCACAAAAGCAAAAGGAGTAAATAGACGTGACAAGTAACAGGATAAAATGATTTAAAAGGTCACTTTAAATGTTTCAATATTCTTAACAATCTTAATATTTAAAAAAAAAATCAAACAAAAAAGAGTAAGAAGTAGTATAGCAGTGAGGGGACCACGAGTGAGATTTTTAACTGTATGAGCTAGAGGAGTAAAGTGATGCAAGCTTTATTTTCTTGTCTCACTACACACTTGGCTGGAATTGTTTCCTGAAAAAATGGTTAGAGAAGCTTGTGGATAAAATGGGAGCAGACATAGAATAATAAATACATGAACTCTGTTTCTTCTATCTGCATCTCCAGATCCAGCTCAATGAAATTAAATGGCTCACAAGGAATATTTGGTTAGATGATGGGTGAGAGGTGCTGTAGGCTTATTTGGCTATTTGCTGTCATATGATGGGCAGTTTACTGGTATCACTAAGCCTATGAATTCCTAACTCCACAGTGCTTTTTCCTCTCCTAAATATTTATTTTCTCCCACAAGAAGATAGACAGATGTTAAGTGCAGCAGATTAATTTAGTACTTCAGTGGAAATTTGGTATCTGAACAGTTTCAAAGACATAAAATAGGAAATAACAAAATGTCCACAAATAAGTCAATTTCTGTACTAATTGTCTATTGCTAGGGACAGCATAGGAACAGATTCCAGCAGCAATCAATATGGCTCACAAAGAAACTGAGAAAGGTCAGTTACTGCATCAGTCTACACTGTCTACTTACAATTTCCTTTTCTTTTGTTGTTTTGGGATAACAGAATAACAGCTTATTTATATGGAAAATGTTGTTGGAAAGTAACTTAAAGAGAAACTACTGGACCCAAAGGAATATCACTGTATTGCTAATACGTTTTGATCAGAAGAATGAAGGATGAAAAAATAACACTGACTGTTCCAGAAAATGTTTTTCTCAAACTCTACATCTTGTCAGTCAGCTTAACAACTTCTGGATGCTTAGATAACATGGAGGTGCATTTATTTAGTACTATTTCTGTCCAACTTGTAAAAGGCAAGCAATTACAAGAGATGATGCATGCATGTATTTTTCTATTTCAAGTAATAAAACAGGTGTTATTTTCCATTTGATGCATGGCACTTTAACAATTGTCTAGTCTTTAATGTGAG
The DNA here is from genome assembly GCF_028858725.1 of Colius striatus. Classification (NCBI taxonomy): domain Eukaryota; kingdom Metazoa; phylum Chordata; class Aves; order Coliiformes; family Coliidae; genus Colius; species Colius striatus. Next base: position 15,822,101 of record NC_084771.1, read on the forward strand.
TTTTCAAAAGATAAACTCTTTTCTTAAACATGAAAATAGCTTGATATGAACCTTATAAGACAAACATATATCAAGCTCCAATACATGTGTACACATACAAATACACAGAGAGAACTTTCTCTGTGACCTGGGGATGTGCCATTCAGAATTTTTTTTTAATTCTTTCAGATTCAGCTTTAAGAACATTCATATACATTCCATCTTTTTCAAATATACTAGTTGAACTGCATGAGTATATGAACAGACTGTTATCACTGGTTGCAAATGAAAGAAAGAAAAACTGTCATTACAATCAACCTGTTTAATCAGTATTCTTGCAGAAAAATATGCAGAATCACAGGCTGAGAACAGAGAAATCAATCGATAGCTGTTGTACAAAGGTAACAGAAGACAACTGAAGATTATCTGAAGGGATGTGTTGAATTCTACGTGCTCACAAGGGTCAGTTATCTAAAGCTATACACATTGTAGTTTCCATTAAAACACAACGTATATGTAAAGCATTAATTGCTTGTAAATGACTCTCAAGAGAAACCTTCTCAAAGCACAGCAGTCACCTGTCCTGTCATGTTGGAGGCTGAGGAGATGACGCAGGCACCAGCTTGGCTGAACAGGGAACTCCTGACAGAGAACAGAACAGAAACACAGAAGGGTAGAAGGATAGCTCTACTATCCAGGAGAAAAACTGCCCAGGAAGGGAAGTAATTAAGAAAGTCAAAGCTCAGATGGAAATAAAGCTGACAAGTGATGCAAAAAACAAAAGGAAAGGATTTTATAGCTACAAAGACAGATAAAAGATGATCAAGAGAAATGTCTGATGCTGAGTGAAGAATAGAACCTAAAATCAAAGAAGAGGCTGAGGTAATCTGGGCTGTCTTCACCCCAGACGTTGCCATCACTGTCTTGCTGATGGCATCAGCAATTCATTGATGGCTCTTGCAAGGCCTCTATTTTATCAATAAGTTGTGGGACAAAAAAGACATTTCCAATGCCTAGAAAAGGCAAATATTATCTTCAAATGAGTGAAGAAAGCTCAGTGAACTACATAACAGTAAGCACTGCCTCTTTTTTCAAGGAAGATCACAGAGTAATTCCTTCTGGAAGCCATTTCCAGGTATATATAGGACAAGAAAGTGACTGGAAACAGTCATATTGGCGTTATCAAGGTCAAATTGTGCCTCTTCAACATGACAGCTTTCTATAATGAAATAACTGTCTCTGTGGATGCAGTGAAGCTAATGCCAGAGTGACAACCACTGTCAATGCTTTTGATACAGTCTCCCATGGTTGTATCTTGACTCATGGAGATAACTCTGTTGGACATGGTCCCACATAGCTTGAACTAATCTCTGCACTAGTCCTGTTTTAGAAGGATATAAAACTCAATGGCCCTCTTAGCATCTCTCTCCGACCTAAATTACCCTGTGATTCTACAGTATATCTTGTCATCATGAATGTTCACACCAGAAACGTTAGCAACAAAATTAGAAATAATCTGAAGAACCTCTGAACTTCTAAGTTAAAACTGCTAATAGCAGAAGAAATAGGTTTTGTCAATAGACAGTCAATAGACAGCAATAACACAGAATAACCAATAGAAGCAACAAGTCATCAACATTTGTAAGATATCTGGAATTATACTTCAGTTATTAACAAAAATACTAAAATGTTAGTGGGATCACTTAAAGAAAGCATGCAGGCATTACAATCATCTGAAATGGACAAATTCAGTGAATATGTATGCTCTAGGGAGTGTATTGGAGATGCTGTATATATGTCATTCGTGATTGTACGTGAATTCTTATCAGAAGTTATGATGTTTTTTCTTTTTTTTTTTCTTTTCATTCTTTCTTTTTCCCAGTAAGTTCCTTAGATTAAATGAGTTTCGATGTCCTTTTCCTTTCAGGAAGCTTCTCACAAGCATCAAAATACTGCAGAAAATGCTAAATCTTTTTAGTAATTTTTTCCTCAGAAAAAAAATTACTGTACTGTGAACTTTTAATGCTTGCCCTAGGCTTTCCTCAAGTGTCTGGAAAAAATTAAATCCCTAAGCAAGAATCTTCATGGCACTAAGTCTACAAGGTTCTGCTCTAGTGCATAAAGTAAGTCAAGAAATTCTCCGAAGACCTAATTACAATTACTACTATTACTACTGTACGTATCAGTGAATTGACTGAAGCACAAATGATGCTAAGGAAAAGAAAGTGTCTCCTTAAGCTACACAAGTCTCAGATTTTACTTCTTTTACATTAAATCACTACTACTGAAATCTGGGTGCATCATATAGATGGCTCAAGTTCACTTCCGTATTTAGTAACATTTTAAAAAAGAGGCTTAGAAGATACAGGGACAGATTAAAAATTTTAAGACACTAGAGCCAAATGGATATAATTAACTATATAGAGCAACACGTAGCATTAGAAAAGTATCCTAAACAAATTACTTTCCCCACTTTCTAAAATTATATGGCAATGTAAGAAACTAGTCCTAGCTTTCTGGAAACTTAGAAAGACTTCGTAGTACGTCTTTTCTATTTGGAATGCAAGTTTAGAATATTAAACCAGAATACAGAACTTGACAGTTCTGGTAAACTATAGGGTCTTTGGGATAATTTTCCACTCTAGAAAAGCATTTTATTGCAGTTTGTTATTATGACATGAAATGTAAACATCATAGAAATACCTTAAGAAGACCAGACCATACACAGGTTTGTGCAAACTCCAAAAGAAGAATGGCCCCCATTCCCTGAACCACTGAGTGGACTGCGACCTTTGCTTGGAGAAGTAACAGAAGCTTGCCTCTATAATGATTTCCCCTTAATACTAAAGGTAGTTTATGTCCATTAGGTAATAAGACAATTACATCTTATAATATATTAATTTGTTGAGAGTGTTTACACCACAAGACGAAATGTTTTCATGAGATATATGAAGACATGACCACTTCATACCAAGGATTGTTTGAATGTGTATGTGAGGTTATCAAGATCCTCAGTAACAAGCAAGTGACCACTAGTTAATGACTAACTACATCGTGCCTATCCGATCAAGGTCTTATTCTTGACTTGATACTTTGTATCAAAATTTAGATGTCTATTAAAACTGATTTAGTGTATGAATAAAATATAAATGATGGATTACATTTGGAAAAAGCAGAGCAGTTGCAATCTACTGATAATATACAAAATCTAGCAAGAAGAAAAAGATCAGAGGGTGTTTTAACTGTGCCAAACACTGTCACAATAGCCTCTTCCTCTCTTATTTAGTAATAACAACAACAACAATAATAATAATAATAATCTCAAGGGAAGTCTGCTGTCAGCTTTGAGTACTGTCTAGTACTTAGAAGAACACAGCTGTTTGTACACTCACACATAAAGAGCAAACAAAGTAAAGGAGATTCTGGCAAGTAAAACCTAGAGAGTAGTATAAACAATTTGTGTACTGTAGACAATTTACACCACCAATTTATATCCACAAAGACGCATTTGCAGAAATAAGATGCATACGTATCTACAGCATCAATCACAGGATTGCATAAGCAGTCTCAATACCTTCATTACTCTGACTGCTATAGCTGTTCCAGTGCTTAAATAAAGTTATGACTGTCCTAATCTTTGACAGCTCCCTAAAACAGTGAGAACTGGGTATCTGGAGCTTTAAGTACAAATGAAATTAGTTCATACTGAAGAAAACTTATTCTCATTTCAAATTAATATTCTTCAGTGACTAAATATACCACCCAAACAATCTAGATTGGGTAGTATGTGAATAAAGTATTTCACTTAATATTCCTAAAACAGGACCTCATTTTAAAGAGATTTGCCTCCTGTATTAAGAGATACACTTGAGTCTCACGACATTCCTTTTTTCTTAAGTAGCAGTCCATAAATATGAGCTAGATTATATTTCATCTTCTTATCCAAATGGTTAGCAATATCCAGTTATACCCACATAAAAACACTGAAGTGTCAATGAAATCATCTTAATCTATCATTAATACCACATCATATGGTCTGATATTCACAACACCGAGAAAAGTCACTATCAATATAAAGAACAGCTTTTTGCTGTGAAATAACGATTATTTACACACAATTCAGTAGCACTCCCAGCTTTGAATTCAACACTTCATTCTTACAGAATTACTTAGAGAAATTCATTCTAAACCTGAAACAATGACAATTTCATCTATTCCTGGAACTGTGATGTAGAAATGGTACTTACTTTTCTGCTTTTGGTTCATTTGGAAAGGCCACAAAAATATTTCAGTTTTGTTTTTAAAACAGTTTCTGCATTTAACATATAATTTCATAGAATCATGGAATATTTCAGTTGAAATGGCCTTTAAGATCACGTCCAAGCCCTCCCCTCACATTGCCATGCCCATCACTAACCCATGGCTCTCAGCACGTCAGATCCACAGCTTTGCAATATCTCCAGGGATGGGGACTCCACCATCTCCACCTACTCTGTAGTTAGAGTAGACTTCCAAATTCATTGAAAATGGAAGCTTTGGATGTCAGGAAAAGTTAATGAACTGAAAGACCTCATCAGAACCATTCCTGTTCTTGACAGGTCTTCATGCGTGTTTGGCACACTTACTAATTATAAAAGAATTGGTGATTTTCTTATGGATAAAAAAAGAATAATTTCAGCCAATTTAAAATGAATAGTTGAAGATACTGTAGGAAAAGTTTTCTAATAAAGTAAACTTGACATGAATATAACATTTTAAATCAGCTATTCCTACATCACACAGAAACAAAGTTCTTAGCATTACATGATAAATTGAAGGCAGCTATTGGCAATAGAGAGATCAGAGAGCCACAGCTGTATGGTAAATGGTGGTATTTCCAAGTGATGTTAATACTCTCTAGAGACACAATGTGACATTCTAGGCATCTGTTTTCCCTGTACACTTCCTATAGTGCAGCTAATTATGTCTCCTAGACAGCCACTAGGAAAGATGACATTAAACATGTTTAAAAACTTGTCTGTTTAAAATGAAATGCTTAAATTCATTCATAGAACAAGCCATACCCCGACATCACCCACTATGGCTAACTGGAAACAGAAATATAAGCATCTAAGTGAACTTCATGAGATCTGTCAGCAATAAAATCATCCTTGAAGTCTCAGCCTTAGCATCACAACATCACCCAGATTCTAATACAATATAAATGTAGATATGTCCATTCAGGTTTTGATTTTAATGTGTTTCTCTGTATCACACCTGTTTGTTGTACATCAACCAACAATTTTCAAGTATTTTCAAACACATTGACAGTTGAGTTGGCAAGTTTCAAACTGGAAGGTGATAGCTATCAGTGATCAAAACCTAATTCTAGAAACATTCATCCACTTTACTGCCATAGGACACAACATTAAGACAAGAAAGAGAAGATGAAAGAATTAAAATTAGCAGAAATAAGAAATAAGAATGTGTATCATGTTTTGTAGACATTACTCACCAAAAACAGAGTTCTGAAGTTGTTCAGATCGCCAAAAAATTCTTCTATGCTTACTGCTTTTGGATCAAAAGTAAAGTATTCTCCTAAATTTTCATACAATTTAGTCATGTTGTTGTGCATGTTGGACAATTTTTCATATTGCTCTCGAGCACTCTCCGCAAAGCTGTGAGGTTTTAGTTAAGGAAAATGATTCAAATATAATCCAATCTAACAGTAAAAACCAAACAAGAAAAGCCAGTAAACAGGTTAGAACTTGAAATATTATTATGGCATTTAAATATATTAATGTTGCATGTCTACAAGTTCAGACAACATAAGGTGGTGGCATACCTTTTTATTACATGATCTCTTTCTAATGGTGAAGAGTTGGCATTAATAGACTATTCAAGTGGCTCTATAAAATTTCCAAATATCTTGGACATTTTTCTTCTAATAGCATTTATTTTACAAAATTAATCATGTATGAGCAGACACACTGAAAATCAGTTTGCTGTGAGAATTTAACTATGATACCCCACTTCATTCAAGCGATGTCATGTCCTCAGTATTATGTATGTATGTCTTATACATAAAATATGCATGGTGTGTAACTATCAACAACAAAATTACATAGTACAATGTCTAATTTTCTTATAGATTTATCTTGGTGGATTCTTTAATGCCTAGCCACACAGCTCTTGCTTCAGGCTTCCTTTACCAGGTACAATCATTTGGGGTATTCTCTTCTATTAACTATGTAATTTCACAGAACATAAAAAAACTGAATATCCACCTATCTGCCTCAGTTAACCGACATACAGCTTTGAAAAATTATTAGTAAGAAAAACAGCATGGAAAAACAGAAGTCTTTTATTTTTTCCCATTAGTAACTATGAAAATCTAGAAATGAAACTCAGGTATACTTCCGTTAAAGCAGTTATCATTAAAAATTAGGTATAATATTAAAAAATATTTTTAGAACAATTGATTTGCAAGTCCAGTAAGGGTGCAAGCTACCAAGGGAAATATTAGTTTGCCTTGAAGCAAGCTGCTGTTTCCTTCTATTGTGGTTGTTTATATCCACAGAGATACAAAAGTTGCAAATCACTGTACAAAAACAGCTAGTACAAGATTAAACCAGTTCTGCTAATACGGAGTTGCCATTGATAAAAGTGTTGTGCTGTATATATCAAAACTCAAGAAGACACAAGTTATTCCCTGAACTACAAAAACCACACAGCCTGACTCCCTGTAGCTTTTACTTGTAACAATTCTCTTCCATGTGGATTATCATTTCTATTACAGCAAAGTTCACGCTTCAACCTTTCCTCATACTTGAGATTTTAATTTGAGACTCTGCTTAGTATCATATTTCTAATTAATTTTTTTTGAGATACCTATGTTTCTGAAAAATAACCACCAACCTGGAAACTAATTAGTGGAAAGAGGCATACAGAGAAATCCTATAAACTATTTATTTCTGAGACTGGGCTAAACTAAAAAATGATTCTTCAGAAAATAGTCAACAAATGAAAGGAAATTGAGTTGGATATTCATTTTTAACATGTCTGTAGTGTGTTTGGATACTGTCAGGTACTTAAAAAGGCTGTCACAAGGTACATACAAGCATAACAAAGCTGAAAAATATCATCTGTTGGGAAAAGGTCTAATAGTTCACCTGGATTTTCCTGCTCTCCTGGGAAAGTATGTAAATAGTAATTTCAAAATTGATTCTTAAAAGCATGATCAAAAACTTTATACATTATATATTTTCCTCCTGAGAAATTTACTTTCCATGTAATCCTCTCATCTTCATTAAAAGCTGTAGTTTTTGTTAGCTTATAATGCTAATTTAAAATAACAAAGAATAGAAACCAACAATGTGGTAGATGTTAATATATCATTATGAAGATTTTGAAATAGTAATATCTACCTATCAGTCTCATATCAGTGCAAAAACAGTCGTAATACCTTTATTTTCAGTTTTCTGAAGTTTGCTTAGAATTTCAAGCTCGGACTGTTGGATTGCTCATCCTAATACAAGACAAGTGTGTTATAGTTCAGTCTTCAATGACATTTAACTGTGCAAAAGGGAATGAAAGTTTAATGGGAAGAATACATTAAAAAGGTAATAATGGCACATCCCTGAATTATTGAACAGAGTCTAAAAATTTTAGAAAAACATGCACTGCCTTAGAAAAACATGAATTGCTTCAGAAAAAAAAATGAATTGCCTTAAAGAGTGAGCAGACTACTGTCTTGAACAACTCAGCAAAAATACTATGAAAAAGAAACACTAAGGTATATCATTATAAAAACTGTGTCTGCAGTTCCTTTCAATCAACATAATATAAAACCAAATTAAATTACAAAAAATGACTGAAACATCTGAAATAAAAACACCTTTGAAAATGACAGAATTTGAATTAATTTCTAGAGACAAAAATCCTGGAGTCAAATTCTGCATTTAGGTGATACAATCAACATGAGAAATAACACTGAGCACTAAAAAGAAAAAAAGAAATCAATATTGCTACTGAAATCAGAAGTAGTAACAGTGTAGTAATGTACACAGCAATTTCAATATTATTATTTCTATCTCAGAAGTACCAAATTGCAAATAAGAAGTACCAGTTGCAGGTGGTTAGTAAGACAAAATGTTGGTCAGATGGATAACTGTGATGAGTAAAGAGAGAATAGAGCATTTTAATAAGACTTGATTTTGAAGAAATCTGGAAACTATTGTCTCTATAGCACTGACTTGATTTTGAAGAAATCAAGTCAGTGCTATAGAGACAATAGTTTCCAGTCATATACTATGTCATGTCAACAAAGTTATTTTGTCACACTTGATATGCTTCATACAATCTTGATACTTATAACGCGCTAGTAATTTGAAACATCACCTTGAAACGTACTACTTCAAGTCACAGCAAACACAAAACAGTATTTTCAAAGAAGTTAAAGCATACTGTCCTACATTACTTCATGAAAAAACACTTGAAAAATCGAAGCTATGAAAACTTTGTATAATAGAAATACTTAATTGCCATAGTTTACATTACTATAGACTGAAGCTATGAATCCTGATTTATAAACTGTAAACAAGGTTTCATTCTTACTATTCTGAATGAAACAAAAATTACAGAATTGTCAAAAATAAAGATGTTTGTTCAACTAAGAGAAATTATTCACAGGCTTATTTTTCTACATACACACCCTTTTTTTAGTTTCTTTCACAACCATAAAAAAAAAAAAAGCTAAGATTTTACTGTAAATACTATTATTATTTGAAATATCTAAATCAAAACCAACCAAAACATAACCCACTTGGGAACACTGTTCCATCTTCAGAACCATAACTGTTTCCTCAAGTTTCACATGAACCATGAGAAATGCGTTTGTCAATCTGAATATACAGAGAGTGATTGCTTTAATAAGATAAGCAAATACACCACTAAACGTGAGCAGAACCATATCTAATTACAATCTAGGCAACTTAATACATACAATTCCTACTGAATATTTCATTGAAATGAAAGTTTATGTCTTTTAATCCATTTTCTTTTTTCATTTTAATACTACTGCAGAAAGCAACTACACAAAACTACTGTGAGATTTTCTAAGTGTTAGGTTTGAATTTTTGAAGAAGTGTTATTTCAGTTTAAAAGTGCACTGGTTTTAAGACTTCACCCTGAGATTAATAAATAAACAATTCACTGTTCAGTGATGGGTACCAAAAAGTTGTTAACATATGCTTTGTCATGCATCCATTAAAATCCTCTGCACGTTATGTCTCTGAAGAACTCTAAACAATATTGAAATACAAACAAAGAACAAAAAACCTTTAATGTCTTTTAACAAAGACACAGGTAAATGCAGACCATTAACTTCCATAATTACTTTACTAAATTTTATTGCCAAATTTCAGTTATCTACTAATTTTATTTTTTGCCTGCCTCTTCTGACTGTTAAGAGAGGCTGGAAAATCGGTACATATTTCTTCTTTTTTCCTTTCTTTTTATTTTTAAACATGTTTGCATTATAGCTGCCAACTTAAGCTTCCATGCATTTCTGTGGCTGGCTTGACAATGACTACCACCAGAAAGGGGAAAAATGTTTGGATACCTAGACAGATATGAAATTCTGCTGTAAGAATCTGAAGTGTAGTGTCAGCATCAGAATATAGCTAAATACTTAGTATTTACAAAAATAGGCAGTAAGCAGTAACTGAAAGTATCTTTTCTCTAAGTAAATCAATGGTTTATTTTTTCCCCTTGAAATGTAACCTGATGACTACAGTTTGCTGGCATTTCAGTGTAATACCTAAATTAATTCACTTAATCAAGTAACAGATACAAATGTTACCATGACACTATGCTATCACATTATGTCAGTGATAATCACAGATTACCATCAATAGTAGAACTAAATTCTTTATGTCCATATTAGGACCACAACCATAGTACTTTGAATGCTTTCTACTTTTTTCCCCCATGTAAACAGATAAGAAATAAAGACCAGAGGAATTAACATTAAGTACTCCATATCAGCTGGAGTAACACCATCAATAATTTATGTTTTCGTAAAATTACAACTTGGTTATCCATCCAACACAGAGTATATACATTTCAATAGTACAAATCCAGTCTATTATCTTTACTGGATATTCATCTGTTTTGAAGAATTTAAGTTTTACTTCTGTTAACCGTCAGTCAGCTCAATCCATAACATGTTACTGCACACTCTGGGAAAAATCATAAATTGACTGAAAAACTGCCTACCCAAAAAGCTTGAAAGTAAAACCGTTAGAGCCTGAAATGACACAGTTGAGGGAGAATTAATCAGTCAGAAAGAATTCTGTAAATAATCACAGCTGATTTTTGATTGTATGCTTTTACGGTGTATTAGATAAAGCATACAAGAGTGGGTTTAAAAAACATTTATGACGCCACTCATCATAAATGTTGCATTTTACTAATATCAGTATGTGGATCATCAGATCTGCTTGCAAATTAACCTTATTCACAGGTGGCACTTGACATCCTCAGTGGTAATAAATTAGCAACAAAAGGAAATTAAGTGTAAAGTATAGCAGGCAAGAAATCAGAAAACAATTAGAAGACTCTGCTTCCACAGAGGGATCTGCATTTATGCCCAAAGGTATCTAATGGAAATTCACAATCTAATGAACATTGAGCCTTCTATACTTCTGAGTCTGAATCAAGTGTTGAGTAACAGCCAAGTTGAGCTTAAATGAGTGACTAAGCACTGGAACAGGTTGTCCAGAGGTTATGGAATTTTGGATAGCCTCAATAGCCATCTGGATATGGATCTGTAAAGGCTGCTCTAGATGGTCCTACTCGAGCAAGGGGGATGGATATGATGATTTCAACTATTCTGGGAAATCAAAATGAACAAGACTTTGGTTATTCTCTTTACATATAATTTCTACAAAATAATTATATTATTTAAATATATTTAAATATAATTAATTCTCAATATATTTTATATATTAATGTTACAGTTATTATTTCTTAAAAATATAACTTTCAAAATAATTTATTTCCCACTAACCTGCCTATATAATCCAAAACACTTTTTCCCCCACCCAGGTACACTTATCTGCAACTAGTATTCATGAAATACAATTCAACAAGAACACAGTTATTTTTCTAATGATTTCCAAATAGCTACTACTAAGTGTGGAAACTTCATGAAAATATTTGAACTATTCCACTGCATGTGTCATTTAAAAACTCTTGTGTATCATTTCAGAGAAGGATTCTCAATTAGGGAAGTGCCAAACTAGGCTAAACATAGGTTTTATATAGCTACATTGTAGCTTGATTCAGTGGCTTCATTTTTAATGAAGGATATACCAGTGCTCTTATTTTCTAATCTCCAGTCTTATTCATAATAAGGCACTTTTTGAATTCAACTGGAGAAACACAAACAGAACTTATTAGCTGAAGACAGACATTCAGCTTTAGTAACAGTAAATCATTTTCAATAATAGCTTCATTTTCAGCTGCTGTCAATATGGAAACAGATACCAAGAATTTTATCATTCACACTACATACATAATGTATGTCCATGACTACACAGAAGACAAGACTTCTGGGGCACACATAATTTCGAATTGCAATTCCTGTTGAAAGCCTTTAGAAAAACAAAGAAAAAAATCCCCCAAAAACTGAAGGTTTCTTCTTGACACCACAATTCACCTACTCAAATCAGAAACCAAAGAAATCAAGACCTACAAAAAGAATCCCATTTTATCTCTTACAAAAAATCACTTATTCGTGAAGAGCTTAAAGATTATCTAATAAAATACCCATAAAAACCTCAGGATGAGAATTTCTCTCATTACAACACAAATTACCTCATCATTCAGCATTTGAGATAACAGTCCAGGAAAAAAAAAAAACAACAAAACCCACACACAAAAGAACAGTTGCTTCTCAGTTATCATACAGCAAAGAGGTGTATTCTTCTCCCTAGCCCTCAATACTTAAGTACCTGAAGAAGTCATTAATTATCAGAATTCATAAAACTGTCTTTAGTGTACATAAAATATTTCAAGTGTGCGTTCATGAAAATGAAGCATAAAAAGATCATAACCTAATAACAATGCCAGCTATGACCTGCGGCTTCTCCCTAAATCACAGAACCACGCTTAGGTTCATGTTATTTAAGATGAGGATGACTTGTCTCTAAATGGCCATAAAATTTTCATATTGATGCACACTCAAAAAAAAATCTGTCAATGTTTGCTTACTGCTAGTTCTAAGCAATCACAGCAATTCCTGGTTTTCATGAATTCAAAATTTCTCAATAATAAAAGTACTATTTCCATTGATTCTTCATACATCGCTATGCACAAGAGACAGCTTATGTCATCATAATTTCAGTACTGCCTTTTCTACTTATACTTCTGTTAATCAGGACACAAGGATCAGAGCTCATTTCTCTCAATGTCCCAGAGGAACACCCTAGGCAAAAATTGATAAATAACAGCCTATTTTATAAACTATGCAGGCTAAAGAACAAAACTCCACAGGCTGTTTCTTATATTGCTTTATATTGGAAAATTCTGCTCAAAGAGTTATGATGTCAATTTAGAAATTTCCTGTGGTAGCAAGAAGAAGAAAACTTTAGAAGTAAATGAGAGCACTTGGCTCCTCAAAGAGAACACATAAAAGGAAGTATTCAGAAAGCCACAGGCCAGAGAAAAGACCTTGTCTATCTTAAGTAAAGCCATTTTAAAAAAACCCAGAAAACTCCCAAATTTAAGGTAGGGATTGACTTGAATTCACTATAATTTATTTATTTATTTTTTTAATTTACATATAAAGATACTGCCTGACAGGTGAAAAACATCCTTTTAAGAGGATGGAAAAATGCCATTCATGAAACAAAGAAGTGGACAATTTAATTTGTTCTAAAACATAAGATTATAACAGATAAAGAACGAAACAGAGGTATAGATACAACTTCAAACCCAGCATTTACTGGTTCTGTATTTCATGATATTCCTTTCTAGTTCTTAAGAGTTTTTAGACCTACAGTACATACTTCAATATGACGATGGTACGAATAGGGAATAACAATGGCACTGTCAGAACAACGGATACTAGATGACAGGACAGAATAGAGGAAAAAAGTGTCCTATAAAACTACACAGAAAAAGGCAAAGATTTCTCTAGTTTATTTTCCAATTCAGTAATGTTTTACAATTTCCTACATTTGCACAAAATTCAAGGATTTTTACTCAGATCTTTCCAAGTTATAGATCACACTTTTGCCTGGGATCCCACAGTTAGAAGTCTGAAAAGTAGTCATTCCCTGCATACTTCATGCAGGTGCTTTGATAGCACTTTCTGCAATAGAACTCATCATGTTCTTAACTCAATTTTCATTTGCAACATTTTAGTTTTAAAATCAACTCGAAACAATATGAAGAGTAACTTTTTGAAGCTCAAATATCTTTTTTGTGGTGGCAAACAATTATAATCACTATTCATGCATTAATTAGAGAGCAACACAGATAACATGATAGTCAAGAAGATATCAAACAGAAAATGTTGCAAGAGTAATGGATTTCTAGCACATCTTCCCTAGAGAACAATTATATTAAATTCTTTTTAGATGAATAAAGACAAGAAAGAAAATAACTAAAATGCATCTAGTACAAACAAAATGATCCTGTAAAATTTGTTTTTGCATATTATATTTGAATTAATTAAATGGGACTTTCAAATAACATAAAGCATTGACAAACAATGTTCAAACAATTAAAAAAAAATGGTGTTGACATCTATTTCAGCAAAGCCATGGTAAGGCAGCCAGTCCTAGAAATACTATATTAGCTTTGGTACACACAATGAGATGCTTTAAACAATAACTACAGCTTAGTGTGCCCTGAATCTTTCAGAGAAACTGCAACCACATTCAGTTTCTCTTTGATCATGCAGTTTTTCCTCAGTTCATCTGGCTTTAATTAAGACAAGTATGTTTGAGCTGTCAGTTGCACCCTGTTTTAAAAAGCTTCAATCAGTAGATCTGATGGTTACTTCATCAATATAGAGGTTTTTTGGTAAAGTGAGGGGAAAGAAAAGAGAAGTCACTCCTTATATTCCTAAATTTCCTTTAATGCAGAAATGTCAGAAGTCCTCATTTTCTTGTTTTAGCAATCTGATAAAGCTCAGATCATATAATGTTTCAAAAGCCTAGATTTTCCAAAAATTTTCCAAAAGCAATGATTTTACATCATTTGATAAAAAAGCATCAAAGAAATTCATTCAAATTGAGATTTACATGGTGTAAACAACTTTTGTAATGAAGTGTTCACAAATTAAAGTGCAGGAGAAAATGAGAAAGTCTACAGTCTGACAATGAGAATATTTTGCACCCAAATACTAGTTTAAATACTATTAGCATTTAACACCACACGATATATGATTTGAGTTAAACGATCGTTCCCCCTCCTTTTCTCTCCTGATACGGTTGCATATTTTATTGATACCATTATTAATACCATACTGGGCTATTATTTGCTAGGAACTCGCCATTGTATATACACAAGTAGCCTTGCACCAAACGACAGATTAAAACAAGGATAAATCAGGCAAATGAAGTAATCCCTCAAATTTCTAATTCAGTCAACAAACACTTCAGGATACTAAAAAAATGTTCTGGTCAGGCAGAAAAAAAAATAAGTCATAATAAAAATCAGGATCTGAAGTTAAAGTTTCTGTACCAAGATACATGATTAAAAAAAAAACAAAACAGAAGGGAGCTCCCTCATGTGGTACATCTACATAATCTCAGGGATTAAAAAATCCAACACAAAGCTCTAGTTAAATGTGTGGACATAAACAGATAACCTACAAAAGTTTGCCCTACACAATTTACAGAATATATGTTTTTCTATAGGCAAAAAGTAGAGAAATAAGCTAGTTTAAGTTCTTAATTGCCACACAGCTACCTGTTGCATATCATCACATCTCCCCATTTGTAACTCCAATGTTTTACCTTATTCATACTATAACAGAACCTAGACATCATTTTTAGAAAAGAAAGTAAATTTAAAAAGAAAGAATGGATGATAATAAAAGGAAGTGAAAGGCACTTTTAAAAAGCGTTGAGTGTTGAATCTGTCAGAAAGACATTTTGTGGATGACTCAATTCCTTCTACATAAACCTAAATGAATGGGAAAACAGGAAGGAAAGCAAAGAGTCCTTTAAAAACCAACACTACGGTAACAAAAAAATGTCAAGTAACTCTGAAAATCCAAATGAACTTGGTAAATTGAGTACCTGGGAAAAAAAGTTCTTTAAAAAGCTTCCAATAGGCATAACCAAGGACACAAAAGCACAGAGATTTAATTTTATTCAAAGATTGAATACTTTTATGAAAAATCATATGATTTTCCAAGAAAACTACTTACTAACACTTTTCTCTCATATTTTTTGTCTCTATATTCCTCTTCTTTTGTTCTCATCCCCTCCAGTCACAAATCTTTCTGTGATACTCCCCCCAACCTGACGGCCCTACTTTCAACTCCATATAAAACGAACTCACATAAGTTCTTCAGTATATAGTACCTACATAAATATAACAAAAAGCCTTGAGGGCAACACACTTAAAATGCTGTCTCTACACAACAAAATAAAGAAGGTAACCTTAGCAAAATTCAAATTAATCACATTGTCTTTACAAGGAACATATGATCTATACTGCACCTCCAACTGAGTTTGCTTCTTGGCTTTTTATGTTATAAAAAAAAAGCAGGTAGTATACAATTTCTCTTAGCAACAAACTATATCCTCATGAATGTATATCTGCTACTATCTTTCTCAAATATAGTACCATACACTTTTCTAGAGTTATTCTCACTCCATTTGGTCCTAATTTTTGATTACTATCCCAGGGCCCTTTGGTATTTCTCTTCCCGTGTCTGCATTATTTACTGAGTCATTAGCTGAGAATTTAAGTGATATGCTGTTTGGTTTTTGTTAAACACTCTTCCTAAAGCTAGGATATAAAAGTGGACCTCACATCAGTCCCTGAAGAACCTAACTAATATCTTACTCTACTAAACATATTGTTTCTTATCATCCTTTGCTTGTGCCCTTAAGGCAGTCTGTAGTCTATGAGGTTGAGCATGTCTCAAACCAAATGAAGAATCTTCACAGAACAGGTCAAGCATTTAAACAATGATTATTAATACCTCTCTGTTGGCTTGTATCATATTTTCTTCAAAAAGGAATGGAATATCTTATGATCGATTATGTAAGTCTGTATAGAATTCCCTTTTCAACACAGAACATAAAGATGTTAAAACATGGGAATATAAAAAAGGGAGTAATATCAGGTACCAAGCAAAAGCACAGCCAAGTACTGTTAAAAACTCCTATTGAAAATAAATATCTGAAATCTTGCAAGATTAGATTTGATAAATTTAAATTTTTCCAAATTGTATTTCACTGAGGAATATACAGTCTGTATCACATTACACATGAAATATCTGTTACTCAATAGTATGTAATAAAAACACACTAACAGGGTTTTTTTTATGCATCACAAAGGAAAAAACATGATTTCAGCAAATCTTAAGGAAAATGTCATACTTTTGTGTGATTAAAACACATACACACAAATCGACCCACGGGCATTCCAGAAAGCTTCAGTATGCCTCATTAAAGCTGAGAAAGAGAGGTCATAAAACAAAAGATGGCTTTAGAGTTGCAACCAACAGGGTGTCTACTCTGGTTCAAGATGACCCTGCTACTCCAAATATCCATCAAGAAGCCCTCGTAATTCCACAGTTGCTGTTTAAATTTTCAGATTCAATGTAGCAGACAGATCGACTATTTCTTCCATCACTATTTCACATATACCTTAGTATGAAATTTATCCAGATGAAATCAGCAGCATAAAAATGAAGGCTAAAACTATGCTAAAACATCCTTCTTTCCACAATCATCTTTTGTCAAAGAAACAGTTTAATGTAAACATACTTAATGGTATATTGTGTCTTGAGTAAGAAGACTGGTCTTGACCAAGCACAAAGATACCAAAGTTTTTTTTCCACAAGGTTAAACTCCTCTTCAACTGGAAAGTCTCTCTACTTCTACAATGGCTGCAGCTTAGTAACTATGGATCCTCAAAACACAACAGTAAATGAACAAGAAAAAGTTTCATTTAAAATGGCTAGTGTAAAAAACCTGCATAGTATTTCTGAAATTGTTAAACAGAATACTTCCAAAATCTCCCATAAGGACTGTAACAGTACCATGACAAATCAGTTGATTTTTTTCACTATCATAGCCAGAATTTCATTTGGTAAAACAACAAGCAAAACTGTCATTTACTGTATGAAATAACAAATTAAACCCAACTGCTTTTCAATCAGGACCAGATCAGGCTATTACAACATATCGCTTTTTTTTAGCATTATACCTTTATAAATTAACTTTTTACAAAGATTCACAGTCTGCATGTGCTCCATAATACAGCAAACACAATGGGAAAATGTGTTAAGAGTTCTAGAATATTTACATGCAGCAGAAACAGTATATTTAACCTTATATTAATTCTGACCTTTGTGACAAATACCTAGTCATCCAAAACGTGACACCAGTCATGCAAATATTTCAAAGCAATTTCAGTGGGGGATTATTTTCTTTTTCAGGGTGAAAAACTAGGTAAGTGAAAGGATTAGTAAATGCCACAAGGCCATACTGACATTTCCCAGTGGAAATGAAATTGAATAGCAAGAGTTACATCAGACTGTCACTGAACGAGATGATCTCCTAAAAACCCAGAAAACCCCAAACCAACAAACACTATAGCTTCTGAGATTGTCTCTGTGAGCACTGCTATGCTGCTCAAATCTTCAGAACTGGGTTTTGTTACTGTGTCTTCTAATTGCAAAAGGTCCTAGCCCTATTTCTATCCTGATGATTATCTAATTTTTGAAGTGGTACCTAAAAAAGGCTAGTCTGTGCAGGCGGATCACTTTATATGCTGGGGACAAGCAGTCTCTAAAGACTAAGCAAACAACTTGAGTACATTTGAGCTCAACAACATCAAACAGCAGTCTTTTCCCCTAGCTTAATAATGTCAATTGAATATACATAACTAAATGTAACACAAATTGTCTGTAATCTCATTTCAAACTTGGCAGGGTTAGTTCTTCAATATGATTCAAAATACTGAGATGCTATGAGCTTTAACAATTAGGAATGCAACAAGAATAGAAAATACTTTTATTCACCAATGCCCCAAAGTTTGAAAAAAAAGCCAGTAGTTTGAAAAAGGAGATTATATGTATGTATTAATTCTTCCTATCTTCTACCACAGTGCTTTCAGAAGTGGGATTTTCTGCCTATGCTGATGAAATATGTCAGACCTTCAGATGTACTTCAAGAATTACAAGCGTGATCAGTTTAATCAAGTGTGTCTAGGTTGCTTTAGCATACTCATTTAAATATGATACGAGTGTTCAGAGATAAAAGGTTTTTAAATGCAGCCTCTCATAAAATTATATACTGTTGATTTCCTTTCAGAAGTGCATTTTAGTGATTCTTTTCCCACATTTCGGGAAACACAAAATAATGCAAATTTGGGGCACACAAATTTAGTGGCTGTCAAAGAGCCAAGCAACTTACTGAAATCTCAAATCTGATACTCAAGTCATAAATTTAGCTTTTTTTAGAGGTATATGAACTTAGAACTGAGCATCTTGAATGCAAAACAGTGTACACTGGCCATACTATTTTTTTTTTCTTTGCTCATCATGTCAATCGATGAAAATGTGAGTAGAACACCTATAGGATACATATTATAGAAGGTGAAAGTGCTTAGTAGCACTTCATTAATTAATTCAAATTGACCCAGACTTGTAGTGGGGGAAGAAATAGTACTCTTAGTACTTAAATGTACATTCTGGAAAAAGTTCCTTAGAACAGGAACAATTTATATCACTTGGGAATGAACAAGCATAACAGAAATACAAAGAACTTGAATATGAAACAGGAGGAAATGTTGCTTACAGTCAAAAGCAGGCGTATACATTAATGTGTGCGATTCCAATTCTAACAAGAAAAACAAGAAATCCTACCTTAAGTACAATATTATTTGTAAAGCAGAAGACATACATCACAATAGCGCTTAAATTTACTGCATTTTCCATTCAAAAAGTACTGAGTGTATATTAAGAATGGCTTACAAGGAAGGAAAACACATTGGTAACTTAGTATAATTTTCTAATATTAATATTAATACACTCACACAGAAGACAGTTACTGCAAATACAGGCGCATGTGCAAAAGTTCCTAGAAATTTTCCTCTTTTCTGGTTATTTTTGAGAAATCCCTAGCTATGAGCAAATTCAGATATTAATGGACATTTTCATGCAGAAATGAAGGCACCAGAGCATCTCAGATTGTTTGAAAAACTAATACAGTCTCCAAACACATCTCAAAACACTTTAAGTGAATTATTTTTCCATAACAAGCTAGAAGAAAATCCCAAGCATTGACAGATGACAACTGTGTTAATGCCATTAACGTTCTTTCAGCACTCTGTGTCAGTATATAAATGATACTCTGCTGCTCAGTCACTCAGAGAGCAAAGAAGGTTCACAGCCATTTCCAGATGCTGAGATTCTGATTCAGAGTATATTTGTTTCTTCCCTAGTGACCTGTGCTAAGAGATTCTGCAGTACAGTGGTTCATACAAGAGAATTATCAGTTGATGTTTAGTGCACATTAAATATCTAACACTCTCAGTGCATAAAAGTCTCACACTTAAAGCAGACTTCTCCCCAGATCATTTCATTACAACTGAAGTACATCAAGTAAGGAACTAATAAAACTCATATTCAGTTGTGAAGCAATAGTCATTATTAGATACAACTATGAGCATAAATACATATCAAGTGAGAACAGATGCCTTTCAGAATGGAAGCTTTTTCATGTCATAAAAAGGGTTCTGTTTTAATGAATGGTGTTCCTTTCTGAAAATTAAAATTAGTTTGCAAATGGCTGCTGTTCTATTTAATTATACAATGAATGCACAGTGCTTGGAAAATCTTTTATCTGCAGTAATTTTTGTTCTTTCATTCACAGTTCCCTTAATTTTGTAACTCTTAAAAAACAAGCTTATGATTCTCCACATTTAAGCAGTTAGAAAAAACAAGAGGCATCATGTATTGCTCTGGCAAGCAAAAGATTTTAACAAAATTAAGCATGTTAGTAGCTCTTATAACAGGAAAGCTATATAAAAAAAAAAAAATCTTCATTTAATGATATACTAGTACATCTACAATAAACTATATAAATTAATGCAAGACTGTTTACAATGGTCCAAAAGCAACACAGAAAAAATTCATTCTCCCTAACCAGAAGGACAACAATAAGAATAAATCTGATGCCCTGTAATCTAACATTATGCTCTCCTGCCACCCTCGCACTACCACTTCTCCTTTCTCAGAACTAAGCTCAAAGCTCCTGCCTGTCTTCTAGAGCAATAGACCACTGTCTTTTGGGGAAGGAGTAGTGCATGTTGGGAAGGGAGAAGAGATGGTATTTATTATTTATGGCTCTATACTTCTATGTCAAGATTAATTAATAAGTCAACTGTACCAACCTTCCACTTCCCTCTGAAAAACCTTGTCATTCTTTAGGCTTCAATCTTCCTTACCAATATTTAAAGTAAAACCCCATTAATCTGAATATCTTCCTCAATTCTCAACTAGACACTTGTGTTTTAACATCGGTAAAAAGAAACTATATCTCAATGGTAAGTAAGTATAAAATTCAGAGTTTTCCACTTAAAAATTCTTAAATTAGAGGCACAAACATTGAAAGAAAACACCAAGTGGAAGCCAAATTTGTCATAGTCTGTAATTACTTTTCTCAACTCTTGAATCAGACTCTCTAGTGCTATATGAACTATAATTATGATAAAAAACCTCTCTCATTTGAAGTTAAATTATTTACAATCTGATCAAGTAGAATTCCAGCCATGGATCAGATCATGAAAAAGCTGTCTCAAGATTCACACATAAGTGATAGCACAAAATTCCCAGTAAAAAATATTTTAAACTCTTTTTTTCTTCATTTCCTTTTTTTTTTCCTTCTGCATTCTATATTTCTGGCACTTTCTGTTACAGAAAACACAGAGAGATGTTCAGCCTGAAATTCCTTAGCTTTCGAATTTCAGTATGTACTATCAATTATATTTCTTCAAAAAGCTGATAGAAACAAAACAAACACATACTGAAAACTAAGATGACATTTCTATCCCCACCTCTTAATATTTACTTTTCAATTACCATAAATACAGAACTGGAGAAAACTTTAAAATATTCACTGATAAGCACAAACAAATTTCATCACTTAATGTAAGTGGAGGTGACTTCTAGAAAAGAAAACCATCATTTATCAGGTCATCTATCAATTACAAAAATATAAATCCTTAGGCAGAATCAGATGATTTCTTACAGTCTTACCTAATCTGTCAAGAAACAAAATTCACTGGTATGAGAAAAGCTGTTAGATATCTACACTTCAGGGTGCCTATTTTACCCACCAGGAATTTTACTCTAGCTGTGACATCAAGGTCAGGCACTGCAGCAAGTCTGCCCAGGGTACTTTCAACGACTAATTTTCAAAAATTTCACAGGATCCTTGTATTTTTGATGCCTGTACTTTTTTTTTTTCCTAAACTCTTTTACATTGTCAGAAAATCTTTAAGAAATTCATGTGATAAACCACAGACCAGAAAATGGTTAACACGACCTACTTGGCCCTTATTTCTCACCAAACCACCTTCCTAAGTAAACACATAGGTAGACAAAAAACCAAATGGCAGAGCATTTACTCAACATAATTGAAAAATAATGTCTATAAGCTGTAGAACAGAGTTGGCAAAATTAGCAAGAAATCATGGTTGCAAAATGCACATTTTAATATGTTGGTTTCATTTGTTGCTTGTGGAGTCTCCGTCTCTGGAGGTTTACAAAACTCGCTTGAATGTGTTTCCATGTGACTTGACCTAGTTGGACCTGTGTCAGCAGGAGGGTTGGACTAGATGATCTCTAAAGGTCCCTTCCACCCCCTACCATTCTATGATTTATGAACAAAAGCGATGCTTACTAGACATTATTCAGCCTACACACATAATGACAAGGCAGAAGACAATTATACTGTAAAATTATGATGTGAATGTATCTCAGGGAAATAAGCAGCTTTTTTTTAATAGCAGAACTGATAAATGTTATTACTAGCAAGTCTCCTCACCTTGTAAATAAAACAGAGTGGAAGAAAATTTTCCACTTAAGCATGAGCTGTCTCCCTTAAGCTACTTTTCTGCAGTCTTGTAAAAAACTTCAAATAAATCCATATAGAAAAGATATTTAGTATCTTGTGAATTTCTGTCACTGAATCCATTCAGATGGTTAATCACAGTAAAACTTACTTTCCAAATACACAGTAGTTTGGAGATCCTCTGCATTGCATCCACTTACTAAACGTGGTAACCACCTATGAATAACTAGACATCAATCCCTTTTTTTTCTCTTTGCCTTTGAAAAATCCACAAAACTGTGATTTCTGTCTGGTTGCAGTGAGAAAGAATAGACATCACATGAACTACCTGAGCTTCTATAAACGCAAAAATTGCCTTAGACATGCTCATGTACCATACTCCAAATACACACCAACAAAAGGACAAATAACTCCTTAACATTAAAAAAATAATAATTTCTCTAAAATGATACATTAAAAAACTTTGAATGAAAAACAAAATTGATCTCCTGTCTTCAAAAAACAATACATCTGAAACTAAAATAATATATATTCTCAATTCTAAACTGAAATGATTGAACAGTTATCATTAAATAACACTCAAGGCAAAAAATCCTCCTACATTACCACCCTTATGACTGGTCATTGTAACTAATTCTTTCAAAAAAAGCTATCTGGCTTCTGCCTTGGGAGTCTGATTATAAACACTTTAAGTTATACCCAGTTACATCTTCTTTCCCACTCGGTGAGTTCTGTTATACTCTTCTCTGTGGTAGAACAAAACCATGGAAGAAGAAACTTAAAACTTATTTTCAAGTGCTGTAAATACTTAACCAGATGACCAGAAAGACACTCAAAAAGGATATGCTCATCTTTTCTACAAACTTGTCGTGTTCATCTTGATTTTTAGGGAAGTTTGCTACGTCATTTTCTAGGCGCTGGATCTGCTTGTGCATTGAGTCAAGGTTGCTCTTCAGAATCTGGGCTGAAACTAAAAGTAAAAAAATGACAATGAGTATCAAGTTTGCAGATTCCTGAAAAGGTATCAGAGAGGGAAAACACAATGTCAGTATAGACTCAAGGAGAATAATTCCATTAAGTAGACTCACATTTTTGTGAATTACTGCTCATAAAACCCCTACTCTTCATAAATTAAGTGAAAATATCTAATACAATATACCAAATTATCATATTTAATAATTAAATGGTACCACTTAATTCTACCATTAATCCAAATTATTCAATTTCCATTAAACTTATTGATAAAAATCCTAATATTTCATTCTTTTAAATCTAATTCAAAGATTAAAAAATAACTAAGGTTCAAAGGGATTTAATCTTATTAATGCACGTAACTTGGTTAAATGAATGATCTTAATATAGAAATGTTATAGAAATGACTTAAGGAACAGACATGGAGAAAAGATAAAAATTTTTCTTTTACTGAAATTAAACCAATGATAGAAACTAACATCTGTGAAACCCTCTGTTAACATCCAAAGTACGTCTGAATAATAAAGGAATCATAGTATAGCATTAAATAAAAAAAGAGATGCTACTCTAAAAAAAACCTGCTGTTTATTCTGTCATAGGCTATTCTAATGTATACCACTATTTCTGCAATTCATACTAAATAACCACTAACTCATACATCATGAGAGAAATATCCATTGGAAATAAGGACACCACAATTTTGAAGGTGAGGCAATACCATACTAGAAAGAAATCTCCAATATATATGAAAAGTAACAGCCTCTACGGAAAAGGCTGTGGTCAAATTCTAACAGTAAAACAAGTCACAATATTGAGTTTTATGATATCATCCATAAAGCCCACATATCATTTTCAATTGAAACATAACAGCAGTTTGACAAGCACTCCCTCTCAATTTAAACATGCATTTCAGAACCAAATTCGGTATTTTGTTCTTTGTTTCCTCTTGTAGTTTACAAATACAAGCCTTCAGGAACAAGCAAACAATTACTGAAACATTTGCACCTAGATTGCATACAGAATATTACAAGCATACTTTGATCCAGAGATGATTTATATTCTACGAACTACTTAATCTTTAGGGATAGTGCATATAATCGGGGTCAATTCCTTAGAAGACAGTGCCACAAACAACTTTTGATACATGGAACGAGAGGTAAGAATATCCAGGATGTTAACTACTCTTCAACTAGCCAAGTCAATGCTCTTCATTGGCTTCAGGTAGCTACTCTACAAAGCCAACATCGCAGATGTGCAGCCCACCTAACCCAAGGATTCTTTGTGTAATCAAGATAAGCACATAAGAATTATTTTCACAGCATTTCCATTTCTATTTTTGACAGTAAGTTCTTTGTCCAAGAGTTGCATAGAGTGTTTTCAAATGAACAGTTTATTTTCCTATTTCCTTGTAATTTAAAGAATTGTGTTGTGGCTATGTGAGATTAAACAGTAGCAGGAATTTGATTCAAGATGGCTTGAAAAACAATTTTTATGGAAAATAAAAATGTTGTAAATATGGAAGCTGTTCCCAGAATAAAATCAATTGTACATTCTTTGTAAGTAACAATTCATATCAGCTGTAACACCACTGATTTTAACTTCTCAGAGGTGCATTCAAATACAGAAGGCACCAATACAGTTATTTTTATCACAGACAAACTTGATTTTATTTGTAATTTTATCTATTTTATACTGGGTACAAAAGAAACTATTAATCATGTTATCTTAAAATTACAGTGAAACAGTTTTTAACTCAAATTGGGAGGGGGAATAAATCTATACTGACCACAGCATCCTTATAGCTATCAAAATTCAAAAGTTAACCTTGAAGCCAACCACTAAAGCAGTTGTAATAATAAACATTATCAAAGCTTTTAGGTATGGCTGCATTATTTTAATCATTTGAAATTATTGTCAGTAAAGGCACATGTATTTTTACTTGAACTGAAGAACCTGGATTACTATTATATTTTTATAGGCTGCTGTGTAGTTGGATAAGGAGACAAACAGCATTAAAATTACAAAGCTAGTACTGAAAAATAAATTAGGAAGATGCAAACGGTAATTTTATTGGTAAAAAGCATAGCAGCCGGTAAGTAAACAGGCAACATAACAGATAAAAGTTTGACTGTTTTCAGCAATTTGAAACTATTTAAATGCATGACCACTTAACAAGAGTAGTTTATTTTTGTCTGAAACTTAGAAGCACAAAGAAATGCAGCAAGCAATGACAAACAAGAACTGTTAGTCTCCATGATGAAAATAGAGGAAAACAAAAAAAACCATTTTCAGTAACTCTGCTTTATAAAACTAAGTTTGAAAAAGGTGTTTAGATTAGGTGCACGCTGACTTAGAAACTATGAAAGAACTCTATCCAAGCACTCAAAAGCTGTACTTCCCCATAACTAACTTCTATTAACACTGAATTATCAAAAAGAAGATTATGTATTTTTGTACCCTTTTTTTCACCTACAGCAGGATAATGTACAAGTTTCTGTTCAAATAATTTATGACGCTGTCATTCTGCAAGACAAGCTTAAAAAGACTACATAACAGGAAACGTATATAGATAGACTATAATGAAATATCTGCATTTCCTCCCATAAATGATTTTATTACAGATTTACTACTTCAGCAATGTGATGAGAAGGAAACATGAATATCTTTTTCAGGGAAAATCATCTAAATTTCTTAAAAGTCTTGCAAGGTTTTAATTTATGAAAGCATAAACTCACAGTTAAATGCCACATCTTTGAATCCACTTCATAAATGCACAATCTAAATAGACTCTCTAGGCTCGAGAAAGCTGGTGATCACAAGACAAAGGCTTATTCACCTTTGATTTACCCATCATTCCACATGAAAACTAGACATCCTAATAGAACTAGTCTAAAAAACTACATCAGAGGTAGCATTTGGTCTTCAGTGGTACAGAAGCACTGTTCAAGAACTACTACTGGGAAAGTCTCTCTTCAAGCAGCCATTACAACACTACACTATTTAGTGCTGCAGTAGGAGAGAGCAACCAACTAAACCAAGTACATAAATATCTGATTTCAAGATAGGAACGAGGTAAACACTAAAAAATAGCGAAAAGAGGGGAAAAATCCTACACCACCAGTAACAATACCCAGAAAAAACCCATCCATAAACCCACCCACTCTAGAACAATCAGTCCCAAAGAAAACAGGAGCAGCCTACAGGAAGCCTGGATATTTCCCTGTGTTAGAAGCAAAGGTAAAACATTTGTCATATTTCAAAAGTAAAAGAAGTCGAAACCAATAAACAATCGACAGCACCACCCTCATAGCTTTATAGGAGAACAAAGGCCCCCATCCATAGTGGGGGTCAGCATTCATTAAATGCTTGAGAAATGTTTGAGAAGTGAAAAGAAAGTCAAATTTGCTGACACACAGAATATCACAGGCAGATGGAAAAAACAGGTTTACAAAAAAATAATTTAGATTCCCATACAACTGGTCCACAAAAGACAGCAAATGGAACACACAGGGATGGAACGCTTAACACACCTCTGAGATGATACAAGGATGGTGGGGGAAGCAGATTGGAAGAACTACAATGGTTCCCAATAAACAGCAGATCCTTGCTGCCAGCACCAGACAGAGTATCAGGCTGTGTGGGCCACCAGGCACTAAGTACATTCTTATGCCTTAAGTAAACAAAAAAAACCACATAACCCCAAAACATATAAGCAGACACATCTTCAAGACCAAACAAAGGAAAGAAGGTAGCAAAATTTCTCAGTCTGTATCAGACAAGTCTCTTATTTAGCAGTAAAAAAAGGCTGGCTTGCAGAGAGCTGCTGCAACTCCAGAGTGGATATGAGGTTAGGCATATTAATATATTGTCAGATTATTTTTCTATCAGTGGAAGACTAATACAAGCACCTAGATTCCCTCTGCACAAATACTAAAGGAAGCTCAGTTCATCATCAGTCATTAAACCTATGACTGATTAAAGGATTATTTTGTATATTGCTATTTATTTGTAATAGAAATTCATAGTCATTGAAGGTACAGTGTCATTTAAACATGAAAGATGGCAATTATTTTCTTTGCTTTACTATTTTCCCTGTATTAATTCCTCCTCTGTAACAAAAAAAAAATATCCCATCCACCTATTTTGGAGAAAGCAGTTGCACAGACTGCACGCTACAGAAAGCTTACTGAATGTCTGGTAGGCCACTTTAGTCCGAGAAAAATGCTACAAGCAGTTAATCTCATGTTAATGTCAAATACTAGCTAGTCCCCACAGTCAAGCTAAGCATTTTACATTTACAGTAATACAGTAATAGCACCAAAGGAGACACTAATCCTTTCTAAAATAAGATTGCATCAGACTAAAAGTCGTTCCCTAGAACAAGAGGTGAAACGATACATTCTGATTAGATGCAGTTTGTTTTGCATAATAAATTCCAAAGGTCTCTGATCATGATGCAAAATAGGGATGGTCATGTCAATGTTCAGTAAAAACTCCGAAGTGAGAGTCAGTGACATAAATTACTTCAGTTAACAAAAACATGAAGCAAATGAGCTAGTGGATTTGTATGTCTAGACAGTACTCGTACCATGACTACATCCAGAGCATACCAATGATTATTTATTTCTTATTGCCTGAGGGCAGATGGAAGTAGTTTTTTTCACAAAAGTCTGAAAAACTATTTGAAGGGAAATTGGTGAGGAAGTACATAATCTGCAGGAACTGCAATCACTTACTCAATTCATGCTACCAAGTCAATTCATATTTATTAAGACAATAAATGTTCTGTTGGAGTTAGGTGAACAGTGTTGCTGCAGCCTGCTTGAGGATTCTGAGCAGAACAGTGCATATGTGTATCTCTGAGTGTGTCTGTATATAGCATCTGTGCATATATGTGTACATATACCATGATAAATATATCTCACAGGTCTACACATACATATGAAAGTGTTTATATTTTTGTGTGATGCAGGTATATCATGATATATATTTGTAAATACATAGATTTCTTTGAAGAAAAAACATGTTTTAAACAAAATTTAGAAAAATGAGGTACTGAAAAGTATATTCTTAGGCTAATAGTACCTGAATTTCCAAGCACAACTCAAATGATAGGAAAAGATATTATTAAGTTCATAAGCTCAAAAGACATGATGATGCTTTCAGATGGTTTAAACACCTTAGGATCACAGGGAAAAAAACTAAGAGAACATCTTATCTAGCTAGGGCACATCACCATACTCTTCTTCCAAAACAGGGGTAACCTTTCTGACACAAACTACTTACGTTTAACAATGAGTCCATCCTGCACAATACACTTTGTCACCTGTAAATCCTCAGCAAATTTTTCTCTGCCACCTTTAAAGTTTAGGAAAAACAGCAAGTCTGCCCAAATGGTAATGTTCTGTTTATATACTATAACAATGTACTGTAAAGATGTAATTTAAAAGTTCTATTTTAAAGCTTTTTCAACAGACACAAGTCACACAGATGTGCATTTCGTTCACCACTAAACCCTCTGCATTTCAGTTGCCTTATCACAACACTATATAGCATGGTGAATGAAGGCAATGATACAGCTATGCTTTCTAATTTCCATTTTTTTCAGTAGTATCATTATCTTAGTTACCCAAAGCTTAAGCAATTGTGCACTCATTCCATTGTCCTGTGCACTTGCAAGCAGGTAGGTAAACCACAATTTTAAGGTAAGAGTCTTGCAAGAAGTCCAGTCCCAAGTAGCTCTTGGCTTTAGAGCTTAATGAGAGATTCAGTTTAAGACACTAATTTTCTTTCAGTCAGAGCTAATGCTTAATAAGCACGTATGTGCAGAAGCTCTAGACTGTATTATTGTTCTCCATCTATAGAAAGGAAGGAGACTTATCAAAAGGAAGGAAACTTACAAACCTTATCCAAAATATATCAGCTTGGATGAAGGCTTAAAATCATCACAAAATAAATGTTTACAAATGTGTATGATATTTTCTTATATCTTATCAGAGACAGAAAAGGATGATTTTAAACACAAATCTAGAAAAGAACTATACCACACAAGCTGAAATGTTAAAATCCCCCAAATTTGGATACAAACTATGAATAGATTTTCAGCTTCTCACAAAAACAATAACATCCATCTAAAGTGATAAAATTTAATTTAAATATTACACACACTGAGGTACAAATGCCATTAACAAGTTTGCCTTGACAAGTGAGATAGTGGGGAAAAAAAAATCCAAAACATTGTCTGTTAGGCCTAAAATCAGAAACATCATAAGCAACGTGACTTCTCTCCTCTGGCGTTGAGGAAATTAAAAACGGTACTCAATATATGTAGACAAGAAAAAAAAGACATTTCTGTGAGAAGCTTATGTCTAATATCAATGCATGTACAGAACTGTACTCTGGTTTGGTAATGAATCTCCTTGTCTCAGTTCCAGCACTTATGTGCATATGTACATTATAAGAACTGAAAAGTAATTCTGATGTACACAAAATAACTTAATAGGACAATAAGAATTAATTATAAGTGAGAAACATTTTATTAAGAGCCCAAAAGCCATCACCAATATAAGTATCAACATGAGATAGTTGTTAAAACTCAAGTATAGCATCTATCAGACTACGAAATCTCTGTCTCACTTTGAAGTGGTCATATTATCCAATTCATTACACACTCAAAATAGTTTACATAAGGTCACATTAATTGACAGCAAAAGACTGGTTTTCTTAAAGAAAAATCCAAGCCCATAAGATATAACCCAATTGAATGCTAATAACAGTTGTGCTTATTTTTGTGACCTGTATAAATTGTGTGTGTCAACCTCCTACTTTGCCAGAGTTTTCTTGTCAATACCAGCCTTCTCTCCTAAATTTTCAGCTTTACATCACTGAGTAAACTGTAAATAATAGCATGTTGTACAATATAAGCTCTGTTAATTGGATGTGAAATGACTTCTCAGACTACAACTAAAAATTTTCTAGAAAAAACATGTCCAAACTCAGTAACATAACAAGAATTATTAGAGCTGATCAGTGAGAACAGCACCAGGTTCAGTATCATTTTTCTGGCAATATGGCTATTTCCTCTAGAGACTCACCTTACATTCATGTTAATTTAATTATCAATGCTTTTCATCATCTCAAAAGTTAATTTTAAAAATTAAGCTTATAATTACAAAATCTGTATCTATTAAATGAGCACAATGGAGTAAAAGGCAAATGACAAGTGAAGTAAAGAAAAGAAGTGACTGTACTTAAGTCCTATTAATTGCATCCAGATTTGGAAGTGTTAACTCAACATGCCAACTTCTGCTATTATTTCTTTCAAAAGTCTGTATTTTGCACTGTCACTATTTCTCCATAGTCCAACTTTGCTTGGTTTGTATATCAAATTGATACACACAAGCCATACCTTATTGTGAAGCAGCTATGGCACAGTATTTCCAGTGGTGCAGCCCATGTGCAAAAATTGCAGCAAGGAAGGAATTAAAAAAAAAAAAAAAAGAATCAAAGCTTTTATTACACAATCTGTTGTTACCAAAAACTCGCTAAAGAAGGTATTGAGCAACTCCATCTAACACAACAGACCTCCCTCCAGGCTTTCCACTTATAACAGGAGTTTGGTCTTTCCAATTAAGTGAAGTGCAAGCCTTGCATCCAGAGGTGTAACAACCTTTCTTGCATCAATGAAAGTGCAAATTCAAGACCAGATAAGGAGGAAAAGAAAGAAGTGCAGTTTATTAGCTTTTACTCCTCTCTAGTGGCTTCTATTAAAGGATTCTAAATGGATTACATAATTTGAGAAGTCATTTAAAGCAGTCTTCGAATGTGAATTGGTTTAATTACAGGGAGAAATTCTTAAATGCTTTAATTTCTTTAATAAGCAACAACCCATGAGTGTCCTTTGGACTATTCTTTAACTTTGCCCTTCATATTGCCACTTCAGGGACAGGAGTTGATGCTTAAAATCCATGCCACACAAAATAACTTTGTTTAATGTAGAATCCAAATCATAGCTTCAAAACTTAACTTCAGAATACAGAACTAGCAAAATTTTGCATATCACTTATTATTGATTAGAAGTTAGCAATTAAAAGCATTCTACAAATCTTCACAGACCAGGAAAATTTACTAAACAGATTTGCAGAATGCAAGACAATCCAGAATCCTACTGAGTCTCCAAAAGGATCTCTTTCAGAAATTGCTCTTTGGAACCACAATACAAAAAAATCTGAAGATTTTGCTTCCCTGTCTTTCTCATTCACAGTTGTCCACGAAGAAGTCTGTCAAACAAACTTGTCATGAGATGATGCATAAGCTACCATCAATATGGCGATGCTACACACGAACACAGGAGTGTTACTAGAGAAACAAAGTCTTCTAAGTATTTGATGTACCTAATTGTGTATTTACTACATTCAGAAAAATACATTGAGAGAATTTCTGACATTTCAATATTACCGTTTATGTGAATGAAAAGAATGACAGAAGTCTCTCTACAGTGCAAGATTGACTTTTGATTATGATGCAAAATGCCAACTTCAGATTCTATTATGAAGAGAAAAGTCACAGATGCAGGCATTAAATTTCTCACGCCAGAAGGCATTGTCTATTTTATATCCACTAATGTGCCAGATTGGGCAAAATCTGTTTCAGCAATTTAAACTGTGTAAGGTGGAAAATACTGCAGATCCCTTTGTAAAAACAGTTTTTTCTATTGCTATGAACTATAAAACTTTTGACAGAAAAATGAGTTCTACTTACGAGTATGTTTTAAATTGGTGTACTTTAAAGCAACAGAGGCACAGAATGTTTTAAAACATTTCCCCTATTCTAAAATTATGCCATTAAATCACAGTGAAGTACATATACAGAATTTTAAAATTAATATTTTCCTACAGAATTTATAATAATACATTTAGTATATACATATTTGCATTCCACACTGCTTCCGATTGCTAATGCCCTTTCTAGAGAAACGCCTCAGTCGTCAGAACCATATGCTCACAAGTTAAAGAAATAAATTTTTGGTGTCAACATGAGTGAAAAATCTGTGCTTTTCTTATTAGTACTTTCTAGTCTACTACACAGAGATAATTCACCTTCCCCAAGGCAACTTACACTTGATTTTACTCAGAATGCTTTATGTTGCTTTTAACAATACTTTGAAAGAAGTATTATTGGTGTACCTTTGCATCAGGCCCAAAATTTGGTACATTAAGCACTGTAAATAACCCTCATCACTTCTGAGAGAGACTTCATTATGTATACTGCATTCAGTTAAGATCAGCCTTATCTGTTCTTGTGAGTCCTACATAACTGGTCAATTAATTCTAAAATCCATACCTCATCTAAACATACAAGGTGTCACTTTAACATATTGTCATGGTTTTGTGTGGAGCCATTTTTGATAAGGGTTAAGGGGCTGTAAAGATGGCTCATGTAAGAAGTTGCTTGAAACTCTCCCCAGCTCTGAGTCAGACCCACTTCTGGGGCTGAGACAATCAGGCACCTCCATAATCACTTTTTAAGAAGCAGAAGCCTGAAGAGGAGGGTTCTTCCTTTTCTTTCTTCCTTCTTTTCTGGCTGGTGATGATGCAAGGAGTTGGGAGAGAGACAGAAGTGACCATGCGGACCCCAAGGTCAGCAAGGGAAGAGAGGAGGAAATGTGCTGAAGCAGAGACTGGTGGAGAGAACTGGTGAAGCTGAGGTTTGCTTGCACTTCGTATGAGACTCCGCATCAAGGGCAGAGACTATGCCCAGAGGAGGATGTGTCCTGTGTGACGGACATCATATTCACAGAAGCTGTAGCTGCTGGGAAGAACCCACAAAAGAGAAGTTTGTTAAGGACTGTGTCCCATGGGAAGGACCCTATATTGGAGCAGGGGAAGAATGCCAGGAGTCGTCCTCCTCTGAAAAGACAGAAGCAAAGACACTATCTATGAGAGATTGACCACATCCCTCATTCCCTGCCCATCTCCACCAGAGCTGTTGAGGGGGGAGGAGGTAGAGATATCGAGTGCAGTGAGCAGAGCCCAGGAAGAAAGGAGGGAGAAGAGAGGTAGATCTCGAAGTACCAGTTATATTTTTCTCGACATCCTGCTCTGTTTTTGCTTTTTGTTCTGTTCTGTTTCTTGTAGGTAGTAGAATAAACTTTCCTACTTTCCTCTCTAAGTCGAGTGCTGGAGTCTGTTTTGCCCAGAACTGTAACTGGCAGTGAGCCCTCCCTGACCTTGTCTCGATCCATAACATCCTTGGTTGTCTTTTTTCAACCCATCTTGCTGGGGCCTCTGCTATCCTAAGGAGGGTGGGTGGGAGTGGATGGTGGGCAGTGAACAAGAGACTGTCGTGGTGTTCCATTGCTGGCTGGGCAAAACCATGACACTTGTCCAACATGCTAGGAGAACATAGAAACAGCCAATGGCCAACTACAGATAACAATATACAACATCAACTGTTTCTGAAGTAAACATAAAGCTCACAAAACTTCATATTATTTTATGAAGTCTATTAAATCTTGGCGGACAGAGCAAGTAGGTAGTGTAAGTACATCAAGAACCGTTTGACTTAGGAGAAACTGAACAGTTGAGAAAGATATGGTATGATTTATTTTAAATACAGGCACAGTGTTTAAACCATGAACTCATGTTCCTTCCTCTCAATTCTGTGTCTTAAATTGTTTTTTTTTTAAAATAATTTCTGCGAAGCCTGAAACTCAGAGAAGATTTAAGTTAAAAAAATAGATTTCCTTTTTAAGGAATTTCAAATTATACTTTTTTAAACATGACTTTGTCTAGAAATCCCAAACTTGTTATCTGACCCTAGTAAAGTATCTCTTGCTTTTGTTTTGAATTTCTGTTTGACCGATCTTGCAGAAAGGGATGGGAATTTGTCAGCTATTTAACAAAAAACACAGATTAAAAAACAGTAAGAGGTAATACGATGAAAAACAGCAACTGGACTAAGAAGTGAACAAGGTGGAAAAATGAAAAAAGGGCTCCACAGTAGAGAAGCAAGAGGAACACATTTCAGACTGGGAGAAGGTAAGTGAATATCACTTCCATCAAAGAATCCAATCCGTCACAATCTTGTGATTTTTAATTGGTTTTCTTTTCATATAATATTCTTTAAGGACAAGGGAATGCTTTCAAAATAATCTCTTGATAGATAATCAGTTTGACCTTTGCTTATACTTTCCAGAATAAAACTGTTTCATAATTTGTTTTTACTTTTCAGAAACCATTAGTTTAATCTTCCATCTTTAAAAAGATCAAATATTTTATTATCCATAATATCAGATTATTCAAGACTTTAGTACATGCATGGGCAGTTAATCTAATCCCATTGACCTTTTCGTATTAAAATCCAGTTTTATGCTTTATCTGCTACTTGTTATAAAAAAATAATTCGTTGTTCAGATGCTGCGTCTTTATTTTTATATGAAAATTAAAGCAAAACAAGATTCAATTTATGTGGAACTGAGACAATGCACCCCAAGACTTAAAAGAAGTTTAATATGGTAACTCTTGTATTTGAAATTTTATGTATAGTTTAAACTACAAGGCTGTCTTCTGCCTAACAAACTGCAAATATCTCAAGGAATCAGACTGTAACCTTTTTAGCTCGTATTTCCTTACTTAAAATTCATAGAAATAATATATTCCAGTAGATCTTCTATTTTATACATAACTAATGTCTTCATTATCAATGTCTTCATATCTGTAGCCAATTTATTCCAAAAGAAGACTCCTATAGAAAAAATAAACCTAACTTTCCATCCCTGAAACCACTGGTTTATAAGACACCAAACACCAAAGTAGTAGTGAAAATCTTCTCTCTATACAATGCATGTTAAATTCCTACACAGGAAAAATGACCACATGTGACAGAGCAGATGAACATTACAATTAAACAAATCCTAAAATGTACCATGGGGAACAGTTGAAAGAAGTTACACTAATCACATTTACTCTGCCAAAAATCTGCTTTGTTGCAGAAAGCAAAGGAGGACTGAAAAGGAAGTTCTGGTCTCTACAAATGAGCAGTTATTTAGTCTTCCGATGAGAACTCAGCACTATTTAAAGGAAACTTAAGAGCTTTTATCTTACAGAATTAAACAAATTTAACTGCAGTAAAATCTATTTCATATAAATTCAAATCATCAGGATTATTGATGACTTTGTTGTCATTAATGTTTTCTCTCTTTCGCATGCTGTAGGTTAACTAAACTTTACTAACTCTTGCTCTCATTCAAGTCAACTTAAAGAATATAAGAGGATCTGAATCAAATTATAAAAATCATGTAGCTGGAAGGTCAAGTGCTAGCCATAGGAATAAATTAATAAAAGATCACCAGATGTCCCTTTTAAACCATAAGGTTTTGTAAAGACTTTAACAAGAGATGCAAGAAAGAAAAGACTAAACTTTAAAAAATTTCTTCCAGAAAGCAATTATCAAGTGAACATTTCTGGAATTCAGATAAGATGACAAACTGCTATTTACATAAACAACATGCAAATGTTATTTTGTCTAGTCAAAATAAAAAATTTGCCTTATCTTCATCAACCACTACCACACAGCCTTCACTTTCAATAGTTAAGCAATAGATGTGTCAAGCAGTACTGTGTATTTTACATCAAAAGATATCCAACAAATGAATTAACTTTTCTGTCATATTCATGATGTTATACTGCTGACTGACCAAGAATTAAGCCAGTATTAACCACTGACTGCCCAGTTTAATTAAGATAGACATCTCATATACAGCCCAGAATCTTTAGAAAGCATACTATGTGTGTACACAAAGACACACATGCTTAATGGGAAACCAAACATCATCACTACACTACTCCCACAACTCTCGATCTTTGATTTTTTTTTAAGTACTTCATCGAAATATGCTGTATTATTTTCACAATCTACTACTGAAGAAGGGAAGTTACTTGATTACTGGTTTTTCCCCTCCTCACTTTTCCTCGGGTCAATAAATACCAAAATACAAACAGCAAAATCCACATGGATTATCAATGCTTACAGGTTACATAACCCTGCAATCTAAAATGAAATGTTGGAAGTACTTGATGTCAAAACAGACAGACATTATCTTTAGATATTTTATCTATCTGCTTACCTTTACTGGCACTCTCAACATGTTGCAACTCATCTGGAAATTTTAAGATATCCCGGTGACTCTCTTCACAAATTTCTGCCAGAAAATGCAATAGGGTTGTTTTCTGATCTGATGATTTAGTGTCTCGAATCTAAAAAGCGAACACAGGACAAAAAAAAAGAGGAAAAAACTTAACTTTTTTTTTCTAATGTATTTAAATAAAGTGAACACTGCAGATATTTATAAAAAAGTTACCTACACTGGTTGTCTGCAAAAGAAACAAAGTATTTTAAAAATGAAACTTTTCCAATTATTGGTATTTCAGGACTACAAAGAGAATATATCCCTATGCTGTTGGGTTTTTTTTTTAAAGAATAATTAATTATATTGAGAATAAGACCTGAAGACAGTACATGAAGTTCTTCGATTTAAACAATGCTGGTTCAGAATACTCAATGTGAAGTATAAAAAAAAAAGATATTAAACAGAACAGGAATTTAGTTCATTACTTCAATGTCCTTCACTGCCAGATTTCTAAAGGAATCCCTCTGAAATGCTGCATAGCTGGTTGGCATACCAGAAGCCAATATTCACTCTTTTACCAGTCAAGTAAATGAAATTCCTTGTCATGAATTTACAATTATTGAAATAAAATCTGAAACGTGCTGCTTTATCCTAAAGACTTTCAGACAAACTCTGTACATGACAGAAAAATGAAATAAATGTATCCTATCTTATTAGAATAAACAATATATCCAATAAAAAGTAAAGGCAAAAAACCTGCATGAAAATTGTACACAGTGTGAAGAAATATGTAATTGCTTATTTTCACTACCCTCTCAACCACTGAGGCAATTTTTAGTGGTCTGAAAGAAACTAGTCTTCTTGAAAGTGTTAAGACTCTCTGTAATCCATTACCACAGAGGGCTAGCAACAAATTTACAAATATACACGCTTGTGGCTACATCTCATGACAGAATACATATGTAGATGCCAAGGGACACCATTAACTTAAGAGAATGAGAAAATGAGCTGAAGTTCAAATTTAGTTTCTCTATTTTTATGCAGATATAAAGAAAGAATGTATGAGATTATTGAAGATTTAGTGGAAGTAGAGATTACCCTCTTATTTACAATAGAGAGAAGAGGTGCATGCAAGAGTTTGAGATGAGTGTACTTCACTTTTCATAAAGAATTAGTATTACAAGTATATCTTGTAAAGGTTTTTTTAAAATGCATTTTACTAACTCATCTAGTACAGTTTTTATACAGAAGCTACAACATACAGAACAAATGAAATTAAGGATTTATTTAAGAAGAATACATAAATGTTTGTGTAAAATCTCCTATTTGTTTTCTCATTCTCTAAATCACTAGAAGTTCTAATTCTATAATCCTCATGACAAGCCTGCCATCGATGTTCAATTTAATACAAGCCTTTCAGCTTTAAGGATTACCCTGTTAAGAATAAATGAGTGCAGTCAAAAAACACGCTTTTAAAAATATAAGGTATTTAGGCAATTAAGAACACAATTTAATTCATATTGAGTCAGTGATTAAAGACCAAACAATGCTCAGTAATGGTATGCAGTTAAAAGGTTTTAATATGTTACGTACATAGAAGTTTTTCCAACTTGAAAAAAAAAAGTAGATTTAGTGGCTAAACATCTGTATGAGAAAAAAGAAATTGCAATTTGTCTGTGAACAAGACCTGCAGGATTTGCAGTCTTTGATCTCTCTGACATCACCAAGTGGATAAAGCTTTTTTTTTCTGAACGGACAAAATTATTTTGCTTTGAGATTACAACAGAAACATGTTTTGACACCAGCAGTAACACCATATTAACAAAAGTTAGTACTGGCACGCGCTGAGTTGTTTAAAGTCTCCAGTAAATATTCATTCAGATCTTAAATAACTGTGTTAGATTCACTTCTTCAGTTCAATCAAGACACATGTCTCGGCTATATCCATCCCTATTTACAACAGTCAAGAGACATAATGGATAACATGTAGCTCTGTTTGATATTTAGAATCAATATGTATACTTGAAAAAATCTAAGCCTACTAATATAAAGAAAAGATAAGGAAGATACGTGGGGTTTGAGTGTAATTTCGCAGATATAATTTAATATAAAAATAGAAATGAAATAGAGGCACCAGTTAACAGCAGCCTGGCTGTGTCTTCAGAGAGAGAGAGAGAGTGTGTGTGTAAATCAAGTCATATGCAGAATATCATGTTTAGGTCTGTATCTCAGAAGTAACATCAATATGACAAAAAGCTCCCTTTACACATAGCATCTTGGCAAAGCAGTTAAAACATGTAAATCCTGCCACAATCCAGATTTTTTTTTACAGGTATTTTTGTATTATGTTTTCAGATATAAGTGTTAAAATTGACAGGCAACAAAGTGACACTTGATTATTATAGCTATTAAAAAAAGCTTTCTATCGATTTTTATGAGATTATATAAAACTTTTCATATCCAGCTTAACAGAAAAGAGTCTGGTAGATAACTAATATTTAAACTAGATAAGCAGTTTGTCGTGTACTACTTGCACTATGAACAAGTAGTAACATAATTACTTTTTACATAAAAATACACATTGATCCAGATAGTAAACTACAAAAGCTTTATTAAATAAACAGAGGAATGCTTGCTGTTTACATTAATTCACCACAAAAAGAACAGACGTTGCACCCTACATATGCCTGAAGCAAACTTCTTTTCTCTCAATTAAATTTCTGTCTAGCGTAACTTCATAGAACTATGAGCATTCTGTGGTCCATGATAAGAGACAGTAACTGCTGCAATAGGCCTCGGATCATTCACACATATTAGTCAACCACAGTAATAGGTAGAATTTTCACCTTTAGTGAATTACTATTGGAGTCTCCCTGAACTTTACCTTTTCTGCCATACTTATATTTTCACAGAGAACATACTACTTAGGCAATCATGAATGCTCTAGTGCATGTATTAGAATGGCTGCTACTGCTTGCCAGTCTAGATATAGTACATATATTCTAGGTCTTATTTGAACAACATTAACTTCTCCACCTGGAGCCAAAGGTTGTTTACAAATCATTTATTTATTCAATAACTTCATACGCTGAAATATAACATCCAGAGAGATAATCTGTTCTTAAGGATTTGCAATTACTCAATAGTCAGTAGCTTTTTAGCTATGAAGGGACAGATTTGAATGAATTCTTTCTTTTCATATTCTGTTTAACATGCTTTAATAAAAGTTGTTAACACAGATTTCTCTGTACTAAATGACCAAGTCTGTTTTAAGAACATTACTTTTACAAAACTAAACGTTTATCCCATATCAAACATGCCTTTTTCCTTTCCTTTTTTCAGATCATATAATGTAAGAACTACATCTATGAAACAGACCATTAAGATTCTTCAATGATGACAAAAAAAAGAAATCAGTACAAAGATTATATTGAAAGGTGAGTTCATCACATTATGGTATTTCGTAATTAAAACACCTCCATGTGTACTCTGCAATAGAAATGTGTACACACAGACATTTGTTCTCCATTGCTGACAGCTGGCTAAAAAAATGGAATAAATTTAAAATCCTCTTATCAGAGGCAGAAAGTCCACCTATGTTAAAGACAGTATAAATCACTGGTCTAAAAAAGAAAACTGGAAGCAATTCTTACTTAAGGCAAGTAATGTTTATAACCATTAAGAAATTCTTCTAATTGAAAAAAAAAAAGGAGGTTTCATATTATAGAATCTTCGAATGATTTGGGTCAAAAGGCATCTTAAAAGACCATCTAGTGCCAACCTCCCTGCCACGGCAGGAACACCTGCCACCCCACAATGTTGCTTGAAGTCCCATTCAACTTGGTGTGGAATGCCTCCAGGGGTAGGGCAGACACAGCCCCTCTGGGCAACCTCATAGGGAAGAACTT
This sequence comes from Colius striatus, assembly GCF_028858725.1. Lineage (NCBI taxonomy): Eukaryota > Metazoa > Chordata > Aves > Coliiformes > Coliidae > Colius > Colius striatus. The sequence continues at coordinate 15,862,405 of NC_084771.1, forward strand.
CTTCCTGATATGTAATCATAGAATCATAGAATGGTAGGGTTGGAAGGGACCGTTAGAGATCATCTAGTCCTCCTGCACAAGCAAGTTCACCCAGATCAGGTTGCATAGGAACATGTCCAGGCACCATTACCCCTTGTCCTTCCACTACAGGCCCTTGTAGAAGCCCCTCTTCAACTTTCTTCTCAGCCTCTTCAAGTACCAGGAGGCTGCTCTAAAGTCCTTCCAGAGCCTTCTCTTCTCCAGGCTTAAATCCCCAACTCTCTCAGCTTGTCCTCATAGAAACGGTGCTCCATATTTGCTGATTATCTTTGTGCCTTATCATTTGGAGACAAGGATGCCATGCAGGACACTGTCAATTTTTTACATATTTCTTATGCTTTAAAGGTATTTTATGAAAATGCAAAATAAAGGGTCACAAATTCCTCTAGACAAGCTTTAAGACTGAAATAAATTTCCTGGGAGAAGAAATTGAGACACTGAAAAATTGTTCAGGGAAGATAGATCTCTACATGGTAGCAGTGCCTTCTCAAATTGCCATTATAGAAATAAACAGTGTTCACGAAGCCTTCAAAACTCAGCAGCATCAACATGCCCCACAGAACAAAAACAGGTAAACCACACGACAGACTGCTCCTTTTGAGTGATAATTCACAAGATTTAATCAACATGTACAGCTATTAATCATACAATTTCATATCTAGGTCTAGGTAAGACTTTTTTCTCCAACAACCATCACCATATTTTTAGGTATCATCTTGTAATAAAATATAATTACTACCTAAATGCAACAGCATAGTCAACATTTTATTATGGACAATGAACACTTCACCAGAAACATCCATCTTGAAAACAAAAAAAAAAGCTGAATGGATTTTGTTTTTGACAGCAAGGCTGAATAGTCACAGACTTTCGTCTCAGCTATTTTAAATGGAATTTAACTGTAAGCAGAGATAGCCATGGTTCAGCAATTATTCAATTCAGTACAGAACAATTTGCAGGATTAGTCAATCTACATTAGCTGTGTCAACATCTGTGGGATTTGCATTGATAGCAATTCATAAATCTATCACCTAGAGTGCAATACCTTCTCAAAAATATGCTAGACGAGTGTACCATTCATGCACAGTCATCATTTCCCCTCCCCCTTATTAACAAGTAGTTTTCCATTTAAATCAATTACTTCCCTTTAGATTCCACTATTACCAAAAAGAAAATGCAGCGCTAGGTCTATTTTTAAAAAAACAAATAAATAATTTCAATCCTCAACTTGGCATCTCTTTAAAAAAAGTTACTAAAGAATGAAAGTTCTTCTCAGGTGATGGTTTTTACTTTATCAGAAGTTAGCAAAATCTTCGCATTGCATTATAGCAAGCAGAATCTTTCTCAACTTAAATTTGTCAGATCACACTTGCTATGTACCAGAAATATCATCTTCCTCCAAGGTTAAATCTACCTGAGGTAGAACTCATATTTCCTCATTATGCCCCAAAAAAGGGTCCTAAAACCTGCATCCTCTGATTAGACCAAATAAAAAAAACAACTGAAAAACTCTTCTGCAATATTTACGCTTAAAAAAAACAACCCTGTTTTAAATGTTGCAATCCTTTATTTTAAAGATACTTTCAAAGGTACCTTCAAATCAGAGACAGTAAAGTTCAGATCAATTACACACATTTTACCATATAAACAAGAAAGCACTGCACATTAAATTCTGACTGCTATAAACTCTCAAGTGCTTCTTGTATCCCGTATTTTGCTATCACAATTGAATTTAAACTTAGGTTAACAATGTTCATCTTTAATCCCAAATACTTCTGTGACACTGTTTGAGGGATAGGTGGGCAGAAAATGAGAAGACAGACAAGTAGCTAGAGCTATTTAACACATTCAAAGCTCTATATGCTATTGACAAGATGACGGTTGAACAAATTCAGATCAAAAAAAGTTGTTCCACATGTACACTCAGAGGAGACTTACAATTAAACTGCCTTAAATCACCAAGAAAGACAGCTATAGCAGGGCACAAGCCTCAAAATGCTTACTCTCTATGTGTCTGTCCATTACTAAAAACAGAGGTGCAGTCAGTAAATTACATTGATTGAATACCTTTTCCTGTTCAGGGTGTTTCTTATGTCTCCCAAGTTTCCTAAATCTACACTTACAAGTTTTATAGTTTCATCTTACCTTGCAAAGAAAGCTGATGTTAAAACCAAGAGACTGTGCATTTCTGGAGCCGGAGTTCATGTAATTTCCAAGTAACAGCACTAATTCTAAAAGCTTACTGAAGCTTTCACTCTTCTTTAGCTCTTCACAAGCCAGCGTAACCGCCATAATGTCAGGTTTGATATTGTTTATGTGCTCTTCAAACATAAGCTTGAAAAGGATCCCATTGAGACGTGACCGCAACATTTTCACTGAACTCATCTACAAAATACAAAACATCAAATCAGAACATGAAAACCTAAAAGCTTATTTAAGCAAAATAGCTTATACTGAAAACCAATAATGTATATTTCTGTGTGTATTAACCACCCATCTTGTTCTTCCAGGAATCTGTACCTCCCTACAGACATTTCTCACCAAACCATACACTTTGCCTGCAAAAATATTCAGTGAAGCAACAAATTAAGAATAAGAGCATGCTCTATGCCATCAAACCATTTAACTTGTCAATTCCAAACCCACTGGGAATAAACGCACACTGTCAAAATCCTTCCTCCCAACAAAGGAAATGAAAGCCAGCTCTATCAGTTAACAAGAACCAAAGATGCGTCTGAAGATACATGCAGTAAACAATTCCTTACATCTCCACTGAAGTTACTTCTGAACATCAGTATTTGCCAATTTCCTAAAACTAAGCTTCTCTGTTTTTCTTTCTTCAGAAATGGTACAATCTCTCAAGTGTGTGCTGATACTAGCACAAACACAAACAGCTACGCTCCAGTCTGACTGAACTAAAAAAATTACACTTTCAATTTTTAGACTCTTACTGAGGTGATGCATAGCTCTCAACTTGTTCTTTGTCACCGGGAGAGCAATAGAGGAGGGACGTAATGAAATTCAGTTGAATATTAAGAAGATCGGTCTCTTCTAAGAAGTTAATCTTTCACTAAGTATGTTTTTTTAAACAGATAATGAAATTTGCTTTTTTTTGATGGTCATGGTGATTATCCAATTAACATCTTTTAATAATTAACAGAACTAAATTTACATCCAAGTAAGAATATGCATTTTAAGACAGTTGTTCTGTCATCTTCTATTCCTAAACATATTTTTTTCTAACATCAAGAGTATTATTAATGCAAACTCTGAAATTAATTTGACACATAGCAAAAAAGGACTAGTAAAATAAAGAGCTGGATTTGTCCCATGTAGTGACTGTTCAATTGTAAAAGCAACAGAATACAATCTCCAATTTCAGTTCCAATATGGATCCACACCTCTTCTGGAGCAGCTTTGCAGGTTTCTATGTGTTTATACATACACATATATATGCATTTGATATACATATATTTATGTGTATAAAATGTATTTGACATGTGAGTATATATACATTTATATATGTACATGTACTCATAAAATCTATAAATATACACAGATGATTTTTTTTAAAAAGTAAAGGGTAATACATGACATGAAATACGTGCCTATTAATACTTTCAGCTGTTTACAGTTTTTGATACATTAGCATAAATTTAATTAAGTTGTCAACGTCATTGAGTTAATGTTCTTTTACAAACTCTGGGAATATTAACTACTTGAACACAGATTGTTATCCATACTTGTCTAATAGACTTACAAGATTTGCATACAAGACATGACAATCAGACAAAAGATTTGGTCAGGCACAAAAATGCCTGTTGCACACCGTAATTCTTTCCAGAAAAGTACAAAACATTTGTAAAGACTTTTACTTTACTACTGATCAATAAATAGATGGTAACTTTTTCATACTGCAGGACTTGCAAAAACATTAACCAAAATATTTTAAACTTTTTTTCTTTTTCTCTTTTTAATCTATTTGACAAAACAGAACTCTCCAGTTAATTATTACACTAATACCTACCACAACTCCAAATTGTTCTGGCTCAGCAAGATCATTATATTCATCCTTTAATTCGGCTAAGGCATTGAGTTCTTTCTGCTCAGGAAGATTCTTCACTAGGTTCTAAAACAAACAAGGCATTATAGTAAATTTGTTATATTAAACTAGTTGGGATCTTAAAATAACATGCTTAAAATATCACAACATGGAATTGCAGGAGGAAATTACAGGAAGCTTGTTTTATTTACGCAGGTTTAACACTATATAAACATCAAATCAAACCAGTAATTATTTAATACAGATATCAGCATCTCTGTTACAAACTCTAATTTGAAGAATGTCTTCTCAGTACTAAAAAGTTAGAAAAAAACTCCTTGATGCTGTCAGACCACAAAGAATTATATTCTATCTACAATCTTTTTTTCCCTCATGATTGCATCTTGCTTATTAAATGTTAAGAAATAACCAGTCTCTATAAAGCAAGACATAACTACCTAAAACGACAAATATCTTTGGACATTTAAAACAGCTGTGCACATACTTCACTTAAAAGCATCTTACATTAAAAAAGAGCAACGTGTCCAAATTGTACAGAACTTCTGGATGTCAAATATGCAGCACAGCAAAAAGTAGAATTTGCTTGAAATTTCATCCATATCTTCAAAGAAAATGGTAGGATTGTTTTATCTTAACGTCTCAAATTATGGATACGCTAAGCTTGTTTAAAAAATATACTAAGGCTTTGTTTTAAGAGATATTCAGTTGAAGTTTTGATTGTATTAAAATTTGACATACACAGTACTTGAAAACAAAACAATAATGCGATTCTACATAAAAAAGTATACATTTACATGAGCAAGCTAGAGTCAATAAGCCTTATTATTTAAAAGAGTTAATAAATCTTAAGATGAAAAAAATAAGGTGTATTAAAATATTATTAGCTGATATGATTACACTAGGGTTGTTCATACACAAAGGGGGTCCTTTACTTCTTTTCCAATCTACACTAAACAACCTTTATTTGTATTACAAACTTATGATAGAAAAAGTTAAGAAACAAAAATAATGGGATATTTTGGATCTAGATATGGGATCCAAAACACTGTAGTAGCCTGGAGGCAAGTGTGCCCAACAGAATCCTGAGACAGTCAAGAGAAAAGGGGTAAGTCCATGTTTCTCAACAAGAAGCTCTTATTTTATGATGCCATTCGCAAACTTGTGTAAGTAAATGGTAGAAAAAACTTCAGGTTTAGAAATTTACTTCCAATGAAATATCAATGGAACTGCCACCCTATAAGATTTTCTTTATGATAGAGATTTTAGCAAAGATAAGGTAATACTTTACTGCTAAAGAAAATTAACTCTCTTGATATTTTTTGCTGCTTCTGTAAGGGAGTTGGACTAGATCTCTAAAGTTCCCTTCCAATCCCCACCATTCTATGATTCTATGATACTAATCACAGAAGTTAAATATTTCAGAACATGTCCCTTAAACTTAGTTTAGCACATTAACATATAGTTACATTAGCACATAAGTTCTCCTCCCCTCGGAAAAGATGCATTGGTGTGTGTGCCCTTTAAGATATGATTAAAGTAGAAGAGAGATGCACACTTACACTCTCAGAGAACTGAGAGAGTCTGTTGAGGTTTAGGTCACAAGAAGATTCTGATATGAAAAAATTTATGTGCGTTTCAAAATCAAAGTAACCAGCACTACAGAAGCATGTACTTTTCCAGATACAAAAATCTTAATTGAAGAAAATCTGTACTATTAGAGGTACAGATGGCTTATTTTCAGAACATACCAATCTTGATGAAATAGGCATTAAGTTATAAATTTCAGAAAGGCTTCAGTATAATTTGTCAAATTATCAAATGATAGCTAACTTAATTCTCCAAGCCGAATGAATAAAACATTCGGGCATCATAATAAAAAACAAATGAACAAAAAGATAATAAGCAGCCTCATACAAAACATTCCTGTAATAGAAAGATTTTTTTCCACTTACATTGAGAAGCTACTGAATGTCTCAGCAAGCAGAGCTCAATATACTTTACAGAGATAAGCATCAGATTCACCCCGATGTCATACAATTAAGCTATGACCTTGCTTTTCAACCTAAGCATGATTCCTTTCCTATTAAACCAAAACCATGTCCCACAAATTTCTACTGCAAAAAAATAAGACTGTAAAAAGATTCTTGCTCATTGATTATTTAATGCTGAATATGAACTAACATATATTTTTTTAACCTATTCTTATTAAGTACAAAACTCACTATTGCCAGACTGTATGTCTCATTATACACTAATAAATACTGTAAAACATTATTTTTGCCATCAATGCAGAAACACAGATACCTACTACTGAAACTGATGGCCTTTTTATTTTATTGGCTACACAACCAAAATCTGTTAGTATCCTTGATCCTTTCTTTTCCTCTTCCACAGTCCTTCATAGTCTAGAGCTAACAGATCAACTCATTTTACCCTCAGCATCTAAGACAGACGGTTTGACTTTACTAGCACTGAAACTCAATAGAGACATATACATTTATATATGTCCACTTACATTAATTGCATAGAATAGTTGAAATGAAGCTAAAGCATTAAGTGATCCCATACTCAAATCCTTTTCAGTACTTTAGGAAACAGTTTCATAATGCATTCACAATGTTGTGGGTTTCAATAAAAAGGGTAAATAAAGATGGCTTATATAAACATGAAAAGTAGAAATCTGAGGTTGACCTAAGAGAGCAAAACTATCACTCACCACTCGCTGTCACAATGCCCTGAGTTCTGTTAAACACTGTATTTCACCAGCGTATGTTTAACAGAACTTATTCTCTCAAAGAGAAAACTGAGAATCATTTTTCCCCATGTTTTCCTCAAGGAAGAGTTAATAACAGTATGTAACTGCCACGCACTCCAACTGATTAATGCAACAAATTTTACCAAGTATTAAAACATAAGTTTGAAAAGAAGAAATAAATGAGGACTTGAGAAGCATAACTGAAAAAACAGTTTCCTATATGTTGTTATGCTATATCCATTTAGCTTTCACCACTTTGATACTTAGAACAAAGCAGGTCGTATATGTGCATTTTTATAAAGTAAAAGTTTTGATAAGAATGAATGAGAGCAAGGTGTGCTTTGTAAAATTTTTCCAATAAGTAGCACTGAAAACTGTTAAACTGGTAAATTACTTAACTCACTAGGAAGATTAGAATAAAAATAAACCAGAATAGACTAAATATGAAATAGAGTATATAGTCCATTTACCCCAATACATTTGTAAGGAAATCTTCAGAAACACAGAAGGAACTTCTTCTGGGTTATCAGCTACATCTTTGTGCTATTAGATGTAGTTTTGGCATACCATTCCCTTCAGAAATGGACCAATCTCCAAATCCTCAGTTTTTTGAAGATTATAGCTGAGTTTCTAGATAGCTTCATTGATGCTTCTGCGGGGGGGGGTTGGAATACATGATCTCTAAAGGTCCCTTCCAATCCTTACCATTCTAGGATTCTATGCTGAACTCAAATACATTTATTCTGGTGTTAACTTTGCCTTTTACTTATGCAGTTCCATTTTTCTCTTCAATGCTTATGCATATCACTCTTCTTCCTATATAGTTATAATGTAGTCATATCTTCTCTCAGCTATTTGTATTGCTAATCTAATCAAGGCAATCTTTTCTAGCTTCCTTCTGTAGACTGTTTCTCCATTGCTCAATCATCTTAAGTAGTTTTTAAGTTCAGCTTCTCTGTTTTAAATTCATTTTTGAGAAACATACTGAGTATTTTAGATAAGGTCTTCAAAGTGCATTATTAAAAAGCATAATAATTACCCTCTCTACTGAAAATACTTGACCTGATACACCTTGCAATCACATTTGCCTTTTTTTATGGTGTACTAGATCTGGCTGGGATTACATTAATTTTCCTCGTAGCAGCCATATGGTGCTGTTTTGACTTGTGACAAAAACAGTGTTGATAACACACCATTATTTCAGCTACTGTTGAACAGTACTTGTGCAGCTTGAAGGCCTTCTCTATTTCTTTTTCTTTAAGTAGGTCAGAAGCTGGCAATCCATGTCCCCCCCCCCAGCCCTGACAAGTAGGCCTGGGCAAGTGGTTGGGACTTAGTGAGGCCTTAGCTTCTCACCATACAGCTACGTCATAGTGTTGAGCACACAATTCCTATTCTCCACAAGCAACCACTACAACATTAGCTTCCAGGATTTTACAATTATCATGTAAGATCGTGACATTATACTTATTTCTATTTCTTATTTCTATTAATTTAGATCTCAAAATATCCCCATTATATGTTGTAAAGGTAACTATACCATTATGAAATTATTCTGCATTTGACGTATTCAAGGTGGGAGATTTTTCCCCCCGTTCATTTTTTATTTTACTAATTCTAAAAGTTTCTCAGTCAAATGATCTGATAGCTCTTATGAATAAACAGAAACTTGGGACTTCTTATTTCCAAATACTACATATCATGTGAATAAACTTTTTATGACATGACATACACAGTGGTCAAAGACAGTACATTTAGCTATGTAAATACATATTAGAAATGCTAATCAAGTTCATATAACATGGCCTGAAGCAGGACACCATAGTGAAACATACAAAATAAAGTCAGACTGAAAAGAGTTTCCCATCAATGTACATGCAAACACATTAGTTAAGGTAGTATAAATCTCAGAATATGGCACTATAAGAAAATGTAACAATATGTAGTGCTGTTGAGTCCAACAGTTTGAGCTCTACAAGAAAACAGCAACCCTCAAGAAAACAAAACTCCAGAAATGCAGGTGGATCTTGGTGACAAAAAAAACCACTGCAGATATAAGATTAAAAAAAACTCATTCTACTTAAACCATACATTTCACATAGTAATTTTATTTTTAACAATTATGTTAAGACCTTGAGAAAGCCATGAATTACACAGTTACATCAAAGAAAGAAAGAAAAAATTAAGTTAGAAAAGCCTTGGAGGGAATAGGAGAAGAGTGCAAACGTGAGACGGAGAAGGATAAAAAGTTGAGGCTCAGTATGTTAGCTAGAAGCTGGTTTTGTGTACGATTAAAATAAACCAATTCAACACAAGTACCAGTAAGAGATTCAAAACCATTTTGGTTAACATCATCTTTTAAAAACAGTTTTACTGCTACATATGACCATATTCAAAAGTAGAGGTGAAATAAAGCAGTAAACACATCCTATACACTTGTGGCTGATGTCCAGGAAACTATACACAATTCTTATACCTAGAATTCCGATACTTTCAAAGCATTTTTACATGGAAACAAGCTATGAACAAAAGCAGAGATAGTTTAACATACCTGAATTAAGGACTCATTCAGCTTCTCTTCATTAACCTCTAAGATAGCATCTTTTATTTCGTTATAATCCACACGGAAAGAACCCAAAAATATAGCTGAAATTCAGTAATAAGTAATTAAGAATCAAAAAAATTTGATGTAAGAAGGCAAACAATTTCTAACATCTGAAAAATCACACCTTGATCCAAATTAAGATGATTCACAATTAAGACCTTTTTGATATAAAATAAAGAATAGGTGAGGTATAGTATTGCATGATTTCCATGGTCTAAGAAATTAAACTGTGACAACACTTCTAAAATGAAACTGTTTAATCGGCCTCACCTACTCACTAGCAGTGTTACTTATCTCTACCAATGAAGTCCTATTTTTATGAATGGCAACATCTGCCTTACTAGTCTAAGAACTATTTTTTACTTTCATAACCATATATGAACAGCTGTAATGCATCTGCAGTTGGCTGAAGAATATTTACATGCCATTCTAGAAAAAACTGTGTGCCAAAGGATAACGAAGAGCTGGGCATAGAAACTCTACTCTTTAGTGTAAGGTAAGAGACAATGTATTGTATATCCTTCAAAGATGGAATTCTCAAAGCAATTGGATCTCAGGATGTTATAACATCTCAGTAGCACTCCATTCAACAAAATCCAAATTCCTAATACAGATGGATTAACATGCTCTTTATTTAAAGTGCTGCACCTTCAACTTGCAAAACTTGAAATTTTCTATAACTTGTGTCATAGTTCATTTTCTACTTAAAAAAAAATATGTTCATAATCAACATATAGATCTAGCTTTACACAATTCATTTGTCATACACACAGCTGGACTAGTGACATTTTATGGTATTTCTAATTCAAATATAAAAATCTAAATCTCTCAATGATTAATTTCCCTACATAATTAGAGTTAAAAAGTTTAAAAAATAAAAAAAGAGTAGGTTTTTTTTAAGTTTTCCTTACAATTTACAGTATTTGCACCTAATTTAACCTATTTAATGATATTTTTCTCTTTAAAAGTCTGACCCCCATCAAGCTCTACTTCTTTAACCGGAAAGAACCATTAGGAACAGCCTCTCAATCCCAACTCACAAAATCTACCAGCACTGTGCCTTCCCTGTACAATTATTTACCATTGAATTATACTTCCAGTCTAAAGCAGTAATGAAAGAATCCACTTTTTGTTAGCAAGATGTAAGTCTACACTATTTTCCATCTTACTTTAAGTTTTTTCCGAGTTGTACAGTGAATAAAAATAGTACATATGTAAACCACTTTGGAACTCAAACATGTTCACATTAAATAGTTTTTAGAAAAATAATATTGCATGTGTAAAGAAAAAGGAACATGTAAGAACAGCCACGTGCACACATGCTCCTTACACAGTCACCTAGTGCACTTCACATAACTTACATAGATTTTGTGCGGCTTTTGAATCCAAAATTCTTAGTTCTTTAGTTTTTTTCTTCGTCTGCACCGTTTTCTTTTCTTCTGATTCTTCTACTGGCTTTTTAGCTGGCAATGACAATTAATGACAATTAATTATTACAATTATTCAATCTTAACAGACTAATAGCAACTCAGCCAGAAAGTCACAATAAGGCACATATTAGAATCAGGACAAGGTAAACTGAATGTACTGTCTCAATGTACTGTAAAATATCCAAAAAAAATCAATGGAAATGTATATAATTGGGAGAAACGTAAAATTAAAACATTCATGACTTTCTCGTGCATTATCAAATTACATTTCCACATTTTAATCCACAAAATTTCTCTTCAGCTCCAGTTTACTTTAACCACTTTGAAAAATAGTGACATAGTGTTACCTCAAAGCACGTGAGTGCCCTCTGTTGAAACATTAATAACTCAAATATCAGTTGCAGTTCATCCAAAACCAATAAGATGTACCATTTGAGATTTATCACACTACACAAAGGTATGATTTTACTAATTATTTATGTTATCATTGGTAAAGAGAAAAATCAATTGAGAATATAACATATATTTTAGATTTATTTACTTTTAATTAGCAAGGGTCGTTAGTCATATTCAGTATTTAAAATTAAAGAGAAAGTAATGTAATATTAAAATACTTCAAATACATGCTTTTTTTGGTACAATTTAACATTTAATTTTCACATATTTTTCCTAAGTATTAATTAAGCAAACCCATTAACAAGGACTTATTTCCTTTCAAATATCATGTATTTTGCACTGAAGGAATAGAAATTTAATGTGCTTAACATTAATTAAACTTAATGAACATCTTAAGTCATTCCAAAGTAACTGAAAAATTTGAAAGTCTATTAAGGGGAATTTTTAAGCAGACTAGAATTGCCTTTCTTCTCTGAGCATTGTTTTTTGCTGTACTTATTTCATTAGCATAGGTTTCACTACAGGTACCTCCTAAGAAACTATGCTTTAATGTTACGAATAATACCAAAACCTCAGTATCAACCTATTAAAAAAAAAAAAAAAGTACAAAGAAAACAGTTGTTTTTCTCTTTATGCACATTACCACTAGGAAAACATGTGGCATAAAATAATTTTACTGGGTTTACATCACTTGAATAATTAGTTTACCTTGGGCACTCTCACCCCAGCATTATTTACAATAGGAAGAGATAGTTCCCTCATCTCCAGCTACCTCTAAAAAGCCTAAAGAAGAAAAAAACTGAACAGAAAAAACAATTGAACAGCAATGCAGTATTTTCTCTCCTCTTGTCCTTGCATTATTCTGCAAGGCTAACTACATCACATGCATAGCTTGCTTTGAATTTGTAAAAGGATGGAGCTACACACAGTTCAACTTGATAGTACACAGTTAATAGCAAAAACTCCCACTGACCCTTTGACTATAATGGACTACCATTTAAAAGCCTGAAGTGACATTCCATGAAATAATCACACCCTTATCACTAATTGTTCCAAATTAAACAGGTACTCAACAAAACAAACAAAAACACCCAAGAGTTAGAACTTAGTTATAACAGGAGAAGGTAATAAACATTATGAGTTTTGTTCTATGTACTGAATCTATTGAAAAGCTTAGATTTGTGTCAGTTATTACAGGTCTGAGAAACAATTCAAGATGATGAGTGACTGACTTGTAAGGTCATTTATTTAAGAATTAAAACCCTGGATTTCCTTATGTGATTGGGTCTTTAAAGCTGTGAACACTAAAGACAAAGCTGTTCTGTAACCTGTTAGGATAATACACACAGATTTCAATGTGTAAACATTTCACACATTCAGTGTGTAAACATTTCATTTTTATGGCTAGAAAAATGGTAAGAAAAATAGGTTAAAAAAAAAAAGGGTAAGAAAAATATGAAGTAGTAACAGAAAATGACATACATGTATTTGATACTGAATGTCATGCCACACAAAGCTAACTTCTCCTGTAGCGGTAATTTACATACACCTGATCAGACAGTAAGTGAGAGAAATATCTTCGTGAGCTCACTCAAAACACCTGGTAAGACACTCAGCTACTACAGTCTCAGAAAAGGTGGTTTTGAGGGTTCAGTTTGCAAGCATACAATGTTTTGTAGAAAGACACACAAAGAGGATGGGCCGAGTCCCAGTTCACAACAGCAACTCTGCCTGAACAAGGCAAACTACCAGTTTCCACTAGTATCTCTCCTCACCTGTTTCCAGACGTATACTCCTCTACTGGAGTATACTCGTGGTTGTTTAAAACTATTTCCTCATTCAAGACTAAGAAGCATCCTTATTAAAAACACAATTAACAGACACTGAAATGACAAAATACTAATGCAAAATTATCTCCTATCAGTTACATCCATAGAATGTTTTGGTACTTCAAGCAGAAGGTAAGTTAAAGAGAGCCAAAGCAATAAAGCTAAAAGGAGTCTGAGCTTATGTACGTATCTTTTCTAAGACTAGAAAATACAGATGTAAACACCAACCTTATGTAATATAGAGTTCTAAGTTGTTATTAACAACATACTTGTTTATCAGTGGAGGAAGAAAAAAGCTGATGCAACATACTGCAAGGGATTGTTTTCTGTTCATGATAAAGCATGTACCTTCAATGATACCTTCATCTGGGAACTAAATCCCACAGGAAGTACATTGCTTGAAATCCACTTAGAGTCTAAAGGAAAAATGGCAACACTAAACAAATATTATATAAGTTTAAAATATGTTAAACAAGACTAATGATGATCATGGCAGAGAACACACACAAACATGTTGAAATACTTCAGTGATGTAATTAAGAAAAAAATTCTACCGACAGTACTTTTGCACTTCTGTAGCAGAAAAAGTAAAGCACACACAGCTCTTGAAATTACTATTCTACACTTGTTCATTAATTTAGCTACTGAATTATATTAAAAATTGTCATGATAAATTAATACTGTTAGATAAAATTGTATGTAAGCTGTTTAAGCATTTTACTGAGATGAAAGGTCCAACTCATATTGAGCTCCTTGTTTTTTAAAATAAAGAAATAAGGAAATAAGTAAAATAAGTAAGGAATTAAAAGTAAAAGCTGTCAGTCATGAATATGATGAGGATAAAAATTAAGGGAGATAAAAAGGAGTATATCAAACTACAGCAAGGAGAAAGTAAAGATTTCAATGAAACTTTAGCCTATCTAGAAATTTATCTTCGATTTCCAACAAGTGTGTACCCACAGTGAACGCCCTTATATTGTCATGGGAAATAAATTAATTATTTGATCTTCTTTCAATCTAGCAAATAGCTTACCAATTGCATTTACTACTATTTGGCAGCAAAAGTAAATACTCAAGATAAATTAGTTGTTTCATTATTCCCTTTACCTGAAAACTAATGTATGACAAGTATAGAAGAAAAAAAAAAAATAAGTGTACACATACAAGGCATGTAAATTCCACCTACAAGAATATGGCTGAATTATCAAATCAATTATGCTGAGCAGTTCACTCAAACCTGGATATGATACAAGTTGGTAGAAAAATTAAATAAGCTAGGAATGCCATTAAAAGATTAGAAGATGCTTTGTAGCACAAAAATTCAGTTAATTCCATTGCAACATAATAGAAGTTCTTGAAGCCTTGCTAACTGATGATATCAGGAAGCTACTGATAGTTTTCTGTTACCTCAAGAGGCACTCAAGAATATAAATAGAAGTCAAAAAAATGGCACCAAGTCAGAAAGTAGTGCGAGCTAAATGGATAGGTGATCAAGGAGGCATTCTCTATCCAATCCTGTAACCAGTGAAACTAGAAAATATTCAATGGATCCCCAGAGGAGAGACTCTAGGAGATGCCACAGTTCACACAGCTGAAGCCACATCCCCTCTCCTGCAGAACATCTATGACATGCAATTCCTGAACCGCATAAACTGAGATTTAAATGGTTCACAATCCAAATTCATTTATAGTCTCTACACTGTCATTTCGTCTAAAACTTTGACAAACAGCAAACCATTTCCTAAAATAGCTGGAGAAAAATGCAAGAGCAATAACAGATGCTAGTCCCACCCTCTTGTCAATTAAATCAGCAGCTGTGTCATCTCATGTTTATTCCTAATGCCACCTGGCATTTTTCAGTTCACCTAAAATCACTCAGTTATCAATTCCTGAAGTAAAATTAATTAAGCACTCCTGCTGTCACTCTGTCCTTTCTGCAATCACAAGAGCTAAATACCTGGTACAGCAAGTAATAAAAAAAAAAAGAAAAAAGAAAGAAAAAAGAAAGAAAATTTCTATTACAAAGAAAGCAGGCAGTCAATCTGAAAGTGGATCTTATTTTGAGCTCTCAAGATAAAGAAAATTAAACTGACAGAGGGAAAAAGATGGAACCTCTTGCCATCTCATATGTTTTTTGCCTAATTAATGTAATCAAACTGAAGGAAATGCATCAACCCAACAGATAATGCTCCATGGAATTGAAAAAACTCCATAACTTAGTTTTACAAATTAGTTTTGACCAAAAAAGCACAGGAGATATATATTCTTATTTTCTTATAATACAGTTGATTATTACTATATTTGACCACTACATTTAATGACTATATGAAATATTTCTTGTTCTATTAAAATCACCCTGAAGTGGTTTGAAGTAGTCTATTTTTCAAGTGCAATTTGAAAATATGCATCAGGAACTTGTGCACTGAAGTTGTACAGTTAAAGTGTACTTAATTATCCACTCCATATTGCAGTTGCTTTCATCTTTTTATCAACAGCTTAAAATCAAGTAGCTGTCGGCCACAAACACATTTAAAAAAAACCCAAAAACCAAAACAAACAAAACAAAACCCCAAAACCCCAAACCAAACAAACAACTGGTTTTGCCTCCTTCCATTTATCCTGCTTAAGACCAATGCAAAAGATGTTGCAATTGCAGAAAGATGTTAAATATTAACAAATTGTCATATCTAAGTGGTCACAGAATTACACCCAGGTACTCCTTCTGAACACTAGAAATCAAACAACAGTAAGCAAACAATGATTAAACCAAAAATATCCCCTATGGGCCTACTTATCTGGGTTGAATGATGTGCTGCAAAAAGCTGGAAAAAACACTAGTAGCGTTTTCCATGGGCTATTCTCACATTCCTTCTGTGAATATTTCTACAGAAGAAAGCTCCAGAAATGCCTAACCCACTTCTCCCTTTGCCACTGCTTCAACATCTGTGACGCTCAACATGAACATGCTGGTCTTTGCTCCAAAGAGATGCTTCTCTTCTGAGGGTTTTGCTGGGCACTGAGACTTTATATGTCTTTGATGCCTACATTAGTGCTTGACTAATCACTAAAGAGATCAGTCAATGCATTTAAGAAACAATATAGTAAGTTTTTATGTAGGTCAGAAAAGACATTGACTATAAAAATAAAATTCTGCCTGTAAATTCTATTTCTAATCTAGAGTTTCACATCCCAGGTTTTTTTTTTCCTCTTATATCGGGCCATCATCACCACAGAACTGCAAGATAGGAGAGCTATCATTATTTTCCGGATTCTAAATAATATCCCCCGATACCTGTACAACTTTGAAAAGTAAAAGTACCAAGATTCAGGCAAAAAAAAAATCCAAGTAAAACAAAATGTAATGAAACTTCTATCATATATTATCAGGATTCTAACAAACTCATTTTCTGCTATTACTATGAGAAGTTTAGTAAATCAAAATCTTTTAAACTAGTAGTTCACTTATTGTTCTTCTTGATTAGGCTTGTAAAAGGCACATTGTTCCAAAAAAAACACTTAATGGAATCACATTTTCCAAAGGAATTTTATAAATATTGAAGCTAAAAAAAGATCTCAAGATCCAAAAATTCCTTTATACAGGACAGTTGTGTAGATATTTGTGTTTAATAGAACAGACTAAAATTTTAGTAAAAAGAAGTGCTAAATTGATTATTTCTCCTCTTTCATTGTGATATTTGACATTTAAAGCTCCTGGCTAAATATTTAAGCACTAAGTAAAACACACCTCTTCAAATACACATTCCAGTATCCTCTCCCTTTCTGAAGTATTTCTCTATCATCAAGGTTTTAAAAAACATACTTTAAAAACTGTTTCACTTGTACATAGCTATATCCCAAAACTCTCTATTTATCATCTTCAACATCCACTGTAGCTTTTTTAAGTGTAATTTGGACATTCTGGTTACACAGTCTGACCTACACAGTGAAATACACGATGTTACATTTCTATTGATGTACTACTTAAGAAATTTTATTAGCTGTTTAGTAAAAAGAATTCTATTCTCTTGGTAATTTACAGTTTAAAAGAAACATTGGTAATTAGTTGGTACTTATTGTTCCACTAAGATAGCAGAATTCAAAGGAATGATTACACAGCCATCAGGTCCAAAGCATAATATCACAGGGGGAAAAGATCACATGAAAAATAACTGGAAAATAGATTTCTATAATCAGTAAGCAGTGCCCTGTGAAGCTGACTGGTAATCACAGTTTTAATAGTTAATGAACACAAAAGGCAACCTTTGTCTTTATTTATAAAATGCTAAGAAATTAGTCTTCTATAAACAAATTGTTAAAATGTTGGCCGTGTGGTGGAAAACATCAAATAAATTTAATTAGTTGCATGTGATTATAACAAACATACCTTTCTCTGTCATCCAATATTTTTGCTACACACCAGTGACAACCCTGTATGGTTGTGTATGGTATTACTAACTTCTAGCCTTAAAAAAGTTTTCTTGGGGTACCAGTATCTCCAGTTGTTTTGAGAACTCCCAGGTGCTCACTGAACATATGTGCAATGATTATCTGCCTTCAAGAGGTAAAAGATAAACTACTTCCCATTAAAGGATTAGTCTTGGGGGACCTACCAGAGTACTAAATTGAGCCACTTTCATTGTAGCTGACTAAAAATAGTCCAGAAACACAAACACCAGTCTCACCTTCACCAATACAGGCAGGTTTCACTACTCACCTCAGCACATTTTAGCCATATACACATACAGAATCCATAGTATATTCTATATTTCGCAGTTGTCATCTGTGCTCTGCTTACCTTTATACTACCAACATAAGCAAAATTTGGCTAAAATGAATCATTAAGAGGGCAACGTCTCAGTGCTAATGAATCAAATGTCTTAAATGCAAGTGTAAAAAATATCAAAAGGAAAACATCAAAACTTAATCCACGTGTAAAACCACTCAGAATATGCAATTTCTATATAATTCCATATTGAATTATACAAATCAGCCAGCATACCATGTGGATTTTTTGCTTTTAGAAAGCCTTCAAGTCATAAATTCATTGTTCACCTGACTCTTCATATTGGGAAATTACCTTGTAATAGCATTTTTAAATACAGATATTCTCACCTTAAAGGACAGAAAAAGGAACCTGAAAGAATTTTCAGTGATGTTTCAGATCCTCACAAATTCACAAGACACAGAACACTTACAGACATACAAAATCGTAATTTTAACTTTACATTCCATATAGACCATTAACAAGTAATTCAATAACTTAACAAAATTTTCAACTTTTTAACTGTGTTAATATCTACATACCTAGTATTTTCAATTTCTCAATGAACTCAGAAACTTAATAGCATGATTAACTTTTAATCCTTTAGATAGGTTTTCAATTTAGCTCTCAAAAAAACCTTTATTCATTTAATATCACAGAACTGTCCTAAATCTATGTATACACGGCAGAATTACTGTTTAAAGCATCTCCTAACAGCATTACTATCAATCAGATAAAAGTTCTCAAAAGCAGATGAGGCGGTTTGGTTTTTTTTTTGGTCAGCAATAAAGGAAGTATAACCCATAAAAGTGACAGGTATGTAAAGGGAAGCAATTCTGTAAATGACGACATCATTGCAGGTCAGCACAATATGAAACTGGAACTAGGCCATCAAGTTTTTCAGAAAAAAAAAAAACAACACATTACACTTCATATAAGAGAAATTTGTGAGAAAAGACATTTTTAGAAAGCAATGTAGTATGTACTGGCTATGGATCTGCTGAAAAGTAAAGAGAACATCTCTTTAATACTGACTTAAAAGAATTATTTTACAAGTAAGGCTGTACATTTTGCTTCTGTCTACATTTTGTTTACAGTGCGGTTTTATTTATTTAAACAAATACATTGTTATTTCTGGAACTCTGCTGGAAGCTTTCAGAATATTAAAATACAGGTTCATAGTCTATTTAATAGTCAGCATAACCTTCGTGGTAGCAGCTGATCTCCTTGCATCCTTTCTTTCAGACTGTTTTTTTTTTCCCCCTCCTAGCTTCGCTTGGGTCACAAATTCACAGCATGGTTTTACTTCAGCTGAAGAACTTGAGTTACACTCAGCTTTCTCGTAGTAACCAGATATTGAGCTTCCTTGATCAATATTGAGAAAATTTCCAGAAAACATAACTACAGCTACAAGTAACATATCAGAAGACAAAAGACTATTTTTTTTTTTAAATGATGCATAGAATTACAGAACATGGATCTAGAAGCTTCAAGTGATTGACCTCCAACTCATTTTCAGTGTATTTTATGTACTTATATAGATATAAATTCTTACACATGAAAGATAAGCTACACTTCAGGAAAATTTCCACAACAGGTCACCTTAACCGTTCATTTAACAAAAAAAGAAACCACTGCAAAATGCAAGGAATGGGCTATTTAGGTTAACAGACTTCTAAATAAATGATTTTTTTTTTATTATTTAACTTATATACACTTGCAAAAAAAAATAAAGTTTAAATTAAAAAAATAAGCAAAGCTTGAAGAAGAGGGTTGTTTTTTCTGTTTAAACGTTAGAGAAAGCATTCTTTTCAGTCTAATCTTTTTATCTATTCATGAAAAACATGTTTTCTTCCAGGAATACAGATTATCTGTTTAAAAACAAACAAAACCCACTTCTTTATCCAGTTCAACAGTTTCTTTCTTCAGTTCAGCTTCTGAATTTCTTTTTCACTGAATTCATAGACAAAATCTCTGTAAGAGTATTACAGATCAAGAGTACTTCATGAATATATCCATATTTCATGCTAATTAGTCTTTGTACACAATCCCTTTCCCTGGTGTACCTAGTACATGTGTCTGTCCTTAACTGCTCATAAATGTGCTACAGTTTATTTGAGCACTGCATCACTGAGACTGAAATAGACAGAATACAAAACTGCCTTTCTTCCTCTGCTGTATTTTATAAAGCTGCTACAAATAAAAGTTCTATTTCTCACACAAAAGTAAGAATGTACTAACAGAGTTATCACACAGTAGGCTGGAATTCCAAACTTGTTGAATATATATGTTTGTGAGTAACATATACTTGTCTGTGTACAACAAATAGCAATCTTTAACAGGGAGCTCTGAGATAGCAAATACAGGGAAAAAAACCCAATGTATGTCTAAGATTTTACCTCCCCTTCGTCTGTCCCATACGTTTAAATTTTTACAGTTACCAAGCAGTTTCCCAAATTTACTGAAGGAATACCAACAAATACATAAAATTACTCAAGCAGCAGAACAATCATACTTTACTTAAGCAGAAAAACTTTGATAGTAAAACTGTCATATTTTAGAAAAAAAAAAGAAAGTAGCCTTCCCTAAATTCTACTGCTGAAGATTTTTTTTACATGATTATGAACTTGCAGTAAAGCTAAGCAGCAGGGGTTTCTTTTTTCATAGAATCATATAATGGTAGGGGTTGGAAGAGACCTTTAGAGGTCATCTAGTCTAACCACCTGCAGAAGCAGGTCCACCTAGATCAGGTTGCATAGGAACATGTCCAGCTGGGTGTTGAGGACCTCCAAGGAAGGAGACTCCACAATCCCTCTGGGCAACCTGTTCCACTGCTCCATCACCCTCACAATGAAACAGTTTTTTTCTTATGTTCAAATGGAACTTTTTGTGTTCCAGCTTCATCCCATTACCCCTTGTCCTGTTGCTAGATACCATAAAAAAAAGGGATGCCCAAACCTCTTGACATCCACTATTTAGATATTTGCAAATATTAATGAGATCCCAGAAACTCTTTCAGTTTTACAGATTTCTGAACCAAATGACGGTCTTACAGCATGAACACACGTGTCGTCCTCTACAACCCCAGTTTCAAGCTTAGAGCTAAAAAAAGGCAGATTATCAGCACATATATGTAGAAATAATACAGACAAGAAGTAAGTAGCAAGGTTTCTTGTTTCCTTATTCCTTAAGTCTCCAGTGGGGAAGACTAACTTGTTCTAGTGACATTTCAAAAGGGTTAAGCAGTGCTAATTCAACTAAAACCGAAGCAATTACCTCCACATTGGAGCCTCTGACCTGGGTTCATATAGCTATAATGCTTATTTTATAGAAGAATTCAATTTCTATAGGAATTATGTAGAGTACTTTATTATATACCTCAAAGCAATTAATGAATA
Organism: Colius striatus; assembly: GCF_028858725.1. Classification (NCBI taxonomy): domain Eukaryota; kingdom Metazoa; phylum Chordata; class Aves; order Coliiformes; family Coliidae; genus Colius; species Colius striatus. The sequence continues at coordinate 15,883,682 of NC_084771.1, forward strand.
AATCTAGCAACTTTCAAATATCCCAGACCTCAAACTATTTCCCATTTGTCTCAATCTGAATTTAATTCACATACAGATTATATACATAGATATATAATTTGTGCCTCTATATTACAAATTACCTTCCACATCAAAATAGAATCATTTAACTTACTGAAAGGTAATTGCATTGAAATACTATTTGAGAAAAAATATGAAGAACTCATTTATAAACATTGCCTCCTACTTGAAACTTCTGTTTGTTTTAGCCCCTTTAGAATGCTATTCTCATTTTGGTCCTTTTGTACTATGATGAATGAAATGGGTACCGATGCTCTTGAAATGAAAGACACACTCCCTTCAACAGGAGCAGGTGCTATCCAACAGTTACCATTGGCACAGTGGCTTCCTCAGAGGAAAAAGTTTACACAGGAACATACACATAAGTAATTCTTGGGAGGCCTCATTTGTGATTCTCCTCAACAATAGCCCAGCTGCAGCAAAACTACATGTGCCATTCCTAAGGTCAGTTTGGAAATTGTGTTGCTCTGTGTAACTACTGAAAGTTTATTTATGAAGGATAAGCACTAAGAATTCAACTTTTGATGTTAAGCCTTACTTAGCACCTGAGGCAAAACTTAATAAAAAGAAAAAATGTGTCTCCTATGCTTCTTTTCTCTCTTGATCTTTTAAACACAGCAAGACTAGTTATCATTATCTGGTACATTATCTGAAAAGTTTTTATTTCATTGGCAGTTCTATTTTTTTTTCCCTTAATCAAGAAACATGTTCTCATGCATTTACTGTGACTGCTGTTTAAATAATTCTAAGATCATTTAAAAAAAAAAAAGAAAAAACAACAAATACAGGATGTAACATATATAAACCTATGCTGAGTGGTAATAATTTCAGGCCTTAGTTTACTCAAACAATGGAGAATTTCCTTCACTTGTGTTTGACTGTTTACCTATTGGATAGATGAAGTTGAGTAGTAAAAGTGAAGACAAAAAATGGCAAACTAATAACTGTTTCTTCTTTATGGTACTTGAATTTATTCTGTTGTTGAGAAAGAACAACAGGATCAAATACATTGCAAAATGAAAATAAACCAGCCTGCTTCTCTTCTATGTGAAACTGAGACATGGAGGCTGATTACATAAGGAACAAATCTGAGAAATTCCTGTAAGACACAGAAATATTTGGTGACCCTACACTGCAAAGCTCTGCCTTTCTTTCGCTTGGATTCATATACTTCTGAAAACAAAAGGGTGAGGATGGAAAAGAAGCAAACATGCACATCCTGAATTAATCAGAAGACCAAGGGAGCCACCTGCAGTTTGCAATCCAGAAACAAATACATTCTGAGCTTGTGGCTTTTTTCTTTCCTTTTATTTCAATACAGCAGGGTGTATAGTTGAGCTAACGTAATATACCTGTGCTTCATATTAGAGATTCCTGTATTACACTGAAGCGTGCTGTCTCAACTCTGCAAACACAGCTGTGTTACAAGAATGCTGGCCAAAACTGAGTGCTTTCAAAGCTTCTAAAAGTTTAAGTTCTCTCGTGAATGTGATTTGGGCTTTTTAACATATTAAATTCACATCATTCTTTTTAAAAGCACTAAACTCTCTCCTTCTAAGTACCATAAGTAAACGGATTCAAATAGTTTTCAAGTTGAATGCTGCACTGACTTCATTCTTTGGTGGCTACTTATCTATTTACTAAGAAATAGCTAAATTGTAAGATAAACAAAAAAATCTTTCTCCCCACTAAACACGTTTCATCACATTAAGTAAAAAGAAAGGGCTGATGAAGAATGATGCATATTTCATATTTGCAATTATCAGTCAACAACAGCAGTGAATATAAGCTTTGTGATATTCAGAAGAATACTGCACAGAGATAGAATTAATCTTGAAATATATCACTGATGTCAGAATAAAACCTTTAAATCTGTATTTAATGCAGGCAAACTTCATTATTTCAATGAGAATGCTTGAAACTAAGACATTCCATGCTCATCAAAAAAGAATGCTATCTGCTTCAACAGACTAAATGGTCACAGACAGGGTTAAAAACAATAAAATTCATGTCAGAAAAACATATCTGTTGACAGAAGATAAAGGAGAAAAACATCAACTGAATCAACAGTACCTACTTAGTAACACTAGAACTACCTTGTCGTACTTTCTTGCTTCCTCTCCTCAATATCTGCCAGAGGTGTGAATAGAAAGGGTGTAAGTTATTCTAGAGATTTTTCTAAATCCTGTAGAATAACACACTATCCTTTAAGGACGGGTGGTTTTACGGAGGAAGAACAAATACACATCATTCTCTTTGAGACATTAAAAAAATCAACCTGCTTTGTACCAGATGTAAAACATAAAAGACAGCTTCAAAACACCCTTCCTGACTAGATGATCAGGCAGTCAGTTCTACATTCCCTTCTTACTTAAAGGTACCTTGCATAATTGAAATTAGAAGGCACAATAAAGTTCATAAGACAGAAACTATTGTGACTACTGAATGGCTCAAAGAGCATAAGCAAAAGGACCTAAAAAGAAAATTCACTGAAGACCGCACATAGAGTATAACACAGGTGAACATAACGTTAACATCTGCATGATGGTAACAAGTGAGACTGCAGTATCTACTTGCACATGGACAACACAGAATCAACTTGTTAATATTATCAACAAAATGGGTTCAAATCAGAAGAGTTTCTTTAATTAAAGCCCAACAAATATATATTAAGGGCACTGCATCTTCCTGGTTTCTATAATCTAATTTATTCAACACACATGAAGAAATGAAATACAGACAGTGAAGTCTTTCGTCTTACTGTATCATTGAACTTCTTGGGGAAAAAAGAATTATTTCAATTACTCAAGTAGGTGAGCTGTTCTAATTTTCTGGCATAATTTCTTAACAATGGGAAACATAAATTTATGTTGTTAACTGGATGATGCAAGCAAAGAAAATAAAAGCTCAAATGGGTGAGTATAGCAGCCCACCTACATTCTGGCCTTTAACTCACTACTCCAAGAAAGCTGCCATTTAGACCTCAAACTCCGCTTATCTACAGAAAGTAAGTGGCATTCAAAAGACTACTACAGCTCAAGTTTTAATAATTCACTTTAATTAGAATGCAGTCATCAAAGCCCTTTAAGGCAGAGAAGAATACTATACAGACATTTCATCAGCACCAAAGGAAGTTTTGATAAGCTACCCTAATCAACAAACAAAAGACACTAGTCAGTGACCTACTAGCAGAAAAAAATGTCAGTGTCTTTTCAATACTATGTCACCAGAAAACTAGAAAAAATCCCAATGGACTTACAGGAATATTTCTACGCTAAGATACAGCTTGTGGAGAAGAACTTGAAAAGCTGATCACTTGCTGCAGCATCATTTGATCTTTTCAGGGGGTGACATAGGATGGGTGAGCGTAACATCAAAAGAAGGGTAAGAAGTTTTAGTCTTAATATCAGTGTAACTGAAATAATGCTGTTTGTTCTACTTTCATTAAACTTAGCACTTAAAGTACAAATACGTGTTGAAGACTCCATAAAGTTTTGCATATTTTTTGTTCAAGAAAAACTTGAGTGAAATACCTGCATATAGCTGTCACACCTATGTACAATAATAGCTAGTATTATACCTTAAATTTTTCGTTCTCATACTCCACTCAGCTGTCATTTCAAACCTCTTCCTCTTCAAACAAGTTTAGATAATAAAATCCTGTCACTGACCCAAAACATAAGCAAGTTTAAACTAAATTTTAGTTAATCTCATCAATGTTCTACTAATTTTTCATGATAACTATTACTTCAAAACTGAGCTCCACGTGAGTCCTGTAAGTTATCTCCCTCTCTGAACAAACATAGGACTGGACAGTCATCTCAGTTTTCATATTGTAATTACCAAAGTGAGATCATATTAAAAGCTCTTTAATATTTTATATTACGTATTACTGCATTATACATAAAAAGCTGAATATTTTGTTCATGTTTTGTTCAATCATAGCTTACATGAAAGTTCACCTTTTCTCTTGTCTTTTCTCACTTAAACTCCCACAATATGAAAAACAAAACTCAGCTCTTAAAACCTTACTTCAATATTGAAAACATATTGAAATAATTGTTGAATTGTATTTTACAAGTCTAATCATAAAGAAGTAACAGAACCCTGATCGACAAGTTTTCCCTTGGGGAAAGTTAGATGGATAATGAATTCTGCACTGGAACAATCCCAGTAGTTACAGACTGTTATGTACTAATTACTACCTTTACAGATCTACTGTACACATAATTAATTTCTTTAGAGTACTACTATCATTCTTGACTGGCAAAATACACAACCTAAATTACAAGAGTCAGAAATTAACATGATCCTTTAGGGAGAAGGCATTAACTTGCTTTGTAGTGTTTTGCAATTAGACTATCAATCAAACAGTGAAAAGTGATTTTGATAGCAGCAAGCCTGATACACCGAATGTCGTCACTTCATTACAAAGTTATCTGAGGCCTCAGGCATATCATGTACCACAACTTTTCTACAGAGCCATGGCATTTGAATCCTTTGCTTTTACCTGCTAGAAGACACTTTATCATACAATTATATGTATTTACTATTAAAAAAATTAAACACCAACAGAGGGAGTTTTTGAGATTATATTCCACAAAGCAGCAAATCAGCACAGATATCACAGTGCTTCTGCTGGTAGTTTTCCCTTTATATCAGTTCTCAAAGACAAAATTTAGTGTCAGGTAAGGGACAAAAGCAAAAAATAGGAAAAGAAAAAAATATTTTAAATAATTCATTTTAGTTGCTTTTTTTAAAGACATTCACAGAAATACAAACACCAAATCCTCTGAAAAGCTGCATCCCAGGCTTCTAGAGGTGTATAATCATATTGGATTAATACACTAAGCATAAACTTATGCAATTCCATTGTAATATTTCTCTCACTAGAAAATCCCTTTGATACATTTAATACAAAATGTGCCATTTCTGTAGTTCTACAATTTTGATAGTGGGACCATATAAAGACTTCAACAAGAAGGTGTCAGTTGACAATGAACCTCATTCTTTCAGGGTCTATTAATACAAATTTGTGACTGAAGGTCCCATAATAGACTCATAAGAAGATGCATTTACCTGATCACTTAGATCGCCTTTCCTCAGTTTTTAAGAAATATCACAGAGTTCATATTATGTAACACAGCTAAGGAGGGCTGTTCATTGACTGTATTTCACTTGCTTTTTTATACTCCATAAACTGCAAAGGATTTTTTTTTTTTAGTTAGGAAAATATTTATGGTATCATACAAAGCTTAGAATTGCTCATGATTTTTAAAAAGGATAAAATCTCATGATGTAAAGGTTGTCCTATTTATTTTAAAAAGTGTCTGAAGGGACCGCTGCTTGCAGGTAAGATTTAATCATTTTAAAAATAAGAAGATAACACTGAGCTATACCTCAACACCTTGATAGAATTCCTTCCTCTTGCTATTTAAATATCAAAATACAAATCATTCCTTGATAACAATATTTTGCAAACCAAATACTACTGAGGCTGAAATATTCAAGCAGTGACTCAAAAACTGTGAAAGGATGATGTCTGTTTTCACCAGCAAAATCACTGCTTTCACTTTAAAACCACATCAGTCACAAAATAAAATTCAGTACAATAATATTAAGGTTCTCTCAGAATTAACCAGGTCAAAAGAAAACAAGCAAGTAATTGGAACCTACTATGATCTTTATTCCTCTGCACAGTCACAAAGGAAATACACATCTAAATGTTTCATAGCCACCCACAATGCAATAACTGTCCTCTATCTAACTACCATGTAATCCATTAAAGATCACCCAGTCACCCATTCATTTTCATATGTGCTTGATCTGGAATCAAATTAACTTGCCAAAATGATCTGTGAGACTAGAACCATTGCTTCCTTCACTACAGCTGGAAGCACAATTGCAAGCTCAAAACATTAATGTAAGATATTTAATGGAAAACTGAAGCCCTGGAGACCATTTGTCGATACCTTTAAAAGGTATTTGGATCATCTATATTTCTCTTGAAGAAAAATGGAGAAAATCCCCCCAGACAGTACTGAGATGTGGTCGTTACATCTCAACTAACTTAGTTCAAACCTCAAGTTCTCAAAATCCTGTAAAGTCTGAATGGGAACACTTCTTAATGTTTCCATTGCTCCTTGTGCAACAAACATTTTCATAACTGTGTTCAGTAACTGATTTCACAGATCAAATATTACAGCTTGACAGTTAGTCCCAATTTGAACATAAATGAATACATTCTACATATTAAAGGGGCATCAGTATTAAACTAACTGTTACAGTGAAGATTTAATCTTATGTATACTTATTAAAAGACAATTTGGATCTAAGAATATTTGAAGCGTAATTGTTTTACCAGTCAGGGATCATTCCTTTTTATTCCTGGTGCTCTGTAACTAAACATTCTTATTTACAAACAGTTAACTGATTAATGCAGTAATTCATTAACTAGTGAAAACTGTGCTTCAGAAGTGTCTTATTATGACTTCATACACACACGCTTTTGGTTGCAGCACTCAAATTTGACTCAGATATTAAGGCAGTACATAGTGACAATCAACAATAAGGTACTCTAGGAGTATCTTAAAATAAAACTGTTAAATGAGGAAAACCTCTGACAGAATCATAACTAGAATTCAGAGATTTAATCAAATTTGAGTGCTGCAACCTAAATGGAATTACAAATTTCTAATAACTATGTACACTATCATTTGTTTTACTTCAGCTCCTATTGCCACTGGCATTCCAAAATGTCAAGAAATACAAGGCAATAAACACTAAGTCATCACAATTGCTTTTGGCAATTGTCACTTTTCTTCCACTCATTCATTTATTTGTTTTACATACTGAATGTGCTCTTGAGAGAATATAAAAGGCATTTCTATTCATCTTTCTAACAGCCTCCTCTAATATATTAGGAGACCACAACAAGAAATGGGACTAAAGCACAAGAAAAATTTGATTCTAGATTGTGCTTGAAATAAGTATTTTGAGGATAAATGAGTTGCCTGAGGCTGGTAAGGCAAAAGGTGAGGAAGAATGGTGAGTATTTTTTAGTGTTTCTCTTGGCAGATAGCAGTTGTAGTAAAAAAGTTGCTTTTATTTCTATGCAATTATTTGAGTCTGTGTTGCAACTAAATGCTCTGACACTGTTCCTGACTTCTAGTAGGTTTTCAAGTTCTAAGAAAAACTTTAACTCAATATACAAAACACTGACTTTCTACTTGTCAGCCAAATAAGATTTTTATATCCTGGGTAAATATATAGTTGCCTTTTCAATAGTCTTCCAATCCTTTGTTATGGAATGTTATTTTGTACAACTATTAACAGAGAACAATATAAGAAAGAATGGGATGCATCAAGAAGAGTGTGGCCAGCTGGTCAAGCGAAGTTCTCCTCCCCCACTACTCTGCCCTGATTGGGCCTCATTTGGGATACTGTGTCCAGTTTTCGGATCCCCAGCGCAAGAAGGACAGGGAACTGCTGGAGAGAGTCCAGCACAGGGCCACCAAAATGATCAGGGGACTGGAGCATCTTCCTCATTAAGAAAAGGCTGTAGGACCTGGGGCTGTTTAGTCTGGAGGAAACTGTTGGGGGATCTCATTAGTATTTCCATATAAATGGTGGATGTCAGGAGATTGGGACACCCCTTTTTTATATTTTATCTAGTGACAGGACAAGGGTTAATAGAATGAAGCTCGAACATAAAAAATTCGATTTGAACATAAGAAAAAAAAATATTTGACTGTTGAGGTGAGGGAGCCCTGGCACAGTCTACCCAGGGATGGTGTGAAGGCTCCTTCTCCAGAGGTTTTCAAAACCCACCTGGACACATTTTTGTGTGACCTGATCTAGATGGACCTGCTTCAGCAGGGGGGTTGGACTAGATGATCTCTAAAGGTCCCTTCCAACTCCTACCATTCTATGATTCTATGAAAAAGAAAATAGCTGCAAGCTTATGACCACAGTAAACTATTTGGAGAATGTCTGTTGTTCACAGTTTTAGAACTGAGCAACTGTGACAAAATGAATTTCTTCTCATATGAAACCAACTGCTATGTCAAAATTTCAAGAAGGTTCTTTCAGCATTTTTACTGAAGCAACTTTTCAGGAATTCAGAAACATTTCAGATTTCTGATGAAAGAATTCAGCTGAAGGCAGATGCTTGTCATTTTCATTAGGAAGGGTTTCAATTTATTTTAAGTATTATCGGCTGCTAGGGGTTCTTTATCACTTAAAAGTTTTCCTGTCTTGATGTCACACTAAAGCCAGTGATGAACTCTACATCATTTTAACCTCACTGCAATGCTACAAGCCTAGAATTTATCAAACTTCAGTATGGAAAAAAAGTGTTAATGTAGATGATGTTTTTGTGTTATTTTGTGCAGTATCTGAACATTTAGAACAGAAAGTGGGAAGTATTGTTTCAGGCACTTTAGAATACTAAAGGCTTAAATTCAGTGACTACAGAAAAGAGCACGAGCACTGAGTGAAAGAACTATATATTTATCTTATGAACAGCACAGCAATGACTAAGTCTTTGAAGGGGTTTCAAAAGAGCACAGAAAAATATGTATACAGAAATAACTCAAGGAATTTACTGAAGAAATGGTTCAGGAAAGTTATGGTCCCCTGAGAAATCTTCCTTAACCTGAGTTAACTTTTCAAACACTGTATTAGTATAAACTGCTGTTCTTATGCCCAAAATTCAGGCAATGGTCTGGATACTATACAAACCTATATGTGCAACACAATTACGAAATAATAAAGCCTTCACATAATTGATAAAATTGAAAGCATTTTAGTGGTTCCAATTAATACTTGCTTAAAGATATGGTTTAATAGTGGGCTTGGCAGTGTTAGGTGAGTGGTTGAACTTGATCTAAAAGGTCTTTTCATAGAATCACAGAATCACTTTGGTTGGAAAACAGATGAATCTTTATGGTTAAAATCCAGAGGATCGATCATAAGGATTGTTAATTCTCAAAACTAAAAAGTTAAAAGTTAAAAAAAAAACCCAAACCAACAAACAGCAGTCCAAAAATGCTTACAGTCAGTACACACATTTGCTTCAAAATCCTAGAGTGTGTGTTTGCTTGTTCAGATTTGGCCTATGAACACCTGATTCCGCAGACTACCTCCACCTTCAAGAACTGCACATCCCTGACGTATATTGTACTCTATCTGGTTAATAAATGGAGAGAAGGTTTGTAGTTAGATTGGGAACTCATTCTTTCACTATCTACCACTTCTCAGACTCTAATTTGTTGAGCTTCCTCATTAGCTGCTAAGTAAGTTATTATTGAACCATACCTCAACAGTATTTCTTTTCAGTGCCTGAAACAAATTACCAGTTAATGGCCACATATGAAATACTGATCAATTGACCATTAACCATGGATAATAATGAACAGATTTGAAAGGGCTGTCTGTGTGCAGTTTTGGAAGTACATTTGAAAGCCATCAAGTGCTGAACACAGCATTAAAGCATCAAAATCATAACCAACATTCAGTCATTAGTAACTACATTCCCAACTCAAGACACAAAAATTATTCCCTCCTATTGAGGGAATCAAATGCGTTTGCGAAATAAATGATTTTTTAAAATCCAAAACCAACAGCAGAAAAAGGTTCTTCTCCTTATGCTGTAAAGTGATGGAAGAGTAATTCTTCTAATAGATTGCTATGCATAATAAAAATGTATGTTTTAAAACATATTCTTTCTATAAAAAGATTACAGGAATTCCATGATATTCTGAAAAGCATAAAAGAGACTGTCATGGCACAGTTTTAAATTTAATGAAAGAATAATGCAAAGTAAGAAGAAGAATGTACCTTTCATTTGTGTTCCAAAGGTAAGTGCCAATTTTGCAAATAGTTCTGGGTTTTCAAATTTATCTTCTTGGGCTTTTACCCAAAAGCTGTTTTCTGCTATCTCTCGAGGTTCAATCTGAAACAATAATGGCATCTTAAAGTTAATAATTAGCATTTTCAATAGTCAAGGTAAAGCCAATGCTACTAGACTTTGTGAATAACTGGACTGAATTAAGTTTATGTATGTTCCAGGTATCATGTTCTCTTAAAGATGCTTCCTGAACAAAATACAGTCAGATGAACTGCCCTCTACACAATTATTTTTGTTACATTTCTCCATTTCAACATGTTTTCCAAACACATTTGATAACATATTAGCATCTGGGTTTGAATCTTGCCAGTCCCCAAATTCTTCACTACTGATATGCATCCCTGTGACTTCAGAACTATACAAGTAGTAGTCTTTGGTCAAGTAGTAGTCACTGGTCAAGTAAAACTCCCAGTGGCTATAACTCCACCCTAGTATATCCTGAATTTGAAACTTCCAACAGCTTGGACTAATAACATACAAATGCCATTACAGAACAGGTATCAGCATTCTCTAAGCATCATGAACTTGGAAGATTTCTACATGAAACAGCACGATGTTATTTCTGTTTGAAAACTGCTTTAAATCTGTTCCTAATAGTTTGGATATATGTGCGACAGTGCAAAGCCACAACTACTGTTTACTGCATGAATTGATTGGTATCTTGTCTTTTCACCTGTGTTACCATAGTTTTTCACTCTGCTTTGATACAGACCAACAATACAAGCAACTCTGCAGAACTAGGAAATTTCAGTGAGCATTCACTCACTAATCATACTCCACACACCTCAGAGTCACAGATGTCTTCCCAGACCTGCCCTCACAACAAGGCCAAAAGAGAAAGAAAACACAGCAGTTTTCTGTGCTGTGCAATCTCCTGCTGTCATTACATAAACCCACTGAGCTTGGTGCATATTTGCTGAAAGCTCTCAGGGGAAGCAATCTCTTGCTGAGCAACGTGCAATCCATAGACTTTTTAAGAAGAATTTTGTATTTTATATACTCCTTTAGACCAAGTTTTACTGCATTTTATATCTACAGACTCAAATAAAACTTCCTAATACTTCTAATTTTTTTTCACACAGCTACTTCAGCTAAGACTTGCTACTCAACTTTTTGCTGAAGAAAGCAGTAACATAATGTAAATATTTTAACTATTCTATAACTCAAACCTGGCATTCTACCTTTGAAGTGCTCACTTGGCAAGTCAAATGTCAGTTACAGACAAAAACACATAGAACTTTTTACAAAATAAAACAAAATCTAGAGAGCTGTTAGCTGCAGGTATCCCCGAAATACAGCATGTTAAAGGCTCCTAGTAGCACTAAACACTGGAGATTACCTCATAGCGTAAGGTGTCTTTGAAAAACAATACCAATTGAATTACAATCACCACATGAAAAGCTTTTTTGAATAAAGAATGGAACAAATTCCCCAACATGTACTATTAACAATCTAAGGTAAAGCCTAGCACATTATCTCCTCTTTCCTCAAAAGGCACTATTTATTAAAGGAAATAAAAATAAACATTGTAATACCTTTGACCAGTTGATTCTCTTCATTGTGACATCCAGCTGATACTTTTTCTTCTCCTTCATCCCATGTGGTAATACTGGTGCCATTGGAAAGGTAGCAAAACCACCTCCAAGAGCTGGTGGCATTGGAGGCCCACCAAAAGGCGGTGGTGGAGGAGGTGCTGCTCCACCAGGTAGCGGAGGTGGTGGAGGTGGTACTGCTCCACCTGGTAGGGGAGGCGGGGGAGGTGGCACTGCCCCACCTGGTAGGGGAGGTGGAGGAGGTGGCACTGCACCACCAGGCAGGGGAGGTGGGGGAGGTATTGCTCCACCAGGCAAGGGAGGTGGTGGAGGTGGCACTGCCCCACCAGGTAAGGGAGGTGGTGGAGGTATTGCCCCCCCAGGCAGGGGAGGCGGTGGTGGAGGTGCTGCTTTACCAGGTAGAGGAGGTGGTGGAGGAGGCACTACTCCACCAGGTAAAGGAGGTGGTGGGGGAGGTACTACTCCACCAGGCAGCGGAGGCGGTGGAGGTGGTACTGCTCCACCAGGCAGCGGAGGCGGTGGAGGTGGTACTACTCCACCAGGCAAAGGAGGTGGTGGAGGAGGTGGCACATTCCCACTCTGTACGGTTGAAAGTAATGGTGCTACTTCTCTGGGTTGATTTGCCAGGCTTGGACCCTGAAACATAGAAAAGAAGCTCTTGTCACTGGGTTGGGGAGAAGGTTTGATATGAAGTTATCTGGGATGACTTGTAGTCAACTGTACCTCAAAGAAGTGAGATGTTCAACAATTCTCCTATTAAAATGAGAAGTAATCAGAATAGATTATACCATGTACCATATAACTGCCAAGTAAACTGAGTAACCTGACATTTTTATAAAAACAAATTGTTTCCATTTTAAAGAAAATTTAATAGTAGCAGTAACATTTAAGTGAATAGAACAGCATTTTATGTCTTACCAGTGAAGAAAACATTTATCCCACTTACAATATCCTGGCAAGCTGAGGCATCAGAGAAGCTAATAACCACACTGAATTTTAGCAATACTAATTGGCTGATGAAAATTTTCCCAGAGGAATCACTGAAGGAGCTATTGCAGTGCTAGACGTTATGGGACCACAGATGTCCATAACTATCCTGACGTACTGTTTAGGGGGAGGACAGGGGGGGAACCAAAACAATCATGATGCTTTCTTCTAAATCTGTCTGCAGTTGTTTCTGCACTGATAGAAAGAGTGAGCAACAGCAATTTCCATTCTAAGAAATTGTACAAGGAAAAAAGAAGAGAAATAAAAGCAGCAGAGGGGTTTCTGTAATGACAGCAGGACCCTAGATTAGTACCTAGTATAGTACACATTTCTCATAGATTTCTCTTGTCCAAGACTATCTGTTAAAAAGCAGCATCAGAACCTATGCACAAACCTCAGTACGAGCTCATATTCTATTTCCTCTACCAACTGATTTTTTTTATTCGAAAATTGTTATGTAACATAGGCTGTTCATTTAATCTGGGTTGCATACTATTTCCCTACACACTTGTTCACTCTATGTACTCTAAAGGAAGACAGTTTGTCAAAAAAACAACCACCAACCCCAATCTGAGAAAAAAATCTGACACATCATATTAGAAGCGTAACACTATGGAAAAAAAACCCATATCTATTACTAAGTTATGTGTATCACTTTTAGTTGTACCATTACTCCCAATGAGCCATAATGTCTGGATAATCTCAACTGTGTTAGAATCAATATAACAGGATTCACAATTAGACTAAAACCAAATATTTGGCTTTGCATAAGGCATATGTTTCTTTGGCTCATGTACTAATACACAAGTTGTAACGTTAAAACAGACTGTCAAATTTCAGTGTAACATTGTCTTGTAGTATTTGTAACAAACATTAACAATGATGTATGAACAGAATGTGTGTGAAAACAGAGTAAGAAACCAAAAGACACCACAGGTTACAAAAATGACTTGTACTGATAGTGAAGGACATAATGAACAGCAATCCAACTGTTAAATACACTGTAATGTGCCTGCATTAAGGATGGTGCTGTGATAAGGCTACAGTACTGAAAACTTGCCAGCAGAAGAGCAGCATCCTGAAAGCAGGATGATGGCAACCAAGTTATAAGACATCACACATTATTCTTCCTCTTACTATCCAAATAGGAAGCAAAGCATGAATATATCCATAATGAGGATACAGGGCAGCAGGCAGCCTACAACTGAGGAAGTAGGAAATCTGCCAGGCTAAGACAAAAAGATCAAACCATAGTAACTATTGTTAAAGTGTATTACTGACTTGTCTGAAGCCCAATTCCTTGTCATTAAACTAAAGAAACCCAAAAGATGTTCTGAATGGTCGACAGGCAGCATTCATCGTCCTCTCTGCTTTACTGCTATCATGGACATAACGTGGACACAAAGTTTTAGTGCCTATGATCAAAATTCATGAAGAAATGAATGCACAAGCAACACAAACTTTGCAGAAATGAAGTATCACCTTCCACTTCCATAAATTTTTAATCTTTTTTATTACATTTACCTAAGAGGCTGTAGAAAGCTAGTGTAATACTCATTTTAGAAATGGCTACAGTCAGATACTCAGAGTTTAAAACAAAAAAAGAAGGCTTTCAGCTGCGTGCACATGCTGAAAGGTGTGCATATTGTGCATGCACAGCTATCAATTTCCATCTGTGCAACTCAAATATAAAGCCTTTCGAAAAAAAACACATTTTGCAAAACACACAGAAAATCAACTTTCTGCAAAATATACAGAAGCAGTAATGTTAAAGCTTAAAGGAGAACTTGGGCAAAAAAAAAGAAAAAAAACACAGCTCAGGTTGGATCCAAACTTTTAATAGCCATGGGAAACCTTTTCCTTTTCCTTAATGAAGAAACTACTACTCTTAGTAGTTTATGCTAGCTTAAAAATAAATCAATACAACTTTAACATACACTTAGAAACAATTCATTGATAGGTAATTACTTTTAAATTATTTTTTTAAAAAATCAAGTGTGGAACTTACTATGGTTTAATTTAATTACCTGGGTCCTTAGCTGTTTGATTTCTGTTTCAAGTTCTTTGATTTTCTCCTCTCGTTTCTGAAGCTCTGCTTGGGCCTCTTGTCGAGCTGTGAACTCTTCATCAAACTGTAATGATTAATCGACACAGAAGTGTTTGTTCATTTATGTCCACACTAGATATTATACTTTCAGGAATTCTTTTAACAAGATCATATCTAGAGTAATAGATTCACTTTTAACTTAAAAAAATCCAAAACAACAGTCTTTTTTCTGTATGTGTCCTAAGTACCCTGTAATCTCTACCATCAGTCAGTCATGACAGAATCATTCAGATCCAGCTGCTTAGTACAGAATGAGTTTAACAAGTTCTCCCTCCCCCTAACAGATCACTGCAGATTTCTTAAACTAAAGTATATGTCATGCAGCGAGCTCAAATCTGAAGAGATATGTGCCATTTCAACAGTATCATCTATGGAGCAATATCAGGAAAGAAGCATTATCAAATAAGTCAGTGATTCCTTTAGCATTGATGTCTACAGATAAAAGGGAAGTCCAGTTTACACCACGATTGTCAGAAATTTGCTATTTTCATCCTGCTGCTGTTTGCTAGGCTTAAGAGATCATCTTAAAAAGCTTCTTTAAAGCATCTTTAAAAGCTTCTGTAATTTGTTCTTGCACTGGACAAAGCAACTTATCACTAGGAAGAACATGCATTGACATGTTTAGAAAATAGATTAAGAAATGTACTGTAAGATTCTCCACATGAATAGTAAGGAAATATATTATCATCCCTCATCATGTAATAATTTACCCTGGGCATTATAAGGAAACAAAGCAGTATTTTAATGTTAGCCTCTCTGTGCCTGAAGATTCACTGCTTTTTAAATTACACTACTTTTCTCTAAGTTTCTTCAGGTTCTAACACAAATCTGAAATGAAGAGTTATGAGCAGTTCACACTCATTTTTAAAAATTTTTTTAAGTTGTACCTGCACTTTATGCACTTCACTATGGCTAATATTTCAGGACAAAACAGTAACAAGTGAAATTTTTCCCTTGTTACCTACAGGAGAGGAATACAACTGAAGATATGTACAGCTAATAATACTCATCTGCTTTTGAATTCAGAGTAATCTGGAATCAGAGCCTTGCAACACATATACATAGAAGAAAAACCAAAACCCACACAGCTATTAAATGTAAAAAGAACATCCTGCCTGTGAGATACACTATTTCCTAGTTTCCATCAAGTTTCTACTGTGAAACAAGCCTACAGTGTTTCTGACAGGCTTCTGTTCCATACATCAAAGAGTGATGATTAAGACTCACTTTTCTGGAAAATTCTGCTGCTTTCTTTTCACTCTCTTCTACTTTAGCTTTGTCCACACATGCATCTAAAATTTAAATGAAGTAAAACAGAGAAGTTAGATAAAACATATCAGCTTTGAACTGCCTTCACATCATAATTACTATATGACCACACGAGATAAAAGAAACAGACAAAAAAAAATTAATTACTAGGTTTCTCTGACCAAACATTTGGTGAATTATTTTCAAGAGCTAAATCTGTAAATGTAAAAACATTGGTGAGAACACATGACCATGGAAGGTGAATCATCATAGTTGTTCTGTCTCAAACAGACTTGAATTCGCATACCCATCTCTTACATACAAGTCTACTACTAAATAAGAGATGAAAAATTAGCATGAAGCAGCGGTTACTTCTGAGGTTTCAAATCAGCCTCCTTTCCAGGTTAAGAACCCAAAATCAAGTATTTCCTTACTCTGCTAAAATTATTTACTAGACAAGGAGAATTTGGACATGCTGTGAAGCACAGATTTCTTCACTCAACGATGGTAAGATGCACTTCTACTGACTCTTCATGCAGTGTAAAACTCTAAGCATTTTATAAGTGTATTATAGATAAGAAGTGGCATTGAAAGATAAACTATTTATCCCTGAAACTAGTAGGTCAATGGAAGTCGCAGACAAGGGGAGGTACGATCAAGCGATCATGTTCCTAGGGTCCTACATGAATAGACAGTGCAGAAACCCCCTGTCAGTTGACCTATCCAACATCTTCTCTTTGCTCCTTGTTTTCCCAAGTGAATGTGCTCTCCAAGAGCAATTTGTTCCTCCCACGAAACATTTAATCGAGAGATGCCCTTGTATCTGAAAAATACGATCTACAACATCAATCTTAAGAAAAGCAGAAAATGACATTTCTAAATGTTGGTAACTACCATTTAAATCAAAGTATTTAGTCAGTTGCTCTTTCCCACATGACATGAACATTCACAGTCCCTCAATGCTTTAACTGGTTTGTTTACCTTAAACTAACTTCTACTACTTGAAAAATAGGACAGAAAATATTCTTAGAATGAACCATATAGCAACTATAAATCCACTAACCTTTACCACTAATGTAAAATTCTGTATTTGTAACAGAACTGAAATTCACAGAATTTCTCAACAAATTATTTCTGGCTATTAAGTCCTGTATTCAGATATTTCAAAACAAATATGGATAAGTAATTTTTTTTATTAAAGGCTGCAGAGTTCTATTTGGCCTTCTGCACAAGTAAACCTATTTCCAGAACACAGAAAGTTCACATGGTCAATTTAAGTGTAAACAGAAAAATACAAAGAAAAATATGTACTTCTGTAAAAAAAGGTAAAATTGCTTATAGTATACAAACCAATAAGATGAGTAAAATCCACATCCATTCTTCCTCTACATTTAAAATCTGGGTCCATGCCACTGCTGTGCAGTATTATCTGGGATATGCATTCTTCTATTATCTTGTAATACTGAGGTCTAACAAAGAATATATTTTACAGATAAGAACAAGAAGAATCATTTATGCAACACGGGGGCAGAGGATGGGAGATAGGCAGGAGTATGCGTAGGAAGGGCAACTTAAACTCTTAACACATGAATTACAAAATTAAGATTACATGGAAAAGACAAGATACAAAGCATTGGGGAGGTTTTTCAACTTATTAGCTATACAACTAACTTCCAAATTCTTAAAAGTCATGAAGCTTCCAAGATTGAACAAAGGAAAAAGAGTTAAGAGATTTTGGGATAAGGATATTAGAATAAGACTCAAGTCTTTGAAATAAACATTAATATATTTAATAAGATCTTTTCGAAGTTAAGTGTGGAGCAAAAAGACAAATAACACAGAGCAATTATTAATGCCGAATTACGAGCTACTCCGTTTAGCAGGACCTTGATTTCTATTCTTCCCCATACCCTCTCCAAAAAATTTAATCTGATGGCTGACACTTACCGGACATAGTAATCACTTCTGATGAGAAGGAAATGTTGGAGAATTGACAAGAAGTAATTTTCAGAAGCAGTATCTTTCAGCATATTGTACAGCAGATGAAATACTTCATTTACATCAGTGCAAATATTGTTGAGGAAATACAAGGGCATAAAAAAAGAAAACAACTACCGAGCCAAAAAACACACACCAGAGCAAATCACCACACACAAAAAAACCACAAAGAAACAAACAAAAACCCCAAAATATACATCCCCAGTTCCCCAGAGGTTTTTCATATTGTTCTAGTAAAATCTTTCAACACTCTGAACTCCTATCCTTAGCAGTAAATTCCCTTTTCTACTAAGATTACACTCAGAAACTGTCCCTATTTAACAATTATGACATATTTGATCATTACTTGGAAAAATTATACTACATATTTCATGCAAAGTTTTCACTTTGTGAAGTAAGCCAGGCTGCTGGCAAACACCAACTGGTCAATCATTTTAATTTCTTAAAGAGGAAAATTAACCGTTCTGTAACACAAAAACCTTATTTGTTAGTGATTTTATATTCCTCTCATTAGTTGCATCTATATTCTACTTCTTCTTAACTGGAAGCTACTACTTTTTTAAAAGTTACTATTAACTATTCTAAACTTCCATAAATTTACATTTACTGCTTCTTCACAGCTGGAGAAGGTGTGCACCTGAAGTGCTTCAGAACCTACTAGAAATGTTACTCCATCTTAGATATCAAAACTGATTTTTCTTCCAACTTCACGTCTTTTATGAGTATTAATTTCAGACTTTCATGTATTACAAGCAAGAGCTTAGCTGAGTAACTATTATTTATGAGAAATTAATTCAGATCCCAATAATTTACATTTGACATGCAAATTTAAGTACTAATTGTCTAAAGTTTTTAGCAAAAAACAACCAGAAAGAAACCTGCTTGAGAAAGCTCCTGATAAGATACACAACTGTGGATAAATAAACTGTACATATACCATTCTAACTTAGGTTCCACACAGTTATTAAACAACGCAACAAGTTACAACATCGTTTCTAAAAAGGATATTCCATTTCAGCTCTGATATCATTCAGACGATGTGACAGTTCAATTAAGTCTTCTTCCTTGTTCTCATCAAACACTTTCAGCTGAATATCAAGCTCTTCATTATCCTTATCTTTCAAGCCCTATTTTTAAACGTTTAATAGATCTTAATATTCCTTTTTTCAAAGCTAAAATTTCTCCCTCTTTAAAGATTATATCATGGCAAAATATAAGATGTTAACCTCTGGAACCAAAGTAAGCTGTAACTAACCATTGTCTGGTTGTTTTTTTAATAATTGCATGGCTGAGAAAAAATAAAGCAGAATATCAGTGAATACAGCAGGTATGGGCTGCAGAACAAAACTGAATTGAGATCTTTTAATGGGACATAGTTGGCAATTCATGCTTGTTAATGTCAGTTTCTTGAAAAAATAGCACCAGGATACTTCAAAATATGAATAAAAGTGAACTTAAGCCTAAAGCAGTGTAAAGAAGATATGCTTGCAGGTTGTGTTATTAAGGCAATCTAGATCATAGCATAGAAACAACCACAGTACACTGAGAAATACTTACAAGAGAAGTACAAAACTGAACAAAAAATTAAACACTACAGTTTACATGGATCTACCTTGCAAGAAAAAGAATTTGAACACAATAGCTTTTCTAATAAAAATTCATTATAACTAAATACTAATTGCTTTTAAAATTCTTTATCTATTTATCAGTGGACTCTGCAGTAAAGTTTTCTACTATGCTTTATTACAATTTAGGTTATCACCTCCTGTGCTCCCAATTCTTCAGGTTTAAAAGCATATAATGATTGAGCAAACTAATTTTCAATAGATTAAAATAACCCCTAAGAGTTCTTCAGGCCTTCAGATGTTCTACAACAAATACAGTAGATCTCATTAATGTATCTAAACCTAAGTACATACTCTAAGAAAAATTAACATATGAACAGTAACAGGTTCAAGGCTGAATGTGCTAAAAACTGAAGGTATTCCTGATAAATGCCAGGGATTCAAAACTTCTTATCTTAAAAGTTACAGTAGTGTAAATTCTGTTTCAGGCAAATATAAGCAAGTACTCTTTCTCTGATCTTTTGTAAGCTTCATTACATATACTCCTGATCTAAGTATCAGAATGGTTGGATTCTTGGTTAAGAGCTACAAATCTACTCTCAAGTCACAAATATTTATACACAACTACCCATAACTACCCCACAACTACCATACTTCCACACAGCTGCAAGAAGACATGCAGTCTCAAAAAAAAGGAAGGAGCTAACTTGATTCTTCCATAAAAACAAATCCATTTTCAGAATGGATATGAAAGAAAACAAGTTTCAGAGCAAATAACAGGAATGGCATATACAAAGGAAGTTAATCCACAATAGGTTCCACAGTCACTCATGGTCACTGCATGTGCTTTGAGCTCATTATGCTGATTTTCACTACCATAATTTAATTTGTAATATGTTGACTTGTTTCACCTACCCTTCTGGTTTATATAGCCAATGAGAGCCTAAATTTAAAGCTACACATAATGAAAGCAGACTTGGACTGACAGTCCTTTCCAAGTCTGATCCTTTCCATTCCCAATCTTTCATACCTGCTACTCCCAGTAAAACAACTGGATTTCTTGAACAATCATAAACAGTTAACTGTGACCAATTCCTATATAATAATTACTTACAGGCAATATTTTCTTGAGGCCACAACGTAAAAATTCATTTCTCAAGTGTATCCTGAAATCAAGTTCTTCTGGAGATGTGACAAGTGCATTGATGAACTGCATACATGCTACCTGTTACCAGAAATATAGGCAAAAGCTTTCAGTATGAATAGAATGAAAAGAGTCTTTCACTATTTCAATTTGAAACACCAAATGTCAAGAGATGGTTATTATTTACTATGCAGCACACATGAAACACTTCACTGTGGTCAATTTAAGCAACATAAATACTCCTGGTTTTCATACTGAGAGTGGTTCTTCTTTGTCAAAGTTGGATCACATAAATGATCATAACTTTATTTCAGAAGTTATTCTCATGCTACACTACAACTCCTCTTTCTCCAACAAAACAACAAAAAAAACAAATCCACCCATAGACAAAGTCAGTCACATCACCACATGTCTTTTCTACTCCTGCACAAAACTCCTTCAAAATATCTCAAGACTCAGGATACTGACTAACGTTTTAATTGAACAGCTGTGCACTTTAATTTATTTACTTCAAAACAGGCAGACAATAGTATAATGCCAAAAGCGCTGATACACGTTAAAAGACTAAAATGGCACTTCGGGGAAATACCAAGTTTGGTAAAAGATGTTAGCTGCAAATAGAAGTTGCATCAGGGTAAAAAGAAAATAGCAATACTTGCGGAGAAAAAGAGTTAAATAAAAGTATCTTTCTTGTTTTAATTCTAATCACTATTTAGTTTGAATGAAACACCCTATGGAGTCTTAAATTTCTATTAAAACATTCTTTCAAAGGCACTCCCTTTATATAACTGCATCTTCAGATAATTCAGTATCATCATGCTTGCTTGAATGATCCTTGTTATTGTACTACTATGACATGACTTAACAAGCCAAAGTACATGTCCAATCCGAAATTAATAGAGAGAAAAGGTGCCATCTGCTATGATTGCGTTTGCCAGAAGAATCTCTGACTTAATGTCTTGTACTAATACATTATAAGTAAGGAATGGTTTTGTCAGGAACAAGTTAATGAATCTTGCAATTGTACCTTTAGTGATGTATAAGGGTAAGTGTGGTTTCTCAGGGGAAAAAAGGTGAGTTTGTGGGCAGAAAGGTTGGGTGCTTGTTTTTGCCTGGTTGATATCAACAAGGTCATAAAAAAGGAGTCAACTTCAAAATTAGTTCTTAGCATTATTAACATTAAAATGTTTTTTATAGAAATTGCTTGAAGCAATTAAGTTGCCAGCTCTGAAGCAAGAACTACTGAGGGTAAAGACAGTATTAAGATAACTATAGCTGACATATATATGATCTAATAAGGTAAAAATGTATCCCTTCCATTCCGTTATATCTGCCCTTTGTACATCTGGTCTCTGTGCAAACCCTTGCAGTTTGCAAAAAAAAAATCTCAATTTCAAAAAGCTTGCATTTACTAGCAACCAAAACTCAGGACAGTCAGGTATACAGAGAGAATAAGAAACTCCATCCAATGACACATAAGCAGCAACGAACATGTTGACACAGGACATGACTCAGTAAAGATCACTGGCAGAGAAGGCCTTTTTACTTTATGATTTTATAAAAATATTTTTTTAGATTATCCCTAGAAATGTATTAGGGACTGATGAAGAGCAGATATCAAACGTACGCCAAGGAAGGTGCAGTTCTTGTTGACAAAAGTAACAATGATATCCTGGTCCACATTACTAATCTGAAAAGGTACACTGACAAAAATGGACATGCCCCATCCACATCTGTCAGTTATCACAGATCTGAATATTTAGGTCTTCTAGTATTTTAGATTATTTATGAAGTATTCATAGTCTATTAAAAAGTAAACTCACCTGCAGTTGTAAGAATTCATGGTTTTCTAGTCCTTCAACAATCTGAGAAAAACGCTCCCTGTTGTGCCTTTCAGCAGCAGTTGTTATAGCACCTAAAAGCTTGTCCAGACTAAGAGAAAGATATACTGTCACAAAGTATGCAGTACTCAGATTTTAAAGATACTAAGCCCAGCATCTACACAACTCAAGACTTTAATGTACTGACAGAGAATCTTAATGAATTTACTAAGTTATCTTATAAAGTTGAAAACAAATCAAGTGTTAAAATACCTGCAAGATTCATATTGAATTAAAAAAGTGAATAAATCTCTATAATTTCTGTGACATTCATCGAAGAAAAACATCAATAAGAAAAAAAAAGTCACGACCTTTGCAATACTCCACACTAGGTACGGGCTCAAGTGTTTAACATTTGAGAATTCTAATAAATTGTCTTCTCAGAAAATAAAATTTTGTTATCTACTTATTGCACAAAAGAAATGGGTTTTGTTGGTTTTAACCTTGTGTTAATGAAGACACTAAATACTCTAAAGGAAATATATTCCAACTGATTGTCCTTGGTTTAAAAACATAAATGGACGTGCTACATAACTTCCCATAACTTGAACAATCCAAAATTTCAGATATGAACTTTTTGCCCCTGTCAAACTGGTTATGTTTAGGTAGAGAAATGATATTTTAATAAAATGTATACATATGTTTCTATAATATTACCTTATAAACTAATGAAAAATCTTAACATGTGGTGTCAGATCCATAATTTTCCCCATCTCAGTCCTCTCCACATTAGTAAATTCTGGAGTGGTCCATGCTAACATAAAGCATCTTTAAGTCAGACAGCTTTTCTTGTGGCATACTTTTCTTGTGACAACAGCTTTCCTTCTGATCATACTCAGAAATGTACAAAATACTACATTTTTTCTGCAGTCATTTATACAGTTTTCTGCTTATTAAGTCTTCTCTTCTCTACATTAGGCAATCACAGTCCCTTCAGACCTTCCACTTAAGTCACAGTTTCTAGGTCTTTGCTTATATGCTTTTATCTAATTTAATATTGGATTAATGCATCAGAACAGGTAAAAGTGTCTTTCATTCAAACTACAGTAAGAAAATAATAATTTAACAGTTTACATTTCACTGAGAAGTTTTTTCACCTCTGTCCAAATTGAAAATCCATAAGAAATCAGAAAAAGAATTTCAATATTTTACTTACAGATTTTCCTCCCCAACAATGCAGATAGCAGAAAGTATTTTTACTGTTTCAGTCATCATATGTGGTTGCTTTGGATCAATTGCTCTTGACAGCAGCAAGAGACTTCTCTCATCTCCTAGAATCCTTTGCAATCCGTACTTAAAGAAACAAAAAGCTTACAGTGAAAAGAATGTATTTGCTCTGATTACTCATCAGCACCTTTGGACTTCAGATCCTTAAGAATCCTCACATATTCTTCCCTCGTTTGACAACACTTTACTAAAACCTTCTGGCTATTACCTCCTAGGGACACAAGTCAGTCTTCCACATCTTACATTTGGGGAATTCTTCACTTACCATCAACTCATACTGTCATCCTGTTTGCCAAATATTTTACTTCTAAGAATCGACACTATTTAACAAAATTAAGACAAAATTCATCTTCAGAAGGTTTAATGAATAAGACTCTCAAAAAAGTTGCTCTAAGTTTAAGATCTACCTTTCCAAATAGTCAGCTGACACTTGATAGACAAGTTTTCCTTTTTTTTCTCAGATTCAGCATGCTACATATATCTGAAGTCAACAAAAGCCAACCATGATAGAAGTATTTTAATTTAAAATATTTCTTACTTTGTTGTTCATAAATGCTTTGAGGCACTGGATAAGTTTATGTTGATTCTTCTTATCAATACTTTCTTGCCTTGAAAGGAAGACAATAACTTAAGTACAAATACATTTGACAAGCTCCCCTATCCTTCCTTCAAATGGCCCAAGTTCTTACTGTTTCTTGTCCAGAAGTCTTTCCAATATATCCAACAGAAGTCCAAGACCTTCATGCCCAAAATTGTTAACCCAACTGTAAAAAACAAAAGATAAATGCTTTTAATTATTTCATAATCAAATGTAAAACTTACAAATTCATGTCTCCAATACTGCTTGTATATGTCTTCGTAGACATTGCTTTTAGTCTTAAGACCTGATGAACCATTACGACAAATCCTCAGTTCCAATTAGAAGTTGCTGTGAATCACTGTGAAAGGTGAGAAGACAGTGCAGACAGTTGCAAACATTTCACTTACTCTTTTACAGTGTGCTGAGAACTACTTTCTTATGCCAAGAACTACTAGCACAATTACTCTGGTTTAAAGAAAAACAACAAAACCCACAACTTTTATTGCTTAACAAAAACAGTATAATGAAAACTACAGCAGAAATTATTACTTACCTGACTGGATTGCTAGTTAGAGATACTCTCAAAGACTCTAGACAATTAAGAAGCTTTTCCTCTGAAATTCCAGATCGCAATTCATGAATATACTCTTGGGAGGACAGTGTGCATTCATGCTTGCTATTTTTCAGTCCACCCTATCACAGAACAAAGAATGTTGGTTAATGCGATATAGATCGCAGTAGTGATAATATATAAGGCAAATATTTCCACATGAATCTTAAAATCACCATCTTCACTGTAAAACTATTAGAGGCCAGACAACTTTGATTTGTCGTTAGTGTTTAACGGTTTAGGTTTTGCATCAGAAAGATAAATATTTTTCTGTAATGTTCTTCACTTCTTTGAGCGAAGTACATACGCTACATCTTGGATACAAAACTGTTCATTCCATCATTCAGTTGTATGTAACACATTAAAACTGCTACATGCTCTCATTCATCATCTATGTCACAACATTGTATTTGAAACAACCATACACAGAGAAAAAAAAAAAATCACCACACTTTTTATTAAGCTTGTCTGATCATTTCCACTGCATTCATCTTCCTTATCAAAAAAGCTGCACATAAATACTATGAACATATGCTGACTCTCAAATTAATTCACTCTTCTCCCAAAGAGAGGAAGAAGATAAATCTCTGAACATTACTCTGAAAAGGAGTTGGTAGTATCCACCAACTGTTTTTAAAATCATGCAATTGCATGATTCAATGATTTCTCACTGTACCACAATTCCATGTTTGGCTGCTAACAGAATTATCTCGAGAACCTAGTTTGCTACAAAAGAATCATATTACAAAGAGCTACTACAGAAGAATAACTACCTACAAGGTATTTCAGTATTAAAATACCTGATTATCAGCTTTTAGAGTTGCAGTATTCAAAACTATGAACAATATATGAAGCATTTTACTAAGTGGTACAACCTATCTTTTGTACAGCTCTGACAAGTTGCAAAAAAGTAAGTTCCTCTCAGAAAAGTGGTAATGATTAATATACAGTTCCTTAAGCTCCTTAGCTTTAAATGATCCGTTGAAGATAAGCTAATAAATATGTTATGGGTGTAAAGGCAATGTGAAAAGTATCTGACCTAGAATAGGATTTATATGCATTTGCTTTTAATTTTATCAGGAACTTCTTCACCTACTGTAATTTTCCAATTGTCTTTGAAAAAGCTATTGTTTTTATGAAGTTCCTGGTTTTCTCTATTCAAATTCTTACCATTCATTTTCCAAAAATTAGGCTAGGTATGGCAGATGACAAAATCACTTGTCTACATTTAAGATCTAAATTACTTAACTTGTCTACACAGATTCCAGCATTAATGCATATAACAGAACAATGCAAATGTTCACAACATACTTTCAGACTGTTCTCACCTCAGCAAAACAAAAATCTGCCACAGATTGTGAATGTATTAAGACAACAATGTCATCTCACCTACATTAACTTGGAACACATTTCCTACTGTGATATGAACAGCAATGGACAATGCGTGCCAGTTACACATCAATGGACAAAGATAGACAAAGATGAGTAAACAGAATGCAAAGTAACTACAATCTGTCTCTATCAACCTCCTAAACAAAGAGATTTTCTCCCACCGAAAGATGAAAAAGACAGAAACAAGTGGAAGTTATCTTTGTAACAGCAGGAATTTACTTTAAATCAGCTAAGTATATTAGCCACTTGTATTAAACTCATTGTAGTTCAGAAAAACCATCACTCAGAAAGGCCATAAAGAAGTAGAAAACAGGAACAGCTTCATGCCATTAATAACACTGGATGGAAACCAAACAAAATTCTATGTGTCATTACTGTACACCATCTACACAATACTGGGTACAGTTTTTGTCACTTCAGACAACAGTCATTCCCCAAACCCTAAGATTAAAAGAACAGAAGTATTGCTGTAAGCCACGAAATCTGTAGAGAGATGAGATAATGGCAAACACTACCTGTTAAGCTAGACCCTGAAAAGCATTCTAGAATGCAAGATGTTTTGGTTTTCTTTTTTTCCAAAAAGATCATTTAATGTGGTTACACCTTCCACTGTAGCCTGCTGCAATCTCCAAAGGACATTCCTCTTCAATGAAGGTAGTTAAGCTCTTCACTTTGTTTTCTTTTATATCTTAAGCCAGGTCAGGTGTGCTTTTGCTGCCTCCTCTTTGAGAACATTAGAGAGGTCCCTCTTCTGTGATTACCCTTTTGTTTTCAGAAAGCCTATGACTCCCTCAAAAACAGTCCAAATAAGTGAAAAGAGGAACTGGCATCATGATCTCCCAGGCTTCCTGATCATGCCTTACAGGACAAGCATTCTTCATTGTTTCTATGACTCAACACCTTTAACTGCAGAGTAATACGGAACTATCTCCTCTTCCTTTTTTACCCCCTCTTAAAAACAGATAATCACCAAGGATGGCTCATAAAGATCTGTTCTCAAAATCTTTTTCCCCAAATATTCCAGTTCATGCTAGAGAATTCTAAGCTTAATAGGATTACTTTCTGTTATTTTCTGCAATCAATTTTTCAGTCTCAGTTCACGCTTTCCTCTAGCCAAGCTAATTGGAAAGCTAAAACCTGGTGCTATTTCCTTTATTTCCTTATTCAATGAGTTTCATCAAAACACTGTTTTTAAATGATGCTATGCCTTTACATGGATCAGATATTAACATATAAAGTTCCTCATTAACTTTGAGGTACAAGGTCTCAGTGAAAGATATGTTTCATATGAGATCATCTAATAAAGACAAAGGCAAAAGGTAAGTACAAAGAAAGTCAAAAGGTTAGGTTCTACAACAGAACTTTCAGAGATTAAATCAATGCTTAAGATCAAAAATCTTAGAAATTGTTTTATGACCAGTCATCCTCCCAATATCACAATTTAGGTAAAGAATTACTCACGACAACTCAAATGAAATCCTGGACTGTACATTTAAAAATCCTTCTCTAAGGAATTTAGAAGCAATGAAGTTTTAGTAAAAAGCTTAAGCTTAAAGAAACTCTTGGAAGTCTCATAAAAATATAAAGTCTCACAAAAATATGAAAGAAAAACTAATTTGCTCTCACATGAAGACAGTAAATCTAATCAATTCTAATCTGTGTGTTTCAGGGTTTAAGGTACAACAGTGACAGAGAGACAGGATAGATACTGTACAATGCAGGATATAATGAAACGTATAGTTTTCCCTTTACACAAACTTTTTTTTTTTTTTAAAGTCTTTAGAAAACCAGGTAACATTAAGTATTTCAGAGATCTCTATTTCAGTTTATCTTACTCTAAATTACTTTAATTATAGGTAGTTTCAAAGCTGTTAGCTAGACAAAGAAATTCCCAACACAGGACTTAGCAAATGTCCTGGGTTATACACCACTTAGAGGTGCCACCAAAGACCTTTAAACAAGCTTGAGAACCAATATATAATAAAATGGGAAAGTAAAAGCATTTTGCCCTCCATGGGGAAATATATCTATTTGATGGTAAAGAACTGTGGAGCACACCTAAACCAAATAGATGGGCTGTAACAGTTAAAATACAAGATAAAACAGCACAAACTAGTTCTCTTTGAGGCACCCCACAATTCATATCTCATTAGGTCTCAACTTTAAGCCAAGTTCAGCTGAATAAGTTTAAGTGTATTGCTTCCATGAGACAGTGCTTACTGCAGTGAGATTGTTGGTAGCCAGCATATTGAGTAGAAATCTCACAGTATGCTGTATCATAGGTGGTTGCTTCTATCCAATTCACTATACCTGCTCTGTAATTCAGGAAATAAATCACTCTTCAGACAGAAACAAGTTACTGGTAACAGCAAAATTATTAATGAAGTGGAAATAATAAGTTATACTTTTCACCCCTGACAATAACTCACTGAAGAGTTTTCTTATACTCTATATTAATTAATTTGTTTCTCTCTCAAGCAAAGGAACTACTATATTTTAATTAGAGTGTAATAAAAAAGTCAGATAAGACAAGTTGTTGCAGAGGTTGAGAAGGGGGGATTGTTCATGTTTAGGAAAGCAATACAAGCATTTGCAATTATTTTTCAAACTGCATATACTCTAGTTGTTGCATATTTGACTTGGAAAAGCAGTATCCTTGTTTAAGCTATGAAGTAACATTCTGTAAGCTCCTGAACTAGAAATTTTATGTTTACACAGTACATATCCACTTAATCCTATAGATAGATATTAGCCAAACACATCAATACAATCTATTAAAAACAGAGGCAAATGCTACATTAATGCCTTACAGATAAACAGAAGATGCACAGCTGCCATTTCAATGCAATTGTCACTGTCTATAAGAGCAAGGAAAGCTTACTTTGCAGGCAGCTAAAACAAGTGGGTGCCAGTGCCTAAGATGAAGTAAAACTCAATTACACTTAAGGTCTGAACTCCCAACTGACAGGCAAACCTCTTCCCTGCAGTTGTCACTACAACCTGACAGTACTAGCACCAACAACTGTTCTGACCACAGGACATCTGTAAATCTTCAGGAAGATAACTACATATGCCAGCATATCCAATCAACTCCCAAAGGATTAATTCTAGAAAAACATAGCCTAAGAAGCAGCACGCCAAGATAAAATAAGATCTTTGCTTTCAGACATGATTTAAAATGCATATGCAATTATCCCCTAAAAACAAGACGAGGCTAAATTATATTTGTTGCTCACAATGAAGAGATGAGTTCTCAGTGAGTCTGAAGATTTGGAAACAGATTCCTGAAAACTTAAAAACAGATCTTGCAACAGTGCAATCAATGATCTGATACTGATAAGATAAACACGATTGAGGTAGTTGATAACTGAATCATTTTTTAATCAAAATAATTATGTCCAATGAATTTTTAAATCCAAAATAGAAGTCCAAAATTTTCCAGCCTAATATCTAAAAATGGAAGGGGATTCATAAGAAAAAACAAAACTATCATATTCATACTCACCGGAACTTTACTTCCAATTATCTGCATGCAGTGGTCAGCCAAGAGAGGTTATTGTGTAAAAAAGATAATAATAATACATAAATGAACACAGCAAAGTACTTAGTAGGACGTAGCATCACACAAATTTTTCAGTGTTTAATCATTAGTAGTAGTTACATTCTTTTACTATTTTATTCAACTGTTTAAGAGTTACAGCTTCTCAATAGGAAAACTGTAGTTCCACTCACTAGAAATAATTTGAAATTCTTATGTTCCACTGCTGAATTATAAATATTTTACATATTTACAAATAATTAAATACTTATATTGACATCTACCTCTGAAAAACATACTATTTTGTCACAATTATCAGGTCAGATATTTTATTTACAACACTGAGAAAACCACAGAAAAAACTAGTGGCGTAGCGACTTCTTTGTATATAATCATTATATTTATTATGGAGCCATTTGATCCATTTAGATGTCATCACTGAATTTAGTTCATAATCAAAAACACACCCTACAGTTATATATCTAAATTGCATTCCCAACAATCTCATATGGTGTTTTTCTTCATCTGCTCAGTATGGATGCTTTTAATTCCATAGATAATTAAATGGTGATTTTTAGATTGACATCTCTTTTTTTGCCATGGAACGGAACCTCTTCATATTCAGGAACTAGAAATTGACTTTACATGGAAAAAACTCTATAGAAAGGCACCACATCTCTGCCCTTTTCTATCATTTCTTGCACAAATGACTGTATTCCTGTGAACTCCAGGACTATGGACTTCTTAAATATTGTAGGTCTTTCCTTGTGAGCTACCTTCTGATATGGGATAACAGCCAGTTTATTGGATAACCATTTATATCTGATTAAGAGCCTGAGACAGTGTGATTTTGTTCCAGTAACTGGATTTGATTGCATCTGTTCAGCTTCCACCCATTTTATTTTCTACTCCCATCTCTTCCACTACTCTTTTAGGAATTCTTTCAGAAGACAGAAGTCCCTGTAAATCTTTCACAATCACCTTTTTTCTTCTCTGCCTGATGAAGCTTCCTCTAGAAGCACAAGATAGACTGCCATCACTGCACAATTTCTTTTCCTAATTTGCTACCTTCATCGATGTTCAACACATTCCATTGGTATGAGATACCACGAAGCTCAGTTCTGAAACAGAATTCTGAGCCTTCACCATTTCTCAAGGATAATTTCCATGGTCAACAATCTTTCTGTTCAAGTGAGAGAAGATATCAGAAGTACAGATGATCCCTTCACATGAAAGTATCCAGCTTATCAGCTTTTACACTTCCTCTATGCCCCAAGAAAAAGGAAAAGTTTTCATCCATTGAAAACCCAGGTTTCTTTCTCACTCAGACTTCTGAAGACAGTATCGTATTTCAGAATAGCACAGTCAACATGCTGCAGATGGCACACAAGAGAAAATGAAGCACCAAATTGAAAAATAATTTGGTTCAGTAATATTAGCAAATAAGTGGTATTTTCAAATGAGAGAAGCACTCAAAAGCCTAAAACAAACATCAACTTAAATCAAAGAAGTCATATCAACTGCTAAGTGTATTTAGTGAGCTCTAAGCAGAAGAAAAGGTCCAAGTATTTTCAGTATAGAAAAAGACAGAAAATTATTTGTGATCTAAGAAAACTTAAAAGAAATATCGTTTTGAATGGGATAAGTATTTTCATGGAAGGCAAGCCTGAAGATGGCCAGAAGAAAATTAAGTCTGACAATTCATGACAGAGTAAAAATTGGTTAGAGCTTGAATTCAACTAAGCAGAATAGTTCAAAGAAACAAAACACAAAATGAAATGGGACAATTACTTTGCTTTCTTGTAAGATCAGAATCAACATTTTACAATTGAGCTCACCTTTTACATTTTTTAAAGCTGGTTAAAAGCTAAATTAGGGTAACATGCTATAGAAAGGTCATTTATATTTCTGAACCTAATTTCTTAAATTATTCCATTCAAATGCTGCAATACAACTGCAAGAAGGACTTTCCATTAGGAAAAATGTTTTGCACATGTATAAAACATCCATACTGGCACTGACTTAAGCTCAAAGTGCACATGCATGTATGAAGACATTCTGAGATTTTTTTTCATTTTTTTTTTTTTAATTGTTAGTACATTTTGGCAAACAGATTTCCAGTTCTGTTACGTTTCCCTTTGCTGTAATGCAAATGGTGGCAGTAATGCAATCTGTAAATATTTTCAGCAGTTACACATGCAAGGGTAGCCATGCTTTTTTTTAATTCAACTACAAAAAAAATCACAGTATTTGGGGAAGTTACATCTCAATATCAGTATATATAGGAGATCACCATCATCCAACTACTTTTTGGGAAAGAATTGCAAGTACTTCCATTATGAAAGTTTCTACTGCTTCAATAAAACATTTTTACTTACTAAGAAAAATTTAACATTGATCATCAATTGAAGACAAAAACCTTATGACTCATAAACAATAGTTCCCAAAGATAATCTAGATAAAGTATATTAACGGGAAATTAATATTCACTGCATAAGCTTGAATCATTCTCCAATAACTTGTATGTTCAGCTAGACCATGCTTTAAGCATTGGATTTGTTCCAGGACAGACTAAAGGACTGTGGATTTTGTTTAAGATGAACTCATGCAGGAATATCATTCCTCTCAGAAATGTAAATGGCCAATTTCACATTATAATGCAAGTTTTTCTTCACTTATAATGTTCAATGCAAAGCATTTCCATTTAATAATTGCAAGTCATTGTAGTTTTAATTCTTTTAAATTCAACTCTGCAGAGACGATTTTAAAGATTAATAGACAGACAAGTCAACTGCACTGCAGTTCATGCCTACAGATTTATTAGGCAGACACCAACATGTTACTTGCCAATTTATTTCACTAAGAAACAGATTATTATTTAATGCTATCTGTATTTAGCACTGTCTCAGCATGCAGAACTGCATGAACTGCTAGCAGTGCTGCCATTGTTTATTTGAACAATTATTCCATACAGTCTTAATTTCTAGTAACCTTCCATTGCACATAAAAGCTTAAATGTGAATAAAATATAAGATTCATCCTAATTACCAAATAAAATCATATGCATCTCCTAAGTTTATTGAAGAACTACACTGAAAGTGAATTTTATCCCTTGAAGCATACTCAGATACATAAAGCTACCCCTCCCATCACCACTACTCCCCAGTACTGCAATATATTCAGTTCCTCAGATTTCACCACCAGTTTCTTTAAAATTCTTTATACAACAAATAGTAGCACAAATCAGGAAAAAACTCATTTCTAGGGAAAGCACAAGATGAATGTGTATATATATAATCTGTTTCACCCAACATTTATGAGTTTTTGTGGCATATTCTCCTTTTACACTGTAAGAACTACATTTGCAATAGGGAATTTTGAACACACAAAGAGCATTATTGTTGCATTTTACACTAATTAGTTGCAATAATCCCACTACTAATAGTCCCACTGCAGAAAATAAATTCCAGGTCTTCACTATTTGAAATTGCATTTCTCCAACCCAACAAATGCTGGGGCATTCATTCTCACACTTCTGGCACCCCAGGAACGACTTAAAAAATTCTGCATGAAGGACCCCTCAGCTAAGGGTTAATCAATCAACTCAGGTACAGAGAAAGATCAACACAAATGAAAGGTCTGAGTATATTTTTTCCTACTTAAAATATAATTGGAAACTAATTTTAGGGCCATCTTTTCACTAAAGATGTCATTTCATTTACCTTCAGAAAATTCTCATCAGAATATTTAGTGCAGTCAACAAGACAGTTAAAGTACTAAACATACTCAAATTAAGATAAAACATCAACTTTAGCTCAGTTTTAAATATTTTCAACGTTTTGATTCCCTGTTTCTTACAGGGCAAATTGTACATCTAGTATGTATGTCACTACTGAAGCAATAAAGTCATGCTATCCCTTCCAAAAGATTTTGGTACCAAAATCCTGTATGATGAATTCCACAGAAATATGCTCAGGTTCCACCCATTAGTCTGCATCACTAGATTTGGAATTTCTTACCGTTTACAAGAAAGCATCAAGCTTTTACACTGGCCAATAACTGAAGTAAAAACTAACCTTTCAGACACAGCTGCATTTAGAAGTATACTACTAAGTACAGAGTTGGGGTGGTTTTTTTGCTACCACTCAGAGAACGTAAATGCAGGAAAAAAAACTTAAAAGTTTGAAACTTGAAAAGTATAATGCTCACAAAGTTAACTTCTTTACTTTCATCTGACTTGGAGAGGTGACTACTTACAGATTTGGCAGTTGCAGAAATGTATTGGACAACCATCTCACGTTTTGTAGTCAAGTCTTTCTCTCTTAAAGGAGCTTTACGGTCTTCATTTAGGTTCATGTCTTCCTGTAAAGAAAAAGACCACTAAACATCAATATTCTATTTCATACTTTTATTACTTTTTATTTAGTCTATTTTTAAACTTTTCTGAAACAAATGGCTCATTTTTAAACTGAGTTTTTCCAGCTTATCTGCACTTCATTTTTGTTAATTCTGAACTATTCTATTTTCACATTTAATTCTATCAACTATTCACTGTTTTCAAGACTTAGTCAAAATTATAATTGCATCAAAGATAGTTACTACTATTAGTGAAATCTAGCTCAAAAAACAAAACTAGAGGACAAAACCAAAAATTCTACACCTGAAGTTGATCACATAAGTATTAAATATCGTAAAGTTCCCCTGTTTTTTTAAACATCTTATCACAATGGACATCATTCCTATACTATGTATTCAGAAGGTTATTATTACATAGGTTATTAGCTTGTGGTATGGGTAGTTGTTAATGTATTCCAACAGACATATTTAAAAGAAATCTAAAAATTCAGATATTCTGCTAGATTAAATCTAGAAATGCCTGTTTCAACTTAATAACTACTGATTAAATACAACATGAAGTCATTACTAGACATTATAGACTAGTCCTGCCACTAAAAGTCAAAGTAACTTCAGATTAGCAACTAAAACCAATAAACATTACTGTAATAATTTACTAGCTACAGATTTTTTGAAGATTGTTAGTCTCTGGAAGACATAACTGCTTCAATTAATATTATCTGGAACAGTTAAAAATTAATCCCTTAATCTAACAAGCAAATCAAGCAAATATAATTAACACATCTAATGTCGTGAATCTTTTCAAACTTCACTGAACAGAGCACATAGACGGGAACAAGGCGCCTCTTAGGCCATACTGATCATATAGAAGTTTACAACAAATTTAATTAACGATACAAAAAGCATATTTAAGTTAATTAAAACTATTCTTCAACAGTAGTAACTGCTGCAACTAAGGTCTGCAGAGGTTATGGTAATGAAGCAACCAACAGCTTAAGATTTTCATTTTTTTACTTTTTGTCTTTATTTTCTCTGTAGAAGTAGACCAAGGAATTGAAATATATATAATACTAGCATTCTAAACTCAATTGTTTATGTGCCAATTTAGACAACTTTATCAGGCCTATGCTATGCCCTCCTAAGTAATTTATACTTCCAAAACAAATACATTTGAAAATCACTTCTACATAATAAATGCCAAAGAGAAAACAAATTAAAACCTCATAAGATGTTGTAGCATATGATCTTACCATCATTTTTTCAAAGAGATCCATAACTTCTTTTTCTGATAAATTCATGCAACGCTCATCAGCAAGTGCTTGGGCAAGAGGAATTTCACTTATAGAAGGCTGAGTGTCAATAGGATGCTGAATAAGAGGTTTCTCTTTTTTCACTGCTGATCTTCTGAAGCTTGTTATTCTGTCACGCTGCAAAGACATCCATTTAAAAATTAGCAGAAATAGAAATACAGGAAATCTGCCAATTACATGGCAGTAATACACACATTTTTAGTTAATCCAAGCAGCAGAGTTAAAACTCAAACTGAACTGTAAGTAAAAATACTCTAATGTTCAGAGATTACTTTTCATCGAAAGACAAGAAGATTTAAGGTAAAATCATGACAGATCACATGCAAAAGGAATATAACTATTTCTCATAGTTTCAAAAGTATCTCATCTATGTTAAACTCTTAGTATTTCAAAATCTTGAGTTCATCTTCTCACATTACTCTCTAATCATCCTGATAGCGAATAAATATGGTACCACAAAGGTAATGTCCAAGCGTTCCTTCACCTGAAGAGCTATAAGTCTTTGGAGGACAACTGAAAAAGCCAGCGTTGGGAAGAAGGTACTCACAAGTTCATCAGGCTTATTAAAAAATCCTGCTAAAGTAAAATAAAGTTTGTAGAGGAATTAATGCTCCAAGTATAGTTCACAATTCCTTGAAGAGTTTTTGAGTACTGACTCCTGAAATTAGTGCATTGTTTTTAAAAGCCAAGTAATGGATTACTCACATAGAAGCAGCCATCCATAGTTAAATACACATAACGGACATTAGTGAAAGCATATCATACAGTCTGCAATGACATTTCCCTGGTTAAGGCTAACTTGGTTTATGCCTTGTACCAAACCCCACACCTTTTTTTTTAAAAGCATGCTTACTCAGTTAATTTGTTAATACTGGAAACAACCAACAGGAGCACCTTCCTTATAAGGCCATTTCTCAGTTTATTATTAGTGTATAACTCTATTCTGAACGGAGTCAGATTTTTTTTTTTTTAATAATACTGTCTTTAACTACATCTGTGTATTCATTTTGAGATTGTTACATCTACAATGATTCTTCTAAATTAATTGTTTGTTGCATCAGTAAATACTACTGTATTTGATTCAGCATTGAGTGGCCTTATAAAGACATGCTTTCACCTACTAGCAGCTTATGTAGGGTTACATGTATCATTCATGGCAGTTATTGAAATCTCTTTGAAGATGTGTAAATCAAAATTCATATTTCTTATCATTAAACCACCTCTGTGAGGTGCAAAAAGTTTAACAGAGTATTTAATTTATAGTAAATTTGGATTCATTTTAGATTACTCCAATCAGGAAAGCAGAAATCTGACCAAGTGCTGTGGAATATGGAGAATAAAGGTTCCTTCTTTTTCTTTGTTTTGTTTCTTTTTTGTTTTGTTTTTTTTTCTTGGCTTGTTTTGTTGGTGGGTTTGTTTTGTTGGTGTTTGAGATTCTACAAGACAATCTTACATTTTTGAAGGGAAAGTATCCCTAGATAAGCCGCACGCCCTTTGAATTTCTTCAGAGGTTTTTTGTTTGTTTGCTTGTTTGCTTTTGAGGGGAGGGGGGTTGGGTTTGGGTTTTCCTCTTCCTTAGAAGTATTATATTTGTGGACAGAAACACATTACCTACAAGGATATTGTTCAACATCTCTAACAAGGTTATTAGTTTAATCCCAATTTTTTTCCTTATTGGAATAGTTTAGTTTACATTACAGTTTTTCAAATGCAAATTAGTGTGTAGCCTATTGAAAAGGTCAAAGATATGATATAATGCTTGAAAGGCAGTATCTAAAATTAATCAACATACAGTAAATGCAGTTTTATTGTTCAGTTACATTAAAATGTCCATTTAGCAGTCACAAAAAAAAAAAGCCATTTAAGATCAATTTCCCTGTATCATGATCTGTTTCAAGTTTACCTCATTAACAAATTTGTTTAATCAGATTGCAATGGTGAGATCACTTCAATCTACATTATTACCAAGTACAACTTGTCATTTCAGACATGCAAGTGATGATTAACTAAGTGGTCAGCAGAGTTTAACTATTAGCTATAGAAAAATAAATTGTGACAAATTTCACAATTTTTTCTGATATCAATTTTAAGGTACTTTCTGTAAAAATATTTTTAAACAGGTTTCACAGTACTCAGAATTATAAAGTTGGTGCTACTGAATAGAAACTTGTTGTTTCACTTATATTCCAATATATTTCACATCATTACAAATATTACCCAAAACAGTTCCATTTGAATCATGTCACAACTAACTTTGAAGAACCACTGTAGATCATTTACTGTTAAAAAGATCAAGAGAAATAACACTCAAACTCTTTAACAGTTTCAATACATACACCCTATTATCGAAGTGGTTAAAGAAGTTCCTCCAAATAGATACCATTAATTACCCTTCTTCAACTGAAGTTGAAGATCTTTAAGAATAGTAACTCAATTTTCTGAAATGTAACACTTAATATCCTTATAAGAACATGTTCTAATGTCCACAACATTTGAAGTAAAATAGCATGCAGCGTGGAGTTACCATTGCAAATTAAGATGTTACAAAGACCTTACCACATCATCTGCCAAAGTTTTTATTTGAATATTCTATTAAAAAAAAAACACACACACAAATCAAAGAAAAAAAAAAGACAGTGTTACCCACTGTTTCAGAACAAAGAAGTCTGCATATTCAGTATTTTAACATCAAATATCACTTGCTATAATCAAGCTGCAGCTCAGTGAGCATGGAATCTAATGCATTTTACGTGATAAAGAAGAGTTGCACCCCACTTCACTATGTCTATTTAATTCATGAACCTGAAACGTGTAACTCTAGCACTCCTATTATTTCACAAAAATGCAGTTAACATCTCTTAGAAAGCTTCCAAAACAAACATAGACTACTGGACTTCAAACTGAGTCAGCAGATTGGTTTATGACATTTTCAGCTCTTACAGAGTTCTTGAGACTCAGAAAGCCAAGGAGAATTCCCTCTGCCCTAGTGTCTTGAGCCTTCTGCCAGTTTCTCCTACACTGAATAATGCAAATTGAGAGATGAATTGATTAAATCCTGTGTACTGATGATGCACACACCAGTCGCTACTATCTCTCCCCCATACCCCCACCAAGCTCATGTCTGACTTTTTTCTTAACAGCAATAAAACCCAGCTGACATTTTTATTCATGGTTAAAAAAAAAACCCAATCTATATTGCATACTGGTATCAATAATCATACCAAGGAAGCATTTGTTTAATAAACATTGCTCAATTTACACCAATTACAGGTAATTAAGATCTAGATTTGAGACAAAATAATTACTGTATATGATAAAGTGTGGTAGTTCATCCAAAATGACACAGTCCTGCAAGTCACTGGTTAGGAAACAGCAACCCTGTTTTCTTACACAGTATGCTTTCAGGTTCCTTAGTTACACTCTCACCAGCCAAAATGATCAAGATAGTTCTACTCAGCGTCCCATACCATTGCCTATTGTTAACACAGTCGATGAGTCAGTTACTAGAATGAGTTACAATGAGTTACTGGAAATGAACCTATAACTGTGCAATATACACCACAGAACATTTAACTTCCTTTCGGCGGAAGACATTAATACACCATGGTCTTTCTACTTTCTGTCTCTTGGATACAGTCGTCAATATTGTAGTTCTGAAACAAATAAATTCATAGGACTATTCAAATGATGGAAGAAGCATCAAGGTGGGAAGACGGGTGATCATACTTTCGAAGTACAAGGAACAGAAGCACCCAGGACAGTGAGGTGGATTGACCTTGGCTGGCAGGTCCAAGTCAGGCCCAGCCAATTACTCGTTCCCTTACAGTAGGATCAGGGAGAGAATCAGTAGTGCAAAAGGAAAAAATATTCATGGTTTGGGGTAAAGACAGATTAACAAGTGAAGGAGAAGAAAAAAAAAAAGTTATGCAAAAGCCATCACTCACCAGCAGACCAATACCTACCCAGCCTTTGAGCAATTGCTACTTTAAAGGAATCTGATCCTCCCCATCATAACCTACCCATGAACTTCAACCCAGAGAGAGATATATAAGCAAGAAACTCTAAAATTCTGTATCCATTTTAACAGTCACTTAAATGAGAAGGAGGAGAAAAAATATTTCTAATATAAGTACTGTCAATCTCTTCCAGCACCTGAAACAGGATAATCTACTCTATCTCTACATTTATATTGCATTTGTCACTCAAACTCCTCTGGGCAAAATAGAGACTACTAAAGCAAGGTACCACACAGTCTTTTTTCAGACATCTCAAGGGCTCTTCTGAGATCTCCTTACAGTGAATAAACTGTACATTGCTGCCAGTACCTACTCAAGATAAGCAACGCATTTAACAGGTAGAAGAGAAACTGCAAGTAGCTTGAGGCAGATGCAAGGCAGTTATGCACCTGCAGATTCTCAATGACACACAGATTTTGACAGTCTCTTACATTAATAAAGAAATCACTCTTCCAGTCTGATTTAAGAACATCAACCAGAAGTAATTTACCTTTGAATTTTAAGATATGTCAGGTTTTGTAGTCAGTCCTCTAGCATTATTCTCTCAGTCATCCATAAGACAGTCAGAAAAATCCCAATATGAAAAGAAATCAACTCTTTCCTAGCTTGTTAAAGACACTAGCTCCCCTATTTTAAAAGCTGCAGTTCATTGACACTTCAAGGATTATTCATCGTGCTTTCAAAAAGAACCTGAAATAAGAGTTTTCTTACTATTGTTGCACATTGCATTAGATCCACATGACACTATATGGAAAATTCTTGTTTGCTTTACAACTGTTCACTTCACATATTCTTTCAATTACTGAGGCTTAATCTATAACCTGAACATGAAGTCAAAATTCCCTGGGGCACTACAAAGTGAGACCAAGGAGCACATGAACACCTTACACACGGTTCAAAAATGAAGCTGGAATGTTATTAATCATGACAGCACAGAATCAGTTCTGTTAGACTGGACAATGGCAGCCAAACCACAACCAGGAAGCTGCCTGGTCTTCCCCAGTTACCTTTTTTTTTTTTTTTTTCCTCACAGGACACTGACCATTCAGAAATAAGCAATACTAAGGACAGAAGCTAGACAACTCCTGAAGCTAAATAAAACCAGGTCACCCAAGTTAATCATTATTAACAGCAGAGGGCACCAACGCTTTGATCATAGCACTGGGAGATGGAGTGCCTCAGCACTGGTCCCAGACAGGAGGGAGGGGAAAATAGGCCAGAGGCACCTTAATCATATTGGACACTCACCCTCAAAATCACCATTGTTTGATACTCAAGGGATGAGAGAAAGAGGTACTTCCATACTGTGTGTCTGTACAATAGGAACAGAGACTCCCCCAAGTAGCAGTCTAGTCTGACTAAAAATGGAAGTTCAGAGAAACCGAAATGGCTTCCTCATTTTTGGTTTTCAGTTGTAGCTCAAACAGCCACTACTGACTTGAAAGGTTTGTGTCAGAAAATTATTTGTGTTCATTGATAAGCGAGCAGTTATACATCAGTTTAAATCAATAAAATTTCTTGCTGCGAGACAAAAGGGCAAAGGTGGCACTAGGGTAGTCAGGAGCCAGACCAGCTTAAGACTACTGTGGAAATAACTTCAGGAAGCCTATTCAGAGAGGCAGCTTTCATATTTGTCAATGCAGAGACAAATTTTCCAGGGTTACTGCTAAAAGTTGAAACACCTTCCATGAAGGTTCTGCACCAATCATATCAGATAAATTATCACTAAAGCAGCAGAGGATCAGCAGAGCTCGTAATAGTTATGCTACATAGTTCTTTATACAGCACTTCATACAGCCAGGATCTGTTTCTTATTTTGACATCTAGTGATCACACAAGACAGGTTTTTCTTCGAGCATGTTGGAAAAATGTCTTGTGACAGTATAGCATGCTTTTCTGTATAGATGAACTGTCTCTCCTCAGGATGCTCTATCTACAGCTTTTAAATTTCTCACTTAAAACTATCAAGCAACAGTTTGCTAGTTTTTACAAACTAGTCTTTTCAAAGAGCCCTCATAATTCTATTCATGTATTTCACAACAAACAAGCATTGCCGTACTGCTTTTACGAAGTGCATGCTAGCTTACTAGCCCTAAGATGCAAGTTTAATATTCTAAGAGATATTTAACTAATCCAGATAGACTTGAAGGGGGAAGAGGACAATAACAAGCTTGCTCATGACAGGCTGTGGGATGACACACCAAGGGTTAGGGATAGGGTGCTTACCAAGGCTCAGGCTGTTGCTTTGGTATGTTCTGGCTACACTGCAGCACACTTTTGAGATCACACAGATGAGCCAGAGGCTCCTCAAGTAACAAGAGCCTGTCTCTAAGATGACAGTAAGCAGTCCAGCTGAAGTGCCTTTACACTAAAGCACACAGTATGGGCAACAATCAGGAGTTGGAAACCATCGTACTGCAAGAAAGCAACAACCTAGTTGTCATTACTGAAACTTGGTGGGACAAATGCCATAACTAGAGTGCAATTATCAATGGCTCAAGCTGTTGAGAAGGGAAAGGTAAGGAAGGAGGGGTAGAGGGGTTGCCACCTACATCAAGAAATGGATAGAGTGTGGAGAGCTGTCTCTGAAGAATAACTACA
Source organism: Colius striatus (assembly GCF_028858725.1). NCBI lineage: Eukaryota > Metazoa > Chordata > Aves > Coliiformes > Coliidae > Colius > Colius striatus. Next base: position 15,925,764 of record NC_084771.1, read on the forward strand.
ATTAGGTTGGAAGCTTATGGCAAGACTTAAAGACAAACAACAAAAGAAGTCTTGTGGTTGGTGTCTACAACAGGCTGCCCAATCATGGGAAGCCTATTGACAAAGGCTTCTTACTCCAGCTACAGAAGCCATGGTGCTCACAGGCCCTCACCCTGCTGCAAGACTTCAACGACTACCTGTCAGAAAAGTAGCATGGTGAGCTACAGTCAATCCAGAGAGCTAAGTATTTGCATAAAGAAGAAAGTTATATTTGACAATATGAAGACAACATATGCGACTGCACCAATTTTCAGAAGTGTAAATAGGGAAAATAAGCACGGGAATTCTACTTTGTGTATCTGAACTACCAATATAAGAATATACACTGTTGCCATAAACACTCTCTTTTCTGGGCTATCTGCAGACTGAAGTGAACTTATTTTGGACTTAAATAATTTCACTTTTAAATCTAATAATTTTGGTGATTGGTACTATAGTTGCTAAGACTATTATAATAGTTCAATAGTTCAATGTTCTTGAAGAACATTGTATTTTTTTTAGAAATAGGATTCAGATAGTGGAGTGCCAATTACCTTTCATGCTTTGGTTAATAAGAAAGCTTATTTCAAAAGCTGCACTTCCTAAGCTTCCTTGAGTAAAATGCTGGTAGATTAGAAATGTGTTGGAATAATTTCAAAAATCTTTTGACACACCCCACCCACATAGCTTTCTTTACATATATTTGGTGCCTGTAAAGTGTCAGATACACTTTATTAGACAAAAAGCCATCTGTCCATTCAACTGATTGGTAATGTTATGGTATTCGGCAAGACTGCTTGTCGGCATCAACATATTATGTTCATCACACCTACAGCTGATTTGCTTGCTGGTTTGGAAGAAAAAGACTGTTTTCCAAGGAAAACAGGCTGCAATCACTTGTTAAAGTAATGGCTTAAATAATCATCGGATAAACTGCCGGGCCTTAATTAAAAATTAACATAGAACAGCCCCAAGTGCACTAAGTGGATAGTTTAGATGCTTACTGTACTGGTTGTATGCCTGTTGCTTCTCTGCCAAGGGTGCGTATCAGTGCCATATTCAGCCCTACTGCTTGTTTTTAAAAAACGCAATTGTTTAAGTTAAGAGCATTGAGGAACTTGGCTTTTGCTTTTTTTTTTTGTATAATATTGTGAAGTGCTTTTACAATATGCTGGAACAATTGAACTGGAACAAATATGTCAAAACAAACTTTGACATAGTAAAGCCTCAATCTCAATTTTATCCATAGACACAAGCAGTAAATTTGAGCTCTATGCTTTGAATGTAACAGCAGAGCAAAGCCAGTTTTGCTAGATGGTAATACTTGATGTACACCAAATTACTGCTCATCTTGTTCACTTGTTCTGGTTCCCCGGAGTGCGAGTGCCTGATCCACCACATTGTGGAGTTGCTCAGACTGAGTAAAAGGCCTTGTAAAGCTACTGAGTTTGGTCAATTATGAGTAGTGAGAATAAGTCTCCTTTTTTTATACCTCACTTTCTAAAGAGACACGTGTGTTTTATTGCAACAAGGTTCATGTACACTCTTACTGAAGTGCAGTTTTGTTTTTTTCTTTTCATAGACATGCCGTCCTTTTAACCACAATTATATGTTTTGAAGCTGGGATTAATCTTTTGTTGAGAACCTTGGTTTTTCTTCCAAGATGAGCAATGAACAGTTAACTTCAAAGTGAGAGTTCTTTTGAAATTACTCTGAAAACTGAAGGTGAAGGTACTTTAAGAAAATTTTTCAGTATTTCTGCACAATTTTTTGTGCATTCCTGCTCACTTGCTTCCTATGTCACAGTGCATGCAAATACAGCATAATACTGTCATATAAATGACAGGTTCAATTTCTATACACTTTTCCTGTTATATACAAATACAGTTTTGAGAAGATGCTTAACTGAGCACACTGTTGGTTTCATACAACATATCTTGTTCTTCTGGGTACAGTGAAATAAGAACAAATCATGTCACAGTCCAGTTGACATTTCCTCCACTATCATTTGAGAAGAAGTTAAAACTGATAGAATGTATCTGTTGGGAGAGAACTATTATGCTTCAAAAAAAGTAAGTTGCAGAAGTTGACAGAAAGTCTGTATTGTGAAGAGCTTCATTGGATACTGGGCAGCTCGCTGAAAATTGACCATTTTGCTTTTGATAGACTATGAGGAAGTGAGAACATGTGTAATTGGTTTATTTGGGTTGATTTTTTAAACAGTAAGAAAACCCCTACAAAATCCAACCAATCAAAATGCAACCCACAAAGGAACTGGCAGTGAAGGGGCTTCACTGAGCCAAAAAAGCAGGAATTACTTGTGAACATTATTCATTTTGTCTGTACCCAGCAGTCTTGGAACATATGGTCACAGAGATCACGTCAACAACTTCTTAAAGTAACATTGTCTGTCTTCCAAGACACAGACTTCCTAGCACAGGGTATTTCATCAGAGCAGTATTTGGTCCCTTCCTAAAAGAAGTTAATGGTGAAGTTACTCTCCTCTAATAATAAATGATGTGATTCTAAAACTTGGGAAAATGAGCAATGCTGCTGACATAGCAAGGAACTTTGGCTTTTCCTTGAAGAACAGAAAGTCTAAATTGAGTCATTTCAGCAGGCATAGACCACAAAGTAACTGAACAGTCAAAGCATATTGGCTTAAACTGAATTCACACTGCAATACACACAAGGGCTTTCTCTTCCTTTTCCAATTCTTTCCTGTTTATAACAGCTTCCCGAGAAGATTATTTGTCCTTCAAGGAAGTAGGAAATGAAGCAGCATGTGAATAGACAAGAATGACATTGTACATAATAATGAGGAATATAGTAGTATCATTTGACTTCAAGTGTGATTCCCTGTTAAGTAGTAACAGTAACTCAAGAGGATTACAGATGCTTGTAACAGGTTACAAAGAATCCATTACCCTCTGCTAAAAGAGAAAATAATCTGAAATACATGGTTTATCATAATATTCAAACATAGAATGTGCTTAGGTTACCCATGAATACCCACATGAATTTTACAAAGGTTTTCCCATCAACTCATGAAACAATGATTTTTAAATAAAAAACGTTAACTGATAGGATTACTGCTTATCTTACAAGTCATTCACGAATTAGTATGAAACACAGAATACTGTAAACTAACCTTAATGGATTTAGGAAGCACATCTTATCCACCCAAACTTTATCTGAAGTTCAAAGCTGAACACATATCTGTGAAATATGAAACTAAATTGTATCTCTGATTTACAGATAGAAATTTTATGAAAAGCCTACCGCTGTACTCACTGCCTTCCTATTTTGTGAATGCCTCCACCAAGCTGTAAAACTGGATAACGAAAATAAAATGCGCTGCTGGATAACAAGTGTAGATAATGGAGGATTGCAAAGGTCAGAGATACTGCAGCAGATATTGCCTGGTACATTTCTAGTTCAGTCAAGAAACTGTGTGCTGAATTTCCTCATCTCACATTTTACTGTTGATTACAACCAGCAGTGGGAGATTTACTTGCCACAGATGAGTGTTAAGGAGGAACTGAAGCAGTTCTAGTAAGGAGGGATACCTAGGAGCAACAGCTCTTGCTGCCCATTATATAAGACCGAAAAAACCCCAGATGAATTTGGTTTTGTGTCAATGACAATGGGCAACAGAACTAAAGCACTGTACTGACACCAAAGTCAGGATAAAAATCAGTTACTAGGCGTTTCAGTGTTGTAGTAATTTTATGTCTCAAGTCTGGTTATAAACTACCTTGTACTAATTTGTCATCTTCATTAGCTCACTCAGCCTGTGAGTAGCTAAGGCTTTTATAAGCAGACTTACAATGATTATGAAAACAGTTCTTACTGTATGAAAATTTTCCTTCAGTGTATACAAGATTAGATAGAAATGCTACTGTATGGTTTATAGAGATGCGTAGTGTCAGAATGAAGCATCTCAGTTAATTTGAGTTTGTTTGCTAACTTTTTAACTTGTCCAGCTGGCACAGGTTTACGCTTTGCATTTCAGATCTTGTATTTAAACCTTTTGTTTTCCATATAACCTCTACATGTGGCTGGCACACACACACAAAAAAAAAAAAAGTACATGGCATCAGTGTATATGCTTAGCCTTTTTTACTTTATGCAACTTTTTTCCTCTTTATACAAATACTTACCTGTTCTATCCAACTGGAATACCGCATGTAACCACCTCAACTACCAATAGCTGTAAAGTTCCCATCTACTTATGCACTCGCATGATCACAAATGCGAACACTCAGCACAATCCCATTACAAAGTCACAGTGTTTTAGAAGTTACTTGGATTTTATAGGTAAAAAAGTGATTCACAGCAGGAGAATATGAAGAACCAAAACATAACAGGAAAACATGAGACTCTCTTGTACAAGAAATACTTGTATGTGTCGTAAGGAATCTAGAATCTAATGAATCTCATGTTGGCTTAGTGTTTGTTTCTCACAAAACCATACTCATTAAAAACTGGAGTCTTTTTGAAGGTCACACTCTAACAGCCATCATTAGCTCCTACCATAGTAAGAAAGAATAGGCTGCAGAACTAACATTTTTCCTGAAATACTTATTTGGTCCTGTACAACCATGTCTGAAAGACCAATATGAACTTATGCAGAGCTGCTTGTAAATACATAACTAAGTAGTTGTGACAAAAAGGTATCATCACGAACAATTAAGGTCTGTGGTTATTTCCTCTGAATGCCTGAATATGCATTACAATGTGGTTTTGTTAATGTGAACCTGTATAGGACAAAGTTACTAATGTTTGACTAGCTAAGAGCTGAACAAAGAAACAAAGGGCCTATGTATCTTCAAGTCAACCTGTACCCACCAGTGTCTTTCCTGCATTTCCCTGGGCCTGATGTCTTGCTTTAGCCCCAGCTGGTAACTCAGCTCCACACACCTGCTTGCTCCCTCCCTCCTGGAGGAATGGGGGAGAGAATTGGAGAAGTGAGAAAAACAATGAGTCAAGATAAAGACAGTTAATCAGGTAAAACAAAGATCATGTAACCAAAGGAAAATGAGGAATGCTTTCACCACATGCCATGGGCAGGCAGGTGTTCAGCTATCTCCGGGAAAGCAAGGCTGTGTCACCAATATGCTTGGGAAGACAAATACCTTCACTATGAACATCCCCCTTCTTCTCCCTTCAGCTTTCTACACTGAGCATGACTCCATATAGTCTGGATATCTCTGGGATCAGTTGGGGTCTGTTGTCCCAGCAGTGTCCCCTCTCAAGTTCCTGTGCACTCCCAGCTACTTGCTCTGGGAGTAGGGTGAGGAGCAGAGAAGGCCTTGACTCTGTGTGAGCCCTGATCAGCAGTAATGAAAACATCCCTGTGCTACTCAGTTTCCCACACATAAATAAAAGGCAGGATTTTCTCTAGCCATCTGGTGACTTTTACATTTATATTCAACACTTGAAAAATTAGTTTAAACACACTTAACTGTTATGAAGTATAAATTATAACTATTTTTAGTAATTAAAACATAACTCCATCTTTGATGCCCTCCACACCTAATGACACTATGCAAAGAACATTTACAAGCAGTAAACATGCATCACACAATCAGCATACCTAATACATTCTCCAACACTTATCTTGTCTCCAATTTACTCTGAGGATCACTAAAATGATCAAGAAGGGTCGTGACAAGGGTCAAGTCCAGCAGGTAGCAAAGCACCACGAAAATGCTCGTTCATTCCCCCACACACACATCCACCTCCTGTAAGATGGTGGGAGTCTCAGTGAGATGGGAGGAGAAAAGATAACCAAAGACCTTGTGGAGTGAGATAAGGACATGGAGGTCTCACTGCTAACTATGGTTCCAGGCAAAACAGACTTAACTTCTATACTCAGGGAAGAAAACAATAACAATTTCATCTCCTGCCAACTAGAAACAGAACAGATAGAAAGCAAAAACAGAGCAAGATGATGAGGAAAACACAACCAGCACTTTAACACCTCCTCCTTCCCCCATCCCTTGCTTCTTCCCAGGCTCAGTTACCTGCTCCTGATATCTCTACCTCTTCTCTCTCAGCAGCACAGAGGGCAGCGAATAGGGTATGCAGTAGGTCCATCAAAGATAGTCTCTTTCACTTCTTTCTTCTCAGAGAGGAGAACGCATTGCATTCTTCCCCTGCTCCAAACACAGAGTCCCTCCCACAAGATACAGCCCTTAACAGATCTCTCCGGTATGAGTTCATTCCAAGGGCTGCAGCTCCTTCAACTCCTCCAGCAGCCAGCAGAACTCCAGGCACTCTCTGCCTCAATGCTGCCTGTCACGAAGTCATGCCCTCCCCTAGGCACAGTCATCCCCAGCTTGGGGTCCTCCATGAGCTGCCAGTGGATCTCAGCTTCACCATTGCCCTCCACAGGTTGCAGGGTAACAGCCCCCATCTAATCATGGGATACAAGGGACTGTCTGCTCCAGCACACCGCCTCTTCTCTTCCTTCACTGAGACTGGAGTCCGCATGATCACTTCTTTCTCCTTTAACTCCTTCCACCACTTCCCAAAAGAGAATAACCCTTCTCTTCCAGGTTCTTTTTAAAAAGTGAAGCACCCAATTGTCTCAACCCCAAAGGCGAGTCTGACTTAGAGATGTGGAAAGTTTTGATCAACTTCTTACAGGAACCACCATTACAGCCTCTTCCCTGTTACCAGAAACAGCTCCACACAAACCCATGAAAAGAAGAAAGCCATCTGTCACATCCATCACCTGGATCTACTTCTCCCACTCTCACCCAAGACCATCTGAACGTAACACAAAACTACATTTTCCTATTTACACAGCAAGAGTCCATACGTATTAGAAATTTTTAAGAACATTTTTGTTTTATATAACAGAGAAGGTGTGGTGATGTTACAGTGTTCACTACACCTTAAGACCAAATATTACCACGCCCAGGTGGACCAAATACCTTCAGCAGCTGTGTCAAACCATACACTTCCCATGTGCAGGCTTGTTCCAAATTGAACTTCCAAGGTATTTCTCGATTTCTACAAATCAGGTAAGTTTATGGTTTATATCACGATGTAGGATACTATATAATTTAATTGCCATAGGAGATCTTCTTCATTGTACGTCCAAATGTATACAATGTGCTGCTTTCACATCACATCCAACTAAACAGCTATCACGAGAAAATGGATGAAAAGCAGACACATCACTCTTACTAGTTCTAGCAAATAATCAAATTCTAGAAAACAATAAAGTCTTGACTGGTTCTGTTTCATGATCTTGTTTGTCCCACTGCCACACAAAAACTTCAGTCAGCAGAGCACCAAAGTGAGTATAGAGATGGCTTAAATTCCCACTGCTGCCTCAAAGAAAAGATGATTCTTTGTCATCCTTTTCTCCCATACAATTAACTAATAGTTAACAAACATATTATATTTGCTTTGCAGACTGTGTTAGTACTACTTCTGTCAAGCAAGTTTCTGCTTGAAGTTACATTTGAAAGTGGGTAACGTAGAGGTGCTCACATCACCAATACTGTAGGAAAAAGCTAAATGATTCACAAGACTTTAAGTAATAGATCTGTTTGAGACAAAAATAACATGCAAGTTTAACAGAAGTTACCTTTGTCTACAACTTCATAAATACTGAAGAAAATCTTTCAACTGCTAATTTTCTCTCAGAATTATGTGTTATAACATCATAGCCCTTTCTAACAAAGTATTTCCTCAAAAATAAAGTTACTAAGTGATTTTAAAAAGTATATCATGGTCATTATTTAAATTCAGTGTGTAAGTTTTAAGGAACTGCATAAAAAAATTCCCTTTAGTAATTTCCTAACTTCTGGTGGTTTTAAGGCTCAGCAAGTAAATGGATGAGTAACCAGCTGAAATCGTCAGTTGCTTCAGCAGCAGCCACCATCTCTTGTTCTACTTTACCTCTAAATTTGGTCAGAGATGAAAAAAATTAGAGGAAGGTTATTAGCCATTACTGCTTACCTCTAAAGAATGGCAATTGATGCATAAAAGATTAAGTCATTTTATAACCCACCCAACGTCTTTAAGCCTGTATTTCCCTTCTACTGGGACATCAGCACACAAAATAGTATGTTTTTCAAGCATTTAAGATACAAAACCAAAAGTTCATCCTCAATAACTTGGACAATCTTCAGCACCACAGAGCTTAAAGTCTCAGAAAATACCATGGCTATCTGATATGCACACTGACAGTTCCTGCTGTAATTGTCTTTCATACTGCCTAGGTGGAGCCTGCTTTGTTTGCAAAGCTTCCTGTACTGTACAGAAGAGTGCTACAGTTTTGTCTTACAAGTAGTAGTTCAGGAAGTTTAATTACCACAAGTAGATAGGCTTATCACTGTATCTATCACCAAATTTAAACAGTGTCAATATCAATTCACACTAAAAGCTAAAAGCATTTACTTAAACATCAGCACCAAGCATGTCCTTCTCTGCTATATTAGGAGTGCCTAATCAGTATCCTTTTCAGTAACAGAACTGCATTTTCCCAAGACATTAATTTTACTCTTCAGTAAGACTAACTAACTAACTTCACTTGCTGGAATATCTTGACTTTGATCTAATTAGGCCAAGAGTTTTCTAAAACACAAGCATTTCAGTTCACTTCTTGAAGCAAGAATCCTCTTCAGGCATGTACTGATTTTACTGAGACACTATGATCTCAAACCTAACACATATTTTGTTCATTTGCCAAAACTCTCTATTCAACCTGACTCACAGTTCACATATGCAGCATACAAACATCTAAACAAGTCATGTGTAAAAATGTACATTATCTTTCCACAGGAGAATGGCATCAAACAACCTTAAGTAGTCAAAGGTGATGGTGCAATGCAGGTCCTGTAGCACTCTGTCTGACTGACTGATAGATGGAATTTAAAGCATTGGTTAACACCTACACTTACCTGGGTGGAGCAATGTAGCTAAGAAATCTATCCTCTCAAGCACACTCAGTTTATTCCTCTTTTAAAGCTAAATGATACAAGCTTTTATTCCACTGTTTGACACTAGTTTATGGCATATTAGTCAGAATGTTGAGTTCACAGCTTTTGATTCATCTCAAAGCTCATGAGGTTTAAGATTTCACTATTAAGCATAAACAATTTCTGCTTTTAAAACAAAGTATGAGTGGCTCCCTGTTGGATGAATCACCAAATCGACTTGCTCCCTAATTAATAAGCCCTCTCTCAGCCCTAACAATTTTGTTTTCATGTTATACCAGATCTGTCTCCTTTTAAAGACAGCACCACATGCAGAAAACAACTCTTCACAAATTTAGTTTGTAGCTAAGTGAAGTATCTATCACTTGAAACACTACCACAGTAGAATCTGGGGTTAATGAAGCATGTTTTCAGTATGGCACTAGCTACTTCTTACGCCCATAATAAACAAGGATGATATATTATTAAGTGTAGTACCACTGGCTATATTAACTTCTAGTTAGCCAGTGCTCTACTAGTCAAGAAGCACCAAAAATCCTTTTATAAACTTCTGTTTCAGCACTGATTCATAGCATCGCATTCTTTCTCAGTTTACTCATAACTCCTATCAACACTGAATTCAAACCAATCTGCTGAAGGCTTTGTCCAGGTTTCCAAGTCTTGAGAATCTCCAAGGATGGGGCATTCCAACGTCTCTGGTCAATTTATAGATAATCACAACTTTTTTTTCCCTTATACTCAATCTCCTCTCCAGTGACCTCTCCTGCTTTTTTTTTTATGATTTCTGTCTCCCATTCTGTCTCCCCTGGCTTCATCATCTCAACTAAAAAGATTATCAAGTTGCTACGACTTCAACTTCAGTTATGCAAAGATAGCTATGTCAAGTAAGACGCAAAACTCTCAAAAACTTACTGATTTCCTAGGTGCCCAACAGAATTATGTACTTCCCATGCGATACTGAAGTGCTAAGGAGAGCAAACATTATCTAAGTTAAGGATTAACAAACTTAGGAATCCCAGCAATCTCCCTGACAACCTTAATTTAGTCTGTTTCCCCTAGTACCACAAACATACTTTTACACAAGCAAAACAAGAACATTGCCAAAACCAGTTATGAATGTAACTGCTCACTGACATCTTGTGCCAGCCTATTCTCAGGGCTGGCATGAAATCAGAAGATTGTTCGCCAAAACAATTTTTTTTCTGCCCATTTAATTGTAAATAAAAATGACAAAATAACCAGACATTCATTCCCACCTCCTGTTCTTGTGCCAGAAAAAAATAAAGGAAAAAAAAGATGATATCAGAGCTATTTCAGCAGCTGTAATGTGTCAAGGTGCTGCTAAAACAGACATGAAATTTTAGGAAACTACTCAGTTACATTCTACTAGTACAAAATGTGGAACTAAATTCTCTTTGTGGAGTTGCATTATGTTCAACAAGTTACATTAAACTTCAATTACTCTCAAAATAACCTAAAGCAGAAAAAAAAAAGAATTGGTTTTAATAAAGCCCATCTTCAAGTATTTGTGTGTACATTAATGCATCAATTATTTTACACATAAGTACTTTAAACCATCATTTTCTTTGCTAGCACAGAACCTCTCGATAGCCTAATCTTACTTCTTATCAATCAGGAATAAATATCATCAATATAGCTTCAGTCACAACACAAAACCCTATCAAATCACTATGCTTTTCTGTGCCAAGCACCATTGCTCATCTTTTCATTTCAGTTAGAGAGCATGGGGAAACAAAAAGCTTCCACCTTTTTCTTCTAAAGTCTCCCTTGCCCCAAAACAATGACTTCAGATTTCCCAGCTTCCTGTTATCTAGAGACATTTTTAATCTACCATATAAAAATCATTCCTCCAGACTTCTTCCCAATGACTTGCCTAATTTCAGCTGCTATACCAGGAACTAAAAATAAATCCTGTGTTGTGTGTAGTTGCACACATCAAGCCCTTGTTCAGCACTCCACTTGATGGGTGAAATAAGTTCTGGAAAAGAAACACACTCCCCTCAGCACACTGTAGAACTCCTATCAGAGTACAGGGAGATTCATCTCTGTAACTACTGAAATTTGATAAGTTACGCAGCTGAACCAAGAAAATCCCCACATCAAACTCTGAGAAGCTTTGTATGCCAATTCAGTGACAAAAACTTCCATAGTGTGGATTCTCTTACAGAAGTCTCAAATATATCTTCATCTTACTGCACAGTGAAGAGAAGACAGAAGAGGTAAAAGTTTTCTAAGTACCTAAATATATTACTAGACTTAGTAGAACCAATTTGCCTCTCAAAATCAAAGGTAACAAATTTTAGTAAGATTATTTATTCTCCTATATAATAAATGAAGCTTTTCTCTAATTATGGTCTTCCCTTACAAACCCATGGCAGTAATTGATAAATTTGGCTGTCCACTCACACTGCCTCAACTTAAAACACACCTGAATTCCATTGCTTTTCTCTGAGGTACATCCCTCCTCATGTTCAGTTGTACACACCATTCATGTACATCATGTCCAGAACAACAACAAAATCTACTTTCCCATTCAATCCACTCAGTCAAGTATACTTCAAAGGCTAGTCACTTCACTGCAGGGTAAAAATCTACTTTCAGAAGGTATCTGATACATGCAACATACTGCTACTCTGATCCACGTTGCTGCTGGACTGTAATCAATCCTCAAAAAACAAAAGCATATGACTCCATACAAAGTCAAATATTAATGTACTTTCACCACTACATTTAACAATAAAAGTCTTGTGTAGTGATTTGAGAATAACTGAAAAGAGCATGCAAATATAGAATCATGGAATGATTTGGGTTGGAAGTGCCCTTAAAGATCATCTGATTCCAACCCCTCTGCCATGGGCAGGGACACTTACCACTAGAACAGGTTGCCAATCTGGCCTTGAACACTTCCAGGGATGGGGCATCCACAACACCTCATGGTAACCTATTACCATGTCTTACCACCCTCATAGTGAGGAGACGCTTCTTTACATCTAATCTAAATAAATCCTTTCAGCTTGAAGCCATTACACCTTGCCCTATAACTGCATGCCCTTGTAAAAAGCTACCTTTTTGCTAAGACATACATGGTCACTTTCGATACAAGCACACTTCAAGTTGTTCAATATTCTGGCTTTCTCCAATCCTTTTCAATAATTGTAACTTGTAGTAACTTTTCAATGCCCTACATTACAGATTTATCATCTTCCTCACTTGCATTCTAACTTAGTTTTTAGAGATAAAAACAACCACAGTTCTCAGGCTGATCAGCCTAAGGCTCTACTGTACTCTGCTCAGTGAAAGGAACAAAAGCTAGGAGCACTGAGATATTGACTTAAGTTTTACCAGTATTAATAGTTTTAACCACTGTTTGCAAAAACCCTGAGTAAAGAAAATTTGTAACCAGTACTCTATTCAACAAGAAGTCAGGTAAGCATCTGCTACTCTGCTGCTCGTGAAACTCCATCAGAGGTCTGAGCTAAAATATGTTGATTAAAAGTTAAAATAAATAACTCTAAGTAGCAGATGAATTAAAAGTAAACATTGTCATAGTAACCAGTTTTGCTGCTTCTGCATTTATAAAGTGTGATGCAATCCAGTGCTATTGATTCTGAGTTGCAGCTATACTTCAAGTTATGAGGCCTGTAAGTAGGAGTACCTTCTTATAAATCAAAAAGCACAGGCATGAGAAACAAAATCCTGAAGAGGATTTGTGTGCTCAACAGCTTGTTAGGTATTTCCTAAAAAACCAGGCAATATCCAAATAGTTTAATTATGTACACATTAATTCATACGTTCACTTGTGAAGCCCATCGTCTGCATCATAAACATCAACATTCCGGATTCAACATAGAAAATAAACCAATCCAACCCTGTGATCTTTCACTCAAAAGGGGAGTAGAGTAGAGGTTACATCAATGGGTCCTGCCTACAGAACACTGTTGTCACTCGTCCCTTCCCAGAGAGGTAGCCCATTTAACACCGCGCCGGTGGGCCTATCTACATCATATCCATCAGGGAAAACATGGGAATTCCTGCCTCCTCCCAACGACCACCCCCGCCGCGTTACCGCAGCCAGGCCCTCAGCGCGCCGCAAGCCTCCCTCCAGCTGTCACCTCCCACTTCCTAAGAGCACCCAAAACTCATCACGGAATCTCATAGAAATTTACAAAGAGAGGCTTCAAATCCTGAAAGGCCAGCATCCCCCAGGACCGGTCGCACGCCCCTCCGCCCCAGTTTCTACTCGGGAAACAACGAGACAGCATCTAAGCCACCGCCACCTCCTCCTACCCTTCCTCCTGGTACTCAGGCCGTCCCCTACCTCCCTCCCAGCTCCGCAGCTCGCTCACCAGCTTGGGCCTGTTCCGGCTCTCTTCTTCCGCGGCGCGCCCACTCCGCTTCGGGTTCATCCTGCCAGAGCTCTGGGGCTCCTCACTGCCGCCCGGAGCTCCCTGACCTTCCATCCTTCCACTGGTTCCGAGTCCCGACAGAAAGCCCCTCTCTCACGGGGGCTATATCCTCAAAACTCCATAGAACCAGCACGACGCGCACAACCGGGTATCCGCCCGTCCCGGCAGCGACCGGCAACAGTTCTACCCGTTGCTGCCCCGCCGCCTCCTCCCAATCCACCGCCTCACAGACGCCCAACTCCCTGGGCATGCGCCCCGCCCTCCCGCTGCTGCTGCGCGTGTGCCAGCGCCGCGCGCATGCGCCCCGCCCTCCCGCCATTAATGCGCCTGTGCCAGAGCCGTGCGCGTGCGCTGTGAAGCGGGACTGGAGGAGACGGGCCGAGGCTGAGGAGCTGGTGGTGCTGGTCGGGAAATGGCGGCATTCAGGCGTTTTGAACAGAAACGCCTACCCGAAAGGTGAAGTGGGAAACAGAACACGGGCTCAGGCTTTGGCAGCACGGAGCTGGCGTATAGGTGGATTTATTGACAGGGTTCCCGTCTGAGTAGTTTTTCTGGTTGCTGGGAGCAAGAGAGCCTGACACTGATGCTTGGTCGTCTCCTGTCTGACCCTGGGCGGGCAGAGCTGAGGCGGCTGTGGTACTACGGGCTTGCGAGAAAGCAGGACTACTAGCAACGGCCCCTGCAGTACATGTTTTCGAGAAAAGTCTTGTCTCCGTCTGATCTGCTTCACACAGCAGCTACTGGGCCCTGTATGCAGAGTGGATGGACATTTTGCACATGGAGGGTCTCCTCATGAGGTGGCTTTGACTTAAAGTGTATTTCTCTGTGTTTTATTTTGGGAACACAAAAGATGCAAGGGATAGCTGTGGTCTTTTAACTAAAAAATTCAACTTTTTACCACAAACAAAAGACTACATTTTTTTCTCTCAAATGTGAAAATTCCAGTCCCCAATATGTGAGTCATTTACATGTGTTCATGGTTCACAGTGATGAAAAATTGCTTAAACCATTTCAATGGATTGGAGAATCATTTTGGCTGAGCCTCACTGAAGGCCTTTCAGCACACATGTATCAGCATGCATAGGGGAAACAATGATCACATGCCTGATGGTTACAGGACTCTTGTTGACAGATATCTTCACATTAATGACTGTTTAAAACGGGGAAAAAAACCACATTTTATGTTAGCATAGCTGAATCTATGCTTGTTAAATTGCACTGAGAAGTATTCTTAATTCCTCTTCCTATTTACCTGCTCTCCTGGGACAAATGGCTGGTTGGTTAGAACAGTTATTAACACTTTTGCTAGCCCCTGCTTAAAAATGTTTTGCAAATCTCCACATAGAGTTGTCAGCTGTAACTTAAAATTGTTCTTTTGAGTTGTACAAAACATTGGTGCAGCATTTTCTGGAGATAAGCTTTTGAATAGACTACTGTAAATCAGGCATAATCAGATGTACTCCTCAGTAGAAGGTGAAGCCTACCATGCTCTTTTTAAAAAGGTTTTTAGTCAAACTGGTTACACTCCAGCATTTTGGTAATTTGAGGGTTTTTTCCCCAGTTTCCAGGACAGAAGTACTCCTTACGTGAGCTGGAGACCTAAAAGAATATAAGCTCTGCAGACAATTCTAAGGAAAAACAGTGAGGTGATATAATGCAACTATCTGAATTAGGAAAATTGGAATGGAAAAGCCTCTCCACAGCAAAACAAAAAAGCCCAGAAAACCACAACTCTGCTTAAGGCAACCAGACAAACCTCAGATCATTTTGGCAGTAAGTTTGCAATGCAGTATTTTGGCCTATTTCCAAAAACAACATAGTGTGGCCTGAGGGTGGAAATTGGTAGTTATACAAATTGTTCTTAACTCAGATTCATCTCTGGAGAAAATGTGTTTTAAAACTATGCATATACAAAAACAATTTCACAACATTAAAAACGTGTAACTAGGTAAGGCTGCTGCTTTGTAGGTGCTAACGTTTCACCTTGTGGTTTTGCATGTAATTTCAATCAAGTAACCACAACAGCTAATAGTGACAGCTGTAAATGTGCATCTGTAAAAAAAAAAAAAGTAAGTCATGGACTGGTAGGCATGAGATATCTTGAGGCTCCCCAAGACATATATGATTTTATATCAGAATTTGAATGAAATCGGCCTTTGGAGATGACTGGCTGACCCAGCAATATAAGAACTACTGCTTTAGCACCCTCCCTCTAAACATGTAAAAAAATACAGTAGTGCAGGCTTCCAGAAGACACACACTCCAAGCATATCTGATAAAACAGAAAGGTTCTCAGTTTATGAGATTTTATAACTTCAGTGATAGAGATTTTATTTACTAGAGAAAACATAGGCTTCTGCTTAATAACAGCAGTTTTAAAACAGCTGTAGCTAACCGGTCACCATACCTGCTTTACATCTGTGAGAAATGGTCTAGATTCTCCAGTTTTCTAATATTGAAGAAGAAAGTTAATAATGTTGAGGTCTTTGGCCTAGCTGAAAATAAAAAAAACCAAAAAAACAGGAAAAAAAGGAGCGCTACCACAGAAGAAAAATACAGTATTTAACTGAACCACAAACAGGAAGCATGCTGCTAAGTCATCGAGTACTACATTCCCCAGCTTTTCATCCAAAAATTCTATATCGTTAGCACAACCACACTACCACAGAAAACATACCACAGTACCTTCACTATTCCTGTCAGCCTGGGAACTTTTTTCATATTCACTGTCTTCCTGGTCAGTATCATCATCACAGTTTTCGCTCTGCTGCTCCTTATTTGGAATCTGTTTTTGTTTAGGAACTTTAAAAAAGCACAAAATATTTCTTCAGAAGGAAGTCAGTCTGATACTTTGTTACAGTGCATGAGAACACCATAACAGAAAAACTCAGGGTATATAGCTTATCTTAACAGGTAGGAAAATAGAAATACTAACTACCAAGGGCTGAAAAATCAATGAATAATATTTGCATATGAATAGATAAACCTTATTGACATAATAACCTCACTTTCTAAAAAATACCCTTTGACTACTTAAAAAATATTATTTATTTGCAAACCTAAATCCAGAGAAAATCCACTCACTGATAATTCCAAAAAGAACTTGGTGGTTAAAACTTTCTTTAATCTAAACCAGTGATTTCTTTGCCTTTTAGAGGTTATAAATGTGCATTCTATAGTGTTTCTCTAAATCCATCACAGTAATTTGAAGGTACTTTAAAACATCCCATTATTAACCATTAAAGCAACATTTCATGTTAAAGTCACAAGTGGTATCAGAAGTGTTAATTGAAATCACAGCTAATTCTAATCATTTCTAGATAAGGGTTACAGCCTCAGCTAGGTTAAATTTCTAAGGCTACAGCTACATTTTGGTTTTAACCAGCTGTGAGATGGCTACAAAACAGTTCATTTAATAGGCTATAAACATAAGTAAAATTTAAGTCAGTTTACACTTTTTGCGAGTACTTATTTATACGAAGAGGAAACTTGACAGCTTCCTACCTTTTTACAAAAAAAAAAAGTCTTCGTGTGGCATATGTTGTCAAGGTAATTACCTCTGTGGTCACAGCAGACCTGTAGTTCAAGTTTACTTAGTATATCTAGCTCTAATTTAAAACCTAAAGCACTGGAGCTTAATGAGCCTCTATTATTATTAAATGATACCTTAAAGTAGAGAAATGAATGAGTGCAGAAATAAATATGAGTAATGGTTTTAATCTGAATAGATCTTCATTAATTTTAATTTACTCCAGGTGAGTCTCCTCTAATACAAATCAAAACATAAGTATCTTTTTTAGATTTACATTTTCCAATTTTTTATTACAAACATTTTCTGTGAAGCAATTGACTAATTTAGGGGAATTCTGTTTTCACCATTTTCTGTGCTTTGACCACTTAGTCTATAATTCCTGATCACAACTGGGTTTATCTTCCTCAGATCATTTTTTGGTTCCAGGTTTTAACAGCACAATAAGGAAATGTTTTCTAGAAACATGTATGAAAAAAATTCTCAGAACTACATGAGAGGATAATGTAAAACGATAAGTAAAAGAAATCCCTTTTCTTGATTTCAGGCTTTTCCCACAGGAAAACCAAACCAAACAGCTGATATGTGAAGTAGCTAATATTCATGGTAACTGGCTAATAATTGATTTTCTTTTTTCCCATTTGCTTTTAAAATATGTATAAAATATCTGTAGTCTTACCTGGTACAAGATGTAGTTATTAGTGCAACCATTATCTAAACTTTACATCTAATGGTAATTTCTCAGTATTGCTGGCAAGCATAATATCTACTGTCTTTTTTATTTATTTTTCAACAGAATAATTCTAATAGTATCATAGAGAACTTCTTGCATCCACAGTTTTACTTTTTCATAACATTTTATGTGCCAGGATACAATTAGGCCTATCGGAATAAAATATAATATGTATCACATTATAATACTGAGTTTTCATCCCAGCCTGAAAAAATGGATAAAGTATACAGAGGGAGAATAAAAAAAACCCACACCAGTATTTCCACTAAATGCTACGTCTCTGTTTTCAAACATACAGTTAATATTTCTCATAGTCATTACTACCTCAGTTTTTAACAATATAGTCCATCTTTTTGATATAGAGTCAAATCCCAATAGCCTTTATGGATTTAAATAGAGTATTTAAGGTCTTAATAAAAACTACTAAATTTTTACACTGTTTCTGTCATCTACTATTTTTTACACCAGGCACCTATGCACTATCTCTGTCTGACAGTGTAATTCAGAGTGCAAGTTCTGTCATTGCCTGCGGTTCTGCAGGAAGCAACAGAAAAGATGTTTCTTCAGAATGTGGCATTTTTTTTCTCCTTTAAAGCTACTGTGGGATTCTGTTGTCTGTTCCGCACATCTCTCTCCAGACTGATGGCTGAGTTGTACAGCTTATCATGCTGTGGTATTTCCCCAGATTGCTTAGAAAATATCTTTTGATGTTCCTATCTCACAGCACAATTTAGTTCTCAAATGTAACTAAACACTTCAGTATAAACTCCTTTTATTTGCTACATGGATTCCCTTGACCATATTTAGTACTAAAGACCTTTCTATTTATCTTGCTTTTTTACCTCCTCATAAATTTTCACAAAAACTAAAGACCCTACTGCAGCCATTCTCTAGCAAACCCCTCACACATGCCTCTTAATCACCCAAGGCTGGTCAGAACAGGACAGAGCAGAACTGATTATTTAGGTCAGGCTGCTTTACATGGTTACTTTCTTACTTTGTTTATTTTGTCTATAAATAAAGCTGTATCATGGGCAAATAGCTTTCCTTATTTCTTTAAGTGATATGAAAGCTTAGTAAATAAGAGTTCTACAGTACAGGGAATTGATACTATCAGTGGAATAGTTTAAAATGTATCTCCTCACAGCCCATCGCCAACAAGTAGGTTTCTGGGTGGAATCATGAAAGTAAATTTTGATGGAAGTATACACGTTTAAGGTATTAGCAGATGCTAATGAAGAGCTTCCAGGCAGATAAACATGAATAACAAAGTTCTAGCAAGATGGTGTTGTGTGAGACTTGCAGAAAATGCAGTATCTTCTCTTGTTCTACATTTTTGGTTTGTTCTGAATTTTTCTTCCTTTTGTGTCTGTTAATTTCTTAAATATTGCTTACATGGAGCTTACTTGTGAAAAACGAAATTATGGGGCAGGTAATCTAAATTATTTGCTTGTCCACTTAGTCCTCTTTATAAATGAAGGTTGAGTGTAATCAACTAAGAACACCAGTGAGAAGCAAGACTAACTATGATCTTGTCCTGCATGTGCGCCAGTTGTGTATCTTTAGTTGGACAAGTAGCTGAAGATGAGTTCGTGGTTCAGCTCACGAGAACGCAGTTTTTCAAAAGATGAGCATACACATTAGACTTCATTCGGTATAAGAGGAGATGACTTTTGGATGACGAGTGGTATGTATTTCCCTCTATTCGCATGCAAAGAGTATTTGTTGAGCCACCCTAGCAAGTTCATGTGGTACAAAATGAATGGATTAAAAAAAAATAAAGTTTTTTGTCAGATTAGTCTACTGAGCTAATTCACTTTTGTGTAGTATCCTTACCTCTGACTAAGAAATAGGGGATAAATATGACAATGAGAAATTACCAGAGTAAAAGTAATATAAAACCAAATCCTCATAACTCTTACCTTTAACTCTACACTAAAAGTGTTCCAATTCATGAGATGTGACAGTTTATACTGCAACAATTGGCAAAAATTTTATCCTTTCCTGTCTACCACATTGACATTAGGAAGAATACTAACGGTGCTCATGCTGCCACAATTCACAGCCATGTGTTTTAAGATCAATCGAAATTGTTCAAGAGCAATGTATAAGCTGGGGACAAGTTAAGCTTGTAAGCCAAATCATTGTATTTATTGCTCTTTTCTGAGTCAGAACCCTTTGGCATTGTGTTCTGTATTGAATCTTCAGTGATGGGAGTATAAGTACAAAACTACCCAAACCAAACACTCTCCTGCATATGCTTCTCTGGAGGAACATGAGCACAAGCATGTGACAGATGCTTATTCTATTGCTTAATGTGTTATAGGAAGGTGACACAATGCTACAATGATAAGAATGTTACAAGAACTGGAAGTTTCTGTATAGAAGAATATAGGTTCAATTTACAGGAATGTTTACTTTCCAGTTTTAAAAGGGTTTTTTACTGACAATCTTACAGTCTCAGAAAAGAAATAATACAGAAATCTGTGAATGAAGTTATCCAGGGAGGAGACAGCAGGAGAAAAGAATTGCAGTCCAGAGACAGATTCTGTAATCTTCCTAGATGGATGGAGAGAGGTAAAACTATGCAAGAGTATCTGAATCAGAATCAGGAGCAATAAGAGGAAGAGAAGGTAATGATGTAGTTATCTAGTCAGCTGCTGAGGATGTCTAATTGCACAACAAAGGTCAGAGTTTCCCAGTTTGGCTAAAAGATCATTCCAGACTTCACTGAGGGTGGTTTCGCTGTAGCCTGAGGAAGGAATAAAGCTGGCATGGAACTCCACAGCCACTGTCTCGGCTGGAATTTGGGATTCTGTGTTCTAAATTATGTATATTCCTTAGGGGAATCTTTCAGTCCTCCAAGGACTTTTGAACCTTCTGTCCCTTTGTTAAGGAAATAGTAAACTAAGGGCATTGGATGTGTACAGGGGTGGGAGACTGTTATGTACAAGTAATAGTTCAGTTAGGTCTGAAATATTTTCTGTGAAGTTCTTGTTTTACTTTGCGTTTTCTATGCATAGTTCTTATGGTTCTAGTAATGGAAAGTTAGTTGGAATTTGCTTCAAATTCTATTTGAACTGTGGTTTCACTTTAAAAAGTTAGTACTGTTGGAAAAAGAAATATTTTTTTTGTTTCTGCCTGTACCACTTTCCCGTCTCCTGGTGCTCTCTTTTGTGTACAGCAAACATTCGTGTGGCTGTTGTTAGGTGGATTGCAAAAGTGATCTGGGTTAAAATTTACCTTGTTTAAAAATGATTTGTTTTCACTTAGACCAGATCCTTGGTCTTGGTTGTCATGTAGTCTCAGAAATGCCTGCACTTGTACAAGAGGGAAGACAGGTAAGATGGCAGTGTGAAACCCCTGCAGCATTCAGCTGTCCCTTTCAGGAATCCAGCTTCCTGCTCTGATCTGACTCAGCTGAGTCATCTTGGCTCATGCTGCTGAGGAAATTGCTAAATTTTGAGAAACAGCTGTGAGAAGGCCTATAAAACAGAAATGTGTCAAATGAAGAAGCAAAATTACAGACTGAAGTGGGCTTTTTGGGGGTTTAAGGATTAAAAAAGGGGAAAATACTAACACGAAAATATATTAAATCCAAACTGGAAAGACCAGGGGCTTAATGAAAAATAGCCACATATTTATAATAAAGACTGCAGTGCTCCAGCCAATGAAAAGTAATATCAGGCTTTTGGTTGTTTGGCTAGCAGGGATTCCTTGAGTGTTTTACTAGCTTGGTCGGTGTACTAAATCCAAGCTATATTTTATGTGTGTGAACTTCTGAATTGCTGTTTTATATTTTTAAGCTGCATACACATCTTGTTTGTGTAGTTTCTGTTTATGGCTCAAAATGCCTAAAAAGCTATGTTTACTTCAGTTTGGAAACTGGTTAAAAAGGCATTGTCTACAAGTGCGCTCAAACAGGCTATGACAGAATAAGTATGTTAATGTACAGCAGTATCCAATGTTACCTTTGTCTTACTTAAAAACCCTACCATTTGTCAGCATATTACTAATAGCAATGACGTCATGTTACTTAGACTCTGAACTGATTAGTCTGAGTTCTCGTGATTCTCCTTAGTGTTGAGACACACCTAAACAAGCAAACAGTAGTGGAGCATACTGTAGGAGCTTTTACAGTGATTCCTTTAGAGTACCTCTTCTAGTACATAATTTATTTTTGAAGTCTTGCTATGTAGATTTATTTTATGACAAAACCAATTCAGTAAAAATAGGCCTTGGAGTCATACTACCCCTGTTCTGTGTTGTTTTAGTGAGACGAGTCATTTAGGTGATATGAATCACTGAATCACTTAATGTAACTACATAGTCACATGTTTATGGATGTGTAGACTAAACTTAAAAATATTTTAATCGTGAATGTATAGAAAAGGAAGATGACATAATTGTGAACAACTCCCTTTTAACAACTGAGATTTTTTTTTTTAAACATGAGTCTTTTTTTTAAAACATAATGAGTCTTTTGGCTAATCAGGAGTCTTGGGCTTGATGTTAATTATGTCACGCTCCCTGAAATCTTTAACTATATTTTCCACAGACTTCAATAATCTCTTATTTATTATTATAGGAGAGAGAATCAACTAAACATTCCTATGCTCCTGAATAGAGTCAGCAAACTGCTTATGAGTCAAAGATGCTGGAAGATAATTCTGCTGCATATCAGTGAAAACTTTACAGACTAGCTGTCATGTTCCTTATGTGAACAAATACCATCTTCTTGGATGTTATTTTTCACATTCCAGTAAGCAATGTTTTCTGTGTTTGCTGTAGTAAGCTTATGCTTATAAAGAACTGTAAAAACCCCACCGCTTCATTGTGCAATCGTTGGGGAGCATAATACATGGTAAGCTCAGAAATTTACACTGTAGTATCCATGATTGATTTGTAATTAGGATTTCAAATGTTCATGAATTTAATTTCCATCCAGAGCAGTAATTAAGGGCAAGTTAGTGGATAAACACCATGATATGCAAAGCTAGAACTATATAATTGTTATAGCTGTTTGAAAGTATTTGGATCTTGTTACAGTTTTTTAGGGGAGAAAAGTGCACTGTAAACTCACATTTTTAAATGAAGGGATGTATATTATGAATTTTAATTAGTCAGTTTATAGAGATTGAAAAATTAATTTCCCCCTATAACAATAGTTTGGGGAAAAACTTTCCTGTCAGTTATTTGTATATTTCCTGCCTAGGATATTTTCTCTTTCAGTATACTGTATAACATAGAAAAGGAGCTGCTTTTCAACAGTTTGTTAGAATTCTTTAATATTACCTCTGAAAGGCAAGTAATCACTCAGTTATGTCCAACACATTTATTGCTGGAGAAATGTTTTTATATTTAAAATAAGCTACTGTAATAACAAGGTTGTTAGATTAGTGGATCAAGAGTTCTCTCACTAAGCTGCTGCACACTTGACTGAGATACAGTCTTCACTTGTTCCTAACCAATTGCTTGAGCCTTGGGCTTTTATAATATGATTGCCCTGACAGATGGGTTATATTAAACTAATAATCTTTTCACAGATACAAGAAAAGAATCAGAAGTGATTGGCATGTTTAAAAAAAAAAATAAAGTAAATTCTAGTCTAGAGTACTATCAGGGTGATTCAAGTGCCAAGATCAGTTCAGTTGAGCAGAATGCCAGAGCTGGCGTTCCAGGGACAAGATGAATGCTTTAAATGCAGGCATGGTAGATAGTGGACACTTCATTCTGAAGATGGCAAAGCTTTTTTTTTTTTTTTAAAACTGATTCATCTTCTCCTAAGCATGTCATTCCCAGTTCATGTGTCCCCTGCTATTCTAGGTGCCACTTCTAGTGGTGTGCTTTGACTAGTACTCTTTTCAGTTCCCAGTGTTCATGATCTATCAACACTGCTAATTAAATGCTGGCACAACGAAGGTTAGTACTTGCTGAGCACTCCTGTACTTTGCTCTTCTACAGTCTAGAAACAGTTTGGTATGTCCACACTTCTCTTCCCACTCAAAGCAATAAAGCAGAATGCATTTAATCTTTTTCACAGATATTCATGATTTTCTCTGTTTAGCTTCACGACTGTAGTTCAAATGCAGAATTCAATGCCTTTTGCTGTCAGTTTCTGCACTTTTCCTAATTAACTATAGGAAAAACAACAGAATAACTATTGGAACTAGTGGAATACAGTGATTTAACATTAGTTGCTGGGCTTCCATATTATTTTTTAGAACTGAAGCTAATGAGATGTTAAAGTGATGCACAGCAGCCAAGATTATGCTAATCTGGTTTTAGTGACATGAACAGGAGAATTTTAGAGCTTCTTTTAAAAAATCAAATATCCTGTTCAAACAGCTCAACAAAGGCACAGAGGAGTTCGATTTCCTAAAATGAAATATATTAAGAGCTTTAATGGTTGCCTAAAACACATTCTTATTTTGGCAGTTTCTTTTTCTATTTTGCATAAAATGATGGTTTAAAAAAGATTTACAAGAGTTAGCTTGAAATTAAAGGTCTGGTTCTAAAACATGTACATTAATTATTAAAAATTTAAAACTTATTTCATTGTTGAATCATTTTGAAGAAAAAAGTGGTCCAGGTAGCTAGCATACATAGCATCTTTGTAATTTTTTTTTTCTCTTGAAATGTCCACATTGCAAGACTGTATTGTGCTTGTGTGTTGTCCTCTGTGGAAGATAAGGAGTGATTCCAATTGAATGGCAATCAAGTTAGGAAGTTAGTATCATATGTTACAAGTGTCAAGATTGTTTTGAATCTGCTTCATTCTGTTGTACCCCTTCCAGGAAAGTAAATGTTAATAGATTGCAAAAGGAAAATAAGTGGAGGTGCTGAGTTCATGATGTCTTGTTAGTAGCATGGCTAGTGTTTTTATTTATATGAACTCAAATTACAAACTGTAATATACTGTCCAATGTAACTCTTAATTAGATGCCCAAGTTGTATTATAATACTTTTTCTTTCTGATATTTGAAAGTAATTATTTTAAATACAATATTTATAAATATCAATGTTTAGGTATTGAATTTGCAATACCATTTATCTATGTGTCAGCTTGCTTTACTCTGTAGATTTTGTTACTGAATTTGAGAGGTTTCAAGAATGACAGCCTTTAGTTTAAAAATGCAACTTAAGATTTCACGAGTATTTGTTCTACCTTGTCTATCATTTCTACCAATATGCAGTGACTTCCATATGCTAAGAAAAAACCCCAACATTTTAATGGGTCAGTACTGGCTTAAAGATTCCCTGCCAGAACACGTGCTTTGTAGGAGGAACTATATATTCTACACAGTAGAATAGATATATATATACACACCCACACACCCCTTTTTTTAGAAGCTTGGCTTTATTTTTACCACATATTCTCTATCAGTGAAATATAGATTGTATATTTATTGTGTATACTTAGACACATATTGTGCTATTCGCATTGTGGAGGGAATTACAACTAGACAGACCAAAAGGATAGAAGTTGAAATTACAGAATAGTTGTACTTTCTGAATGCACAATTGTTTCAAAAGAGAAAATTCTGATATACTTGTGAAGCAGGAAGGACAGGAGTTTCATAAATATATGGTCACAGAACAATCCTCCTTCACTACCAGAGCTCACATTCCAAAAAGACTCAGATTTTGTCAGATAATAGCTGAGGGCAAAATACCATACATGTAGCAAGCCTCAGGGATTTCAGGAATTGGATTGCCCTTTGATCTGGGATCCATTAATTCATTCATCTCATGGGTTCAAAATCCCTGCATTTTTAAGGTAATATACATTAGGAAGTTAGAAATTTATGATTTTGGAGTTTAAAGACCCCATGGTCTACTTAACAAAGAGAACTGGGGGAAGTTAATTAAAAGAATATTTCCATCTTCTCCCTCCACCATCAAAGTTTTGAAGTCCAGTGCATTGGAGGGAGAATTTCTGAGTTGATATTTGTATTTCTGCATTTTAAATGAACTTAAAATGTATCAAAACTCCTGGTTGACAGGATTGCTGTCTTTTACACAGAAATGTTAACTAGTGACTTTTTTTTTTGATTGCATATGAAGCTACTAGAAACAATAGAATCATATCTTTCATCATTTCTTTTATTAATGTTTCTTTTATTGATGACTGAAGTGATATTCAGATGCATATAGTATTGTTTCTGCTTGTCTATACCTAAATCTTGTCTAAACTTCCAGTTCAGCAACTCCTAACACTAAAATACATGCTTTGTACAAATTAGAGCAACATGAAACACTAATAAAAGGTTAGAATTATTAATTATATTGATAAATTTATTTAGGAGTCTCTGAATTAACTGGGAAATGGAGCATTGTTGCTATATACTCGCATTGTCTTGCAAATAAAAGCACTTTACCAGGGCAGGCACTCTGAAAAAAAAATTGTACTTCTTAGTCTTAACATAGAATTGCAACATTGACTGTTTTAGTGAATGTTACAGTGTCTTTTGTGTGTGTGTGTGGGTTGTACATGACCGGTAGCCATGAACAGGCTAACTTAGCCTGAGTCATAAGTGATAGTGAGAACTGTTTTACTATCATATTGATTTATTGTTTTTATCACAAAATTTACACTTATCTGCAATGTGCTGATCTGTTTCTTTGAAGGGCTATTTAAATTTCTCCGGTGTGAAGTAGAATCTTGTTTCACTACAGAAATAGTTCTGTGCTGACTCACCATGGGGCAGCACTGTTCCCTCTTTTATATTTATTTGTTCTGCCATGTTCCTAGTTGACAGCAACTGGAGAGCTTTCTGAATGGTGATGAAAACTGAGGGAAGGAATAACAGGAGAATAGGAAAGTATAATCTTTAAAGAGTTAGGGACCCTGGGAATATGTGGGCTTCCCACTCACCAATGGCTTCACAAACAGCCAAACCCTGGCTGCAGTTCGGTTTTACTAGCAGAGCTTCTCAAGTTTTTGGCTGCTCCTAGCATTCCCCATTTACAATTAATCAAGAAATTCACTATATCCTGCCTTTAATGAAGCCAGTTCTCTCATGAAAAAGCAACAACAATGTGGAAACTTCACATCACTAGCACATCAAAGACATTCAACTAGTGTCACACTAACAAGAACATCACTGTGAGGGGAGACAAATTAGGTGTCTTGGAAAAAAGTCAAAACTTTGAATGACAAGTGTTATAGATTCAGTATTTATAGAAAGACAAAGCACGTGGATTTTACATCACAGTTTTCCTGGATTTCTTTTGGTAGGGTTTTTGTTTGTATCTTCACTTAACGTTTGAGTATATTAGTATGTGAAAACAGCTGCTGTCTCAATAGACAAACTTGAGCTATTATTAGTTATGGTATGAATAATGTGACTACACAGTTTGCAGAAAACAGGAAAGAGCTTCTTGTCATGCTTCCGTTTTGGGGGAATGCTTCATCATGACACTTCTCAAAACTAAATGTTGATTTGTCAGCTCTGAGAGATGCACAGTGTTGTAGGCTGAAAAAAGTGAGTGCAAACAAATTTATTTGGGTTGCTAGAATGATATTTTTTTTCCCCTGATTGGAATAATGGCCACTTAATCAATTTCTTCTTGTGAATGTCCAGGAACTAAAGCCAAACTTTCAGCAGTGACAGTGAACTTCCTACAAATGTAAGAATTGCTCTATACCAGAATTGTGGGTAATGATGTCCTATGAGAAAGCTTAAATGCTCTATTTGCTACACAGTCTTTGAATATGTAGAGTTTGTTTTTAATAAAAAAGTAAATCTAAGAGGAACATTTTATAAAAATATAGTGGTTTAATAAACAGAATAAACGTGTCATTGAGCATATTTAAACTTGATTTAAATGTCAAAAGGACATTTTAGGTCAAAATGACTGTCATAAAAATATTCTACTGAAAACAGCATTCTCCAATTGACAAACAAGTAGAAGTTCATTTAATGCTTTTTAAGAGAAATCTAGGTTTCTGCAGTCAGTCAATACATTTTTTCACCATGTAGGGGTCTGCATTTCAATTTGAAGTGTTTTAGGTTGTAAATACTTGTGCCTGAGGCCTTTGACTCCTAGAGATTTGCACAGGTACATGGTAAGAGACAGTCTGTATGATCTCAACTTCAGATTTCTATCTGATTGTTTTAACTTGCATTGACAGGAAGCCAATGATATAGCAAGGCAGTGATATAGTAATGATTAACAATAACAAGTTTACTTTGAGTCTGGCATGCAGCTCCAAATGAGTAGTGACCTGAGTGAATGCAGATAATGATGTCCCACTTTGTCTCTCTCAAGCTGAAACAGACCAGTTTGACTCATATAAACACCAAAAGAAAAAGCTGTTAAAAGGAGCTGCACTAGACCTGTTACTGCGTGGAATTCTTAAAGAACTAGTTTCTTTGGGTTTAGGGACAATGCATAGCTTCTAGAAGAGTTTTTGAAAGCCTCATAGTATTTACAAAATTCAAAATTCTAACATTAGAATATTCAATGAATGGAAAGGAGCATTGCTTTCATTACTAGAAAATACTGTAGATATGTATTTCATCTTTAATTTCTGTTTTTCTGAAAACATTCTTTAATCTGATTCCTCTGCACATTAAGTGTGAAAAAAGACTTAGCTTTGGAAAATAAGAGTGCCTGCGTGTTTCTGTTAACACTGGCTTTTTGCAGATCGGATTTTTACTTTCTGGACTTCATTAAGCAGTCAGCTGAGGAGGCCAAATGACTTATCCAAGTGATAATGGATACTTACTCCATGTAAGTACCACAAGATTATGAGATACTGGAATGAGGAGTGCATAACTGGCGTGGTATCATTTATGTTACAAATAAAGGCATCAGGTAAAAAAATCATGCATTTATGATAGCAATGTGATCTCCTACCTATTAATGGAGTAGATCCAGATCACTAGATGAGGGGGTTTTGTTTTCTACTTTGAGACTTGTATCTTCTATTCCATATACCTGAGAGTATCTTGGCCTTTACCAACAATAAGTGCCTCTTTTTAAGGTGATTAAACCTGAATGGAATATAAGTAGGCAGAAAACTTCCAACAAAACATGTCTGGGAAAATGAAGTTACATTCTTTAAACCAAATTCACACCCATGTGAGGTTCTGTGTTTTGTAACATTCCAGATTGTTGTTACAATGCTTAGATAATATTGAAAAACTTGCTTTGATTTTTCCAAGCTCAAATTACAGTTGTTCAAATATAAGTAATAACGCTGTAAAATACATTTTAAAGGAACCTTTAATTAATTTAAAAACCTTTAACTGAAAAGCACCAAATACTTCCAGGCTCTTACAGTATTTTTTACTAGAACACAAAATAGAGTAAAAAAAAATAGTTTAATTAAGAAAATTCTGAGAGAAATTCAAATGGTTCCTAATAAGAGGCAAATTTTAGTGAAGTAAATAATTTCAGTAACAGATGCATTCTATGAAATTATCTCAATATAATTATATGTGGTAAAAATTACTTCATCATAAGCTTAAGTGGTCTGTTGCTTTGTTATTCAAATTCTTGCTAGTGGTGGAACACAATATTGGTCTTCAGTTTTTAACACAGGAGCTCCAAAATCTGTGATCTAGACTTAAACATGGACTTCAGTGGCAAATGATTTGTGAATTTACCTTTATAGTCTAATGTTTTTATATTAAGTGCCTTTTGAGGTATATTTTGTGCTGTGAAACTTTACTTTGAAGCCCTCTTAGAAATGATTGTATTTAAGAAATACTGTTTTTGAGCATATAATAGGGACATAATTTAATTAGGTAAAGAAACTTTTCTAATCTAGCCCTGAAAAACCCCCCACAATGAAAAAAGCAGCCAGAGGTTAATGGTACGGGAAAGCATTGCCTCTTTAGGTATTTGAAAAGTCAACAAGTCAATCAAAGATGAAGCTGTAACTGCAGTAAAAACTTTCCAGAAATGGTCTTTGACACATGGAGACCAATAAGTAATTACAGTTAAAATACATGTCACTAACCTACAGTAGTATACTGAATGTGTAGACTTGGAGAGGTTTTGTATCTCTGAAGGGGGGTACACGTGGATAACTAAAACATCTTTGTGTTGAAGAAGCAGGGGTGTGTTCACATTTTATCCACATACATTTATCTTCTATACAGAGAAAACTGATTTCTGTTGAAGAAATTCTGAATTTGATCTTTATCAGCACAAACTTTAAGTCCAGTTTCTATACATTTCTAAGAAGTAAGTTTTAGAAACAGGTACATGAGTAAGAACATGTCTGCAGTGCTGAAATCAGCTGGGAGTACAAGCTGTGTAGAGACGATACAATACACTCTGACAGCTTCTCTTGAGTGACAGAAGTAGATAGTTTTGTAGTTATCAACTGATACTCCTTTCATGCAGATCCTCTTTCTTTGCATTTTAAATCCTTTACAAATTCTGTCACTACATAGTACTGTTGATTTGTTTGAATACATAATTTAGGCAGGGAGTAGAAGCAAGACTATTGAGGCCTGACTTGAAGATGGAAGTAGATCTGTTGAAACTTGCTTACCTTTTGTTCATCCCCATTGCATGATTCTGTAATTTTTCTGAATTATGGTTGGATTATCTTATATAGTCCCTAGAGATAAAATAAAGGTCCTGACATGTGCCTAGATGGTATCTTCTTAAGAGGTCTCAAATTTGAGTGCGTGACAGAAACTTAGTCTTAGAAAGCAGAAGTGAATTAGAGTCTAAAACTGTACAAATGCTGGTTATTAGGGTGACAGTGAATCTTAGATGTGCAAATACTGTTGACATTACACTGGGTAGTCTCCTCATTAAACTTTGATCCAGACTCACTTGTGTAGGTGAAATCAGTGTTCCTACAAAGCAGCTGAGCCCTCTGTAGCACAGGGATGCATAAAACGTCATTTCTTGTCATGATTTTCACGCCTGACCTTCAGTTCAGTTTTTTAGGTTCAGACCACATAACTTTACAGTAATATAAATTTACGTAGCAAAAGGGATGGTTGGGTCTGTATGTGTTTACTTCTACGTGTATAAATCCAGCATATTATTTTCACAAGTCTCAGGGTGCTATTATGGATATTAGTAGCATCAAACCACTGCACTGTTTCCTGAGCCTACAGAGAGAACATGAGAGTTAACACTGATTCACAGATAACATTGTAATTTATGTCCTCTGGAGTTTTGCTGGATAGGAAGTAATGATGGAACAGGAAACCAGGTATTGTATGAAAACATACGTAAGTATGTAATTAGAGGAAAAAGCTGCAAAAATATTTTATGAAAGATAGTCCTGTATACTTCTGTATAAACATAAATTACTGTGCATAGCTGGATACTGTAATTGTTGACAATAACGCAACTAACTTGAACTAAACGTGACTTTTTAATGGAACCTAAGGACTCATTGGAGGAAGAAAATGAACTTGCAGATACTTAGAAATGTTGCAATATTTTGGTGTAATTAGGGCCCAAAACAATAAGATCTTGAATATGAACAAATACAAAGTCATTCAAATGTCTTTAAGCTTATTGTTTTCACCAGTATATACAAGCTCATACATGCTTAACACCAGGATTGTAGAGTGATTACACTGATTCTTCGCCCTATGGTGAAATGTAATAAAACAAAATGTGAAAAAGTAGTTGCATGATTGTGTTTTCTGTCAAAGAACTAAGTGAAATTGACCTAATCAAAATTACAAGATGAAGTTTGTGTATGTATCTTTTTTCCTTCCCCTTTCTTTTTTTTAATTGCTAGTGAAGGACATGTATATTTATCTGAACACTGGAAAACTCTTCATAACATGCTTAACTATGCTCACCTTTTTCATGTGTTTCACTGAACAGTGGTAGAACTGTCTTACAAAGCAAACTGTTTAGCATTAAAAAGTTACTGATAATTCTAAGAAGTCAAAGTTAGTTCTTGGTTTGCCTGATATGATAGACTTTGAAGGCTGCAGTTACAGTTTGTGTGTGTGAAAATAAATTCTGTCTTTAGCTAAAAAGTTTTTCTTCCTTCCTATCTGCTTTTACAAAATATAGTGGAACAGTTTGGGACTGTTCTAACTAAAAATTCTGTAAAATACAGATGCCACTGAAGTACATAAGAAGTCTGGAAGGTGATCATTGTTTCTTTTGCTGTCCAGTCTGACACTAATATTTACAGTATTGAATATATTCTTCCGTTACACTCTTTCTTCCATGTTTCACTACCCTTCCAGGTGTTTACGGTAGTGCATGTGCTTAAAACGTATTCTAAGGCTTCAGAGAAAATTGGGTGCTTCACAATAGGAGTTATGTGTGGGTTAAATAGTATACTAAATTGCAGTGGGTTTCAGGACAGCAGATAGATCTCCCTGTTCTTTTGAAGGGGAAAGAAACCTAACTAAGAATAAAGACACTTGGTGCATCATTTTGTAGCTTCACTGTGTTCTTCGGTAAAGCTACCCATTTGGTTGTGAGCTGTTTTGTAAGTTGACATGAATCTAGTTATGTATTCCCTCTCCCCCCTAATTTGATTGTGATTTGATTTAAGTTTTGCATAGATGTGAGTTTACAGGATGATTGTGGCACATAAATCATCAGCAGAGATTAGCTGTTTGCCCTGATTTACTAATCTGTATAACTGTGACGTAAAAAGATCTACCCTGCAGTTCTAGAAGCTTAGATACTGAAAATAGCTGTCTGTCATTACTAGAGCTTGACTGCAGTTGCATTTGAAATTATTTCTGCTTTTGCACTTCAGCTGAACTTTTCAGGTTTTTCATAGCCCAGAAAAAGGCAGATCTGTGCTACACAGGAATTATCTTTTTTTTTTTTTTCTTTAATATGTCTCACTTAGACACCTCAACTAAGTTCAGTCAGATGTGGCTTTGTTGGGCTACGAGCAGTCTGTGTCTAGGTACTGAGAATGTTTTTTCCGTTTGCACTTTTTTCCTAAACTTTAAAAAAGTACTAAGAACCAGCAAAAAAGCAGAGAAACATCCATGTACTGACATCTTAGTGTAACAATTTTTTTGTTCAGTACAAGTATTACTAAGTAGCCTGAAGAAGTAGTATGATTAACTTAACAGTTAAGGTAAGGAAAAAATCCTTTT
Organism: Colius striatus; assembly: GCF_028858725.1. Taxonomy (NCBI): domain Eukaryota; kingdom Metazoa; phylum Chordata; class Aves; order Coliiformes; family Coliidae; genus Colius; species Colius striatus. Next base: position 15,958,502 of record NC_084771.1, read on the forward strand.
TTCAAGCTTTCCCATTGAAGCTTTCTGATGTAATTAATAATAGTTAAGAAAACCAGAATGCATTTTGTCCAGATGAAAGAAATTAAGATGTTTGTTTCCCTTTCGGAGCTTCAGAGAAAGAACTAGAAAGGACTAAACCATCCCTTATTCAGTGCTTTCTCTGACTTACTGCTATTTTTAAATTCTATTAGTGAAAATTTTCTGAAGTATACTTTTACAATAGACTCAGAGGGACAATTTTATGAACTAGTAATAAATTCCTCATATTGAAGGCTGGGATTTTATTAATTTCAACGTAGTTTTTGTTACTGTCTAATGCAAGGTAACAAACAGCTGGAGATTGCCAGCAGTGACTGTAAGAAGAGAAGTCATAAGGACAAACTGTTGGTAGTTGCAGCATCTGTGTTATCCTGTACAAGTAAGTCATAGCTTTAAAAAGCTTAATTGGGATAGTCCTTTTTTTGAGCTGCATCATAAAACGTTTAAACTTGTGGTGCATTACGGTAATCTTATCCTATGCTAGATTTGGGAATGTGATGCTTCCCTCTACTGGCCAACTCACAGAGATAAAGTTTTATTATTTGGTGAAATAAGCAGAAAAAATATTTTTAAAAGAGCAGCCCATGCTCAGCACTGAGGCAAGCGGATTGTCATTGCTGTCTCTTACTGACAGAGAGATAAATCTCTTACCTGCACCACAAAACAGCTTTTTTTATTGTAAAGTGACTAAAATTACATCAGTTAGTTTTGGGAAAAACTAAGTACACAGATATTTTAAACCACTTCCGGTCAACTAGTAACACTAATGCAAAATATTTGCAGTACATTACAAAGTGCACACAATGAAGTATTTGAATTTTGCAAAGAAGAGTTTTATCTAGTATGGAACATATGAACCATATGACCTCTGGTCGATATTTAAAAAATGGACTTATCTTAGAGCTTAACTTCAAGAGTTGTAATGCTCCTTTAATTTCAGATGAGAAATTGTGCATAAATCTCATTCTGTGAGGTGATGCAAAAACCACACAAATTTTGTTGTCAGTCACAGTATTGAGACAAATATTTTTATAAAGTGTGATGCAACTGGTTTTTTTTTAAACACCTTCCCATACAAACTTGCATATATGAAAAAGAGGCCAGTGACATTAGAATTAAAAAGGTGTATTTACAGCAGGAGGTTGATAATACCTAAATTCAAACCATGATAGTATGTGTCATCAACTCTGTTCCAGGGATTTCTATCTGGAGAATGCTAATATTTCTTTAAAATGCTTTTCAACACTGAGTCTCTAAGATATGAAGTGGAATCCTATGGTTCTTGCAGCTTAAAATATTTTAGAATTTCCTTTTCTTGTTCAATAAAGGCAAAGCTAGTGCTAACATATATTTCTGTTGGACTTTAAATACTTCTGAATTTCTAGACTTGGCTTATTAGGTTTCTTGTAGAGAATTACCATAGGTTGAAGTTAGGAAAAAGAACCTTGTCAGGAAAAAGAAATGCTAAACAGCTCATCCTCATGAGCCTCAGAAATTTTAGTTGTTCCCTAGGTAACAAGCAAAACTATGTAATAAGACATTAATAGGCTGTAAAACTTAAATAGAAAGGCGAAGCTTGAACAGTAGTGAAATTTATAGCAAGCCTTAAAACACAGGGTTTTTGTCTTCTCAAAGCAGGTGTCTAAAGTGACAAATGAATGGCATTGGACCAGCCACAGGAGACTTGAACACAGTCTGTTTGCCAAGAAAGTATAACCTAATCACTTTAAGTGGATGGTACAAAATAATTTTCCGTGGAATATTTCAACACTTCAAAAGGGGACTGAGTTCCACTTTTGAGCAAATGACAGTAGCATTTCTAAAAAAAGAGTGAAGTTTCATTGAGCATTTGGAAGGACTCATCAGTTAAAGGCATTTGACTTTGGGGTAGCTGTAGTGGTTTTGCCTTGGCCAGGTCTTTTGATAGTGAGGGTGCTACAGGGATGGCTTCTTTAAACAGAGAGTTGTCGGAAGCTTCCCCTGTAGGGTTGGAGCCAGTCAAGTCTAAAATGGATCTTGTCCCAAACCCAGACCTAGCCAATTAGTGGTGGAGGTAACGCCTCTGTGGATAACGTATCTGAGAAGGAGAAGAAGTTGTTGCGCAGTTGCAAAACTGTAAGTGGATGCCTGAAGGAGGCTGTGACTCTGTGGAAAGTCCACCCTGGAGCAAGCTCCTGGCAGGACCTGGGAGTCCATGGGGGAGAGAGGAGCCCATGCCAGAGCAGGTTTGCTGTCAGAACTTGTGATCCTGTGAGGGACTCATGCAGAAGCAGTCTGTCCCTGAAGGACTGTTCCCTCGGTGGATGACCCACACTGGGGCAGGGTGTGAGGAGCCGCCCCCGTGGGAGGCCTCATGCTGGAGCAGTTCATGAGGAGCTGTCTCCCATGGGAAGGGACCCCACAATGTAGCAGTGGGAAGTGTGAGGAGGCCTCCCTCTGAGAAGAAGCAGTGGCAAAGTCCATCTGTAACGAACTGACTGCCACCCCCATCACCCATCCCCTGCACCACTGGAGGCGGAAGGAAGGGGAGTCCCAGGAAGAGGGAGGGGGGGAGGGAGTTGTTTTTAAGACAGTTTTATTTCTCATCTCCCTGTTCTTATTGTTCCTTTAATAAGTCAAACATTTTTCTCCTGAGTCTGTTTTGCCCTTGACACTAATTGCCGAGTGATCTCTCCATCCTTATCTCAACTCACAAGCCATTTCTTGTATTTCTTCCTCTCTCCTGTCCCCTTTGGGAAGGGGAGTGATTTTATGACTTGGTGTACACTAGGCTAAACCACCACAGGTAGCCTAGCAAGTATGCTGTGAAAGAGCCAAGTGAATAAACTGATAAGGAAGTGTATCTGCTACAACTGTTGATTAGAAACAATTCAGAAACAACCTCCATGAAATGCCCTTCAAAAAGATTACTAGCTTGGTCACAGATTTAATCTGAACTACTTTAGCTAGTCGTTATGATAATGCAGGCACTTTGAAATGAAATGATACTTAAAGCAATTTTTAATATTACATTCTTGTAATCAAACTGAGGCCAAAAAAGGAATCAAGATGATAGTGCATTGAGGAGTTTTTGTTGTCCAAAATTGGTAGGCTAATGTGAGATGGTCTAGTAAATAAGCTTCTGCAAAGACTTTATATTTTGGCAGTGGAAGATGAGTTACAAAGCTTATGAAGCAAAGACTATAAAATAGGCACATAGATTCTTTCATTTATATGGCTCACAACTTGGTAAACTTTGTAACTATGACACATTCATGAGTTATATTACCAACTGAGACTGATTACTAGTCAAATATTCCATGGCAGTAATATCTTGATAAATACTTTCTGGTCTGAATCTATTGATTAATGTAAGTACATGATCATATTTTACATAACTAGTGTAGATTGTTAAACCCAAGTTAATTAAATGATGTTTCCTCCTGAGGGCAGTTTTGGCAAGGTAGCAGCTGTGCTATGCTGATGAGGAGTGACAAAATTTGTATTAGAGTGGTATTTCTATTTGATCAGATACAATAGTTAAGTTGATAGTATTGAGGAACACAGTAAGCTTTCACAATTGTATAGCTGAACTCATACAAAGTATGAATTTATAGTGGAAGGCTGTCTGTAGCCAGGGAAATATGCACATTGCTGCTTCTTTAGAGTTAGCAGCCAGAAACAGGGTGAATCTCACTTCCAGATGAAGTTTTCAGCAAGTCATTCAGAGCCTTTGTGTTGTAGTTTCCCTTTCCATATAACAGAAAAAGCATTTGAGTCACAGCAGTGTTGGTATATAATTTTCATAGTACTCAACAGTATGTTGATGAAAGGAGATGTGTAGATGCAATTAACACTAGGTGAGTCTGAATTGCACTCTCAACAAAGAGAAGTCTTTCAGTTAGCCTGCAATAAAATCATAATTACATCCCTAGTATCCTTGGCAACAGATTATGGTCCCAAAAGGTGATGTAACAGTTCAGTATTAATTACTGGTACCGAGATCAAAAAGAAGGAAGAACAGAATCATTTAAACAGTTTCCAGGGTGTAAATAAGGATTAAATAAGAAACATTAAATTCCTCATTCTGAAGATACAGAAGGATGCTCTCTAAAGAAACAAGCAAATCATTTGCATATTTAGGACACAAACTTTGAAAATTGTGTGCTCTAAGATTTAAATTTGTACAAAGAGATGGTATTTATTGGATATGGATTAGCTTCTCAACAGGGAATTGTACAAAATTATCATTTTAAGAAAGCCAGCCCATGACACACAAGGATTATCAGTTGATGAACTGAAGATAATTATTTTATCGTAACTGTTTTTACAGAGGAATTACTTGATTATAAATCATTGTGTTATGGATGTATTTGAAACTGTTTGCCTTCTTTCATGATAAAGATACCTTATCCTTTTTGAGCTAGAGCTTTAAGGCTCTAGGAATACAGGAAAAGTATTTCCCTCCCTTATCCATTGTAAGATATACTTCTTGTATGCTATATCTTTTTAAATATCCCTCTTCTCCATTTAATTTCTACTCAGTAATTTTAATGCTATAGTTCTCATCAGCACATAGAGAGTTTCTTTTGTCTTCCTCTTTTCTCTGTATTCTTTGAAATAAGAACCCATAAAAGTAATAACTTGAGATGGTGAAATTATTTTGTTTATTTTTGAAGAAATGATTCTGTCATCAGCTGGATAACAAACTCTATGCATCAATTCCTAGCTGTAGCATCAGTAAGAAAGATGGAAATGAAGGAAAAGTTAACAAGGTATGTGAAGAATATTTGTGAAAATAAGATCTTGGAAATAGGGCACTAATGAATAGAAGGAAAGGGTAGTGTATTCATGAGGCACATGAATTTTAAATGCTTTCCAACCTGAAAAAAAATATTGGCTGCTGGGAATACATTTGAAGTGATTTTTGTGTTACTACCGAGGCAGAGTAAGGCACAATATAGCATTATTGGTGATATGACAATAGTTAGAGTTTAAAAATTACAATGATGACTGCTTGGAAATGAATTGCTGAATGGAATTTTTTCCCCCTCACAATTTTGAGTCTAAAATTGAGTGACAGGAGCTTTGTAATTTAGTACATAATGATACATCTTACCTCTGACATATTTGGTTACTGAAGTTTATTAAAGTGCACTTGGTACTAAATATCAGGACCTGATTTTGCTTTCAATTTAAATACAGATCTTTGTAGGAGAGGGAATACATCAGAAGACAAAATGAGTTGTGATTATTTATTTATAATTGAATGGTTTGGAGACATGCTTTGTTTTCTGTATGTGACTGCTTGATACAATAGCAGCCTTACCCTATGACTTTTTCAAGAAGAAAATACAATGATTTAGAATATAACGCTATACTGCTACTATATGTATGTATGTGCAAGTGCGTGTTACTGAATTTCAAATTGTCTGGATGTTCTGAGACGAATGCTTTTTTGTCTTGGAGATATAGTCGTGGTGGTGTCCAAATACTTGTGTTCTGATGTTTAAAGTGTATAATTGTATTAAAATTTATATTTCTAATGCAGTATAGAACATCTGAGATTGAATTATCTCTATTTTCTTTTTTGCCAAATTTATAGATTATATTTAGTTCCTTATTGCAAGACATTTTTAAGCCCTCTGTTTTCTCTCAGCCTCTGGAAGTGTAACACTGCATTGCATACTTCATGTGCTTGGTATGATGAGGAACTGGTAAAATACTTGTCATAGCTTTTTTTGTTAAAAATGTCATAGTTTAATTTAGAAACAATTGTCAGGAAAACTTGCATCTAAAATAGCTGTTACACTTTTGTAAGGAAGCTGGAATTGCTACGTCCGCTTTATGCCCTATCCATACAAGGGATGCTCCTGGGACTCTGATCAAGTGCCTGTTGAACCATTGTTGAGAATCCTCCTTTCACTGAGATTAAATGTGAATAAATACTACTATTCTCTGTTGCTGTACTAGATGGTACAACTGCCTATAAGGCTTGATTACACATAGCCCCTCTACTCTCTACTTTCACCTTATAAATTCCTAGTAAAAAGGTGAAATTATTCTGTCCAAAAGGTGGTTTGAGCTGTGTTTAGAAATTAACAACAGTTAAAATAAGAACAAATGACTTACAGTTGCAAAAATGCTGATCACTAATAGTCCCCCTTAAGGGCACAGAAATTATTTTTTAATCAAAGTTGTCAGATTGGCATAGCTGCAAATAAGCATTTGAAGTGCCTATATGGAAAATGTCAGTAAGAATGCCAAAACTGAGCTTGAAGTATTTAGAGGAAGTTGTGTACTTTGCATAAAAATTTAAAATTTTGGTAATAACACTTGAGCTGTTCTGCAAGTTAACACTGGAAACTAATTATTAGTCGCTTTTTAAGTCTGTATAAAATTTTAGAGGCCTTCTTAAATACTCCTACATTTTTTATGCATTGGATTATATTCTGGAAAAATAGTTCATTTAATTGTTTCATTTGTATTAATAATGTAACTCTAATGTCTACCAAAATTTTACAACTTAGTGTGAAGACTGTCCTTCAGCTTTAGAGTCTGTAAGTCTTCTGCTTGGTACTGACAAGCCCATCTTCAGTGTGAATATAGTCTACTGAGCTTCTGCAGGATTGAAGGTCTCATGGGTTTTCACAGAAATGTTCAGAATTTCATACCAAAGAACAGTGATACAGTATATAGAAACTAATGGCTATGTGGATTTCAACTGGAATTGTGTTCACAAGGAAGGGTCTGAAAATAGGACTTGTATTTGCTAGTTCAGTTCTACTAAGTGAATGATTTGCTGCACAAACTTAAGTGCTAATATGAGATATTTTATCAATTTTTCTTCTACTTGGGCATATTATTAGTACAATAACTTAGTTTCACTCTGTACTGATTTTTTTCCAGTTTATTGTAACTCATCCTCAATTATCTATATTAAATAGCCCTTAATACATAATGTGTCTAAGGAGTTAATAACAATAACATGTACTGTATTTTAATATCACTTTTGTTGAGGCTAGGAAAGCATCTGTTCAGACACAAAACATTGGCTATAGTTAGCATGTGCGAAGATTCAGCCTTCGTCTCATCTTCGGAGGACTGTAGGGATAGGAGATATGATGGTTTAAAAAATGTTTGACCCTTCACTGACAAACCTTACTGAGATTCTCAGAAAGGGTAGGCAGTGGAATAAGAATAACTCTAAAATTTGATTTTTGCTGAGAGTCTATTACTCAGTTTACACATTAGCATTAGATAGCATTGGAAGAGCAGTGAAAGCAAAGTAAAAAATAACTTTGCTCTGTAGAACTGCAGAATGTTACTATAGATAGACTGTAAGATTAAAGAGCTGTCTTGACATGTTAAGATTCAAGAGCAGTCTTGACATGTTACGACTCAAAGACCATAAGCCTCATCTGCCTTTCTATCCTAAGGAGTTTTTCTTCGGAATTTCGTACTCATATATCACACCATAATGTGGGTTAAATCACAGTATTTTGTCTCAGTTTTCCTTCTTTTTTTCTCTTTTTTCTTTTATCCCTTTGTTCTGTCTCTCTTGGCTTGATTCTAATTTTTCACATATGTGGTTATTGCAGTCATTTGAGAAACATATATCAATATTTATTGGTTATGCATTTTTGTACAAATCAGCATGCATGACGGTAGATCCCCAAACTCAATGCTAAAGTCTCTGTGGTAGATAGTACATAACACTGGGTTTACCAGTATTGCATTGAAAGTCTCTAAGCTAATTGTATGACATCTGCAAGTCATATTTGCTTTCATCGAGCTTTGTGAGGCTTCAGCATAGAAGGATGTGGTGTTTAATGCGATGAAAACTCAGTGGACTCTAATATATTGCTTTTGGGAAAAACATAGCAAGATGAATTCATCAGTTAATTGACTTGACTCTAGTAGCACTGTAATACTTATGCAAACCTATTTTCATAAAGAGTAGAAAAGGAAAATCATTCATCTTGTTTCTCCAAAGTAGCAGGGTTCTCAGTAGCTGGTGGTGAACCAAAATCTCATTGTAGAGGGCAGTTTTTATTTTGTTTCCTGTTACAGTTATTACGGTTAGAAAATTTCTTTGTTCAAAGTCTTATTGTATTATGAGAGTTCAACAAAGTTTCTTTAGTTTGCTTTAACTTCAGTTGTGCTTGAGAAATCTCTATTAAGATCTGTCTTAAAAATGTTGCCTTCTCTTTTATTCAGAGACACTTTGGTATTTGCTGTGCTGAATCTTGTTTGAAAATGAGGGCACTATGGAATACTTTGATTTGCCTGTGTCCAATATTCAGCAATTCACAAATGTTAACTTTATTTAAAGATGATCTAATTTTCTCTGGAGCTATTAAGTTGAGGAATTATTTGCTGCACAATTGATAATTTGTGATAGAAACTTCAGTTCCTTTACTACTGTTTTTAAGATTAAATATTTGTGCCTGATATTCCCCCTTCCCCTTCCCCAAAGAAAGAGTGAACAACAGGTAATGTTTTATTGGAGAGTTAATTGTTCTGTTCAGAAAGTTTTGGTGCAGGCCATCCAGTTCTGATGTTTTTAAGTAGCTTGATGTTTTATCTCATCCCAATACATCAAAGATGGAATCTTAACTTTGCTTCTTGTAGCAATAAACCACAAAATATTTAATCTCCTCTTCCTATGCATTGTGAAAACCTGACACACATTTTCTTAAGTCCTATCAGTTCTTCTGCGCTTTTCCTGGCCTGGGCAGTGAAAGCAACCGAGACTGCTCTTTGGATAGAATGTTTGAACTAACTAATGAGAGTTTTGGGGTAGCCTGCAGTCCTAAATACATTCACCAATTGAATTTCTGGTCAAGTAAACATACCCTTAACTTTCATAAATGGTAAATTTGTTCCTCTCCTCTTTTTGTACATAGCTTAATCTCTCTCCTGTACTATCAAATGACAATCTCATACATTATTAATTCCATTTAACATTAAGCTGTGAACAGTGTTCTGTTGACTGCCAAACCGCAAAATTATCAGAGCATTGCATGAGGCTTGTGCTGCGATGCTTGACACTCTAAGGAAAACTGAGAACATATGAAAAGGTAACATTCATTTTAATTAAATACTTGATCTCTGCTAGCATTTAGAGGACAAGAAATTCTTCAGATGTGAGGGTTACCTAAAAGCAACATAGGAAAGTAGTTGTTGAACTGTTATGAGAGGACTTGCCATGTGTTGTTCAGCATAGTGCTCATCCTTTGAGAGCAGGGGTTTTTTTTGCCTTGTGAGTAGTTGGAAGAAATTACCAATATTGGAACTTTTGTGGTTAAGCTGCTGAAGTAGTTGGTGATTACCCATAATCTGTCAAACCAATGTAGTTCAACAAGAATGAAAGCTTCTAGTTTCCATTGTGCTCTGTATGCACTCTAGGTCATGGCTAAGCCTGCTGATGAGGAGAGGGAGAGAGCACCATGTTTAAGATTAGCTGAACAAAATTTGTATGTCGTTGTGTTAAGGAGACTAGGAAAAGCTGATAAGTGGGGAGTTCGGATGGGGGATGTGCCTGTCTACAGTAGAGAGCACATTGAGACATAGCTCTAACAGGAGAGAGTGATTAAGAGGAGCTCTGTGGAATCTTTTTTCAGCCTTTAAGGTTTTCTGGACTGGAGGAACCAATGTACTCTGCTATCTCCCTGTGGAAAGAGGAGAAGACTTCTAAACTTTGTTCTTTGGTTTCCATAATCTAGATTTTCTAAGCTTCTCTCTATTAAAAATTGTCTTGTTCTGCTTCTTTTTTTTTTTAAAATTCCTAATAAAATAGCTGGAATTCTTGTCATCTAGTGTGCTGGTAGAAAGCAAAGGGGAAAGTAGCTGTACTTGGGCCTTGGTTAGCTGGAAGTCCTACCACTATGGCTATATGAGCTCTAGGGTCTAAGGCATGCAAAACCAATTTTTCATGCAAAAGAGCTGGTGCACAATACTTGCATCAAAATTGTTTTATAACTAGAGAAAGATTACTCACCTACTAGCACTAAATTCGCTTTTTATTTAAGAAGTTTGGAAGCCTTTGTTGTTGTGCTGCTTCATAATAGGGAGAGTATCCCAGTGTTATGTACCTGGATTATGTTAAAGAAGTTGGAAAGGCTCCCCGGGTGAAAAGGAATAATATTTATTATATGCGTAATGCATAAGTGAAACTACTGTATTAGAGTCATTATATATAATAGTGAGAAAGTGGGACAGTCTGTATGAGGAACACAAATGGCATAACTGTCTAACAGCTTCTGTTTTTTAAGCTATTAATAACATTCTGGTTCCTGTTTACTGTATATTTTAAGCCAAGCAGCCTCTATATGCACAAAACGTTAGTGTTCTCTCTGAATGTTGACAAGGAGCTTGCAAGTAAAGGATAATACGTATCTGCCTCGTGCCTCTTTTTAGGCTTCTGAAAGTCTGGCCAGCATTCAGCAGGGAGTTGATTGCAGAAAAAAAGCATGTGATAGAGATGAATATCCTTCTACCTTCTAGGTCAGTAGTCTTGCTTGGTTTTATTTCTTTAGATAGAATGTTTAATGTAGCCAGCCTGACCATGCCTCTCAACTATTCTTGTGTCCACAGGTGACAACTTACACCATGAACTGCTGACACTGACATGATGGCAGAAGACTGCTTTTCTAGTGCTACTCTTCAATTTTAGCCTAGAACAAGAAGGATTAGTGAATAAATGGAATATTCTAGATGTCTTTATATTAGAGAATCTGAGTGGGATTTAATAGATCCTCTTTCTTAAAAGATTTCCAGTTAATTGTACATTTTCATATATAGTCGTATTATGCTTACTTGTCATGTAATCTGGAGCTGAGTGGATTTTTACTGTATATATTTTTACTAGACTATTGTTTGTATGTGTCTGTCTTTAGTCTTTTGAATTTTATCTACTATAATTAATTTACTATTCTATTATCAGAATATATGATAATTTTTGCCCTGGTTTTGAAATCTAAAAGTGACTGGAAAAGAAAACTAAAATGCTTTTTAAAATATAAATGAACTCAAATTCACAAATTAGATAATTGCAGGCATGGTTTTTATCAGACCTTACTGCTTGTCTTTATTTCTGTTGCCTTAAAAACTTCAGTTAATCATTCTCAATACACTGAAAAATAGTTTCCATGTAAACTAATAAATTTGGAAACATAGTTTTTAAGCTCTTTAACTGATACTCAAACAGATGTTTAGGATAAATATTGCTCATTTAAAAGCAGATATTGCTAATGTGTAATAAGAACTGCATAAAATTGCTGGAAAGTCTTATTTTCATGTTGAGAGAATCAGTGTTAATAAGTCAGATCAGTCTTTTATATTTAGACAATACGAAAAAAAATATGTCTTCTTTCTCTACCAGCTGTTATAAAATTTTAGAGAAAAAGGTTTTTTCCAAGCTTTGTAAAGGGAATATTTCATAGAACTACTTTGTTTTTTTTAGTTTACAAAGCCTTTTACCATAAACTGGTTTTCGGCCAGTTCTTCTACAACAAAGCCTCAGTTATAAGGAAAAATGCCAGCTTGAAGAAAATAACTGGACTGCCTTCTAGTGGTTTTAGTTATCATAGATTACTCTTATAAAAGAAACAACCAAAACCAATTCACTTCTTCAAGTGAACTATATCCTTCCAAATTTAGTATGTGGTCTCCCGATATTTCTTAATATTCAAGAATTATGAATGCACTTTGATTATATTTATGTTTTAAGATGCATAAGACAGATTGTACTAGTTACATACATATGTTTATTTGCTGTCAGTCTTAAGAAGAGACCTTTTGCCTGTTTTTGTTATTTTGAATAATGTGTAAGCATTTACTGCTAGATCGGGAAATATGAATTTCAAAGTAAATAGCTCATTGTTTTATGGATTCTTGTGGATGGTGTTTAGAAACAAAAAAAACCCACAAAAAACCCCACCAACTGAAAAAAAGAGACAACCCCTACTGAAGAACTGCCACTAAGGAACTAAAGAAAAAAGTGTGACAGCGGAATCACTGAATTGAGTATTATGATAATTTTAAAAATTTCAAGTGACAAAATATTCAGGAAATATATTTTTAATTTTAAATTAGATTTATGCTATTAGACCTCAGAAAAAGAACATTTTATATAAATGTGCTTCACATTGTAATGTGTAGAAGATTTGAATGTTTTGAATTAATTAGACAAACAGACCTAATTTTTGCAACTCTGTAGTAAATGTTTGTGTTGTTATTGCAAGTATTCAAAATATTATTGTACCCTTCTCTTCTGCTATATCTGCCCCTTGTCACTAGAAAATATTAAAATTTCTGTAAATAGATTTATCTTTTATTGGATGCTGATTTTGACAATACATACCTTTGTATGAATATTCTGATGATTCTTTTTGTAGTTCTTCTTGATGTTAATATAAATCAAAACCTATCATTGTTATCATGCTATAATTACTTCCCAACTTTGTCTAGCCTTATGTGAGGTATTTTGTTTCTCATTGGGCACAGAAGCTTACACTAGGGAGAGTGAAGAACATCATAAATTACATCCTGAAATCAGAACATCATTGAATTGGACTTGTCTTCAGTAAGTGTCTTGGAATACACTTTTAAAAAAAAAAAAAAAATCCCATTGTGAAGAAAAAAAAGTATTGTTCTTTCAATTTCAAATTATCTTCTAGAAATAACATCATTACATATGCAAAGATCTTAGTACTATTTGTAGTGCAGTGATATTAAAACAAAAAATGTGAAATTACAGCAGGGCAGTCATTTAGTATTCAGACTTCTCTACATGTTATATTAAAGGCTGTTTTCTGTGATAATGGGGAGGTTGCTACAGTTGTAGCAAGGTAGGTGCTTTACAAGAAAGTGAATGCTTGCAAAATTAACCCTTAAGTAAGCAGAATAATTAACTAACAAGATCTTACTTTTATCTGAATAGCAGCTTTGCAAAGATGCTGAAGAAAGGAAACTGGTAACTGACGAGATGTGACATAAATTGAGGGTACAGTAGTCCTTAACTGAAAGGATAAGCATATACAGAGATGTCAGCAGCACTCAAGGCCACTATAATATAGATGGTGGCAGGAGAATCTTGAATCAGCAAATTATAGTCAAGTGTCTGAAGATGCTGACCACTGAGGAAGATTTACAGTGCTTGGTGTGAAATACTACTGTACATGTACCCTTTAATCTCCATTGTTAAATAGGAAACAAGGCAGTTTGCCCCTATGCTGTCCAAGGTAAGTAGCATGAGAAGTATTAAAAAATGTCCAGCTATTTACTAATACAATAACATTTTGAAACCTCCATGCTAGTGCTGTAGCACAGAAAAGTGCACAGAAAACTGTAGCACTGCTTTCCTTTAAGTGTCCAGAAGACTACCAACACTTAGTAGGTAACTTCTTGCAGCACACAAAAATTAACAAACATGGTCTACTTTACAAGATTTGTTTTGCTTTCACTTTGCCAAAATATTACAATATTACAAGAGTTCTTCTGCATGATTCTTAAGATTTATAGGTGCTTTTTGTTTGCTGGTAATGTAGTAGATGGAGAGCTATGAAATAAACATGTAAGCTAACACTTTGGCCAACAGCCTACACCACTAGTAGCCAAATTGTTTAGGGCCCAATTACTGTGAACAGAGAAGGTCTTGCGGAGGATAAGGCAGTTGGAGGCCTTCTGGACAACAGTGAGCATGAAATTATTAATTTCTCTATTCATAGAGATATTAGGAGGTGGGGCAGCAAAACTGACACTTTGGACTTTCAAAGGTCAAACTACACCTTAAGAGGTTACTTGATAGAATCCTCTGGGAGTCAGTTTTGAAGGCTATAGGAGGCCAGGAAGGCTGGACACTTTTTAAGAAGGAAATCTTAAAGGCCCAGGAACAGGCCATCCCCACAAGACAAGCTGGAGGCAAAGACCAGCCTGGCTGAATAGGGAGATTTGTCTTAAAATCAGGGAAAAAGAGAATCCTGCACTTGGGCCACAAAAACCCCAGCAGTATTACAGGCTTGGGGAGGAGTGGCTGGAAAGCTGCCAGGCATAGAGGGACCTGGGAGTGTCGATTGACAGCAGCTGAACATGAGCCAGTAGTGTGTCCAGGTGGCCAAGAAGACCAATGGTATCCTGGTCTGTATCAGGAACAGTCTTGTCAGTAGGAGTAGTGAGGTGATCATTCTTCTGTACTTGGCTTTGGTGAGGCTGCACCTTGAATACTGTGTCCATTTCTGAGCCCCTCTACAAGAAGTACATTTAGGTGCTGGAGAGGATGCAGAGACTGGCTACTAAGCAAGTAAAGGATTTGGAGCATGTCTCATATGAGGAATGACTGAGGGATCTGGGACTGTTTAGCCTGGAGAAAGGAAGGCTCAAGGGAGACCTTCTCACTCTCTACAACTACCTGAAAGAAAGTTGTAGCAAGGCAGCGGTCTGTCTGTTCTCCCTAGTAACAAGCAATAGAAGAAGATGAAATGGCCTCAAGTTGCACCAGGGGAGGTTCAGGCTGGATATTAAGAGGAGTTTCTTTACTGAAAGGATTTTCAGGCATTGGAACGGGCTGCCCAAGGAGGTACTAGAGTCACTGTCCCTGAAGGTGTTTTAAGAGACAGGTGGATGTTGTACTTAGGGAAGCAGTCTAGTGGTTGATAGGGCTGGAACAAAGGCTGGACTCAATGATCTTAAAGATTTCTTCCAGCTGAAACATTTCTATGATTCTATGAGGTTTTACATATCTTTTTAAATGCTGAATGAAAATGAGAGATAATAAAACCATGTCAATTCTCCTCCAGCTAAAATTTGTACGTAGTTTTCTGAAACAATGAAAGACATCACTAATCTGTATTACTAACATTAATGTCTTATTTCATCCTCCTTATAGTCTACTGACTTGGAATATATTTTTTTCCTCTCATTTTTTACAGCTGCCTTTCAATAATGCTTGTAACATCATTAATAAGAAAGTAATTATTTTGAATTCCTACATGGTCACAGTCTTACAGCTGTTAATATCAAGCTGATTTCCTGTGTTTGCATAGCCAGGATTGATGACTAGTACAGCTAAATAGTTTGCAGATGTGAATCTGGAAACAATGTTGTCATCTCTCATCAGGAATGATTTCTGTATCTAAAAAAAATACTAACTGTAGAGATGACACACAGGAAGTTAGAGGACAAAATGCCTTTTTTTGGTTTAGTTTGTGTATTAGATTTGGTTTGGGTTTTTTTTTTCTTTCCCTCCTGCAACGGCCTATAGTTACAAAAAGCAGCAGAAGAATCATATCGTGCTCAGTTTATCCTTTCTGATTTTTTTTCACATGCAAAACACTGCAGATATTAGAAGTAGGTTTACCTCTTGTCTGACAAATCAATTTCCTCAAACAGAAAAATTAAACACACTCTTGTTTTTTAAGAGGTAGAATCTTACTCAGGTATGGTGAAAAATGAGAGCAAATTTTACCTTGGGTACTTTTTGAAGCAGTATCCACAAGAAATACAGAGACTGTATGTGGCCATATCGACAGTTCCTTGCCTTGCTGTTACCAGGAGCCCCAGAGAAGTTACTCTGTCTCTTTACAGTCTTTTTTGAAGATTTTTGAAGTAGGAATCTCTTCTTTACCTTCGAAAGAAGTGAAAATGAGAAATAACTGAAGACTCCCAAACTCTCCCACTTAAATGCATAAACAAGGTAAATGTCTTTCAACTTGGAATGGAGAGGAAGGTTTTGTTTTGGGTGATTGGCCTTTTCTTTTTTTTACTACATTTTTAAAAGTTCTCATTATTTAATTAATTGTAATGTTATTTTTTTGAAGGACACAACATAATTCTGAAACTTGAATTTCCTTTCCCTGTGTGACTCTGATGGGGAAAAAATAACAAGACATAAAGAAGAGAGATTAGTCTTCCCTTAGTGCTTATGAGTCTGATATAACCACTTTCAAACAGCTGTTTTGAGAAAACAAAAAAATAGCATTCTGCTAAAGAACAAGGATCCAATTAAACTGCTTCTATTTGTTCTGCAAGTCTTTTTTCCTTCTTGGGAAAATTTTTTTTCCCAAGATATGACTGAGATTTTCATAGTTGAGATGCTTCTTAAATGAGTAAGACTCTAACCATGACATAGTTTACATATCTATTCTTATTGTCTTAGGTTAAATGTGAAAGTTGGAATTTTTAATTAAGAATGAAATAATAATTTTCAGTAGCATGTACTCACTATAGCCCTAGAGGTGTTCAAAATTTTTCAGGGGCTAACTGAATTCAAAGTTATTTTTTATCATTCTGCTTTAGTATTTGCAGTCATTGTCCCTATTTCAGTCATAAAACTGCATCTGGCTGTCATATTTTCACTGTAGTAGTTGCCTGAAAGATAAACGTGTAAATAGGAATTAGTATTTGTCATGTAATTTCAGTGTTCACCTTAACTCAGTTTGATTCTTGACATGTGTTTTGAAAGATGAGATAAGTTCTTATTTCTCATTGATATCTCTGATTTCTTCAGGTGTACTGCTCTAAATCTCTAAAGAAGATTGAGGTGAGGGTTAAAACCTTTCCTTCATAAAAATGTTCAGCTACCTGATGATAGTCAATGAAATACACAAGCTGGATGTAAGATTAAACTAATGAAAAAGTTAGCCTAAAAAATAAGCTTTAAAGAATTGAAATAATTTTTTACTAGAAATTCTTCAGGGACATTAACAATGTATTTGATAGTTGCCAAGGAAACATAACCTTCCAACTGACAGTATGCATTGCACATAATAAGTAAGTGAAATGATTCTGACAGTGACTGATCCACTTCAACATACCTATTCTTCCTTCAGCTTTTGGAAAAACAGTGCATTTGTTTACATTCAGCTAGATTAGTATCCACTATATATGCTGAACTGTTAGTACTTCGTATTTGATGTTGCAAATATGAACAAAGCAGGATATCAGTCTTTCTTGATAGCAAAATTGACATTTTGCAATTAAATGGACAGTAAGTATGTGCCTGGCTGGCTATATTTTGATTAACCATGGAGGATAATACAGACTCAAAAATCGGATTATATTTATGCTAGACACTGTTGTAGTACAGAAATACTACATTCAACCTAGACAGTCTTGAAGAACAGCAGGAAGTTTTGCAGTGCTTGATGTCCTGCAGCTTGAGCATATAGAACTCTTTGTACTACTGTAGCAAATGCAGCATGGATTTCTTATTTTTCCTGCTTTAGGGTGAAACAGAAGTGTTGAGTGGAAGAAATTACCTGTTTAGATATGGTTTTAGTCATCAACTTAGGGAGTTACAAAAATTCATATGAAAGATAAAAAATTCGTACATTATAAACATTAGTACCTGATATCAAATGATAATAATGGAAGATTTAAGAGATGCCAAGGCAAAATTGCCAGATGGATCCTCTACCAAAACAAGTGACACAGGTACTTGAAAATAGTTACGTAAGGTCTTGAATGAAGAAAAAATGCCTAGAACAGTGGCAACATCAGAACAACAGGGACTCAAGGTGATGTATTCTACACAGAGCTTTCTTAGTCAAGTTGTTTTAGATGCAAATTCATATCAGAGGCTTTTACCTATACTCACAGCATACTTTAATAGTCTTTGAGTACAATAATCCTGGGACTCTGAGCAACTTGGAGCATGGGTTACTGTTGAGAAAAAAAGGTCTTTCAAAACCTGGATTTCATAGTGAAGTGGCTATAATGGTGATTCTAAAGGCAATGAAAGGGAGGAATACAACTTTATCAGGTGTGTAATGCAATATCTGCTAAAGTGCTTGCATGGAGCATTGGCACAGAATCTTGGGATCTATGAGGATGAGCCCTCATTACTACTTCCCAGGGAGAAAATACATTCTTACTACTGAGCAAGTACTGTCAACCTGTGTAGAACACAGTGCTATAGAGTGCAATATAGGTCATTTTTCTACCATCTTAATTACATGAATTCAAGTAAATAGATGATTTCTCCTGAGAAATATTTAAAAAATTGAATAATGGACATTTCTTGCCAGATAGGCATTTACACAAATATCACCTTGACTGCAGAATTGATTTTTCTACATTAAGGAGATTGTTTTATAATTTAACAGTACATAATTCTTATTTGATTTTGATGTTGGCATTTGGATGATTTTTAAATGAGTCTTACTAAGAAATGAAAGCTAATGACTCAATTGAACAGTGTCTGAAATAATCCCAAAAGATGACTTTTTACATTGTAAATTAGTGCATACTGTTGTCATTATCTTATATAAATGATTGGGTTTCTTGCTCTGCTTTCTAGGCTCATCTCTATTTTCTAAAATAAATCATAGTGAAAATTCAGTGAAGACCTCCCTGTTTTGTAATCTGCATGAAATATGCCTGTATCCATTATCCAAGTACAATTTGAAAATTGATCACAGCTCTTGCTCGCTGCCATGTTACTGTGATATTTGGCAGACAGAATGTCATTTCTAAGGCGGAGAACGAAGTGACTGAGAATGGCTTGAATTAAATATGAACCTCATCTTTATGGAGGAGGAGCCAAAAAGAGATTGAAATAGTAAAAAGCACACAGTCTGTGTTCCTGAAGCACACAGTCTAGCTAGAACTGAATTATTTGGAAAACCGTAACTTTGCCTGAAATTATGGAATGCAAGTGGTATGACTTTAGTCTAGCATCTATGCAGGTTTTGATGTTATTTTTATACTTATATATGCTATACAGTATATGTTATGTACTTTATATATGTTTTTATATGAATATACCATAATTTAGGACATTTCACTGGGGATTTTATGAATATGAAGCATGATAACTGTTCACTTTTTACCCAGTGCTTATTGCCTGGACTTTGGTATCTTGGTGATGGAAACATTTAAAAAACATGATAGCTATGCAGTTAAATGACTGCAAATAAATCCTTGAATGATTGTCCTTACTTTTCTAACAAAAATGTCTTAGTTTATCATTGCATGGAGTACCTGCACTTGGATGTGGAAGGAAGGGACAACTACATCATTGTAGGCAGAACTGAACCCTGTCCTCTCTTTTGGCTTTGTTATTAAAGAGATAATTAATAAGGAAAGGAAAGTAAAACATATAAGAGTATTATTTATGTCATATATTATTATCATGGAAAGCATTTTTATGCAACTCCAAAAATAACTATTTGAGAGCTTGACATTTTAGAGTAAACTCAAGAGGTTCACTTAAAAAAACTCAACTAACCAAACTAAAATTCAAGTTTAGTTTAAAGTTTAAATTTGGTTGCTAGTTTTTTCAAAAAGACAAACCTGGCTGTATTTGATGTCAGTGGCAGGGAAGTATTTGCTCATGGCTGTAGGCCATCTCTGAGTTTCAATGGAGAGATGTGTCTTACGATCTACCTTCCTTTCTCTTTGTCTCTCAGCAGGCATTCCCTCCACTTTCAATGAGATGATGCTAACATGGCAAAATAATGATGGGGATTCATATTCTCCTATGGCCATATGATTTGCTGTTAGGGAAGCTAATAAGAATATACAACAGAAAAAAAGAAAAAAATCCCAGTAGTATGTTCCTTTAGTCTACAAAACAGCGTCTAAGTAGTTTATTTAGTATCTGTAGAAAATTCTAGTCTATGATGTCATATTTTTTTCTATAAGATTTGATAAGATTAGTATTTCATCTGGAACAATGAAAGAAAATGTAGTGAATAAATAACAAACTCAACTTTAAGCATTTTGGGAAAAGCTTTTCATGGCAAAAGTAATATTGGTATTGCTGACAATTAGCTGCCTTTTTTTTCTTTCATGACAGATGTTGTTTTACACTTTTCATGTTCACTCTATATTAGAATTAATTACAGTTTCTTGATATGCATTTTCTTCATATGCATTTTTAGTGGTACACTAGCAATCAGAATCCAGTAGTTTGTTTTGGTTTTAACAGAGCATCTTATGTCTCCTTTTTTTTCCCTTTTTCTCCCCCTTGGATTCCTTAGAATTTACTGCTTATGTTACACCATCTAAGTATATTGCATGGCATGCAATGCTGTATTTCCTGCTATTGGGAAATTATTAAATTAAATTCCTGTTGCTATTGCATATAAATCCTGTACCAGGTTTATTATACTTCAGTCTACTGTCCCTGCCTTCTCTTATATCAAATGGTGATAATATAAATGTATTATGAATTTGAAATGAGTACTGATGTAAGTTGCTAATGATATATGTGCTGTGAGTGCTTTCAAAGTCTTACTCTACCTCTGATATAATATAAATAAGACTCTTAGCTTGTACAGTGGAAGTGGTTATGGATAACTAGTTTTGATAGCCAACATGTTTAGTGACTTAGTGATAAGTATGTAGTCACTTTTTAAGTGGAGATGAGTTATTGTGTGACTATACAGTTAGTTCCTCACTTCTTTGTGGAATATATGCAGGAGAGTTCAAGATTTTTTTGTCTGTGTTCCCAGTTCACCAAGGATACAGATCTTCAGTCAAGGGAAAAAAAAAAATCAGTGATGTGGTTTAGTTTGTTTTTGTTTCGTTCATTTTGCTTTGTTTTTCTCCCATTTACTACCAAGCTTGTGGAGCTGAGGTGAACATTCACAATTATAACGTACCATACACAGACCTCAGAACTCTCAGGCATTTTACAAGGCTATCTCAGATAATGGTAGTTCAGTCACAAACAGGTACAGAAACATAATAGAGAAGTGTAGTAAAATTAACATGTCAAATAATGTAAAAATTACATAGTTTAAATCTCTGTGGATGATACATTTAAAAACTAGATATAACAAACTTAACTGTATTTTTTACAAGATTATGCTATTACAAAATGGGAACTGAACTTTTGATATGATTTAAAAAATAGTTATTTGTGTCCCTGGTAATGAAGGAAAGAAGAATAGCAGGACAAAAGGTCACTAAAGCCTGCTATATACAAATCCTTATGTACATGTAATTTTCTCTGTGGAAAAACAACTGTTCAAATGTTTTTCAGGCTTATGTATTTCATCTTAATCACTTCTGCAGCTTGGTTTTAGTTCTGGTCTTGCTGTAAGCAAGTCTCTGGCCCCTCTCTGGAGTCTCCTTTTTCCCAGACAGTAGCAAATCTATTCATCTAAGAGAAGATACTGCAATGTGGAGGAGTGGGAAGGAGGAAGAACAAGAATTAGAAAGCCTGCAGCATATGAGCAATCTTCTCCTTTGGCAGGGTTCTCCTTGAGCTTTAAGATAGCAAGCTGCAAGGAAAGGACAACAGGAATGGGCAGCTGTCATTTTTACTGTTTAGCCGCAGTCATTTTAACGGAAGACGGGAAACAGTACAACAGGAGTAAACTGAAAACAAATAGCTACACCATCTGTTATGGTGGGAGTAGCCATATGGAATAAAGTTCAAAGGGTGCTATGTTATGGTTGTTAACTCTTTGACTACATCCATGTTGTACTCCAACAAGTGTCTGAAATGAGGTAGCTACTGATTATCAATGAATGTTTTGTTGGAGTGTGATGGAACTTATTCTCCCATCTCATCAATAGTGTCAGAAATAAGTTTTCACATAGTACTTGATATTTAAGAGTCCAGCCTTGCTCAAAGTAATCAAGAGTGGCAAGTAAAAAAAAAAAAAAAATCAAAGAATAAATGTCAAGTGTTGCAGCAGTACTACATTTTGCCATCAGCTTTGACTTCGGAATATTGTATATATGATAATCTAAACTAGGAGGAAAAGAAATGTAAAGAAGTGACTTTATAAACTAGTAGGTCTGGATATATGGAGCCCAGAAAAGGCAAGATGATAACATGGAGGTGGATGTTATACTTTAAAATTATTTATTGTATACTTTGCTTGCTTTTCCAATGCATTTTCTTTAAATGAAGGCAATATACTTTGATTTTTATGATAACTTGCAAGTTTGGCTGTTACTATGCTAAAGTTTCTTCAAATTTATTGCTTCCTTTTGACAGGGATTAGGGTGTACTATAAAGAACAAACATGCTATATAGTGCTGCAGTCCCTTACCTGCATGCAATTGATGCAGAGAAACTGAAATTGTTTTGAAAGAGGTAAAAATAAGGAATCTTATAAATTTATCAAGATTTTACTGAAGCATCTTGTGCTTTTCCATCTATTTTAAAATGTGAAAACCAAAAAGAATTATTACTTATATTATTAAGTCTCTGAATTGATAATAAATAGGGAAATGTATATTATTACGTGTTGATAGTGACTGCAACGAAAATGGTAATATCTCTATTTCATGTGGTGACAAACCTCAGACACATTAAAAATTCTGTAAGTAAGAAAATGCTGCTTTTTTTTTTAATACCTGGAAGCAATTTTATATGTCATGTTTTTAATATCTACGTGCT
This sequence comes from Colius striatus, assembly GCF_028858725.1. Lineage (NCBI taxonomy): Eukaryota > Metazoa > Chordata > Aves > Coliiformes > Coliidae > Colius > Colius striatus. The sequence continues at coordinate 15,980,883 of NC_084771.1, forward strand.
GTGGAGAATGACCTTGTTATGGATGTAGTGCTTACTGTTAATCTGGAGATACACTGGTAAGGATCTAAAGCATAGTCAGATGGCCTTGTAGCTTAGATTTTAATCATATTACTTTGTGGCTGTTGTAGTAACTCATCCAGAGATTCCAAGGCACTCAGGCAATTTATATGTAACTGTTTACTTTTGTCACCATTGTTCATTGAGTCTGTTCAATAGCATTTTCTGCTAGAAGGCAACTGAAGCACCTCTGTGCTAATGTCAGTGATGCTAAGAATACCATCAAAAGAATGGGAACCCACTCATTGTAATAAAACTAAAATGTGTGCTTGGTGTGTCCTAGAATTCTAAACCAAGATTGTCAGTGAAGTTTCACAGATGTAAAAACTGGTCTTTTCTTAGTAGTAACAATTAATAAAGGATAAAAAAGGCTGGGCCAGTGGGAGTGTGTGTGGCTGTTTATGAAGTATGAAAAAGAATTTTAAGTATTTTATATAGTATATCAAAGAGAACTTTTGTTTTCAATAAAGACCTAAGAAAAAAAATTCAAAAGTACTCTCATTGGAGTTTAAAATGTTTCACAATTATCTGCCAGTAAAGTTCCCCTGTAAGGAAAAGGATAAGACTAAATGATCTCCTTAGGGTACCTTTCAAATCTGTGGTTTCTATAAACCAAACTGATCTCTGTTGGGTAGGAGCTACCAGGGCAGCTTCTTAACTTTTACAGAATTCCACCACAAAAGATAATTATAGCATCAAAGCAAGGTGTAACAACTTTAAAAATTGTGAAGTAACTATGTCATATGTTCTTAAACAGTTACTAAATTGCATCAGAAGAAATTTATTTGCAATCAGAAGCTATTAACATTTATGGTGTAAAGATGGAATTATTAGTAAGCTGAGTAAACCTCACCTGAGCATTATGCCTGATTGAACTGCAATAAATCAAACTTAATTTTTCCTCCTTAAAGGTTAATCTATCTTTGTTTTATAAATTAATTAGGAGAGGGACTTAGCTTCTCTTAATTGACCCAAATTAGAAAGAAGACAGAATAAGATTAAGGCCATTAATGTAGGGATGTGAGAAATCTGATGGCTTTTGCTGAGAAAAACTGATTCACAGCAGCAAAGACATGACAGCCATGTTCCAAGGTCTTCCATCATCAAACAATGACCCTTCACTAGGGATACAGTGTAGCTGGTGTATAGCCAGCAGTTTGGGAATCCCATGGGGACAAATCCCTCGTGCTAAGTCGTTACTCAAAGCTATCATCAGGTCATAACGAAGAGTGGTATTCCAACTTCTATTATTACCAGTTTTTTTCTGTTACTACCAGTTTTTTCTGTCCATAGTTCAATGTTTTGAAATAGCAGGCTTTTAAACTGGAAAAATGCCACCATGATTTTTGGTTTTGTCTTCGAGGCTTTTTTTGTACTGTCAGTCAGGTGACTCAAGTCACTGGGTAACTAACTGGGTTGTTTGATATACTGGCTGTGTACTTGTTCATGTAAAAATTCAAGGTTTACTTTGTTATATGTAATTGTAGCTAATATATGTTATCATAAAAGCATAAAAGAGAAAGTTTAAGGAAGTAATCCCTTTAGTATGTTGGGGTTTTGTTTACTTTCTTAAACTGAGAGGGGTTTGGCTTCAGACTAGAAGTGCAATCAGAAAGTAGGATAAATTCTGATGAGATTTTTATCTGCAAGCACAAGTCTTTCATGTAACTGTCAAAGCCATAAGTTTTACTGTTAGACATTTTGAGGTTGTTTGTACCAAGCTAATGGAGATAAGATGCATAAATCTAAAAGGCAGTAGTAAATCCAGTAAGTGACATCATGAGCATGCTAACAACTAGGTCTGGCGAGCAATGAAGAGAGCATCCTTATGTTTGGGGTTTCTTTTTTCCCCATCACAAATTTGTCACTAGACAGAGGTTGAAATATTCATACTGGTATGTCAGAAAAGTGCATCTAACAGCAGAATATGGTCTCCTTAATTCACTTTCTGCATCCAGGTTGTCATGGTAGCATTTTGTATACGTAGGAGTTAGATGAATGCTGTAAAATATACATTTTGAATATGTGGGATGGAATTCCTTTTCTATCAGAAAGGTAGTTTGCAAGCAGGATGATCACTGAATGCTGAGAGCAGTTTTTGACTGTGAGAAACCAAATATTAATTCAACTGAATGTGTTAACCATTAGACTTTCTTAGATGGGTTTGAATTTTAGGATCTTTAGGACTTCTATTGGGTTCTGGGCTTCGGCAGATTTACTTGTTTGTTTTAAACACTACTGAACAACAAGAATTCTCCTCAATATGCAACAGAACTGTTTTACTGAAAACTCTTGTATCAGGATTATAGTTTTATTGGCAGCTATAGCCTCATGGTTTGTTTGAAGCCTGAAATACAGATTTCCTAACTTTAGCTTTTTATTATGAAAATGTCAGGATTTTGCATCTAATGATTATAGAACAGATGCCTGTTTATCTGCCTCTCTGCCTGTCCTTCTCATGGAAAAACAGCAAAAGTAATTTTGAAGGTTTGTAGGATAGTGGCATTTTGAAATAGTTAACTTATGCAGTATATATAAGATCAATATGCAGAACAACTTCACTTCAAATATCTTTGAAATGAACTTGAAATATCAAGGGAATGTTATGGAAAAGGTAACCAAATTGTGCGTCAGGACAGTTTTTCTAACTGAAGGTAATGGAAACATTTCCTTTTGCCTGCTTCCCTGTGTTCAAAACATGATTGATTGTATCAAAATTTCTCTGACCTAAATACTTCAACCCTTGTTTTAACCATGTTTCTGGATGCTTAATCTTGTCCGAAGCAATAAAGGAAGCAAAATAAGACAGGAATGCCACTCACTTTATGAAATGGAAAATAATACCATCCTAGAACAATTAATTTTCCATCTAGGAATGCTTCCAATGTGATCAGTTAAAACTTCAGATAAATGGAAACAAAGGAATTTATACAATGCACAAAAATATTATTAGAGCTAATATTGCAATAAGAGGTTATATTGTGGAGCTTCTGAGCTGAAGCAAGCAAGAAACCCATGGCTTTCCAACTGTTGAATAACAACTACATTTCTTTGTGATGATGTCGGTAGTTCTGCCATAAGGAGAACAGATATAACTTCAAATTATAAGTTATTATTCATTCCTGTCACTGTCTTTGTTTAATGAGGTTGATGCATGCAAAATAAAAAACGTGTGTTGTTTCAAAATCCAGAGTTATCTAGCCATCCAGTTCCCATGACTAGCTACCTGGTTTGTTTTGCTATTTATTTTAATTCTACAGCCCTGGATAATCATGCTGGACCTCAATTTACACATTTTCAGTAAGTTTCTTGACAATTCATACTTCCTCTTTGTAAAAGTGTTTAAAATTACAGTTGCAAGCTGTGAAACAGCAGTTCATATTGAATCAGTGTGTGTAATACACGTATATTCTCCTATATTAGTCCTTGCTCAGAACAGTTCTCTCTTGATAATTGCCTTTTGTAAGGCTTTGTTTGCTCAGTTGAATATATCTTTTGGGTTTGTTGTTTTTCTGTACAAATTAGAAATGCCTAGCAATAAGCTACTTTTTTTATTACAGTTTCTAGATCATCAGACAAACTGGCTTCAAAAAGTCATGAGAATCGGGCATTTTTATATGTGTTTCAATATGACGATCATCTCGGAAACAATATCCTCTGAACTGTATGGTGGAATAAATTTGCTGATAGGTTTCTAATAGACATCAAGAGCTAACACGAACAAATTCTTGGATTTAACTTAATATAATGGCACATTTCACTGCTAATTTATTCTTTTTGTTTATAGTTTTTTACATTCTTCTAATATGAGAAGGTATTCTGTACATTGTTAACATGTTATGTCAATCAATAGTGCAAAAACTCATATTTGGAAAATTGAATTAATATTTGCTAAGTTGAAGCTACAGTTGTTCTACTGCCAATCTTATTACTTTGCAGTACAACTTTGTGATGCACTTTCAGTTCCTCTAGTTGTAGATGTATTTAGATACACCCCTTCGTATAAAAGGTAATGTTATATTAATACAACTCCTGTTAGCTTTGACTTCCTGAGAACATCAGAAGCATCAAACAAACAAGCATTTAAATGTGAGAGAAATCTCAAAACAATGATTACTGAAAAGCAGCGAAATGTGATGTTCTGCTGAATCCTTACCTTCTGTGTTTATCTATAGCTACGTTTTTTTCAAGGTACTTAATTAAATTAGATCTCTGTTGTAGAAAGTGGATTTTTTTTTTTTTTTTTTTTTTAAGTGCAAGGGAATAGCACAAAATGCAAAGGGAAGAAAAATACATTTTTTAGGGTGAGTACTAAGTTGAAATTTCCTATTACCTGGCTGTTATTTTGGCAATATCACATATGCTGGAGACTGTGCTGTAGCTAAAAATTTTCCTTAAACACCATGTTTTTTGGCTATAAGTGGAAATGCTAAATGTTGATTCATCAGTAGTGATACTTATGTGAGTTTAGATAGCTGATATTACAAGTTTCGTAATTCAAAAAATGTGAAGACTTATTTTGTTAATCACTATGTGACGAGATATATTGGAATTAATTTCTTGTTACACGATATTTGACCCTTGAACAGTGAAAGCATTCAGAGCTGAGCATGACTACACTACTTGAATGGTAAAATTCCTTGAATGAAAACTCAAATTGAATTTCTGCCCTGTCGAGAAATAAAAATTATCCTAGGCTATATAGCAGATGTTTGTGGTATATAAATAAAGGACTGAGATTAAATGAGAAAGGGACTGAAACTCTGGTCACAATGAATGTCATCAATATTCAGCTTCACTGTTTTTGGCAGAAGTCCGAATAAATGTTTCAACATGTAGCATGGGTAAACAGTCAGAGTTGTTTGGGATGTATTTGTAAAGATACAAAAAACATCCTGGGTAAAAAAAATACATAAAAAAAACAAAAGCATGGATCTTTGTTTAGGCAATGTGTAGCTGTTTCTAACAAGTGAGAAAAAGAAATCTGTTCATCTACTTTATTTCAAGTCCAAAACTAAATACAGCTGCCAATACTGAAGTTGATAGCAAAAAGGGACAATGAATAGAAGTTGTGCCAAGGAAAATTCCAGTACAATGCTAAGGGAAAAAAAATTGCAGTGAGGATCATCAATACTGAAACAAGTGCCCAGGATGTGGAAATAACATCTTTGGGGATAGCCAAAACTTGACTGATATGTTTCTGAGCAATCTGTTAAAAAATGAAGTTAGCACAAGTTTTGAGCCATGATGTAGGAGACGACTGAAGTCACCCATGTGACCTTCTGACATCATCTTCCCAAACAAAACAATTCTGTGATTTTTGCAAGGAACTGTGAGAAATCCCTTAGTGGTACCTGGATCACCTTTTTTTGAAGCTGCTGCCTTTTTTTGCATTAGAGGCATAATTCAATTTATATCCTTAAAACCTTAAAAGGATATCAGTTTTTAAAGATAGTATCCAACCACATAGAATAGTACAGATTTGTTTTAAATATAGATCAACTAAACTCATTATTTGACTCAGATGTGATAAAAGGTAGAGTTGACTAGGTATTTCCTTTCATCTCTGAAGCAGCTTTGATTCATATTTAATGGTAGATTTCTCCATAATGCCAATTTTCTTTCGTATTTGTCTTTTACTCAACTACATATTTGAATGGGGAAATTCTTTCTTTTTCTTGGAAGAATAACTTTGAAATCAGAAGTGTTGACTTACTGTGGTCGTACCTGTAACTTTGATTCATTTGCACTATTAGAAATTTCCTGTTTAATACTTACAAGCATATTGTAAAACCTGAGGACAAGTGAACAAGTGAAAGAGTAACCCCCAAAAGAGAATTACTGGTATAGTGAAATTACTAAGCCAGAATGCAAATTTACTGCTTACATAGAAATGTAGTGATTCATCTAGTCTTCAAAACTTGGAACAACTGATAAAGCTAATGGACCACCTATACCGAGTTTCTAGTTCTGCAAAAACTTAATACACTCTCTGCAGAAAAAAGTCTAAAACGGAATTAAGAAAAAAAAATACTGAGGCAATTTTATCATGGTAGGTTTTGTATTGAGACAGACATTTATTCCGAGTGCAAGTAACAAATCATGCTTGCATGTAATTTGGAGTGATTTTTTCCAAATTTCATTGTTGTCTAAATCTGGATGAGCTACAATCTACAACTTCTACTAAGGAGACTCTAAAGGGAAGAAAAACCAGAACATTTGCAAAAAGATTCATAGTATATGGGATGAAAATTGTCAGGCTGACCTGAAGATGAACCAAGATAAGTTTACCTTTAGTTCTTTCAGTATCTTTTAGTACTTAAGTCCTTTGCACAGATTGCAAAATTGGTCCTTTTATACTTAAGTAGTAACTATTTCAATTTGCACTTGTTAAAATATGTTTGTTTTGTTTGGATCTTGCTGTGGAGCAAGTAGGGTATTGATTCAGAATGGAATATAAGAAATGGAAAACTTGTGTTCCTTCATTTTCAGTATGAGACACAGTTTTTAGTACCTTGACTATACATCCCTATTTTTTTCTGTGGAACTACGGGACTGAAAGTTTGTTTGAAGTGAGCTGCCCATCCAAACATTTCTGACTGCAGGTGGTATATATAGTGCCTATTGCCAGTAGTTTTGCTGTGTAGCAAACCTGAAAGTTTTAATACCATTTCAATAGTCCAGTCAGTGTGGCACTTGTGCTGCAAGAAGTTATGGCTGTTAAAGGTTTACTTTGAATTTTTAAAAAACAGAAAAAAAATAATTTACTGTGCTGAAAACCCCACTGAAAAATGCTAATGAGAAATAATGTGTGTCTCAGGAAGAGTGAGGGAGGCCATTGAGGCTCTTGGCTTGTGACATTGGTAAGCATTTGATGTTTAACTTTTGTAAACAGAGAATTATACTATTCCATCAAATTCATGTACCATATTAATCAAATTTTATAATTATTCTTCTAGAAGACTTCTTGGGAGGAGAAAAGTGCTATAAATAAATTAAAATGCTGAAGTAGAAGAGTTGTAGTGTTGCATCCTTTGCAATTCTGGTGGAAGTGAGGTATTCAATTTCAAAATGGTTGTGTCCTCTGCCTGGAGTCACGTAACAGTGAGAAAATTGTAGAAGAGAAGTAAGTTAGGAATTCTGTGATGTCCAAGATGTTACAGAGATAGTTGAGCAACAAGTACCTGACAGCTTATTTGGTTTTTTTCTAGGCCTTCATCATTTCTCAAGGCTTTTAATTAAATAAAGGAATATTGTTAAATATGCTTTCTTTTACTCCAAAGAAACATGAGATTTGCACTGAGCTTCTTTAGTCCTGTTTTTTCTCTCCTCTTCTGCAGTGTTTCTTTTGCTATTACTTTAGGTAGCTTGCAAAGAAGGTTGGATGCAGATCTTCCTTCCAAACTAACAGCAGACAACTCCAAAGATAAAAGCTTCTAAACTAATAGTTTCTATTTACTGTTATAATTAAGTAGAACTACTTTTAAATTAAAAAGAAATATAAGTATAGATACATAAAACATATTAATACATTGAGTCTCAGAAATTTATGATCTGCATGTAATTACACTTAACATACTTGGTCTCTCCTTTTGAGAATGACAGCAGTATTTTAAATGATTTATACATCTTCCATCTTTACCAGGTGCAACATAGTGTGGAATCAAAGGCTTAGACTTGAAGAAGATCTTCATGTTTTCAACCACATCTAGAAATACTATCCAAATATCATGTTATTTGACATGAGTTTTTATTATAATAATGTAAAGTTACTCCTGTAGGATAGATCATAAAGTAACCTGCTTCTTTACAGTAGGTAGGTGTGCAGTATGAGTCATCAAAATTGAATTCTTAAAAAGAATTAAGAACTGAATTCTTAAAAATTCCTTCTCTTTTCATTTTCAAATTTTAGTGGGTGTTAGAGAAGGTGGGAGCTATTATTCTGCACAGTGTGAACCTCTTGGAAGTGCAGGCAAAGTGGAACAATTTAGGGCTGGCTAGGTTAGCTGCAGACCTCTATCTAGGTGGTAATGTAATCTTGCTTCTTGTACCTCCCGCTGATTTTTTTTCTCCTTTTTTCCTCTCTCTACATCCTACATGTATACTGAGATGAAACAACTATCTCCTCACAGCTAATGTGAATGAAGGACACATCATTTTTTGGATTCATCCCCGAGTATGACTTCTGTTAAATGAAAAGTCTCTGCAATGCTGTCACAAAGAATGTTCTGTAGCTAGGCAATGCATTCACCAGAAAAAGTAATTTAAATTAAGGAAGCATGATGCTTATACTGTTAAATGTACAAGTGTTTAATCAGTAAGAAGCTGATCATTTTGAAAGGAACAGTTGAGGAAAAGTTGGAAAGAATGTCCAGAGAATGAGGTGAAGGCCTTGTGGAAAGATATGGAACATGATGAATTAGTCCAAAATTTTCAAGTGAAATTGTTTAATGTTATATTTAGTCAGATGGGCAGTTAATAAACATCAAACACTGATACAATGCTGTTATATGTTTTAAAATGTGCATTTCATTGTCACAAAATTAAAGAAATTCTAGAGGTAGTACTTCTTTTTAATCGTTTATGTTGAAATATTTATTGGTGGAAGAGCTGAATGTTAGATATGTTGTCGTGGAGAGTCTCAATTACTTTCAAGTCTCCTACCTGAGGAACAAACTTGAATGAATACTTAGTCTTTCTTTTATTTTATTTGTTTTGGGTTTTTTTTCCCCTGTGAAAACTAGAATTTTATCACAAGTAAAATTTTGCCATATTCCTATATGGCAAAAAAGAGGAGTGAGCAGGGAACTTCAACTTTTCTTCTTTATATCAGTTGTTAGAATGTAACCACTTAATTTTGTCAACAGGGAATATTATAAATTTTTATCATGTGAATTCTGGTGATCCAAAGGTATTTGGATGTGTTGCCCTAGCATGACCACACAAAGAGCTGCCAGTAAGGGCATTACATTTTATTTTGTGTTACATTTGCTTTTGAAGATAGACTGTTATAATACATTTTTTGTTTAGTGCTGTTATGTATGGGAAAAGTGCAGGTCATTTATGCTGAATGTTTTGCAAAAACTAAATTAAAAGGACATATGGCATTTTTTATAGTGGTACATATGATCACTGACACAGTTGTCCTTCTAAAGCTGATGAGGTTAAAACTGTCATTTATCACTGAGCTTCATTGTCAAAGCACCTTGAAAGGCCATTTACAGTGATTTGGTCCTAAACTTTGGGTAAAACTGCTATAACTCACATTGTTTGTGACAGAATGACATAACTGTGACACCAAACTACCCTGAGTACCTTCTCTGATGGAGTTTTTTTCTTCACCACTACCAAAGCTCTGAGGTAGGTGTCTTTTTTGGTCTGCTATGGACTTTTCCTTGTTTTCCCTTAATGCATTAAAACCCCTCGTACAGCATCTGTACTTACATGTATGAACAAAGCCTTTTTCTGGCCACTCTGATAGTATTAACCCCATCCTTGCACTGGAGATACAAGGATTGTTTGGTGTATTCCAATTAGTCTTGGAGATAATTTCTCTAATAAAGGAAAAGGAAAAAGAAATCAACCCCATAAAGTTAAACTTGTTCTCTGTGAATATCAGTTTAGGCAAGAGCTAATAAGATGAAGTATGATTCATCAGTGCTAGGCTTTTCAGATTTATTCTTTAAATTGGAGATTGTAAAAGATTTTTCAGGGATGGTTGCAAAGGCTCAAACGTTGTACCTCAGAAATGAATGAAATGCAGTTCATTCTCCATTACTTTTGTTCATTTGAATCTGCCAAGACAGGAGCCAATTAGTGTTACAGATGATGCAAGCAACTAACCTGAGACCACCAAAGGGTTCCATGTAGATCAATAAGACATCCTGACTTCATAATGACCTCCTGTAACTTCTAGTGATAGTATGACTGTACAGCTAGTTTTACAGAAACGAGAAGTTCTGTGATTCTGTTATCTCCTTGAAATTTCTAGCTTTTGGGTTCTGTGGAGTTAATAGGCTCATAAGTATGACTAGAAAAGGAAAAGTTTCAGAAAGTTTGCAGATGGCTCATTATAACATTATAATGACCTCTGACAGAGAATGAATAACAGAGCTCCACTGGCTTATGATGGGTAAGGACTAGTCACTTAAAACCGTATTTACTGTGATTTGTCACTAAATATGTACCACCCTGTTTTTCCTCTTAATTTTTTTTAAAAGTTTTCAAATTTTTCCTCAATCTTTACTGCAAAGTTTTAAAATGGATTTGGTTGGTTTTTTTTTTCTTACTGAAAAAGTATTCTTAATTTTTCCTCCCTTTTAATAATTTTAAGCAGAAACCATCCCTGATAGCTACTATTTTCTCTTATACCTCTGTTTGGATGGACAGCTAGGTTACCTTTTCTGACTTTTAAACTTAGTGATAAATCTCTTTTTCACTTAGCTGATTTACTCTTCATGGCTGAGAGTCATCTTATTATTCTGTACCTCTGTTCAGGTTATGCTATGGTGCTGGAACTATCACAGCATTCCTGTAGGAGTACAGAAGTACAGTTCTGTGTTTTGTGAGTGAGAAGCTGCTAAAACCCTTTCAAAAGCTGATTTTTTATTATCTGTTGTAAGGTGACTTTTTGCTAATGCACACATGTTGGACGGTAGTATTACTTCAGTGTTTTTGTAGAACCTCATGACATTGTGTAGAAAACCTTCACCATCACCCATTGCATCTCTAGTAACCCTGAAGCACTTCTATCACTGTATATTTTTTGTTAAGGTGCAGTGATTTCATTCTTTCCTGCTGTTTAATTGTCACTGTTCTTGTGTGGTGTAAACCCTGAAAAGGATTTGTGTTTCAATGATAGAATGAGGGCAGCAGTGGGAAACTGAACAGACTTGTTTTTTCTCTATGGACTTATAATAAACGACCACATGCTTGATATGGAAGCAGGTTCTGTCTAGAATTTAAAATCATCTGACAAGAGCCTGTAGAGCTTAATTTTCTTTAAACTGTTAAATGGAAACCTGAACATGGGGAGTGTCTGTGGAAGGAATATTAAATGAAGCACTTAGCAGCCAAGTACCTACAGATTCAGGAGCTAATAGATTGTTATCTGTCACAATTTAAAATCTTGAGACCAAATAAAATTCTAAATGTGGATTCTTATTTCTGTGTGCTGCTTGAGCAGTCTTTGCTAAATTGCTCTGTGTGTAATTTAATGTTCATCCTTTTAACGTTGAAGGTATATTGCCAAAGAATTACTCTTACAGTTAAAGAAAAAAAATATCACTGAGTGTAGCTCATAAATAAGATACAGTCTTACTTCCTTTTTCAGGTCTTTCAACAAATGGTAAAGGGTAGACTCTTCAAAAATGTATTTACCAAAAAGAATCCTTTTGAGTCGTTTCTTGTACATACAGCTATGACTTTTAATGACTGTTGCAGTAAGCTTGGTAAATAGCTTTTACTTTGTTTTAAATGCATTTGTACTTAAGTGTTCTTACTGTAAATGCCATTGGTGTCTTTGATCCTGCTGGGTGGTCTTTAGCATTTTAGCTGAAAATAATTCATTGGAATTGGAAAGCAAGTTTAGTAAGGTGAGAACCATCACAAGTGGTGGTGCTTATAATTAATGTGATTTGAGAGTATACATGACAAGCAAGATAACATAATTAAACTGTTTGTACTAAATTGTGGAATATGTTTACTTCAGGTCACCGTGCTTTCCCTAATGATGAAGGGCTCATCACCAGGAAGACATTTTTGCTTGGACTGAAAGTTAATTGATATTTTTGTTTTCATTATTATATGGAGAACAGCATTATACATTTGTTTTATTGTGTCTTACAATTTACTATTCCTCTAAAAAGACACTTTAATAACTGGTTAGGTATTTGGGTCTAAATTTCAGGGTACTCCTCTTAGAACCATTTAATATACATCCAGAAGTTAATTTCAAGGAACAACCCAAAAATATCAGCCTTTCATTTTAGGGGCTAAGTAGGTATTGGATAATAGTTTCAGCACTTACAGATTCTATAAGACTGGATTATCCTTAGCTTTGGAAAGTGTTTCTCGACGTCTCAACAGAAAAATCCTTGCTGCAGTTTAACCCACTGCTATCTATAATCTGTAATGCACAAAAAGAATACATAGTTTGGGTTGTTGGTTTGTTTGTTTGTTTTGCAAAATTAGATATGTCTTCACAGCACTTTTTTTCAGGAGAAATGCTCCCAAGTATTTCACTGTGCTTCCGTATTGCTTGATGTCATCTGACTGCAGTGGGTGTTGGGAAACTTAAGACTTGTTCTACCATGTGCTGAAAGACTAAATACATTTTAAGTCCTTACACTCTCCTTGATATAGCTTTTGTGTGATTATGAAAGACAAGGACATTTTCAGTGGTTACTTGCATACAAATTTTGAATGGCAAAAAGGAAAGAAGATTCTGCTGATGTGGGGTACATTAAGATACAGAAGCAGGCCCTATTAAGTCGAGGGGTAATTGAATAGAAGCAAGGCAACATCGGTGGGAGCCTGCTGAGGATGTTAAGGATGAAGGGTCAGTAGGTCTGTTTAGTGATTTTATGCATTACATAATATCAAATTACCAAGTTCTGTAGTCTGGGTATTTTTTTCATGTATTTCGGGGATAGAAAACTGCATAAATGGAAGAACAGGAAATATGCTTGAAATCACTCTAATATCTCCAAAAACCTCACAAATATAGATCAGAAAACAACTGATGCTATAAATGTTATAAAAATAGTGTGTGATTAACAAATACCATTGGCTTCATTGAGTTTAATTTATGTATAGAAGAGATCTTTGGCTCACTAATAGAAATATTTTATATAGGGAAAAGTAGCAAAATAAACAAAATTATTTTTCTCTATTGAATACATTGAAAGAATTTAAGCATTTTAAATGGTCTTGGAGCATTAAGTAACACAGAGACAAAACAAATATGCTTTAATGAAAGGACTTATCTCACTTCTCTTGTGGAACAGATTTCTGCTTAAAAAAAGATTAGTGTGCAAAGACAATCATTGAGAAAGAAAGCTTAAAACATTCCTAAAGCCTACATGTTTTAGTTCTCTTGTCATTCTTCAAAAATCACAAAATGGAACTCAACAGAGGCAAGATAGTAAAATACCTTGAAACATGTTAAACAATGCTGCACACAGAGGAAGATGAAAAAAACCTGTAATACAGAAATTTTGAATTGAATGAGATTAGATGTTGCTTTCAAAGGATGCATAAAATTGAAGCCATTAGCTTGTATTTGCATTTAAGAAACAGAGTTGTAAAGCTAGGGAACTATAAAACTATAAATTATAATCAGGCAGGTAATGTTACACTTTATAGGAAGATAGCTCAGTTTAAATACTGTGATTGAGGAAACATTTTAAAAAAATATTAAGAGCTAGAGTAATAAAGCATCAGACCGTTGATATATATAGACATTTGTGACAGGGATTTTTGTGATGATTTTTTATTCCTGTCCCCAAAATTTACCATCAGGAGCAATAAAACAGGTTAGTTCCAGTAACATAATGAAACTTCTTCCCTCTTCATAGCTTCTATCATTTGTTTATAACCATCTTTCCATGCTTGCTATTATTAACTGACAAATCAAGAGGAATCCAAATTATATACAAACGGTTATTAATACATGCTCAGATGACAAGTCTCTTTTTCTTACCCTGTCCAAGACTTCTGAGAACTTGGAATAAAAGGGAACTTCAAGGATTTGCGGCTTCTAACATAATGGGGCTTTTAAGTTATCATCTAAATGACATCAACTGTTTGAGATCTGCTCTAAGGAAATATAAAAGCGTCACTTCTAATGATAACAATGTCTTCAGAAGTCTGAAGGAGTGAAGCAGGATGAGTGGTGTAGGACAAAATATTTTTTAAGTAGAGGATACTTTTCTCAGTTCTATTGAGTGATGTCTAGTGGGGCTTGGGGTAGGGGTAGTTAGTATTCAGATAGCTGTTGTCTAAGAGTACCATAGGTACAGACCTTTCTTGAAATCAAATTAGAAGAACTATTTTTCATGATAATATATATTTTTAAAAAATAAGAGACATATATGATCATGTGCATAGTACTTCAGATTTTTCAAGAAAATGTTATTAATCTTTGGACCTGAAAATATAGTGATGCTTTGCAATTTTCTTTCTTATAGGCAGCAAGGAGAACAGACTGGGAGGACAAGAGCCAATCACGAGGAGAGAGGAAATCAGTTTGTCAGGTAGGAGTAGTTGAGAAATGGTGACCTGAGTTCAAAATTTACAAGGAAATGAGTGATAATCATGTTTGTAGAGTATTGCATTAACAATTCCATTTATAGTCAAATTTCCCACTAAGTTCTGATGCCAAAAGACCTTGATGAAATCATTCTCAAAAACTATCTTCACCACAACTGACAGTGCAATGTTTATGTGTGACTTGAGTCAACTGGAACCTCTTTTTGCCAATACTTAAAATAATGTTACCAAGGTAATTAATGTTAAGATAAAATAGGTATCTTATTCTGAAAAAGATGATGTCATAGTTCCATCGGTTTTATTTTCACTTTTTACAAGTACATACTGAATACACAATCCATGACTCAACTACTACACTTGTTTTCAAGCTGTAAAATCCTATGCAAAGCCAGTAAGTGCAAAAATATGAATCTTAAAAATATATTCTGATATTTGTGTTACAAACTTTAAAACTGATAGACCCCTTAAACTGAAATATCAGCTTTTCAACAGCAAGCACTAACTGTAAGCTGAACTACTTCAGTAACTGTAAACATAATAAAAACCCTCACAATGAATCTCTGAAAAGTTAATTTGATGAAACTCATAGGAAAGACATTGAATGTAAAGGAATGAATAATTCTGCATTACTGATAAGAGCTATAAAAATTTTTTTTCAAATGACAAGAAACCATGTTTTGTTGTGGAAGTAATATAAAATAAAAGCCCAGGAAAAAATCAAGATCTCCGTAACTGAAGTTAATTCTTCTGAACTGATTAAACATACTTAAAAATTGAAAATGTATTGAAAAACCTTTTCAAGACTGTGCTTATGTGGCAGTATAAGAGACACTTAATTATTAATTATTAATTATTTTGGTGAAAGTGTCAGTTTATAACTATGAATTATCAGCATTTATACCTCAGTCTGACAAATAATCCACATGGAGTTTATGGTTAGCTCTGCAGTCTCGGATGAGAAAAAAAACTAATAGTTCAAAATTGGGTCAAAATTTTAACATTGAATGCTTTTGTCCAGAATAGAGAAGAAATATAATCTCCTTATTTACCCAATTTAAGTGACAAAAAGTTCATAATCATTTCCTGATACTGGGAAAAGGAGAGGGGTACTTTTTCAGAAAAGCTGAAGGTGTGTTTGTATTTAAAAGAACTTAATTTTCATGATAACGTGAGACAGTTAAACTTGAAAAGGTAGCTCAGTTTAAGAGAGATTAGGGCCCAGTTATAGAGAGAGTTCAGTGCAGGGCCAAAATCCAAAGAACATTAATACAAGGAGTGATCTTAAACAAATGCTTTCATAATTGAATTACCACACAATGGTAAACATACTCATTTTTCTATTGTACACACAAGGTGTTTGCCCTCTGATGTAGTGTCTTACATGAAACACAATTTAGAAGATAGTTCCAATTGCTTTGTTGTTTTTTCTTAATTGTCAGATAATTTTGTCTGAGCTCTCAATTTTTCTTCCCTATTCCCCAACTTGAGGATTGTCATCCCAAGTCTTGCTGTCTTTGCAAAGAATTTTTTCCTTGGGAAGTACTATTTTGAGCACGGATTTTTGTAGAAACAGGAATTATTATCTGTGACTAGTAACAATCTCTATGGAGCTTGTTATATAACAAAGACTGATTATGTGCTTGAATATATTCCTGTGATTGTCTGCAGCTATGAGTAGCTTAAATTTATGAAAGTTCTTGCCTTATCAAAAGAGATGCAGTACTGATGTTTTGGTTTTTTTCCTGCTGAAATAGCATAAATTATTTAAACTACTGCTATTTTAACTGAAGTCCAATAATACTTAGATGAACTTCCATGTAACAGTCTACAAAAGTGTAAAAATTAACAGAGTTTAAGCTGGTCCTTGAAATGTCCTAACGGAATTTAATTGCCATTTGAGTGGACTCTTATATAGCTAAACTGTGTTTCTAAAATAAAATTTCTTGGAAAGTGTCCCATAGGTGTGCAAATAATAGGATACAAATGGAGAGAGTCTTGCTTGGAATTGATCTATCCATTTATTCATTTATTTTTAAGCAACTCTTATTTGTTTGTTACAAATGTTCGAGGTACCCTTCCTGGCACAGTGTGGATGTTTCTAGCATAGTTGGGGCTTTGCAGGAAGATCAGAGTCAATATATTCTTTCTGATGGTATGGCTGCATTTCAAACACTAATACTGATTCAAGAATTTGTATTGGAGAAAACTTGAAGGCAAGGCAACCTGTAATATGGTGGTTGTGTAAGCATGAAGTTTATTACTCATATTGTTTTCTGCTGGTTTATGTCTGTAACAGTATTTACTCCTTAACTAGTCATGCTAAATCAATGGTCAAAAAAACCAAACCAACCAACCAAAACTCACAAAATCCAACCCATGGATAGCATGGTCCATTCTATCTGCCATGTAAACAATCCTGTATTAATTGTATTGAAAGCAGAGCTCAAAATGATAACCTCTTAAAAACAGAAAGCTTTCTTTTCAGGGAGTTATGCAAATTGATTTATTAACCACTGCAAAAACCACCACAAAAAAAATCACACTATAGCTTGATCAGACTTTACTAGCATTTCTTGTTACTCAAGGAACACAGAACAATTGAATTGAGTGGGTTTGGTTTTGTTTTTTTTTATAATACTGTGACTAAACTATAATTGTACATACAGTTATGTACTATGTAACTCTTACGGTTGTGTACTATGAAATGAATTCTTCAGGTCTGTCTTCAGAATAATTCTAAACTCTAGTTACTTTTGAAGGATATACTGATTACTGTCATGATGAGACACCAATATAAGGTAAGAGAATATACACAGTTTTTGTGGTCTGAGTTGCATTGAGAGATTTATTTTACCTTTAATTCTAATTATTAGCTTGCCTACACAAAGGTTCTTGCAGTAGATACTCTGGTTTCCCTTTTCCTAAGTGGGATGTATCAGTCTTGTGTATGTTACTGTGTTATAAAAATTACAGCATGATAATTTAGCATCAGATGCTGCTTTTTCAGTATAAAAATGTACCATGCTTCAATACATCTGCTACATTACAGCATGAAAATTTGTACAGAAGGTAGAAACTGCTACTTTTGATTTTCTTCTATTAAGTCAATACTGAGGAAGTAAAATGGAAGTGTAAACAAGCAAGTAATTGTTGCTCAAGGTAAGAGACACAGCTGAGATTGCAAACAGTCAGTAGTGACAGCTGTAAGGAACTTCTTTACTAGGTAAGCCCAAGTGAAAATGAGGATGCAGTAGACTGTTACTGGGGTCATGTGGGGTTTCTGTAGAAATTGCACATATGACAGATTACATTTATTTTTGCAGGCCTGGAATAATGAAAAGGTGCTTGCTTACTTGTGCAGTTACACTTATGATCTTGTTTACAGTGTGTTAAGGGGAGAGCACTGACAATGCCACCTCATTAGGTACCTAATACTGTAGTGGGAGACGGGGTCACTGGAATATGTGTGCTGCTGGAGGGGTGGGAAAGGATGGGGAGTGCAAGCAAAGAAGGCGAAGTAAATAGGAAATTGAGAAGTAGTTGCAAAAACCTTGTAAGTATTTGATTGCCTTTTGTGTACATTTGACTTCTGTCACTTTGGAATGTAAACACAGCATGATTATTGAGAATTGAAGAATGTTCCTACCATGGAGAAAGGTCAAAAAGCAGAGTGATTTGAATTGTGCAAATTAGACAATGATTTTGAGAAATGCATCATGACATAGAGCTATCCAAAAACAGCAACTGAAGAAAAGAGACCAGGGAAAAGATTATGACTGTATATTCTTAACTGTATGAAGTTGTCAAACAGTGGAAGAACTTAATTTTAATGAACCAATGAGAATCCATAGAGGGTGATGAACAGTTGAGTAAATAATGTCAGTGTAATAAAGGTTCTAAAGTGGGAAAGCCTTATTGTAAAGCCAGATTTTGCTGATCTTTGTATTTGGCATGATGGTATGTGAGCAGCAATACTGTCGTGTCCTAGAGTACACTAATGATGCAATGAAATTACTGAATAGAAATGCAATATTGCAGAGAAGTAACTGTGGTCCAAATTTTGTAATTCTCACCTATAATGGAGTAAAAAAAAAGAAAAAGGCATACCCATGAAACAGGGGCTGAAAAGGGAATAAAATGTACATAGCTGGTCTCTACTTGAAGGTGGGCAAGTATTCATGGAATGTCCCTGTACTGCAGTTCTCTCAGAGTGCTGTATTGTTTAAAATGAAGAAAGCTTTTCAAGCCTTGAAACTTTATTTCAAATTAGGATGATGATGCAAAAGGAAAATTGCATGAGACACTAAAAAGCAATTATACTTATTAAGACAGTGAAAATCCATGGTGCTGATCAAAGTACCTGTTAAGTGTGTGCTAGTCAGGTAAGACTTTCTTGACATTAAGTTAATCCAAGCAGAAGTTCTTATTTATGTCATCTATGTGTCTTGTCAATGAGACTCCAAGCAAAAGAACAGGGGAAGAAATCAAGTGAATGATATTCAATTACCCTTTGGCCAAAATCAGATTTCTTCACTTTTAAAAAACATACACTGGTAAGATGCAACTGTACAGAAGGTATTATGCTCTCTAATTCACTGATGTATCAAACTGAAGTTTTAAAATATCTGTAAAGTTACTGCCATATGCAGTGAACTCTTTTCAGATGAGATGTAATACATAATTGAAGAGACATTTCTTTCGTAGTATGTCAAGTTATGCTTACTTTGAGTGTTTCTCTAGCAATAAAAATTAAAATAGAAATGTCAATATTTTTGCCATTTATTTTGGTTCGTAACTTTTTATGTACTGATCTCAGACTGAAGGAAATAATTATGTCTCATGTTATTACCGAATCTCTACATTTTTGTCTTATAACCACAACCAAATAATTCAAACAACTTCAAAAGTTCCTGAAATGGATTTCTCACTTCTTCTTTTTGTGTCAGGTCGTTTTTTTCCCCTTTTTAAATTTGGTTTCATCAGCTCTAGCTTTTGTCTCAGAATCTGTTTTTCTTTGATTCCAAAGGCTATTCTGAAATTTTCATGATCAAATAGTAGAAGATTGCTGAAGTTTTAATAAAACTTTTAATAAATGAAGATGGGAAAGAAATTGCTAAAAAATGTCTATTTACTTGATATTTTGAAAAAAAAAAATCATATAGGGTTCAAAATAGTTGAATTCAGTTACTTATAGCTGAAAAAAAGTACCTTAACAGTGATGCCTATGAATAAATGTTCTGTCTTCTGCATTCTCTTCTATCTTAGCTTTTACGTTATAGTAGTAAAAGCCTGTGTTTGGCTGGCTGGCCAAATTTTGGCTCTTAGAGCCTGGATGGCTCTAAGAATTTATTCAGTCTTTGGCTGCAATGCATTTAATCTGATGTTCTTTTGCAGAATAAACAGTGTACAGAAACACACTTAACATGCAAAGAAATTTGTTGTGCACTTTGAAGTTAGTAGTTATTACTGAGATAATAAAGGGAGTACATAACATAACAATATTGATCATATGCTGTCAGCCTGTATAATTCTACCTCGTTGGTATTTCATGCTTTAAAACCTTTAAAAAAACTAATGGGATGCATACAGATCCAGCAATGTTTTGCCAAAACTGAGTTATGAGGCATCTGCTGTGAATCACCCTTGTTCTAGTAAAGATGAAATTTGACACTATTACCAGCTTGTGACCCTCAAAGTGGTTTTTAAAATGTTATTATGGGCTTCCATGTATGTAATGTATGACAAAGAAACCCTATATCTAGTGTGCTGAATTTTCTGGGTTTGGTTAGTTTGTTTGTTTCTTTTTTAAATAATTCTTCAATTGCCTTCCCTGAAAAGTCATTCGGGAAATGAGTAACACACAGTCTTGTCAGTCTCTGAAAGATAAGTTGTAATTGCATTAATGCAAAACTGATGCCTTCAATATGTTTGTGCTGGCCTAGATGGTTGAAATCGGTCTACTTTCAGGAGAAGAGAAACTGACTTGCAAAGCTAACAGGAGGTGAAGGAAGCAAAACTTACTTTGGCTTTGCAAGACATCAGATGAAGTGAAAACCCCAGTGGAAAGTCTCTCCTTATTCCAAAGACCTTTTTTGCATAAATGCCTTGCAGAATAGTACTGTTTATGAACTTAGAGGAGGACTGATTTGACACCGTTATGTCTTGAGCGTCTTTTATTATGTACCTATTTTGATAAATTACTCATCGATGTCCTGCGAGTATTTTGTCTAATTTTTGTCAGTTCTTTTGTATTGTTCTAATTATGTATTTTAACTTCCTTTTGTCCTTAAATCCTCAAAATGGTAACACTTATATAATCTTTTTAAAAAAATTCTCTATTATACTGGCTGATAAATAATCATATTGTCAAATCCTGCTTGTCTTAGTGTTTTTCAGCTGGTAGGAATACTCTGGATAGCTAATTAAACTGTAATGTATAGGAAAATATATTATAGATGAGAACAATTGCCAGAAACTACATTATGAGATGTCTGTCTATTAAAGTTGACTAGCTTCAATATTGATGAACTCAAACAGAAGAATCAATGTCAGATACTGGGATGGATTTTAAGCAGCAAAATACAGCTTCATTTAGCATTATAGTTTCTCTCCTACCTCTTACATAAATCATTTAACTCATTCTAACACATTGGGTTCCAAACATACATTGAGTAAACTCCACAAAATTCATAGAAACCTGGTGAGAGATTTCAGCTTATCAAGACAACACTTTTCTGAGAAGCCAAAGATATATCACATCATTCCTGATTTGTTTCACACTTGTGAGATAAACTCTTTCAGCCCTTCTGGGACTTATCTGAAGTATTACCAAACAATAGCAACTACATTGCCACTCAGGATTCTTGTGGTTTTTTGTGGGTTTCTGGTGAGGTTGATGTGATTGGTTTGTTTGTTTGTTTTTAATTCAGCATTAAACCAGAAATTAACTTTTGTGTTTGACAAATTAGCCTTCTTGCTCTTAAACACTTAGCTCCAATGAATGCCCTTGTGTTTGATTCTCTCAAAAACTACATTTTGCTTGTTATTTTTCCTTAACTGTTTTACAAAAGTAAATTGGAATTTAGAAAAGGAGAAATTCATCTGTCTCTGTGCCCAGATGGATCTTCTGCTCCCAGCTCATCTGCTACCTACCTACACTTTTGGATTTTTATTTTACTTGTATTATTACTCAATAATACCTGATAAAAAACTTAATTTGAAACAAAACATGAATTTGCCGTTGCAGGTGTTCCACTGGCTTCAGGAGCTATAGTTTCAAGACTACAGGCACCCAGACTAATGTCTGGGTTGTTCTCTGGTTTTCTTTAACTCTCTTTTTTAAACAGGATCAAACTGACTTGGTAAAGCCTCTCTGTCTGTTAGACATGACAAGTGATCTTAAAGGTCTCTTCCAGTTGAAATGATTCTATAATACTTTACTAGGTCTTAGACTCCTGAGGTTAGTGGCACTGCAATAGGGCAACTATGAGTCTGAGATGCAAGTATGGGCCAAGTCTGGAACTCATCTGACACTAGTAATCCCTAAGAAAGCCAGATATTTTCAGGTGATATTTGTTCCTTTCTTCTATTTTCTACTAGACCCATAGTGTATGAAGTCATGCATGTACTATATTGTGTTTTTGCACAAATCTATATGCTATTATGGGTTTTTATTTTGTTTATATTAAAAAAATAAGTAATCTTTTGTTTGAAATTAAGATATTTGACCATATAATTACATGTCCACAGTTTTTACATAACCAATTTTCTAGCCTAGCACTAATATTAACCCTTAGGTAATTTATAGTAAGTTTTTTTTCATTTGTTTCTACAGTAAATCTACATGCCATACCATCTTCATATATCTGAAAGGGAAGCTTATTTCCTTTGTTTCCTTTCATAGATTCTAGGTAAATGGCTGCAGTAAAATCTCCAGTGTCCTCTTCGTGTTTAGATATAATAATATAGTTTGGAGTTTCTTTATGTTTACATGCCAAGAGAAAAGATTGTTTTATACAAATACACATGAAAAAAAATGTTCATAGTATGCAACACTGGAGAGTGATCTAATCCCTTCTGTCCATGTATAGAGGGATGAGAATTGCAAAAGCAGACAATACAGGAAATGCATTTCTTCATCCCGATCCTACCAGCACCACTCCCCAAAGGAAAAAAATACAGCCCTGTTACCATGGAAAAATCAACATGATAGAGGACTGTTGGATCTCCAATACCATTTAAAAAAAAATCCAATTGGTTGCAGCTGTACTGAGAGTGAACAAATGTTTTGCTGCTTTTGCTGCCAAATAATAGATTATATTTGGAAGCATAAGACTAATGAAAAACATACAGTTCAGAAACCTAGTGATTGCAAAGCTTCAGGCATAAGAAAGGAAACTGATAGCTTTCTTTGTCAAGAATATTGGGCTCTAAATTTTAGATGGGTTTTTGCAGATGCAATGTTGTTATATATAACATTGTTTCCTAAGGATTCCATTTTTCGCCATGGCAGTGGTCCCAAGCAGCAGGCTTTCTGCTGGCTACAAATAATCTATTTACCAGCAACAGTCATCTGCTGTCACTAAGGCAAACTTGGACAGAGAGAAGCAGCAAAGTGGGAGTAGTGAGTACAAGTCAGTTGTCCTGTGGAGAGGTGGCAGGCATGGTGGTATTTTTGATTCTCTTTGTATGTTCAGTACAGGTGGACAGCTGCCTTCTTTGTAGACATAAAGCGGTGACATTTCAGTAAGGTACTACCATACAATAGATCCCATTGGAGGCATGAGGGTTTGATTTTCATTAGGACTTTGGTGTCTTGAAGAATGTGCTATTCAGTAAAAGCCTTTCTTCCTGCCACAGCTTGCAGAACTTTTAGCTAACTTACTTGGGTGAACTTGTAGGTTTGGCAAATTCAAAGACTGAATTTGCTGAAATCCACTATTGTTGGATAGAGATCAATATTTGGCTTTTGTGGGAGTGGGAAAGGGTTTGACATCAGTCAGAAGTGATAAGATCTGTAAGTTAACAAGTTGGTGCTCACCAGCTGAGATTACCTGCTCTTTGCCTCACGATGCTTTCAGTCAGCACTCTCCATTTTGCACATGAAAGATGCTTGGCACTGGAATAAGGCTTAGCTGAGGACCAGCAGCTCTTTTAACTGTGATGACTTTACTGTGGGTAAGGAAAACTTTAGGTCACCTTAATGGTTTTATTCAGATCTGTAGAATCTGTAGTTTCATTATTTGAAATTACTAGATGTAAGAATGAAAAAAAGATAAAAGTTATTCTATTAAGCTGCTTCTTAAGCAGACATAAATTTAAGTATGTACCATTAAATATTGTTAAAGAAAACAAATAGGTTATCTATTTTTCAGTCATCTGTTCATTGTCAGGGTAGAAACACTCATTTGTATCTTTTAGAGATCAGTAATTACACGCTTGTAGCTTAATTTGGCGTAGGTGAATGGAAGCACTTTTCCAGTGCTTTTGTGAGAACTAGTAAACTAAATCGATAATGCCATGGGACATAAAGGAGACAATAAATATCTTTACAACATCTGGTAAGCTTTTAGCAATCTGAGCTACGTTCATGATATTGAGCAACTCATCAAATATCTGGACAACAATTAGTAATTGGTTTTACAGTATCTGACCACCTAACTTTAATGTATATGCGTAATATAGGTGAATGGCATTCATACAAACTTTTTTTTTTAATTGAGATACTGATAGCTGGTAAGATTTTACTAAAATATGCTGTAGTTTATGATTCTTTTTACAGTTTATTGGTGCTGAATGATGTAAGAACTTAAACTCTCACCTTCAGAAATAACCGTCTGTTAAATAATAAATCACTGATGTCTCCTTTAGCAATTTAATGCACTGTGATACAAATTACTGTTGCTTAGGACAAAGAGAGCTAACCAATGGAATCTGTGTAAATTACCACAACAATAGTATCCTTAAAAAGCTATATATTTTATCTTCTATTGGAAATACGTGGACTAGATTAGACATTCATAGAGTGATAAAAAGTGGTGAAAAACAATGAGAAATTGGCTTCAGAGATCTGAAACACCTGGTAGCTGAAGACTGAAGTTGAAACCTTCTCTTGGTTATAAACAAAGACAGTACTAGCACCTTGCTAGTTCAGCATCCGTGGTCAAGCCAAAGCCTTTTTGGCAGCAGGATTTTAGGTGAATTATTAAAGGAAACACATACTTTCTTGCATAGCAATGAAGCATGTTTTATACCAGACATTGTTGGATATCACAACAAATTTGTTTATATCGTTTAGAAAAAAAAAAGTTCATTGAAATATGTACTTCTTTCACTCTTTTAAAAGCTTGATTTTCAAACTTATATTACTCCTAGTTTTTATAGCATAATGTAGATTTTATTTAAAAAAGAAGAATGGTAAATAGAATTCAAAGACTTTTTTTTTTTAACTTGGACATCAATTTTGAGTATGGACTTTGTGCTAGATTTTTCACTTTGTCCAAATGAGTTCCTAAAAAGAAATTCAGGTGCTGAAAGCCTTCAAGGTGCAAATAGTTTATTTGTTTAATCAACTATAAAATCGTGTATTTTGGAATTAATGATCCTTTGATTGTTCACATGAATGTGAATTTGCTTAATGATTTTCTAATTTACAAAATATATCCTTGGCCCTGCTACTACAGGTCCTTCAGGAAAACACAGTTGTAAAAATGCAGGTGTGTTTTGCAGGTGTAATTAAGCTACGATAAAAGTGCAGGTGTGCATAGCAGGTTTATCAAGTGACACTTCTATAGACTAAACCAAACTATATATCCGTTAAGAGGTAATCACTAGCACCGTGCCTTTCTGATTACCCTTCCTCCATCATTTTCTCTCTAGCTCCAAAGTGGCTGGGCCATTTTATGAGACTATGCTATGACTCACTTCCCCATTTTATTTTCTTTCACAGATGGCATCATTTCATCTCATGCTCTGAAAGTGACAAGTGACACTGTGGCACCAACTTTATTGTATCAGGCTGTAGTAGCTGTGATGAATATATAATCTGTGTTGCAGCTTTCTTTGTCTCTGCTTTATATGGCAGTGAGTGAAGTAAGAAAACACAGAGAAGCTAATATAAGGCTTCAGGTACTACTACTGTGACTTTGAGCATGAAGGCAATATCAGTAATATCATTATTGGGCCCTGTGCAGTAGCACTGATAATGTTTCTTTTTCCCAGTGTGCCAGAGAACATAGAGGCGTACAGCTGACTCACAAGCTGACGTTGGCATTTTGGCACACAGTGGGAAAAATGCTGCCAGCTTTGCCTTACTGAGTTGGATCAATTTGCCCAGAGCTTTTAAATTCCTTTCCAGAGCTGGCAGTTTTGATGGAGCTGTACCCTGTGCATCCCATAACGCTCAGTTTCTTAAAACTGTGAGACATGAATGTATTTGATTTGATTCCAATGTGAAAAATATTCTAAAACAGAGTGTGAAAGGTTGATTCTTTTTATTTTTATATTGGTGTTATGATAGGCAGGCACTGAATTTTGTTGAGAAAGAAAAAAATGTTGTGAAAGACCTTCCCACCACCATCACCACCACACATGCTATATTTTATATTTCATCAAGATTTGCTGTATCTAGCTGATTTGGAAATGGTTTGATGGGTGATGAAACAGATCTACATGTGTGCTCTGTAACTAGGGAAATCCATTACAGTGTCTCCACTTGATGGGAT
Organism: Colius striatus; assembly: GCF_028858725.1. Taxonomy (NCBI): domain Eukaryota; kingdom Metazoa; phylum Chordata; class Aves; order Coliiformes; family Coliidae; genus Colius; species Colius striatus. Next base: position 16,006,934 of record NC_084771.1, read on the forward strand.
CTGATCTTGACTGAGGAGTGCCTATGCTGTGTAGTAGAAGGGATGATAGATGGAATAGGACCTCAAAATAAAACACGGAGATATTTATAGGCTTAATATCTGGCTACCATTTTTTGATATGCAAGCTTTATTGGCCAATAGTCTGGTCTTGAGCTCTGGAACAGTTTTGCTTTATTGTGCTCTCTTTCTCTCGCTATCACTGATTTGCAAGTCCTGAGAGAAACATACCCTGGAGTCAGTACAAGAAGTGTTGAAAATATTCACAGACAAAACGTTATTGACACTACGAATATTTTTGCTTCACAGAGCAATGATCAAAGCAGTCAAGATCCAGCCATTGTTAACTTTAAGGGACTCACTGCTCTACAGAATAGCTTTCTTCCTACCTTTGTTTTCTTTAAGGAATTATAATTGAAGACCTACATCTTTAATTGAAGATGGTGAAGATGGGATCTCTCTAGGAGAGATTTATCCTGCTTTTATCTACTATTTAGTTTGGAAATAGTTAGATAGGAAAAACTTTTGTTCCAATTTCAATGTCTTCCATGACAACAGAACTTCTGTGTAGCTGAATTCCAACACCCATACCAGGTAGAAAGCTGCTAATTTTAGTTCCTCTTTCACACCAGAATGAATCCTGATGTACTGATGAAACTTGTCTCAAATACATGCTTATTGTGAATGGAAAAAAGTCTCAAGTGCAGCAAATTCAATTTACTTTGCTTCTACTTTATCTTGAAAAAAATAGCCTCTCCCTTCAGGCAATCTTGGTTTCTGAATTGTGGGTTTGGCTTGTGGTTTTTTTTTGGTGGGTTTGTTGTTGGTTTGTTGTTGGTTTGTCGGTTTTTTGTTTTTTTAAAAAGCAACAAAACAAAGCAAAAAAAGCCCACCAAACAAAACCCAAAACTCCCAATACTTGAATACACTTGAATACAAAATCAAATGTATTTCTAACATAACAAGGTCCATAGATAGAAAAAAGATAATTTTGTCTGAAGTGTTGTTTTAGGAAAGCTTAGTTGTAATTTTTTTCGGCTTTATCCATCTTCCAGGTTGTAGGAGGTCTCTTTACACTATCTTTACACCAATTCCTGAACAACAGATAGATGGACAGCACAGAGTTTTTTAGAAAACATAAATGGGAAATTCACAGTTAATGTTTTCTAAGAATCTATGCAAACTGTTGCAAGAAAATGAATCAAGCTTAAATTAGTTTAACCACTTGAAAGATGACTTGCATAATGTACTCCATTATCATAAATAATTCTGCCCTTTTGCCTATAAAGTAATAGTAAATAATGAAAAACTCAGATCATGGAAATTAGGCAATCTTTCTCTTTGTTTTAATAACTATGCCTTGCAATCTCTCTCTGACCTTTAACAGAGTCTCCATATCAACACACAGACAATACATGGCTGATGAGGGTGGGAGGTGGTATTAACAGCAAAATGAAAAACAGGATTATGAGGTAACAGAGTGAAGAAATTGAATAATGTTTTGTTACATGATTATAGAACCTTCTCTGGAATGTATACATTATTTAAATAAATAAAAGCAAAAAGACAAAACTTAAGGAATTTTTTTTTCTATGAGGAGCTGCTTTTAGATAATTGAAGAATAAGGTGGATTAGCTAGTGAATGCTTTTGTAGCTGGTTTGATGACATCATCTAATTGCATAGAGACTTGTAACTTTTTTCTTTTTTTTAGTGATAGACTTGCACTTTTCAATGATGCTTTTTGTATCATAATAGAAGAGAATGACTTATGTAAGCAAATGCTTATACTTATCTGGAATGTGAGAATTGTCCTGTTTGATTGTTATGGTCATGTAGAGATTTGGACCCAAGACTTGGACTCACAGATGAGATAGAGAGTGGGCTCTGTGCAGGTGCCTACCGTTAGTTCTACAAGTTCTCCAATCCAAACTACTGTGATCTTTAAAATAGTTACAGCAACTGGAAATCCTAACTTCTGGGGTTTTTAACAATATCTTTTCCCCTCCAACCTTCCCCCATACTCTTGCCTAAAGATCTCTGTCCAAATATATAATAGAAACAAATCACCAAACTGTGCAACACACAATGAAACAGATTGCTTTTCCAGGGAGCTCTACCAGAGATGAATGTTCAGCCTTCAGAAAACAAATGACTCATGATTAGCAGGAGTAAGGGTAAACATGTAGACTAGAACATGTTGCTGAGGACAGTGTGTTGCTAAAGACTTCTGGTCTAATTTTTTTGTGGTTTCGCAAGATTGTTACCAATAGCTTCTGGAGATGATTGCAGATAGGGAACAGAAGATAAATCTGGTATCCTGCATTTTTCAGGCAGACAGGCATGTCCGCCAAGGTAGCACTGAGCCAACCAGAAGCTGTGGCAATATGGGCAATATAAAACAGAATTTGAGTTAATGTTAGCATGCCTTTCAGTAGGTTTATTGACTTGATTTCTGCATTGTGCTAACTTAATCCATACAGTTTCCAGTTGATTTGGATTGATGACTCCTTTTGTCTGTAAAAAGCTTTCCAGACATATTCTTAAACCTGCCAATAAACAGAACCATGGGTGAGAAGTGTGACTGCTGAATGAAAACAGTGGGTGAAAAGGCAATTGCTAGAGGATTGGAACCATAGAGGAAAGAAAAAAACCCACAGATTAAAAGCATAATTAGACCAACACTGTGAGAAGATAACCAATTTCAATTTCCAAAGGCATATCATTAGTCTTACAGTTGCACAGCAAGACGACTTGGCTGAAGAAAGTTCTGAGAGCAGAACGGTCTATTGTTTCTAAAGTGAATTTGTTATTCAAGTTAGTGTATGCATAGCATTCCTGATGTTATATGGGGTTGAAAATTTTCTTCATGCATTCTTCATGAAATAAATCTTACATCAGTGTTAGTACTTCAGTATTGTCACCATTTCTAGGCAAAGACCCCAGCAATAGTGTTATGTGTTCCTCAGTTTAACATGATAATGGAATAAAATATTACTGTACTCAAAGCAGGGCCATATATAAGGTTTTTTTGTAGTAGGGATCTGTGGTGTTACATAGGTGACAACAGCTATGTAACCTTTTACTGGTGCCACCATTTCAGAGAAATAATAATAAAGTAAATGAGAAATCTGCTTCCTGCTCCGATTGCAGTTATTAGTGAACCAAACAGAGATTCTTTAAAGTATGAGATTCATAGAAAAATATAAACAATGTCTGACCCACGGATTGGTACTAGTACTTCAGAAAACACCTAACAGTCTTGTTGATATAAATGTCTGGCAGGACATATTGTGTAGAAAAAGTACATTTAGAAAATATGTCTTTTATGGCCTTGTTTCTTAATATACATATAAAAACTTTCTATTTCAACTGGTATTTTGCATAGCTTAGTTGATTGAGTTATGTGTAAATATTATCACAACCACAGTTGTTACAAATATTTAGAGGGAAGGGGAGAAAAATATGCAAGTCAGTCCTTTCTGCGTTAGAGGGCAGGAACCAAACAGTGTAACGAAAGTCATTGATAAAACGTCCTATTCAATTGGACTAGTGACAAATGACAGTTGAGTAGGAGCCATTGCAATGAATCTAGTGGGATAGTATTCAAATTACAGCCTGTTAACTCTGAACACTTTATCAGTTTCTCCATAGACAGAGGTAGTACTCAAATTAAACTGATCTATATTTGCAGCCTTGGATTGGAAGCATAAAAGTGCTGCTGTTGTTACCATTTAGTGAGTAATGCCCACATAGTCAGAATATTATGTGACCAGAACTTTGAGATGAGCACGTTCATGTCTTTCATTATAGGAAGCTCTTCAAAGATCAAAAGGTTTTTAAAATGAAAAAGCGAAATTAAAGAATTTGGTAATTCAGTGTTTAAATGCACTATGTTGGTGAGAAAGAGCACAACTAGAAAAGCTCTATAAATATCTCTGTCCCCTTCTGCTTCTTCTCCTGCATCCTTTCAGGACAAGTCCTTGTTCCAGGCGTGCTTTCAGACAACTTGTTCATCTTAGGAATAGTTGCAAACTCCCATACCTTTCCTAGGAAGGAGAAGGCATGATCCCTCCTTGAACTGCAGGTTCTCAACACTGTCCTGTGACTTTCTTCTTCAGTACACCATACAGTTTCTGGCATCTTATTATTCAGTTGTTTCCCAGGAACATCTACAATATTCAAAGCCTGCTCCTACATCCTTTTTTCTTTTCTTGGATAAACAGAACTGTTTTAGTCCATTTTAACATTAATATCTACTGTTAAAAAAAACCCCCAAAACAATGGACAAATCAATATGTAATGGATGATAGGGATCTGATATTGAAGGTGCATTTTAAATTAAAAATAAAATAATTGGAAGCTAACTAGACATGTTAGACAAACAGCAAAATAAGGTGAATAATTTTCTCTTCTAAGAGAAAAGATACTATCTAGAGGGAGAGCCTGGCTTCACTGCACGGTAGGTTTGAACCAGAATGGAAAGAAGAGAGAAATCCCTCAGGGTGTGCTTTGTTAGAATTATGAAATAAATAAAAAAATTTACTGGGTGGGAACAGTTTTTTTTGTATTACAAATGGTTTAAAACTGTCTTTATTTTTTTGATCAACTTCATGCATAATCCTGAAGCTAAGATGTTCTTGGTAAAAAACATGCTTCAGTTCCTGTCTTGTTGGAAGATGCTGTGCCTCTCAAAGCTGGTTTATTTTAGTTTAGTGTGATGTAAGCTGCAAGGCTGATCTGAGAGGAGAGGATCAGGTGCATAAAACCTTTGCTGTGAAAGTGTAAAGGGTGAGAAATAGCAAAGCAAGGTAGAGAACTTCAAGGATTGAGAAGAAAGCTGCTGAGAGTGAAATTTCTATTTTGCTGCTGCACAGAGAATGAGTACTGGTTGCTGCTTCTAGGAGAGTCCTCTTTTTCCAGCAGTACTGGCTGCCCTTAAAATGCCCTGAGTCTTCCCTGTTCACAGCAGCAACTGCCAGCCTGATACTCCAATGCTCAGATTTGGAAAAGGAGCCCTTTGCTCTTTTGCTGCACAGCAGTAATCTGTGACCTAAGGTGTTTAATAAAATTGCTCTCACCAGAGGTTTAGCATAAGGAGTACAGAGGCTTCATCTTGGCCTGTGGAAGTATTGAGTCTTAGCCTGAGTTTTAAGTTTTGTAAGCAACTAAACCAGATGCTTTAGTTTCCTATTTCATCACCAACACTTGTCATTTCTTTGTTATGAGAACTTGCTAGTAACACGCTCAAGTATTCACAGCTGTGAACAGTGCCTAAGGAGTGATGTGATTTAATTCCATAGTAGTTGTGTACAGTGTGTAACATCTAGGAATGATACATAATGACTTTATAATTGTGTGTAATAATGCACAGAACGACAGAATTCTAACTTAATAATAACTATGTGTGTTAGATTATTATTTAATTGACATATTAGCTTTTCAGGAGTGTGTTGCTCTAATCAGTAAATATTATGTTCTTTTAAATTAATTACTTCTTGGGCCTTCAGTTAAAGAGGGAAATTCATGCCCATTAATAGGACCATATCTTGCTTGGGCTTTAGCTTCATCTCAGAAGGGGTGAATCACATAGATCACTCAAGAAGAGCATAAGTCTGAACAAAAATGGACACGCTGGTAAATAAGCAAGATTAAACCAGTGTCTTTTTTATCTCTCAAAAGAATTATGAAGAATCATAATTTTTGTGGTGGAAAGTGGGAACTCATTTGGGAAAGGAGATGTTCCAGTTTTAGAGAATATAATGTTTCTATACTGATGTTAACACAAAATGTTCTTAAGTTACAACAACGGGGAATTGCATTTACACGTTTGCCTCAATATCCTATGAGTGTCTTGGCACATCGTGCAGATACTTTGAGCAGAGAATGATATTTTCTGTTTTCTTCCTCAAATCGAGTAGCCTGGTCTATTTTGTCCTGGACCTTAAGCGGCAATTAAGCTCTCCTGGCCCTTTGGCAATACTCAGGCCTTCAGTACTTTTTCCCCCTGATGGGCCTAAACCAGGACAATTTTCAGTGTAAAGACTTTTTTTTTTTTCTCTTTTTTTTTCCCCAGAACATCTTTTCTAAAGATTTTACTTTGTTGCTGTGCTTGTGTGAATCTTATCTTTGTGTAGATATTGATACTTCCAGGGAAGGTGGAAGGCTTGCCTTGTGTTTTACATATGACATAGTATTAGTAGTTTGTGTTGGTGACTCTTTGACATGGGGCACAGCCAGTGGGAGCTGTTGATGAATGAGTATTCATGGGCAACCTCAGCTGTGCCTGCAAGGATCTTACCTTTTGTCTAATTGTCTCTCTTAGAAGAGCAAGACAGTAAATAAATTTGTCTGCTGTGGAATGCACCATAGAGCAAGTGTGGCATTGGCTTTGCTGCACAGAAGCACATGGTACTAACAGTAGAAGAGCTCCTTTTGGAAATATGAGCAATGCTCATGCTGAATAACAAGGCTGATGGATCTTACACAGGCTTAAGTAGTCATATCATAGAATGGTAGGGGTTGGAAGGGACCTTTAGAGATCATCTAGTCCAAACCCCCTGCAGAAGCAGGTTCACCTAGATCAGGTCTCATAGGAACATGTCCAGGCGGGTCTTAAAGACCTCCAAGGAAGGAGACTCCACAAACCCTCTGGGCAGCCTGTGCCACTGCTCTGTCACACTCACAGTGAAATAGTTTTTCCTTATATTTGAGTGGAACTTTTTGTGTTTCAGCTTCATCCCATCACCCCTTGTCCTGTTGCTAGCTACTATAGAAAAAAGGATGTCCCAACCTCCTGACACCCAACCTTTAGATATTTGTAAATGTTAATAAGATTCTGTGTATTTATCTCAGCTCAACTCAAGATAGTTCTCATTTTAAAGCAGTTCTTTTTTATTATTCTTACTGAAGTGTACTGCACTATCCAGTTTTTGTAGTACAATCTACAGCACATTCTCATCTGTTCAGTCTAGTGCCAAACCTCTTGTTTGTGAAATGCTGCAACTTGAGTGCTTACTCGTAAATTGTAACCACTTCTCTGGAAGTGTTTAGAGTAAAGATTGAATGTATTGTATCTGAACAAAGGGAAGATGGAAAAGACTCTGAAAGGTACAAGTATTCTCAGTATATTTTTTATGAGGGAAGTAGGTATTGTAAATAGGCTAATGTCTTGTACAACTATTATATCATCCAAGAAAGGCAGAGGGATTACAATAGAAAGCTGATCAATAAGTATAAAGCTCCAAGAAATGTTTTTGTCTTTAAGATTGGTGCAAGTTGAAAACTTGCTGAGCAAAAATATTTAGAAATAAGGGCTATGGAACTGGCAGGAATGTAGCTAGTCTAATCAATAATAAAAGGATAATCTGTCTTTCTTTGTGGTACACAAAGCAATAATCTGTTGTTCAGATTGATTAAATGCCTCAGCTCTGTTTCGATTATTAATCAATCTCTAAAACAACTCATTGTGAGTACAATATAAAGTAGTAGAGATTAGGGATAGTAGTGACAATGACATTAACAGTAAGATGGGGGAATCATTTTTTCATGATGTGGAAAAAGCTGAACTGAGGTTGGGTGGATGTTTTTTGGACAGGCTTTCTGTTGGTGTTCATATGAGTGACGTGACAGCAGTGTTAAGTTGCAAAGCTCTAAAAGCGGATCTAAAGGGTGAGTTTACACAAAACACAGTGATTTTGATGTCTGATATAGCCATGTAGGAAGTGTCTTTGACTTGACAGAGAAAGAATGGGAAATATGAGGACAAAGAAATGAGCAACCCCTTGGCTAGAAAAAAAACCTGACCAGTTACCTTTTGGTAACTTTAGGTTTCTTAGTAGGAATAACTTTGTTGGTTGTTTACACACAAGCTTATTTGAACTGTGGACTATCCTAGGCTTTCAACTTTTGTGCTTTTATGTTATGAGAAAGAAAGCCTCCTCCTATGTATTTTGAATGCTATACTGGAGTTTTGTAATTGCCAAAGTGGGTTTTTTGTTGTTTTGTTTTGTTTTGTTTTGTTCTGTTTTGTTTTGTTTTGTTTTGTTTTCAGGGAGTTAGGTGGTGTTTTCATTTCAAAAGACAGGGCAAAAAGCCAAAGTTTAAATTGTCCAAATGAGTCATTGCTGTCTGAGAGAGGCAATTTGGGTTTTGTGCATTGTTTTTTTTTCCCTTCTGTTAAGAGGTTCAAATACACCTGTTTTACTGAAATTTATGAATCGAACTTTGTAAAATGAAGAATTACTTAAAACACTGAGCAATACCCTTTAAGTTGGCTCTCCTTTGAGTCCAGAGTTGGACCAAATGACTTCCAGAGGTTCCTTTCAATTGTATTATTATGGAATTCAATGATACAATGTGTAATAAAAAGTATTTGGAATGTTAACCTTTAAATAGATTTGGTGCAACTGATGGGAGTGAGTTGATATTTATTTTTCTCTTTTGGAGTGCTTTCTTTCATACATACCTAGGACTTCTTGTAACATGAGCTTGTCTGTTATGTTGCCTTCTCATGACTCCTAGTTATTCATCTTGGTTATCTAAGTCCTGCAGTACTTGGAAGAAACAAGTGGTTCTCCATAATGGGAATAATTGTAGTCTCAATATCCTCTCTCTGAGGATTTACACATATGGAATGGATGCATATTTGTTTGGTTCCATTCTTTTAACATTAAATACCCACAGGTGGTTTACAGAGAGCAAAAGCCACTGTTATGAAAATTGATATTAGATTTTCAGAAGGATTTTCATCTTTTGAACAGTATTGACCTGCATAACTAATGATGGATATGCTGAGATTATAAATCTCATTGCATTCTCAAGCTTGACTTCTTTCCAGTTATGTTTTGGGTGGTTTTTTTTGGTTTTTTGTTTTTTTTAATGACAGAATGAAATAATGAAGCTGGTAATAAAAGATGCCTATAAAATTCTGGTAAATTTATTACTAGACAACATGGGTTGATTTTTTTCTATCCATCTGGTCATTAGGCCTTTCCAACTGTCAGTGTCTCATGTAATCTCCTTTAATAGCAACACATAATTAGCTTGATGCTGATCAGAGCCATTCGGGATGGCGATGCTAGTACTCAAATCCAAATATCAAAATCCCAAGGAAGATAACTCAAAGAGACATATGTCTAAGCCAGCATTTATGACCTAAATAAATGACCTAAGACAGCATTTTAGTCCTAAAGTCTTTAACTGTGGATTTAGACACATAAGCTTCGAACTATGTTATGGAAATTTATCAATTAAGAGTCTGCAGAAGTTCTGGAAGGAAAGTACAGATGTCTGTCCAAACACTTTTTTTTTTCTCCACAATGCAGTCTTGTTAGCGTTTCATATATTTAATATCTTCTTATTTATTTAGGGTTTTTTTAACAAAAGGTAATGAAAATTATAGTCTTGACATATTTCTGAAGTGTCAAAATTCCAAGTGTAATTCACACTTGTACTTTGTGCAGGTCTTGAATCTGAGGATTTGCCTCAGAATATAACGTGGCAGCCATTGCTAAGGCCATTCGTGAGTGTTGATACTGCAACTAGGACTTCATCATAAAGTGTGAGTTTCAATTCTTTTAAACAAGACTTTATTTGAACAGCTGTCACCCAGAGGTGTTCCAACTTCTATACGAAATTGGACAAATCAGCTATTTGATCATAAAGACACACCTAGATAAATAAAGGGGCGAGATTCCAAACACTTTAGACCCAAATTTATTGACTAGAAGTTGCAAATTATTTCATTGACTCGCTGCCTGGATCCTGAACACCACTTTATGATGCATCAAATAAGGAGTTCCATGTTCTGCACATTGGCCCCTGTATTCTGCTCTACAGTCAGCCAAAAAAAAAAAAAAAACAGAATAGGACTTCAAAAAATGAAATACACCTTGACAAGTGAAAATTGTGCCTACTGCATTAAGGCTCTTTAAAGCTTGAAGTGTCTTTGAGTTTAGGCTTTCAGTTCTTCAATAAAAGATCACAGTTCCCTTTTTGTTCTCTGGCATTGTAATCCATTTGAGGATTCTGTCAACATCCCTTTCAAAAACTGCATAAACCTGTTAAAATTTGTAGGAAAAAATCAATACAAGTTACCTTTTACTCATAGCTTGAAGTTCACATCTAGAGCTTCCTCCAGTAAATGTTTCAGTACTAGAAAAGGAAAAGCAGACATCCGTTTCTTTATGGTTCTCTACTGAAAGCAATTAGTAGTACAATATAGGGATAATTTTTTAGCCTAGATTTTTGCTCAGGGATTGTTTTGATTACCCCGTTACACCAGAGTGTAAAGACGTCTAAACTCTGATAGGACGGTGGGATAGATACTGAGAGAGTAAGTGCAGCACCTGAAACATTGGCTAAATGGGAAGCATGTTGACTTCTCCCAAAAGAGATCTGTCGACATTCATTGCAAGATCTATTCCTTACCTTCCTTCTTTAATTTCCTGCATCATTTACCCAGTGTTTTCTGTGGCAGAACTGCTCTGCACATCAGTACTTCCCTTTGTGTGTGTATTAATAAATAGTGGCTTCTGCTAGACAAGCTTTTTTTGGCATGTAGTGGTGAATATAATCTCTATGGGTTGCAGATACAAACTAAAGACAACTCCCAGACCTTTCCAGAAGAAATCAAAACTTGTCAGTGATGCATGAGAAATAGTCTGTAGTTCAAATGAAATATCCCTCTGCATCTCCCTCCTCAATAAACTTAGTGTAGGATTAAACTCTTTGCCTAGTCTTTATGTTCATGTTTTCTGGCTTCTCTCTGGAACTTATTTCCTCCAACCAAACTTCCTCATACCACCTTTGGTCAAAGTATGGTTTCAGAGTGTAAGGTGAGGGAAAGGGAATGCTACATTCTAAACTTATTCTAAACTCAAGAAAAAGTAGGAATGTTTTATATAGAACACTCCTAAAAAATAATACTAAATATTTTGAGCCATTTAAATATATGCACTAAGCTCTATATGCAAAGCTATTAAAATATTGAGGCCCTAGAAAGACTCTAAAAGGACTTGTGTTCAAACAGTTAAACTGCATTAGCTCTTAACTGAACTTTTTTTTTAATTGCTCAACTATGAAACAAGAATAAAGATATGGCTAATGCTGTATCTTGACAACATCCCCAGAGATCAGCACAAATTGTCACCTCAATAGAATTATTGATAATTTGAAGTATATGTCCTACAAAATCAGAATAAGAAGCAATTAACTGGATAACTTTTATCAAAGTAGATGGTAACTTTAACAAGTCTGGTTTTTGTCACCTCTCTGCTGATGTGCAATGCCATGTCGACTAGTGTTTTTTTTAGTTATATATCTGAAACTCTGTTAGTCGAGTCATATATCCTCCAGGAATAGATTAATACAATACTTTGCTTTCTTTGTAAACATGCTTGTTGAAGAGAGGTATGGAAGACTTGGAATGTGAATTATTAACAGTCTCAGACAAGGAATGTGTTTTGCAGAAAAGTAGGAGAATTGGAGAGCTGAAGATGGACTGGCAAAAGTTTTGGTGATATTTGATCCAGTACTTTGTTTGGGGGTCATATTTACTGTCTGTATCTGCTGTCTGTTCTTTGTCAATTCCTTCTTTTAGAAGTCTTTCATTTTTATTTGGCAGAGAACAAAAATTCTGGTTTATTGTTACAATACAAGCATCTTTAGTGCCAGTTTGTAATGGGATGCTTTTCAGGCTTATTCCATTAACATTTCCCTAAGAATGCAGACAACCCAGATTAATGTTTCAAAACTCTTGTACTCTCTTGTACGTGCAAAGTAGTTCTACACAACTCTTAATTGGATCTTTTGGGAAAGATCAGCAGAATTTCCACTTTTCAGCAAAACCAAATGGCTATAACTTAAGGCTATCCTACATCACTCTTAAGAATATCAGCCATGGGAATTTTACTCTGAAGAATAAGGTCTGTAAGAACCTTTATCTCATGACTGTCCCATATTCACGTATTTCACCATTGCAAGGAACCTAGAGGAATGTGTGCCAAAGTGTTATGTTGCGCAAAAAGTGGGCTGGAAGAAATGTACTGTTATATCAGTGGAAGTGAAAGGAAGTTTGTGTTTTGCGAAATGTACATGGTCTAAGAGGATATTGTTTAATGGACTTTTGCCATCATCACTTTAATCTCACAGAGCTGATTTGTATAACCTGTAATATTGAGATTGATCTGTTACTAGGGGTTGCTTCTGTATTTTTAGAGCATTGATTGCGTTAGTCTTGTTAGTATCTCTCCACTGATCTGTTATGAGACTGCAGGCTGTTCTGGCCTGTTGCTGTCAGAGGTTAGTTCCCTGCCATACTGCTTAGAGTTCCTTTCCAGAGCTTATTTCAGACACAGTCTAGAGGAGTATGTCAATACAATGAAGAAACAAACAAGAAAATCTACTTCTCTGTAATCTGAGTAGCATCGTCCTTCTTTCAAGTAAGGTGAAAGACCTTGTTCTTTTAGGTTAAGTCAGCTTTGAGCCACACAGGAATGGACTCTTTTACATGTTTCAGTTAAGAAATAAGCTCCTAGAGTGATTCTGAGCATCTTTTCATTTTTCATCATATTTTGGAGTTGACTTTTCTGTTGATCCTTACTGCCTTCTCTGATATGTCCAGTTATGAGATGTTTAAAACTTCAGAGTAAAGTAAAACTTCACTTTTCTGCCATAGAAAATAAAGTGAGAAAGAGAAGCCTTGGGGAATATGCAAAGTATGGGAAGATTGTGGGGTGAGTTAGCATGAAGAGATTGCATTTTTTTATGTGCTCTTTGGAAGTTTGTCTCTCTGATGATGCATTAAAGCTGTTTTCAAATGATTTCACCATTTCTATTCCACTCCCAAGAAGAGGGAGATGATTCATGAACTTAAATAGAAGGTATTGGTTATACAAAAAAAGATTACACATCAAAATTCAGGAGTGTTAAGCCCAAGTACAAGACATCCAATTTAACTAGAAAGCTATGAAATAAAACTAGTTTACATGTTAAATCCATAGCATGGCTTTTAAGGATATTCATCACAACTTACTTACGCACATTAAAACAAAGAAACATATTTCTAGAGTGATTTAATTTCCTGCTGCCTCAAGAGCCCTTTTTATTTCTCTTTGAAAGTTAACTTAATTTTTTTGTTCAGTCAGGTAAGTATCATAATTGACAATGTAAGATAATGATTTTAAATTCTGTTGATGCAGCACTTGCAGAATGTATTTGTTTGAAATCACCGTAAGCAATCACTGCTGACAGAATAAAGTAAAGACAAAGAGGAAAATAGATGGAAACATTAGTGGACTCCAGTAAGATTATTGATTTCTTTTAAGTTGCTTGACAGATAAAATGGTGAAGCAAAATGTTCAACTTAAAAAACATCACTTGAAGAAACTACAGGAATACAGTATTGGAGGAAGAAAATGATAAATGCTATTTTATTAGAGGAAAAATTCAATCCTTCCACATGAAGTATTCATCATTTTCCTTTTTGTTCTACAGCCATTTAGTAAGCGTTTGATAAAAGTCCATTTTAGCTGTAGTAGGCAAAAATCATATTTGAAGTCTTAGTTCATGGGTCATCTTTCAAAGCATTACATCTTAATAGTTAAAAACTTTATCGAGTTCTGTACAACTGTGTAATGTCTCAGGCTTCAAGCAATTCTCCAAAGAAAGTAGGGAGGAATTTCATACTGAACAATAACGCATGTTGGAAGGAGAGTGTGATGCATATGTGTTGTCATCAGTGCTGAACCAATTTTATAAAAATGTCACTGGAGGTATTGGTCTCAGAGGAGAAACACATTACTCCAAATACATATCTTCGGAATAACAATGAAACTAACCTTTCTGTGATGTTACATGTGAACTGTAAATGTTATTAAAAGATAGGAAGAAAGCAGAGAATGCATGGTTTCTAGTGTTAAGTCATATGCAGGCTGTAACACATACATAAAGATGTTTCAGGTGGAAAAAGAAAGGATACAAGCATTTTTGCTACAGGTAAATTTTTGGACTTAAAAAAATGCACTCTTGCTTATTCACAAAGAATTGATAAGTTCTGTTTCTTTGCTGAAAAATGGGGTGTAAATGTGAGATGGAGAGAGACTTCCATTGGTAGGTGCCAACCTCTAACAATACCATCAGTTACCCCTACTCTGATAATCTGATTCTCTTTTGTGGTCTGTTGCTTCTTTCTCTTACATGCATTTGTATGCAAAGCACTACCTAGCAAAGTTTCTACCTGTTTCTAGGTTAAATTACTGTAGCAGATCTCCATGTGCTTTTGGAAGGTGACAGAGACAGCAGTTCTGTTCTCAAGGCAGGTGCTCTTTCCTGAAAGATCTTTGCTATTTATTACCTATCCCTGGTGGAAGATTACAATTACTATCCTACTTCCAGTAACTCTACCTGAATCATGACAGCTCTTAATTATGTGTGAAAGTAGAAGCTATATACTGAGAAATTTCTTAGAGCAAATTGCCCAGGAGATATATTCAGGCTTAGAAAAGTCTTCAGCAGGGCTATTCTTCTCGTGGTTCTTATTCTGTTGTTTATGCTTCAAGACCTGTGAAACTTTACCTGACTTATGATACCAGAGCTTGCATTGTGAAGGAATTTCTACTCCCTCCTTCCCAAAGTTTTTCTTCTTTTAAATTTTTATTTTTTTTTTTTTTTAAGTGAGTTTTGGTCCTGTCTTTATTTCTGCCTTTATATAAGTCTCTTGCAGTCTACTGCCGAGTCCACTACTGCTGAGTAGACTACTGCTGAGCATACTGCTCAAGGAAAGACAAATAAAGAAGCTTTCAAATTTCTGATCAGCCTTGGTATGTTAAATCTTATTATTCAGCTACATAAACTTTACTACCCTTCAGTTATAAATGTTGTATTTTCAGTTTAAATACTTATCAGCAAAAATGTATTAAAATCTGTACTTAGAAAAATGTATCACAATGGTAGTTATGTTGATTTTCAAAATCATTTCAATCCTGCAGAAGCTGATATTTCAAAAACATCCTATTCCAAGTCATACTTAGTCCAAGATTTTAAAGGATGTCCAACTTTGAGACATTCTTGATGAATAAGGATGACTGAGCCAGGACAGATGTACAGCTTCCTGGTCCAGAATAGGTAGGGTGTTAGGAGCTCTGCCAATTTAATATAGGAGAATGATTTCAAAGCCAGTTACCACAGAAAGGCAAGAAAGGAAGTTAAAGCCTTGTCTCTTTTATCCCACAGAAACACCCCATTGGGCTGTTTTTTGATTTTTAGTGCCCAGTCCACCTTAGGAGATATCTGTTTCTGTGGGAAGTTTGGGCTCTATTGTATCAATGTTTCCAGAGAAACAGTTTCCTGTGAAAGCTACCAGGAAGCTCGCAGTGCTGTATAACAATTAAATTGTGTTTATTACAGGCTTTTATTTCCTGACCAGTCTCTTCATTCAGAATTATTTAATTAGGGTTGACCAGTTTGATTTTCAGTAAGCTTTTCTTAATTTATATTTCAGCATGACACTTACAAAGGCTTAATTTATTAAAGGTAACCCAGACAGCACAAGTTTAAATTATAAAATGTAAAGAGTTTCAGGAAAGAGGTGATCACTGGGGATTGTAGTGGTAACTTGATTTTGTATATTGACTGTCATGGATGACCATTCTCTAGTCAATGTGCTCCAGGAAACATCTGTCTTTTCTGTTTCTACTATTAAGCCATCAGTGTAATTCTCAATAAAGGAGCTGGTTGCTTGTTGGGAAGCTTACACCCATAGAGAGTAGAGAATGTTCCTGTAAAAAGACATTGGTCTCTGAGTAGCATTAAAAGTTGAGTTTCAGAAAGCCATGTAAGCATTTGTGCACTGCAGTTTTCCATAGTAGGGCTAAGTGTCACAGCGATAAGGTCATCCTGGTGCCCTCAGTGGAAAGGAACAGCCCAGCTGCTTGAGGGACTAGAATTAAAAGGCTTTTTTCCTGCTTAATTAACAATATTACTTTATATTTTGCACTTCCTTTTGTATGCATTAGGAAGAACTCTGCAGGGAGCTCATTATGTTACCAGCCTTGTAGTTACAGGCTTACAAAGCTGTAGCTTCAGGGATGTGGGAGGTGTGTTCACTTGAAATTCCATATCAAGAAATTCCATATCCACACTGAAATATTGATGAAAACTTGTAGGAACTCTGCAGGGTGTCTCCTATGAAGCATGCTTTATCCTGTCCTGCATGTTCCTGCAGAGAAGATGTCCAGATGAATCTTCCTCGAGATAATGGCTGAAGGCAGAACTTTTGCCCATAAGTCATCTGTTAATGAATGAATGGGTTTGTGAAGAAAAAGGAATCAATGAACCCTTGCTTATGGCAGCCTTGGCGTGATATTTCAGAGCCCAGCATAGTTTCTGTGACATATTATAGAAGTACAATTTAGAGTGAAGCTTTTTTGTTTCTCCACCACCCCTCTTTGGAGGAGAGAGTGTGAAACGTGACAAGAACGCCCTTCCCAGCACACTGCTATGCTACCACATGACCATGTCACTGAAAGCAAGATGATAATCTCTTAAAGAAAGGATATAGGGCAAGAGTTTATAGCAACACTTTGAGAGTGATGTCATGAACATTTACTCCAAGAAATTTGTCTATCTGAATCTAAACTCATTCACTTCTCTTTGAACTTTCCTCTTTTGAAGACTAGATCCTTAAATGAAAAAAGATGGCACAACGTACCTTATGGAATTATTTTGTCTAACTGAGTTAAACAGTTAAAACCGAAGAAAGCATCATGCCACTATTTTCTGGCCATCACAGAATCATAGAATGGTAAGGATTGGAAAGGATCTTTAGAGATCATGGAAATATTCTGTCAGCTGCTCCTCAGTGAGGGTGTATATCTTCACCCAATGGAGGATCATGGAGGATACCGCTCCATGAAGTCCCAAACACCAGAGCTGATCAGCGCTTTAAGGAGAAACGTTAATGAAAGGTTTATAAAAAAGATATGATTGGAATGTCAGATACTTTCACCGGTTGATGGACCACATCTTTTCTTCCTCTGCTACCACCAGATAAAAGATTTTTTATTTATTCAGTCATTTCAGGACACTACATACCTGGCATTGTCCTACTATTCTGTAGAAAAATTTTCTTTGTAGTTTAAGTGATCACAGACATAAAATCAACTTACCTTTCACTGAAATACAAATGCATAGAGTAAAAGAGAGAGTTTAATTTTAATGGAACATATTTTGAAAAAGGATAGTTTTAAACAATTGTAGGTTGGAAAAGTCAGAAGTGGAGTATTCCCTATAACATACGAATTCTCATCTCAGTTCTTCATAACAATCCCCTTATGACTTCTCAATAATATAGGAAATCATAGGACAGTCTTTGAGTCACTAAAAACTCTAAATTGAGATGGATATTAGTAGTTTTAGGATAATTTAAAAGCAATGTTATTTTTAATGTCTTACTAACCTACCAACTTTTAAAAAGTAATTACATTACAAGCAAATTAATACTTAAAGGTGCAGAACATAGATATTCTCGGTTTCAGGATGATATATATATATCTGAGTTAAGATCTAGAAATAGAATTCTATTGCTAAGCCTGAACAATGATACACAGACATGGATAACATAAATAGTATCTACAAGTGTTGTCCAAGACAGGCTGAGCCTGATCTTTAGCTGTTCTAGGCTACTGATTCTCTGTCATAAGATATTACAGTGGTGACAAGCTGGTATCAGCAAAGAATTTGGACAAGGAAAAATTAATTTTACCATCTGACTCTTTGAGAAGGAAATAACTAGGCAAACTCCCATCCTTTTCTCCCAACATATTTGTCTTCTCCACCTGAGCTCTGATTGAATGTGATTTTTGTCTTGATTTTGTTTTGACTTTAGAAAAAAAAGTGCACATAGAAGTAAGAGGATGCAATTAAGCTGTAATGAAGGCTTAAATAAACTTCTTGCTGTAGATACTCTGGAATTCTGGTAACAGAAATCTGTTTCTACCATCCAGGGCTAATGAATGCATTCACAAATGCTAACTTAAATAAATACATGTCACATTCTGCAAGACACTGAGATACTTCTGAAGCTGTGACACTACTTGATTTCTCTTCTGATTACTGTCAACAGTCCAAAATGAGGTAATTCTTTAACAGAGAGGTCATCCCATGTATACCTAGACAGCTATTTAAATCAGAGTACCTAATTAACTAGGTATTAAGCAATGGCAATACCTACCATAAGTGTAATCATATGGAATAGGAAGATTCAACTCCTAATTATCTCCATTAAGGCATATGTAATTTTAGGTGCATTTTAAAGATATTTTGTCTGAATATGGTATTAATACTTGTTTAATATATCAATATTAATCAGTTTGCATTTATATCTGATAAAAAGAAGCAAGTATGTTCTTAATGTCTAGGAAAATCAGTTGAAGTTTGCAGAATCAGTGGGCAATCCATCTATGAAGTGTAGAGCAAAGGCCTAAATTTCTGAAAGACAACCTAGATTGTAGAATTTGCCATGGACTAGCCTGCAGTGATTCCAGAAAAACTAATGTTCTTATGAGGTAGAAGAGGGAAAATGCAACAAAGGTAATATAAATTAGTAACAGAAGTTATGACCAGTTTTGCTATTGACATTTGTTTCGACATAAACCCCAGCATTTCTGAGACTAGACATTGCCTGAGCTGTTGAGAGTTGGTATGCCAATAGTTGTCAGCATTCCTTATATTTCCAAAGCAAGTTGTCCTGAATATGAACTGATGTCAGCAGCACAAATGTGTGTGTAGTCAATTAAAATGCTTTTCAATTTTTTATAATACTGTAAGTTCTGCAGTGTTTTTCTTCAGCTATCACCTTCTAAAGATTAAAAAAGCTACTGAAAGCACCCCTGTATAAGGCAGAATACAAAATGTCTTCTTATCCCTGTGATGCTTTGTGGTGACAGTTTCAGTGGCAGTAGAAGCTAGAGCAACTTTAGTACCAGCATTCACTGTCTGCTGTGCTGGATAGTTGTGGCCCAAGTTACAGATACAGACCACGTGTGATGAATCAGTGAAAATTGTTTCTACAGTAATTTCCTAAAGTGAAGACACCAGACTTGAATTTAATAGTGGCTATTATAAAATACCTTGCTCAGCTAATGTCAATGGAAGACTGAATTGCAACCTTGATATTCAACAGAAGAATTTCTTATTTTGCTTTTTAGCTGATCACAAAAGGACAATCTGTTTTCAGTAAAGACTGTTGTAAGACTTGGCAAATGTTTGTTGGGGAGCAAGTCTCATTTCTCATCACAGCTTCTTCATGTTTTCCCTTTAGAAGGCAATATCATACAGTTCAACAAATCTCACCCCAGTGCTGGAGAAGGATATATTTAGAATTGGTGGATGAGGTGTTTCTATGTCTACAGATACTTCAATTATTACCACAGAAGAATTGAAATAGTGACATTAATTTTTTTTTCTTTTAGGAGTATAACTGCCACCAGGAGTTGGAAGCCAGGTGATTGATTAGGAAAATACAAGTAGTAGATGACAATTAGCATGTGCCTTCCTTAGACTACCTGCATACCCCAGGACCGAAAGATTCAGCAATCAGGTAACACACAGGATGGCTCCTGGAAGATAATTATTGTGTTTTAGGAGTAAAAACCAAAAATTTGTTAATGTAGATAAAATTAATTGCTACAATTCTGGTTTGTTTGGTCACAGATCATTTGATTTGAGGATGATCAACCTTAGTATTTCTGCTTTTACTAATGTGACAAGCTTCTAAGAGTTTAGTCTGTGGGATGTAGAATAGGTTGGGAAGTCAGTGAGAAATATGCTGTCACACACTGCCTGAATTACTATGCAGATAAAATTTACCAATTTCCCTCCTCTAGTTTATCATATTTGGAAAGATGCATGAAAAATAAATGGCTGATTCCAGTGAAAGCATGTATTGCTTCGTCTAGAATAAGCATTCTGTCACTAAAAGATTTACATTGTCACCCATTCTCCACAGTGTCTCCATTCTCCATTGCTATGACTACTTCTTCACTGCTCTATTTTCATTTTTTGAACCCTTCTCATTTGCCTACTTTAGGTAATCTGGAAGGTGAGGAATGACCAGACAGAACTCAAATGCCATTTTGTTATGCTTAATAGCTGATTAAGAAAGAACCATCCCATCTCTACTGTTCATGCATAAATGCTCTCTCTTGGGTTTTTTAAATTGAGTCATAATTGCTTGTGCCAAAAGCTGTCAGTACAACAGGACAGAAAGCAGTCAGCTCTCCTTAGTGTTACATAAAGTTGTCATTTTGGAAGAATGAGCAATGATAAAGAACTGCAGTGCTTTTGCCCATTTTCACAGTAAACTATGTTTGTCTTGATTGTAGTGTTGATCTCTTATTTAATAAATTAAGTTTCTCTTGTAAGGGAGGAATTATAAACAAAGCAATAGGAATTTAAGCACAATGTCCATAAGGAAAATGGGGCTGGATTTCTAGAAAGATTTCTAACAAACATGCATGTAACTGCATATGGTATAACGATGAATGAAAAGATTTAAGTCTTTCAGGTAAAATATGAAATGGAATGAATTGTTTCTACTGTGACAACCACGCTAGCAGATGCTGTCATTTGGCTGTACATTAAAAGAAAAAATGAATATAAAATATTCTAAGTCTCTATATAAAATATACATACAACATAGTATGCTGACTTCCCTAGTCATGTGTGATTTCATGGGTAATATAAGGCATACTTAATGTTTAGAGTGTTTGAAATCTTAGCAGAGAATGCTATTGCCGACTGCTGTCGTATCCACCTTTTAAAGTGAACAACAGAATTCTTATCAATTTTAAGAACTCATTTCTTTGCGTTCTCATTAACAATCAAATTAATTTTAGGATGTTATTAATGAAAATTGGCATTATATAATCTAGCTCTGAAGCCAGTGTTGTGTTTAGTGAGCAATAATTTACTCTTAGCTCTCTGTAACCTTGCAAGTAATGCTTCTGGAATTCTGTATTTCATAACTGTAGCTGAACATCAGTATTCAGAGTTCCAGCATCTGTGCCAACATAGAAGAACTCCAATTGGAAGGGGCCCATAAGAATCACCAAGTCCAACTCCCTGCTCCTTGCAGCGTTAGCTAAAACTCAGTCAAAACTCAAAGAGCACTGTCTAGCCACTCAACAGTTGCCCAACAGCTACCCCTGGTTGCCCAGGAGCTGCACCTGATTGCACAGGGAGGGCATGTACTTGTGCATTAATTTGCTGACTCAATGTTCAACCTTTCTGGTTCAGCTCTTTTGCTGAGGTGATAACAACTTTTCTGAAGCTGCTCTGCAACAGAACTGTCTGCTTTCTCAACCAGTGACTCATTGTTTTGTATATTATGCTTTAAAAATTTCACAGGGGACAATCCATCCCCATTAAATAGACATAACTTTCCCGTGTTGCTCACATGCCTCCTAGTGCTATTACTTTTCTGTTGTTATCTGACTGCAGATAGCAACTATATAGATATTGTAGTAAGGAAATACATTCAGCTGACACACAAGCAGAAATCCACCTGACTGCAAGCTTTGTAAATCTGCCTTATAAATGCTACTTGCCTTCATAAAATATTGAGCAAAGCTTGAAATAGTGAAATTCTCCTAGAAAGTAAAAAATGGTAGAGTATGGAGGAGGAAGGTTTACAGAGAATATGTTAGATACAGGTGTTTACATAAACTGAGGTAGCACTTAGTAACTTAAATAGGAGCATGAAGGCAAGTGTGTTCTTCTAGATGATAAACTCTCAGCACAGAAATTATTCATTATATGCATGCAGTAGTAAACTAGTTTTATGAAACTAACTGCATCCAAAGAGACTGATTTGCTTGCAGCTGTCTGGCTGTTTGTACTTCCTGTGTGTGTCAAGTAGCATAAATATTATTTAAGTGGTGGGATTTTTTTTTGTCCCCAGACAAGCAAAATGATGAAGATTGACAAGTATAAATTGCCTGTTTCTTTTGACTTCGTAAGCATCCAGGTTATGTTTGATCATTTGAAATTTAGATTTGGTGTCTGGTCAAGTCACAAAGTTGGAATTGTAAGAGAATGGTTTCTGTGGACAATTAACCCCATTCCAAAAATCCTTAGTTACAATTAGGTCAAACATAAGTAATTAATTGTCCATGGCATGCATGATTTGACATACACAGTAGTTTTGAAGATAAATTAATGAAAAGCTAGTAAATTTAGTAGTCTTGCTGTGTAGTACCTAAGAGGAGATGGATGTTTGTGTAGTATTAATATGTTATCACACTGATACTTCTAAGCATAGTTTAGCTCAATACTGTGTGGTTTCCTAATGAGAGGACGTTGCTGTGACTCAGTACATTGAATTCCTTAGAACCATTTCTCAAGATTTACTCTAAGGCAAAGATATTCCTTTTATTTTTCTAAGATTCTGCTGTTTCCATTAGCAGTCTGTAGCCCCTTTCACCCAAGACAACTTGTTACACCCCCACACCAACCACTGTAAATCTCTGTTCTCTTGTGGGCTCCTTTGCTGGTGCCACAGTCACCTCACAGCAGACTAAGCAAGCAATATCCCAGGATGAACAAGTGAATAAACTGTGCTCCAACCTTGGCATTTTCCAACTTGGATCTTCAGCTTTGTATTTCACACAGCATCATGCTGAGTTGCCTCCCTTTGTATTAGAAATCTTCCTACTTGGGCAAATCACATAACACTCTTATTCCCATTATGCTTTTCAGCTTTAAAAAAAAAAAAAAAGGAGAAAAGGGAAAAGTTGGCATGCTATTCAAATGAGAGAGGGGTAAAGATCTCCTGAGCTAAGGCTTGACAGCGCTGTAGACTTGTTTTAGTAGCTATACAAGAAATGACTGCATTCTGGATATTTGGGATTGTTTGATCTGTCACATTTCATATTGAACTTGGCTCAAAGATTTTGGAGAGAAAAAATCTTTTAAGGCATATCTGGTTTTTAGTTGTTTTTATTTTATCAAGTTGACTTCTAGTTTTGATTAATCTTCTGAGTGCTCGGCCATCTTCTTTGTCAGCTTTTTCATTCAGCAGCAGTAGTAAAGCTTTTTGCATGGTTTCCATCTCACCCACGAATATTCTAGGGCTGAAACCTTCAGTTTTAGGGGAAAAGTGAGTGAGGTTTTTGCTCCTTATCCTCTGAGGATATTTGATACATCTCCTAAAATAGCAGACATGCTTGGGAGTAAACTGAAATAACCTATCTGCCTTGTAGCTCTGATCCAAATGAAATTTTTCTCAGCAGCTTATTTACCTTCAAATAAATATTTGGTAGTGCTCTTTCCATATTTAAATTGGAACAGCAGGAGAAACACAGAAAGAAAGGGAAATTCTTTGTTTTTCCATTACGAAGACAATCTCTCAAGCTGCATGTCATTTGTAGGGAGGGCTGGGAGGCAGACCTTTGGAAACCAAGGTGTGATTTGACTTCCACAATACGAAAACATTTCAGAAATAGAATTAGATACGTAACAAGGAAATACGTTAGGTCAGCTAATACCATAGACAATTCCCACTTTAAAACTAAGCATTGTTGTCTTTCAATTTGAGAGCACTTCATAGTTTCTATGTAGCTTACATAGCAGAACAGATAACAAAATAACTGAAGCTTATTTGAACTCCTATCATAACAGCTATAACTTAAAGTCACTTCAAACAGACTGTGAAACTCTTAATACTCTGTGCAGCACAGCCTAATAACGACTGAGAAGTGAGAAAATCCTTTCAATTTTTAGCATGTTCTTCTCTATTGAAAGTTGAATTACATGGCAATTGCAGAAAACTCCACAGAGTTGAAAGGAAGTCTTAGATGAATTCAAGTAGTCTACACTCAACTCCTCAAAATGTCGTGACTCAGTGGGATTTCTTATGGTTAGACTGTTATGCCCTCAAGAGGCATCTCTGCAAATCTAATAGTAGCACAGCAATATTCACAAGGCAATGGAAATTTTTAATCTATTTCTTTAAACTTCTCACTTGACTTTTAATGTGTCTCCCCCTCACCCATTTCACAGACTCACAGAAAGGTTGGAAGGGACCTTTAGAGATCATCTAGTTTTTACTTGTAACACTGTCTGTTCTTGGCTTATATGAGAATCATTGTCTTAATAATGCCACAACATAGAGCACTTGTACAAATTACCCTGAGAGATATGTGTTGAAATTGTTATGAGACTCTTTTGCATTATTTACATCACGACGTTTTGTCAGTGTACTACTGCTCAAGACTGTTTGTATTTCTGGATTTAACAAATATGTAAATCAGGTGCATATTTCACTAGGAATGCAAATATCTCTAATGAGGAAAGACAACAAACTTCAAAACAAACAAACAACAGAATAGAAATAGGTCATGTGATGAAAATAAGGAAAGAAGTGTTGCTCAAGTAAATGGACGAGAGATACTAGGCTGTAATCCTTATGCTGGGATTGTTTAATCAGCTCATCTTGAAGCTCTGACAGATTGATTGTTAGAAGGGAGGGAGCTGTGGAAGAATGACAAACAGACAGTTTTCCCATAAGAAGGCACGAAAACTTCTGTTTTTCCTGTATGTGGCAATCTGGGGAGCTGGGAGGATTGAGTTCCTCTGACAAAATTTGCTAGCTCTGATAGAATGCCACTCCAAAGGGCCTCAACTCTCTGAAATACTTTTTAGTGTTGTAATAATTAAAATAGCAGTTTCATTTCAAGATATAAGCACAGAATGGGAATAGCATCATGGTGAATTAAGTATATATTGAAGTGTTATAGGATTCCAATGTCCTTCAGAGAAGCATTTGGCTTGGTTTTTATGTCAAAGCATTCTCCTAATTCAGTAAGGGTAAGAGATAATCATAATTCTCCAGATTGAGTATATGTATAGTGGGAATGTTCTTTATTGTGCTCTGTTTGTGCTATGCTTTTTATTATGCATTGCTCACTGAAAACTTTATCTTCCATTAAAAGCTAAACTCTATTCAAAAGCGCAATTAAGCAAAATTTGCTCACTAAAATAAGACATCATTTATTTCAAGCTGGTTTCTATTTTGGATTTTGATGGCTTCCTGCTAAATATGCAAGTTTTCTTTTCTGTGAAATTAATTCAGTGTCTAAAAATCTGAATTGCTTGGTATTTTGTTGTTCATCATGTAACTTCAGCCACCAAAGTATTAGTAAGTATTATGTTTCTCAATCAACCACCACCTTTAAGAAGATCATTATGGTAAAATTAACCTGAGTTCTCAAAAATCTATAAACTCTGAATAATGTATGCGTAATAAACGGGGTAAAATGGTTTAATCAACATTCCTCAGTATTCCTTTAACTGCATATTGTGTGTAACTATTGCCTTTTCTGTCTATCTTCAATCTTTTTAACTAAAAAATGTGCTTTGTGTCTGTTATAGTAAGAGTGTCAGTTTGATTCTGTACTGTGACAGCATGACATTTATAAAGCCCGAGTCTCATTTGTCTCTGTCATTATATATCTGGTCTTGATTTAACACATTCTCATTTGTTTGTACTGGTAAAGCTGGTGGGTAAGGATCACTAGTAGTACAGAAAAAACACCTTGAAAAATGCTGTCTTGGTTTTCCCACATGCTACTTAATCTGTCGTGCAGATATAGGTATTAGAGTGCTGGAGAACAAGTTCTCTAAGAAAAATTATTTCCTGATAAAATCTGTGTCAAAGTTATACTAAGTCTCCACATCCAAATGTCTACAAAAATTCTAAAAATCACTGATCAGTAATATGTGTATATGATAATGCTTTGAAGATTGGAACATGTGCAGGGTTACTTTGGTAGCTTTGTCTTCTTGTTAACCTAACTTCCATCATAAAAGAAAAAAGATTTGCAACAAAATCAGCTGACACAAAATTTATTTCTCATTTCTTTCTCAGTATTACACTTTCAACAGCTTCCTACCTTTCCTTTCCTGACATCATGTAGGAGGTGTTAGCTTTGTACTGCTTGAAGTCTGAAACCTTGTCTCTGGGGGAGTGAGGAGGCCGTAATTACTGCTGCCACTGATGGTGAAAGAAAAGCTGATATTCACCAAACTCTCAGTAGAAGCTGGACTAGGACTTTATTAAACTGATCCATCTAATACCTCTAATTGATACCTTGTCCAGGTCTCCAATGGAGTGGGAGTTCAGTGACTTTCTTAAAAAATATTGTGCACTTGATACACATTAAATTGAGTTTTAAGTAGTGTATGATTGCTGTCGATTGCAATGATATCCAGAGATCTAAACTGTCAGATGCCCTTAGATCTTGTTGACTTGAATAAATATTTCAAGTACTACCACAAATTACATGTGTAGTGTATAAAAGCAATCTTCAAATGTAGTCATAATGCAGAGTATTATTTGGAAGGCTCAGACTCTCAATACTCTGATTTTGTATATAGAAAATGTAGAAAAATAAATGTGTGACAAAAGAGCAGGTAGATGCATTAGTAGTTTATAGCGATAAAGTTGTCTAGGGAGGAGAGAGCTTTTTACTATCTTTCCTTGGGATATGCAACTTCCTAAAAAAGGCCTTACATGACAGAATTTTTTGGTTGTTGTTACATTAAAAGCACCCTCCACCTTTCCTGTTGTCTTCTTGTCTTCAAACTGTTCTTTGTGAATGCAGAATAAATCAAAGAAAACCAAAATGGAAGATGTGGAGTGGACCATTACTAAAAGGATAGAAATGAAAACTTTAGTAAGCAGCTTGCTTTTTCATACTGTTTTAATTTTTTTGCTTTATACAAACTTTTTGTTAATTATAGTTTGCAATTTCAATTTCTTTTAACCAAGACATTTCTTAGTAGCCAGCTGGTGTCCTTTTTGCCAGAAGTCAAATATGAAGACACATCTTGATATACTTCAAGAGTAAAACATGGGGTTTAAAACTACAGGACTGAACAGAAGAGATGAGCATCTTCTTTGTTCCTATTTGTGATTATTTCAATGCATTTTTTTATATTGCATCATTTATTTGTTTTTAATTGAAAGACATTTTATCTTATTGACAACTTCATGGTTTATTTTGAGGTTCCATAGGCAACTATGGTTCCTAGTTATCTGTTCTGTTCTTCTGAAAGGCAGTGGAAATCAGCTTTTTTTTTCTTCTGGAGTTTACGTTGTTCCCTTTTTAAAATTAATCCTTATCACATTCATTTCACTGGATTTTCAGAATCAGAAGTGGTGGATCTGCTTCTGCAGAGGGGACTGGACTAGATGATCTCTAAAGGTCCCTTCCAAGCCCACTATTCTATGATTCTATGATTCTAAGAAAGCCTATATGAGAACAAGGAGTGCACATTATTTTGATTTCCTTATGAAATAATGAGAATTTTTTTTAGATACTTTCTACCAAGAAGATTTGAACAAGTGTTTAGCAGTGGTAAATGTACCCTCTTTGTCAATTTCATTTAGGCATTTTTTTTTTTTTAAAAAAGACATTACAATATAAAAATTACTGAATGAGAACGTGCACACAAAGCTGCAGCATGATAGTTACCTGAATAGTTATTGAACAATAATTAGTATTAGAGAGCTGAGAGACTGGACTAAAATCTTCTGTTGATGATTTAGTGATGAATATCTCACTTTCATTTTGTATTGTTCTGTTTGTGTTAGTTTACCTTTCTCCCTTTACTGAGGATGAGTTTATTCCATTTCAGTGTTTCCTATCATCATGAACTAAAAATATATCACTGTGCTTGCAGTTCTGAAATGTAAAGAATTTTCGAAATCCTTCATTCGCAGAGATCAAAAGCTGCTCTAAACCTGGCTATGTCAGCTTTGCTAGAGCTATTTGAAGTAATATCAGTTGACAATCTACCTACCAAATCTATTGCTTGCCTAAAGTGTCTGTGAGCCAGTGAGCTAAGAAATGCTAAAAATTTGTTCAGTATTCTTATTTTTCACCTAGGTATTACCTCTGCTTCTTTACCTTTGATTCAGTTCTCCTCTGACCAATTCTGCTAGGAAGTAGTGGATGTTTTCTGATCCCACTAATCCCAAGTGGTTTCAAATTCACACTACTTTCTTTTTTTTTTTAAGAGTCATTCCTCTGTGTTTAAATAGAAGACAGAAGTGCTTAAACAGAACAATGACTATGTTTCCCTCTGAGCTTGGTTAACTTGTGATCTTTCATTTTGTTGGAGTTTTGACTATGATAATTGTAAAAAACAAACATACACTCCCTCCAGTAGAAGGAAGTGGCACAAAGTTACATAAAAAGGCAAAATAACAGTGTTTTGCAGTAAGCAAATGGAAGAGAAGCCGTGTATAGAACTTTTTCCTTTGTGCCTTGTCTTGTTTACTCTTTGTCTTCCCTCTGAAAAGTAAGGATTGTTTAAAATATTTTGAAGCTCCTCCTATTGTAATCATGTCATTCCACTGCATTCACATTTCCTCAGTTTGTCTCAGGCTTCTCCTAGGTATGACTGTTTTAATGTGTTAGGGCTCCTGTGCCTAAGTCACATGTTGTTTGTAATTTGTGTTAAAACCAGCAAGACAGATAAAATACAGAAAATGCAGAAGGAATTCAGGGGAAGTGTGGATGAAATGAACTTCCTACACAATGAAGCATTTCCCCTGACCCTGCTGAATGCAAAACTTTATATAATTAAAATTTTCTTTTTATATATTCCCATTATATCGTGGTTTTCAGCATTATGTAACAAAATTAAACAGAAGCACAATTGACAAAATGGTGGTTCCCCAAGCAATGTACAAGAAGCCTAACCATATTTGAGTGCAGTCTGTGTTACACTGTATTTCATAAGTTTTCTATGACCCTGAAATATAATTATTTTTCAAAAAATGTGGATTTAGGTTATTATGTTTGTTAAGTTTGAAAACTGAACTGTAACTCTTCCCAATGTGTAGATGTTCACAATTTGAATGTACCTTTATTATTTAAAATGGTCTCTTGGGTTTCTGTCTGCTGTGTTTTATATGTAGATGTGGAACTCATCCAAATGGTCTTTTTTTTTCAAATATAGCCTTTTATTGCTGGATTGTATCTAATACAAATTCATATGTGGATTTAGCCAAGAGATATGGTACTGGGTTGTATGCTGTATCTGACTGCCAGTGTTTTTCCTGGTAATGATTGCAGTGCAGACAGAAAGTGCTGTCCACAGCTTGAGCTTTATTGTACATGCTGTCATAAAGAAAGTCAAGGGAAATACAAGCTTTCAATTGTGAAGAAAACAAAACAACCCTGTATGTTCATTTCAGCTGTTCCAGTAAGAACAAAATAATCTCAGAAAATCGAAGAGGAATCAGACTCGGCTTCCACTTTATGCCTATCAGTCAATTTGTGTGAGGAACAAGAATACTGTATAAAGAGTACTTCCTTGGAAAAACACACATGACATACTTATTCCAGCTTATTTCTTTGCTTTATTTTATTTGATTTTATTGAAAGAAAAGGCTGACATATTTCTCTCTGGCTTAAGTCTTTAGAAATATTTAGGGTAGTCCCACTGATTAAGATTTGCATATTCATACAGAATGTAAGCAGCATGAAATTGCAAAAAGAAAGTCATCTTTCTATTTTGGCAATGAAAAAGCAGAATAAACAACTCAAATTTATGTCTTCTATCTAAAGTACATGATGGGTTAATTGTTCATGAAATAATTGTTATCCTACAAGTGTGACAGCTCAAGAGAAATGAAAAATAAAATTAATACCATGCCGTTATCTTTCTTTATTAATGAAAGACATTCCGTGGTGTCAGTGTATGCAGGGAATGTTGGACAAGTGTTTAAAGAGATTAAGCTACTATTTGGGAAGGATTTTGAGAGAAATCTGGAAAAGCTATTATGCAGTGTGCTACTTCATATTTTAGAAGGTTATAAAAACTTACAGAATAGTTAACAAGACTGAGTAAACAAATACTTTAATGCCTCTGAACTACTAGGGTGTTTGCCTAAATAAGAGAGACATAAGATTTTAATTTTTAATACAAGTAAATTTTCTTTCAAGTACCACTTTCTGTGATATAGCAGCTGCAGATCATAGAAAAATACAGCTGAAGTAAGCTTTTCAGAAGTCGTCTATTTTATTCCCCACCCATAAGAAATGATCAGCTAAACCATTTATTATGAGTATTTGCTCTGTTTTTTAAATATCTTTGTGTAGTACTTCAGTAGTTTTAATACTTCTTTTTACACTGAGGATTTCCTAAGGCAACACATATGTAGGCTTTTGATTTAGTTCCATTAGTACTTATTTTTCCTTTCCATTTTCTAATGTGCTGATGTTGTGCCTGCCTTCCTCCTGCTTCCAATATGATTTTGATACTTTAGATTCCTTTCTGGTTTCTCCTATTTTATCTCTTGTGTTTCCTAGCATGTTATTCAGTCATATGAAGCTAGATCAAATCACTCTACATTTTTTGTTGGGTTTGGCATTGTGGGGCCTTTTTACATTTCCATTACAAAATTCATAACTTTATACAAGTTGATTTTTTTCTTCTGTTACCATTCATCTATTGTGGAAAAAGACTACTGTTATTAGAGTAAGTGCCTACCAAGTCTTGCACAACACTAATGATAGATGAGGTGACATGATAGTGGTTGTGCTGGCTGGGGTCTCTGATGCACAAGCTTTAGTTCTGTTCTCTCAATTGCGACATTATGAACTCCATCTGAAAGAGTTTCTTCCAATGTAGTAGTCTTTTCCTATGTTTTCTTTCCTCCCTCCTCCCCTTGGTTTAAAGAATTTACAAACTATGAACCATTTCACCAGGTTCACTGCACTGACCTGCAAACACACAATTGTTTGGACATGAAAAGGGAAATTCATTAGAACCTCAAGGAACTTTACGTGAGAAGTTGCATATCAAGTAAAACTCTGACTGTTTAGACTCTCTCTTAAAGGGTACTTAGGGAGGAGAAGAAATGACAGGTAGAAAACTCTAATTTTCAATGCTTAAAAATCTTGTTTAATAATGACTGAGAGGTTCCCTTAAGTAAATCATGTTGCTCTAC
Organism: Colius striatus; assembly: GCF_028858725.1. Classification (NCBI taxonomy): domain Eukaryota; kingdom Metazoa; phylum Chordata; class Aves; order Coliiformes; family Coliidae; genus Colius; species Colius striatus. The sequence continues at coordinate 16,037,953 of NC_084771.1, forward strand.
CCATCAGTTGTGATCTGTATGAGAAGGAATGTGATGGGCAAAACAGCAAGTCTAGCAAAGTAACAAAAGCATAGTGGAAATACAAGCAGAAGGTAAAGGTAGTTCTGTGGGAATGAGACTTATTAATATTGGGTTTGAAAGCCAATGTAATGTATTGAAATGGATTTATGAGAGTGTTTAAAAAATATCAGCATACTAAAGTGAAAAAAAATCTGGAACAATTCTAGCTACTTTAAATACTTGTCTGTAAAAATAATGTCTCTGCCAATCTTGGCATTAAAATTGGGTCTTTTCTGGTGTATAGATTTTATATCATTGGTAGCAATTATGTTGTAATGACTTCTATCCATTAGTACTACAGGGGAGTTAAATCAGCTGGAGTGTGCACTGGTAACAGCCATGAAGTCCTAGGTCACTGCCAGTTTGTCACAGTATTAAGGAATGTCATGGTGTGTGCATTTTTATGTCAGAAAGAGTTGCAGAGTTAAGTAGGATAACATTACTGTGTCAGGATAGTGGGAAAATAAAGGCATAACAGCTGTTATTAGACACTGTAAGTACTAAATAAATCTGTTCCCAAGAATACTATTGTGAATGAAAAAGGAGAGAGAGAATAATCCCTTGCTAGTAGCTTTTAGCATAGCAGGTTAAGCTTCTTTCTAATGTTTTTCAGGATTTCTCCAGATAGAATAGGGACTTTTAAACAGAAAAAAGAAGTGTTCAGTAACTTAACTTCATTAAGTTTTTTACTCAAGATTCAGTAAACTAGATTTTAGATTTTGGTTTTTATTAAAACATTGATTCTGCCCAAATTTCTGGAACCTTCAAGAAAAAATGGAGGGGAAAAAAACCCAAGTTACTTATATACTTGTGGTACTTTTGCAACAGGGAGTGTGAATGTGAAATGTGTCCACCCAGTCATAAAATCACTCCCCTTCCCAAACTGGACAGGAGATAGAGAGAAATACAACAAACGGCTGGTGAGTTGAGATAAGGATGGAGAGATCACTCAGCATTAGCACCATGGGCAAAACAGACTCAACTTAGGTAGCAAAAGGTTTGCTTTTTTAAAGAAACAATAAGAGCAGTGAGATGAGAAATAAAAACCATCTTAAAAAACCTCCTCCCACTCCTCCTCTTCCCAGGGCTCCCCTTCCTTCCCCCCCAGAGGTGCAGGGGATGGGGGATGGGGGTTACGGTCAGTTTGTTACAGATGGACTTTGCTGCTGCTTCTTAGGGGGAGGCCTCCTCACACTTCCCACTGCTACACTTTGGGGTCCCTTCCCATGGGAGACAGTCCCTCACAAACTTCTCCAGCGTGGGTCCTTCACATGGGCTGCAGCTCCTCACAAACTGCCCAGCATGGGAACTCCCACAGAGGCAGCTCCTCACATCCTACCCCAATGTAGGTCATCCACCGGGAGAACAGTCCTTCAGGGACAGACTGCTCTTGCATGAGTCCCTCACAGGATCACAAGTTCTGACAGCAAACCTGCTCTGGTGTGGGCACCTCCTCCATGGACTCCCAGGTCTTGCCAGGAACTTCCTCGAGGGTGGACTTTCCACAGAGTCTCAGCCTTCTTCAGGCATCCACCTGCTCTGGTGTGGGCTCCTCCACAGTCTGAGAGTGGGGTCTCTGCTTCCAGTGGCCTCCATGGACTTCAGGGGAACAACCCACTTCACCATGATCCTCACCACAGGTCACAGGTGAGCCTTTCTTTCAAGGCCTAAGCACCCTCCTCCCCCTCCTTCTCCACTGACCTTGGTGTCTGTGAAGATGTTTTCACATTCTCCCTCCCTGTTGCTGCTGCAATTCAGCAAGTGCACAACAACTTCTTCTCACATATGTTATTCACAGAGGTGTAACCTCCATCACTACTTGGCCAAGCCTGGGTCAGGTGCAGGGTTCAGCTTAGAACTGACTGGCCCTAACCCTGTGAGCTACAGGGGAAGTTGCTGGAAACTCTTTGTTTAAAGAAGCCACCCTGTAGCCCCCCCACTACCAAAAAACCTGGCCCAGGCAGAACCACTACAACACTACTGTTCTTCTATTTGTAATTTCTTCTACATTTTAAGTGATGTCTGTGTGTTTCAGTTTTTTACACTGTTTTCTTGACGCATTGGTTTCCAGAAACTGGTATGTATGAACTTGCATTACATATTTTAAGTGATTAAAGCCCTGTAAAGGACAATGTGTTACATGTGAAGGTCTCTCTTCTGAAATAGCAATAACATGGGAAGTATCTAAAGTAAGTCAGTTCAGGTAATGCATACCTTGAGGTTCCCAGTTTCTATGGGAATATATCAGAAGATAAGCTACGTTAGTAAGTTAATCAAACACAAATTTGTCTTACATTTCTTCCATTCATTCAAATAGGACATGAATATTTTGTTTCCTGATTTGCACAATTACCCTGGAGCTCATGTTGCAATGTGTCAGTACAATGACAGCTTCCCCTGAATGACAACTCATAGCTATAGTGAAAACTGACAGAATTTGTAAACCAACGTTAAAAGAAAAGACTCAGCTCTTGAGTGACTTCTCCCTACCATATTTTACAATACACCTTAAATGTACTTATTTTTAAATGGATCTAATGAGTGTGTTTAAGTGGGCTTGTGATGGTGTAGAAAATAGAATATGCTGTACTAACACTAACATAAAATTGTTGATGGCAATTAGAAAATTCTTAAAGACATTCTACATGTTCTGCAAGGTGATTTAGTGAAAACAACTCAGTATTAATGGATCTCCCAGAATATGCATTTGTGGTGGACTCATATATATCTGATATTTCATTCTATTTCCCCTTAAGTTTCTTTACTGACATCTTGCTTAACAAAAAAAATGAAATGAGTATTTTACACCCGTGACTTAGACTGATAGCTGATTAGGAAGCTATTCCTCATGAATATAGCTGCAACTCTGAATATAAATCACCATAAGTTTTATTATGTATTTTAAATGTATGTTTTGGAACTTGAACTTGTATCTGTCCTGTACATTGACTGTATTTTGTTTAATCTCCTGGGACAAGAGATTGACTGTGTAATGTTTATATGGCACCTAGCATGAGCCCCTGTTTGTATTGTAGACTACAGGAATTGCTGCAAAATATGTATCTAGTTCTAATAATGATGTCATCCATCCCAATATGAGGAAAATAGCTCCCAACATTATAAATGCTTTTGAAAACGTCCAAAATGTTCGGAGACTGCAAACTGTTCAGAAAGTTTAAAGAATTAGTAAGGCAGAAATCTTAACATAAGTGTGCTGTAAATATTAAGAAGACCAATGCTGTTGTCATCCTGATTTAATTTTCTTTTGTTGTATAAATATATATATATAATACATAACAAAGATATTGGAAATTATCTGAATCATTTCATAAAACCTTTCTGGTTTGCAAATCATTATGACATTTAACTGCATTGCCTGTTTCAGAGTTACTCTCTGTAAGCATCTTGCATTATATTATGCTTTGGAATTGCATCAGAAATTTGTAGCTACACAATACTGTTCCAGAAACTTGGTATTTAAGGTCGAAGAAATAGAGCAACTTCTGTGTAAGGTCTTTGGTGTGAAATTCTGGTCATGGTAACTTTTATAGCTTCTCCTTTGCAGGGTTTCTAATGTTCAACAGTTAATGACTATGCCAATTATTTTCATCAGTTGAAAGGCATTTAAAATATTCTAATATTTTACTGTGTTAATGCTTAACTTATGTCACTTAGGATAATAATAAGACTTTTAACTTGTATTTCAACTATTTGTGTGCCTGTAAGATTTCCCACAGACATTTAGTACTAGCCTCTGTGAGACAGCTGACTTGACCAAATTTCCCTTCTCAAGATCCAGTAACTCATTTCGCCCCATCCCCATGCTAGATACACTATTCAAGTGCTGAATTATAAAAAACTTTCATTCTGAAGACTCAATAATCCATTTTTTAGTAGAGTTGGTTCTGCACTCACAAATGGTTTTGTCTGGTCATTTTACAGAAAGCAAAGCTGGTTCTATAGAGTAGAAACAGAATATATAATGTATGGCAAACAGTAGTTGTGATCTTTTGGCTCCTAAATTCTATTAGCTGAAACACAACAAATGATTTTGTTTTGTTTCTGTTTGGATCACTAGTGCACATTTTCCCTGTGTCCCAGGATAGCTGATCATAAATGAATGGATCTATATCTAGTGAGTCTACCAATTATTAGGACTACTTCAAAAGTGCTTTTTAGAATTGATGATGCAACTGAGACTAGATAACAAAACATCTAACAAAATACCTTATCTTAAGACAAAGTAAAGTTAGTGTCACATAGCATTTATTTGATGACAGATAACCTAAGTTAAATACATGAAATAATTGTCATCACCTACATGAACAGCTTTTCCTGAACTAGGCTTTTCCATATCAAATGCCACTCTTTTGCCAGTTTTCCCCATTTTTTTGCCAAATAAATTTTTAACAGCCATAAATGGAAAGTGTGACACATTTACTTAAGCATCACAGTATTAGCAGAGGATGTTTTCTGGTGAATCTATGTAATTGAAATCACTGAGATTGTTACCTAAGAAATGGTTTTATAACACTGTCACTTATGCTGTTTCCTGCCATTCCCTCATAGATTTAAGAGTAAAAATGTGTGGGATTAGATGTACATGGATTGTCAGTCTGTGTTTGTCTGGAATTTTATGCTCTTACTACTACCTCTATGATCTGCATCTGATGACATAGCAGACTGGGGCAAGAGGCTCTTACCTGGTGTGAGAATGTTTGAGCGGAGATGTCAGTTCATTCTGTTCTGATAACAGCACTACCCCGTCACAAGGATTTGTCAGGAGAAAAGTGTCCATAGCATATTATTGATAAAGTGGAAAGATCAAATAGTATTGTCAGAAACATTAAAAAGAAAATAACAGTTTCAAAGGGGTTTTTTTGAGATGGAAAATATTTTCCCCTCATGGAAATGTAGAGGAAGTAACATGAACATAAATCTGGTAAACATGAAAATTATTAAAGATTCTGGGCTAAGATTAAATAACTGACAGGCAACTACTAAGGTGATTTGAGGTCCAAAGGAAGTTATATGAAATTTTTACTAGAGGTGTAGTAGACATCTGCATTTTGTCTCACACACTGCTAGCCTATACTTAATGAAAGCAACATTTATGTTACATCAGTAAACTAAATCAATATGTGTTCACATGGGGAATTAAATGCCTTTCCTGTGTGCTAAGTACTATCCTGTACACGTTTGCACATCTCCTCACTCTTGTTACTCCTGTTTTGTGGAGAAGCAGTGTTCATTTTGCTTTCTCAAACTAATGGTCATTTGAGAGATATTAGCTGGCAGCATTTAAAAATGTATTTATTTCTATGGATCTCTTACTGTAACTTTTTTCCTGTCTCATCAGAATGCTTATGATGCCAAAGTTGCCTTGAAGAGTGTTATTTATTTTTGTTAGAAACCTGGCAATTACTTTAGTGTATTTGTAAGGATGTTCCTTGTATAGACTATCTTGCTCTCATCTTTAGCTTTTAGTATAACCCCCTAGCAAGCAGTCAGTCATCCTAAATACCATAAATAGTTATACAAATAATGTTAGATTTCCCACTGTACTGTCTATACTGAAAAACATCATTTCCCTTTGAAACACCAGGAAAAATATACTTTCTTTTATCACTTAGCTTTCTCATTTAGTGCCTTATGGAAATAGTGCCTAAATGTTTGGGTGTGGGACACTTTATGTCTGGTAATTATAGGATTGGGACCTGCACCAAAGTAGCAGTCGATTCCTACATGTGATTATTCCTAACTTGTTCCAATAAAATAAGTAATGCAATTGTTGCTACACTAGCTAAAAAAATAACAGCTGCACACTGTTTCTTCTGTACTGACGTGTACTGACAGGCCATGTGGGTGTGGTATTAAGACCTCATTGGCAGATGTTTTTAATTACTTCAATCTTTACAACTAGCAAATGCCCAAATGATTTATAGAGGTCACTTTAAATGAGTTACATTTCTTTCAATGAGCTTCTGTGAAAGCCTCAAGCGGCTTAGTGGCATCTTCTGAGTAGCCAGGCTACCAAAATGTTTCAGTCACTGCATGGCAGTAATTGCCTTCTCTAAACATGCTGGGAGTATCCTGAATAAACTCTGATTATATGTGATGAGTAACAGAGAACACGCCTTAGGTTTAAGCTGCATACGCCTTTTAATTTTCCTCATAAGACAATATACAGGAATGTGCTTTCACACAGATCATTTGATTACAACTCGGATGATATTTTAATATTTGTGTCACTTTAACTGAAGGTGCCATCACCAAAGTACTGGGACCTGGCAAGCACACTAGTTAATGATGCATAGCTTTCTGGCTCGGGTAGAAAGGAATTTCATTGTTCCCACATCAGTACAGTTCTAGTGCCTTTTAAGACCAGCTGATAGTAAGTAGAACATTGCCACCTTTTGGTCATAAAGAAAAGACATACTGTTGAAGAAGCATTATGCAAGTTGAGGATGCTGCAGCAAAACTACTTAATAGTATATTCATTTGTAATGGAACTGCTCAGTAATGGTGGCCCAGTTCAGCGGAAGCTGTAGGCATCATTTGCTTCGCTTTTGTGTATTTCGTACCATGGTGATGTGTTTAGAGAGAATTTATTATGCCACATAGTAATTATGTTTTCCTGAGAACTGAATTACATATGCATTGTGAAGATATTATGAAGGCTACCATGGTTACCATTGTGCACCCAGCAACTTATTTTATACAGTGCCAATTAATCTGAGGTAATGCTTGAGAGAGGAGAACATTGAATAAGCAATCCTAATGTCTCAGCTGAAAGATGGAAATCAGATAGAAAAGCATGGCTTTTATTGAAGATTATATGTCTGGGTCAGCATTTATAAATGAATCCACCTGTAAGACTAAAACCAATATTTCTGTCTTATGTAAAAGAACATATCTCTCTAGACCAAATCTACACACAGGACACATTGCCACTCATGAAGGATATTCTCTGAATATGAGTTTTTTCCCCTTCTCGTGATTTTAACGCCATATTTCTGCAGTTCAGACTATCTCTGGGAATTATTGCTATGTCAGAAAGAGGGTGCAGTTTTATGATGCAAAAACATCAAAACTCTATGCAGGTTACAGTTGCTAGGGACAGATCTTATGCCTCTGGCCAAAGACTTCTAGATGGAGAGAACTGAGTGTAGTACAGCTCTAGCTCTCCTGTTCCCGACAGTTCAGTTTTTCTCCTGTTGTTGCTTACGCGGCTTCTCCATCAACTTGTCCCATCAATGTGGGGTGTATGCCAAAAGTGATGTGCCATCTGTACATAATATATGGTTATAATTCTTACATGTCCCCTTTGCATTGGGATAAATTGTTTTAGTAGACCAAGAGAATCCAGTCAAGAGCATTCAGATCCAGATTCCTCCCCCATTCTAAATGGGAAAACCATAGTGGTTGTAATTTCTAGATTAAATGGAAGGGTCAAGTGAAGACATTGGATAAGCTCCTGACAGAATTGCAGATTTCCTGATTGAATATTTTCCCTTTATATCCTGTACCTATCTATATCAAAACAGCACAAAAAGCATTATTAATATCTGCAGAACAGTGCTGTGCAGTGTCATATCCATGCCTCTTGATGCTTTTTTTTTGCAGCTATAAAAGTCACGTAGAATTTCGGTGTTGATTCTTGCTGCAGCATTTGTAAATATGTAGCAACAAAGATCTAACTTAGCCCTAGTGCAAATCACTTAAAGATTGACAACATCAACATTTTGAAACTGCTTCAGAATAGGAAGGTGCAGACAAACTTTGAGATGAGTTTAAAATCCTTTGAATCGTTAAATTTGATCTTTACCATTTTACAAAAATATGTGTGACATTGAATCTTTAGGAGGAACTCTGCTATTTCATTTGACTCACAAAAAGGCATGAACAGTTGGATTTCAGTTAATTTCTCTAACTTTATACTGAAACGGATGAGGGAATCCTTGTATCATCCATTCTGCTCACTGAGCAATGTGAGTTCTATGGGGCTGGCAATTTTTGGCAAAAGAGTAACGGCAGCAAACAGTTGGAAGGCAGTAACTTCAGCTTCCACAGATGTTCCAGCAGTGAATAGTTGCCCAAGGCAGAAGCTTCGATGCTTAAGTGATTGAATGTTTATCTTAAAACTAGAAATTAAGCTACTAAAATGCGTAGGCACCTTTTCCAAGTGTTATTTGTTAACACAGTTCATTGGCTTATGTGACTTGTAACTATATTATTACTGTTTTTTGTTAAAAACTGATTTGCTGTACATACTAAAGCACTTCAACGAGAGTACAAGTAAAGCGTTTTCAGCAAAATTCCTTGATAAAAGAAAACACCAAGTTTCAGTAACTTTTCACTCTAGCAACAGTCACTTTTCAACTCATTCTACAACCTAATACTGTAGTAGTTGGACTGAAGGTTCTTAACTCCTTTTACTGTACTGTCTAATGGACATGTCTCTTGCAGTGCTTTGAAATGTAATACAGTTGGAATTATCTGTCTGCAAGATGTAAATCAGAAATAACTTTTGCTTGATTACTTTGTACTGTGGCAGAGCCTTGAAAACCATATGCAAATTTCTTTTGTCTCTTAGAAAATGGCTTAATCAATATATTTTTTCTAAAGCTTCTGGTCAGAAGTAATTGGTCACTCAAAGGACTATAACAGAGAAAAGTTGCAATAATTTATGATAATCAAACATAATTTTCTAATAAACATTGTTATATATCGTGCATATATTTTCCCTTTTACATGAGGAAACTTTCTTCTAAGTTATTTTCAGAAGAAAATGTAGGTTACTGGACAAATATTTTTGAAAGTGATTAGCTGCTGGCTGATTCAGATCCTGTGTATTAATCTTGATGTTGAACTGAAAAAGAACTTCATGGCTATGTAACAGATAATCAAGGATGTTTCTTATGTGTACAGTAAGTTCACATTTAATCATCAAAGTTCATGACAAAAACATTTCTACAACCTGTGTCAGTGGAATATATGCAAGTTTAGAAAGGAGGTTTATATAATTATCTCATTATCTAGTTTCAATAATAAAATGAGTTGTCTAATTGCATATCAGTGGAAAACCAAAGGAAATACTAGAGCAGTAATTATGCATGGAAACCTCCCCTTTTCATTCTGATGGAATCTGCCTGTTCTCTGAGCTCTTTTTCCTTGTTGAAATGGTTGCTTTCCATTAATTTTTGTTATAATGCTTCCAGATAGTGATTTCGTTTTCTGGAAGAAGTAGGATGGGAAATAAATCCTATCAAACCTTTTGTAGGTTTCCATTTAGCTCTAGCAGCAGAAACAGGAACTTGTAAAGAAAAGACTGTACCTGACCAACTGAAAACCACAGGCTCTAGGTAGGTCAGTTGCCTTTTCTTGTAGGACTAGGAACAGCAGTTAACGATAGTAACATACTTCAGATAGCGATACATCAGACAAAGTGGATAAGGTGCTTCTCAGAGCATCTGGTTCTTTGGATGGATGGACACACAGATGGAGAAGTTCTGAGTGATTGAACATTACTGAGGTTATTCAGCAAGCTGGCACAAATTTGTTTCTCTGCTAGGGAGCCTGCAGTAGGGCTGTAGGCCATTACAAGTGAAAACCTGGAAGTTATGAGGACAGAAGGTAACAGGGGAATACAAGCAAGACTATATTAATTAATATTATTTTTAGAAGATTAATTTTTAAATTAAAATCTTAACTAGTTATAGAGGAAATTTATGCATTAAGAAAAATTATACATTAGGAAATTATATAAAGCAAATGATTCCATTTACAATCCCAATGAAAGTGCATAATTTTTTTTTTGTAATTTATGATACTTTTAAAAATTAGAATGTATCCTACAAACACAAATCATTACAATGGAGCCAATGAAACAACAGCATTTCCTTGGCAGTAGCTGTCACAGAATAGGGTCTGCTAAATTGTATTCCAATTAATGAAATGTTGAATTACTCACCTGCTGAATAACACATGGAATTACCCTTTTGAAGAAGGGTGTCCATTGCTTCCCATGGTGTTAGCTTATCCCTCCCACTCCTGTGTTACCAATTTATAAATTCCCTGATTACTGTCAACTTTTGGATTGCACTTAAGCTGAGGAATTTAGTGCATTAGAGAGCTGTGATTGCCAAGCAGTGTGTAACTGATAACGTTTCCAGAAGTTTCTTTTCTGTTTTGCAGCAGTTGGAAGGACAGAATAAAACTGATTATTTCAACATCTATAGCAATAGTCACAAAAGTTGGGTTTAATTTTAGGTTTTGTCTATAGTCAATACAAAGAGGATGGTGCTCTGTGTTGGTTAACCTCCACTGAAGATGGAAGGAGCCAAGAACTACCATAAAAACACTTACAAAACATTCCCACAAATCTCTGTTTTGTAGCACATTGTGTGACTATGGGAAAAAAAGCTGAGTTTGTATATTGCCTGCAAGCTTCACTGTTGAGTATTTTATTTATCCATTCCACATGAATGATACTGTTTGTTGTCACGTTTGATTGTTAGGACTTTTTACAAGGTCTTTTAAGGCTTAACTCCATTCAGAATAACTTTAAGGTTATTGTGTCCTTAAGGCGGAAGTAGTAACTCTCCTATTTTCACTGAAGTGTATGTAATGTAGAAGACAGTGTTTCCAGTGAACTAAATTCTTCAGTGTGAATAAAAAGAGAGTCCCAGTGAACAGAATTTTGCTCATTTACTCCCTGCAGAGAAATGACATTTGTTCTCTACAGCATTTTCTCTTGGGAGGACCAGTTATAGGCTTATGTCACAAGCAGTCTACCATTCCTCAGTGATATATTCCTTAAGGCATACATGGATCACTTTCAATACTCAGTGATCCAAATTCAACTCGTATTGATTGTATGAATGTGCTGTGGCTGTGAGAACAGAAATTGTTCTTGTGTGTGTGTTAAAGTTCATCTGGTTTTCTTTCTGATGCTACTGCTGGGCATTTCTGCTACGATATGTTGTGCGTTAGTACATACGTATATACCTTTATTGCTTGTATGAATAAAAGGCTTCAATGACCTTTTATTATTAATTGACTGGCCCTAATTATACACAGCCCTCTGCCACTTGTAGAGTCTGTTGAGAGAGTCAGAATAACAGACTTCCTTCACCCACCATAGCAGATTTGAGAGTAAGTAGCAGATAATATCACTTATCTCGATTATTGGAGTTCATTGGTGACATTAATTCATTAATCATTTGTTTTGTTTCTAAAAGAAAACCTGTCTTCTGTGGAAAGTTTTAGTACTTCTGCTCTGTTTTTCTTTTCTGAAGAGTCTTTGCTGAGATTTATTTTATAAGAGTACAGTAAAATAATTAAATGGCCTGATACCTTTTGGGGTGAGCAGGCCTCATTAACTTGGCTTGGGCTGTACAGCCAAATGTCAACAATATGTAAGGTCTGGTACAGTGAGCTAAAATTAAAACTAAAATTAAAACTAAAATAGTTTATTGAGGTACTTTTGTATGGCAATAGAAACTTGCCAGGATTTGACATGAGAACAAAAAATAAATGAAATTTGAAAACCACTTCAGTCAAAGACTGGGCAGATAACCCACTTCTGAACTTACTCCAACCCAGACTCATGGCTTTTTAAGCCTTCCTGGTTATATTAAGCCAACTGTTCCAGTGCTTTACACAGTACATTAAACTACTTAATCATACTGTCCTCTCTTGCATTAATAAATTTAGCATTTGTATTCCTGAAGCAGCTGTTTTATTCTCTGGCTCTATTTAAGTTCTTCTTCAGAATACAAATTCCATCTCATTTCCATTTTTTCCAGACCTAACACTTTAAAATTTTTGGTTTGCTGTTTGATTTTTAACCCTCTAGACTAAAAATTGAGTGCTTTGAGGACCACAGCTATATATTTTTCAATAAATATACCCTTTGTTGTTAAGTATTTCCCGGTATTCTTAATCATCTTTCTGGAAGAACGGTATTCTTGGACGATATATTTCAGACAGAGGAGCTTGTTTCTCGTCTTGAATTTTACTCAGAATTAATTGCTGTCATGCAGAACTAATTGCTATGTTTTCACAGGTAAGTTCTCATTCTGGATGCACTTCAGTTTTTACACATCAAAGAATAAGATGGACTATAAAGATGGAACTTTTAAAATGGAAATTAATAGGATCTGTGCTTTGTCATGAAATCATGAAATTAGCAGTTTCCAGTTTTGCTCATAGTTGCAGACACTGATCAATCCCACTCTGCTGCAGAGCTGTCTACTGTAGAGTGAAGTCTGTTTCTCTTCTTAAAATCTGCAAAAGATTAAGGGAGATAAATTTAAATCTCAGGTTTAGATTGAATGATTTAAAATGAATATTGCTTATCAAGGCTTTTTATTTTTTTTTAACTGGGCTTGTAACAACTATCAAAACAAGAAAGTTCCTAAATTTCAAAAGACTAGAAATAATATTCAGTTAAGATGACAATTTTCTTTTCTTCTGAATTAAATATTTCTATGAATGAGAATTAATTGTGGTCCTGTTCTTGGTTGTACTGTGTCTTTATAGACCTTAGTGGCAGTATTTAACGGCAGCTGCCTTTGCCATGAAGCATTTGCCTGTCATGGAGATGCTCTTCTGGTAGGAGTTCTCTATGGTTCCTGAATATTTCCCCTAAGCTCACCGGTCCTCTCCACAGCATGCAGGGGAGTCTCTGCTCCAGCACACCTCCTTCTCTCTTCCCTCACTGACCTTGGGGTCCACATGGTCACTCTCTAACTCTTTGCACCACCACCAGCCAGAAGAAAAAGAAGGAACCAGAACCAGAAGGAACAGGAACAACCCTCCTCTTCTGACTGCTGCTTCTTAAAAAGTGATCATGGAGGTGTCTGGTTGACTCAGCCCCAGAAATGGGTCTCACTGAGAGCTGGGGAGAGTTTCAAGCAACTCCTCGCATGAGCCATCTTTACAGCCCCTTCCCCATTACCAGAAATGGCTCCATGTCAAACCATGACAATAACCCACTAATGTTTGAGCAGCTGCCAAACAGAGCTTACACAGCTTCAAGGCCACCTCTGCTGCTCAGGTTGCTCTGCCAGTGAGGAGGCTGGAGGAGGCACAAGAAGTGGGGAAGGGACATGGCTTGGACCCAGGGGATATCCCAGACCAGAGTATATCATACTCAGTAATAACAGCTTGGGGTAAGGAGGATGAAGTGAGGACATTCAGACTTATGGCATTTGTTTTCCCAGGTAGCTATTACATGTGCTGAAGCCCTGCTTTGCAGAACAGTTGTTTGGGAAATATCACCTGATCCATCTGAAAATGGTATTGCAAAGATCCTTGTGACAATCTGTTGACACACAGACAGTGACCAACTGCCCTGCAAAACTGATTTCATTCCACCATGTAAGTGTTGCAATATGCTAAAATGGTGATAAGTTTTATTATTTATTCAAATAGTGTCTCTGTGTAGCAAGGGGGAAGCATAGGATGAAGCTGGGGAACCATGTAACAGGTTAGAGATTAATTTTGTAGTACTTGTGTTTTAACCTACTACAGAAGTAGAGTGTCTACTAGACCTTAAGATTTTGCATTTCTTATGTGCATACTCAAGTGAATATTATGTGGTAATGTCTTAAAGTGCAGTGTGCCTTTAAACAGGAGGGAGTAATTTAGAAAAAATTGCTTTTAGCTTTTTATATTTTAAACCCCGCCTTCCTAGGAGTTTTGCATACTATTGTTCGACCAAAACATCATTTTAACACTGTAGGAATTAACATAACATTTTCTAAAAAAGGCTCAAGGAAGCTTTCTAAAGTTCTAACATTAGTAGTACTTGAGGAAAAACTTCTGCAACACTGCAGGATATTGAATATTGCAGCATTGGAATCTATTTTATTTTAGCTGACTGCTATCACTAGATGCTTAGTTATTTTTCCTCAGATCCTGCCTTTGTGTACTACACAAAGGAAAGCATATGTTTTGTTTTATTGCCCTTACTGTGCCAGCAAACACATTGAATAAGAATGACTGATGTTTTGTGAGATTTCTTATCTTTCATGATATGATTTCTTTAACAGCCATTCTTACTCTTCTCTCTACATATTTCTGGTGCTGAATGTAATTCATCACTTTCCATCTTTTTTTTTGTACTGCCATTCTTTTTCTGCTTTTTCTGGCTTAGAAAACAGCAAAGTTCTTGTAACAACCATTGTTAAAAAAAAAACAAAAGGCAAAATGAGAGTTGTAATAGTTCTTGCTACTGAGCTATTTTTTCATGGCAGATATAAACAAACCTTTAACAGCAACTTACTTTGTCTTTTATTAGGTCACTATCAATGAAAGCTTTGAGTTTGAGGCTCTCTCTCCCCTCCTCCAAAAGAAGGCAAGGGGCACAAGCATGAGTAAGACATAGAGATCATAGAACCATAGAAACATTTTGGTTGGAAAAGACCTTTAAGATCACCAAGTCCAACCCCTCCCCTCACACTGCCAAGCCCACCACTAACCCATGGCCCTCAGCACCTCAGCTCCATGGCTTTGTAATATCTCCAGGGACGGTGACTCCAGCACCTCCCTGGGCAGCCAATTCCAATGCCTGGCAACCCTTTCAGTAAAGAAATTCCTCCTCATATCCAGCCTGAACCTCCCCTGGTGCAACTTGAGGCCTTTTCCTTTTATCCTATCACTTATTATGTGTAAGAAGAAACCAGCTCCCACCCAAATACAACCTCCTTTCAGGTAGTTGTAGAGAGTGATCATGTCTCCCTTCAGCCTCTTCTCCAGGCTAAACAACCCCAGGTCTCTCAACTGCACATACTTAGCTATGAGGAACTGGTTTGTTTTATCCCCCTGCTTGTTAATTCCTTGATTCTGAAGCACCCATAAGCATGCCAGTTACAGTGGTGAGGCTATGATGGCTCTTGGCTGTTTACAATACACCACTTTCAAGACCATAATTTCATAGCAACTTGCTATTGATATAAAGGTGAAGACATTTTAATTGTATTATACTATTTATGGATCATACTTTCAATGGGACTGAATTGATGTAGAAATTGTTGTAAGGAAGAGTTGACAGTGTTTACACGGAAGAGATTAAAAAGCGCAACTTCCAATTATAAAGTTGCTTTACTGCTTTAGGAGGTCACTACCCACATAAAGAAGTTACAGCAAAGGGTGGCAATGAAAAGGAATGAGTTGAAGTTACAGAGTAGGTCAGCAGCAGAGTGAGGAATACCTTTCAAGTCTCGTGAGTCTCAGCCCAATATCTTTGCAGCAAATTCTGCTGTTCTAGAAATCTAATCATTTACTGAACAGAACAAAAGAATGTAAAATTTGGGTTACACACACTGTACCAGTTGGCAATCACTGTGCTGTTTCAAAAAACCCAACACTGTATTTAATTAACCTATCTAATGATAAAAAAAAGTCCATGAGAGATGAAATGTCATCTGTATTGCATTTTCCGATCTCTTCTGAAACAAACACATCTGGAATCTAGAGTCATGGGAGAGTAGTAAGCACTCAAGATAGGGGAGTGTGGTTCTTTTTTAATTGGGGAATATTGCCTATTGTGATCTATTTATTTTTAAACTGGCTCTATTCTTTGTTTTGAAAACATCTAATTTTTTATCTTTCTTTGTTTGCCTTTACCACCTGTAAATCACTAGGAATAGGGTGGATTCATTTGGTTTTTTAACTAATGTTCAGAAAGCAAAAAGTAACTTGTAATTGCACTGCTCCAGCAATTCTGCAATAAACACTTTAAAGTTATAGAAGGTGTTGCAAATGTGTCACTCTTACACAAAAATTATACACAGGCTCACTAAAATAACTTTTAAAAGTCAGCTAAAATTATTGTTCTTTTTTACAGCCTTACAGCACCTAGTCTAAAGCACAGAGGATAGAAAAGCTTTCATCATAAGCAATTACTTGGGAAAAAAAATCTAGCAGAGACTGGGTAGATTAGGAGTCTAATACAAAATGTGGAAAAGTAAGTCTAGGTTTCATTAATTCCATCTTCTCACTTTGTCTCTATTCCCTCCTTGAAAGCCAATCTGTAAGTTTAGACAGACAACTGCAAAGCAGTTTGTGGCTGTCTGACAGTCTATAGAAAACATCCTGAATATTTAAATTTTATGGGGAAAAAATATTCAAAAAGACTTCTACTACACCACCAAGATCATAGGACTCTTCACACAGACAGGGATAAAAATACTTGATCATAGCTTCGATTCCTGAAAACCAATGTCTTAATTGGAAGAGAGACACATTGTTTTGTATCATGACCCATATAAGGCTCTTCTTCTGAGAAAGAAATTTCCTACATATTAATGTATCTGAAGGTCCTTATGACACAGTATTTTGATGGATATATTAAACAGCTGGGATAGAAGAACATGGAGAATATTCTCTTAGTGCAGTTGGAGGTGGTGGTAATCATCCACAAAGAGTGGACAAAAAGAAACAGTTTTAATAGTTAAAGTGCAGTTTAATATATAAAGAGCTGTGTAACATTTCCTCCATGCTTCCCTTCTGAGTATCATAGTGAGGGATGTTGACAGGTTGACATGGAAACTGGGTTGCCATTTTGGTAACCAGAATTACTGATGGTTAACAGACATGACCAGTCTTTCAGTGTGTTATTTCTTGCTTTGTAATGTTGTCACATATCTGAAGTGCAGCAACATAAAGAAGTTTCAGGAGGAAGATAGCTCACATAGGTTTGAGATGTTAGTTTAAATTCAGATACTTCCTACATAATAAAACTACAACAAATGTACGGACAAGAAAATGGTTAAAATTTATCACCAGTAATACTATAGGTTATTATATTTGGCACCTAGTGCAGAACATACCTGTGAAACAGGAATTACCATCTAAATGACTAAAATTCCCACAGAGATGATGGAACGTATTTATTAAGTAACTGACAAGCTGATAACAAAGACTGATAGATCTCTAACTCCAAATTTGTCAATTTAAAATAACAATACTAAATAAAGAGCATCCATGAACATAAGCCTTGTCACATACACCTAGGGAAGGTTTTGGTAGCTGAGGGTGATGGTGCTGCAGGAGCAGCCTCTGTGGCAGGAGGTCAGGTTGCAGTGAAGGACTCTGGAGCAGACCCAACACAGGATCCAGGTGAGCCTGTCATGAAAGCTGGTGGTGCCTTGTGAAAGTGTGTTTACAGAGGGGCAGAAAATGCCAGAGATCAAGAGAGAGAGAAGGGAACAAAACTAGTGAGAAGCAACAGTGGGAACCCAAGGTCAGAGAAGGGAGGAGAAGTTGCTCCGTGGTGCCGGAGCAGAAGGCCCTGCTGCAGCCTGTGGAGGATCCTTTGTTGTAAATGGATATTTCCTGAAGGAACAACAGTCTGTGGAGAATCCGTGCTGGAGCCACAGTTAAAGGGTGAGGAAGGAGCAGCAGAAAGAGATCTATGTATACTGACTGTAATCTAGTGCTGCTCAGGGGGCTGATGGTGATAGAAGAGTTGGGAGTGAAGGAGTGGAGTTAAGCCCGAAGGGTGAATGGAGGAAAGTTTTTTAATGTTTGTGTTTCTTACAACCTGAATGTGTTTTGATTTGCAATAGATTAAGTTTATTTCCCCAAGTCAAATCTGATTTGCCTGCAACAGTAAGAGGTAAGCAATCTCCTTGTCTTAATCTTGACTGATGAGCTTTCTTGTGTGTTCTTGTTTCCACTCCCCTGGTCCTGCTGAGGAGGGAGTGAGCAAGCACTACGTTGTTTTACATTACTGTAAAAGGAGGTGAGGTGAAATACTGATTCGATGGGCCATTGGTACATGAATTTATTCTGTGTTTACACTCTAAGAAGTCAAATGCTCATCAAAAGAAAAGCATTCAAAATATAATACAATTCCTCTCCAAAGAAATGGTACAATGACAGACACCTCTTCAGCTCATATCCACAATGACAAGTGGAAATCTCCTCCTCAGCTTACAATGCTGTGAGTCTTTCTCAATTTGGCCCCACTGAGTCAAGCATTCTGTATGCAGTGAATTACCAATTTCACCCTCTATTTACAGTGCACAAGTAGCACTGTAAAATATAATAAACAAGGTAATTTTAATGTTTAAAACCTCTTCATTTGTTTAACTCATTGCAATCATAAACTGCTACTGTGGAGGAATACACTCTGAGGGGTCTAACTATACACTTTTGAAAAGAAAATGACTTTATAAAGTAGTCATAGTTTTTTCCTTTATAGTCAATGCAGTGAAACTAATCCTTCATGGTGTGACACAGCTGTGTACTTTCCACAGTGACAAGGGTGAACGGTAAAAGGTGATGTTTGAAATGCCTACAACCTTTCCTGAAGAGTGGTCTGATTATGTTCCTAATTGCCTAAAAACATCTTGTAGGACATTGAGTCAAGAGTTACAAGGCTATGTGCTATTCTGGATCAAGGATATTCATGTTGAAATTAAGTGATCTTGACTTGCGTTGAAGTAGGCAGATTCAAGACCCAGAAAAATAAATTTCAGATGCTCCTAAATGATGAACTGTATGGACAGTTAGAGTCTGTAAATTGTTCCCTAGTCCAAAAACAACCAACTCAGCTTTACAATAATCAAAATAAAAAACTCTTGAAATATTGTCTCATTTAATTTTAGTATCTTTAGGCTTCCACAGTCATTTATGTCCTACTGTAAATCCACTCATAAAATAAGTAACCTAAGGAGTATTTATGAATCAACATCTAGTAAGGTATAAGTCATATCCAGGCCTACTATGTCTAGGAGATTGTCATTAAGTTTTATCTTCTTTTTGGAAAATGAGATCAGATTAGAATACAATGAAATCAGAATTGACAATTCATAGTGAATCTATAATTTTGTCATGGATACAAATGTCATAAGAAAACACAAAAAAGTGGCTTTTTATATTTTGGGGTTTTTTCTTTGATGGTGTGTTTTTTGATTTTAGCAAGAAACTGGTGTGAATGATATGTCCTGGAATAAATTTAGACTGGAAACTGCTGCTTATTAGACAAGTGAGGAAGTAGAATTACCTTGGAAGAGAAGGAGTAAGAGCAATATTAATTAATTTAAAATTAAGCATATCATTTTATGGAAGGTTTCTATGATACAGTTGCCCACAGCAATGAAACGCTGGGTTTGATGATACAGGAAAACCGTTCTGCACCTTTGTTTTTAACTATTATGCAGAAATCCCTGCTCCACTGTGAATTAACAAATATGATGTATTGCCAGGCTCCAGAGGAGACTGTGTTTATGTTAGTGATGCTTTTAGGTATATATATTGCCATCTACCCTGAGATTATACTTTTACAGCTGTTAAATCTTTCAGGTATTTGTATGTGTTTTCTTAGTACATTTTACTTTCCTGTGATGAATCATACAAGCTGCTTAACATGGAGCTGAAGACCCAGGGGAAGTTATTGCTACAAGCTTACAGTACAGATTCCACTTTTCCTCTGCTTCCAAGGAAGTTTAGTTCAGTAGCTAAGTTTGAACCCTGGAAAATCAGTGGTGTCACCAAGTATGACATCTGGATGTCATACTACAATGGGAAATGATGGCTTTCAAAGACAGGGGGAAAGAGTGTGTTCTTTTGTTTACTCAATTGGTAAGAAACTCCTTAACTTCCCAAGGAATTAAAAAGTGGTTAATTGTACCAGCTTTTATACAGGAGGCTTCAGTCATAGAAGGCTTGGTGCAAGTTTGAGAATACAAATAGATTTGGAATACAGCTATGATGTTATTTTTCAGTATTTTGTTCTAACTGCTAGTAGAGAAGGGGTCCAGATATAATTTATTTTCTTATTTTTCTTTTGCTAGGAGTTACTCAATCAAATGCTATAGATATAAAAATATGTACACACAAACCTGGCAAATGAAAAAGATGAATTCTGCTTTTGACATAGGATGTGCATTAAGTCTTTTTCCACAACTTCTGGAATTAATCAGATGGAAACATTTATGAAGAGACTTAATTGGAATGTTTTTCAAAGTAAAACAAGAAAATATATTTTTTTCCTAACATTGTGTGTGAGCTACATGGTTAAGAATGCAAATGTAGTGTTTTTCTGAAGTATCAAACAGTTATCAGCCTGACAAAATATGTTGGAACAATAGAAGTATAGCACAGCTTTACATGCCTGTAGCCCCTATACATCCATCTAAGGATGCTTTACAGGCAGGCCTTAGCCAGCAGGCTAAGAAAGATAATTGCAGGGTATGTCTAAATTCAGTGTGATCTTGAGGAAGGAATGGTGTTGACACACATCTCTAGTGCCATCTCTGAAAGAACCATATTAGACATTACTAGATTAATTCTCTTCTGGTTTGTCTTCTGTCTTCTCATGAGAAGCAATCATGTCTCAGTTCTGGTTTCCTACCACATGAAAAATCACAAACCAGCTCACAGATCTGCCAAGTAACTGTTGAAGTAAGTGTAAAGCACAAAAGGCTAGATGCAGGTATTATGAACAGAAGGTGAAAGGAGCAATACAGCCTGACACTGCTTCTCTGTTATTAGACTGACAGGAAAAAAAAAGGATGGAGAATTTTGCACATTTGCTACCAAAAGCTAAGTGGCCCACTGAGAAATTTAAAATGCTAGCTAGCATAAAAGCATTAGGCTTTCCTTAATTATGCCTGCTTTTATAGATCCCAAAGCTTTTCAGTTAAACAAATAAATCAGGGAAAAAAAAGCCTATTGCTGAAAATACATCTTAGATTTCAGAAAAATAGTGGCTGATCAGCCGTGCTGTAAGAGTTCTGAGTTTGTAGGTGTGTAATCATAAATACACACACACTCATACACTTCTGTCTAAAATAAAAGTTAAAAGCAAACTGTTGCTATTATAGCTGGTGAGGATTTTTTTTCAAGGTCAGTTTCATCAGAAAGTGACAATTTATTAAAAGGTTTTCAGAAAAGATCAGTTTCTATTAAAGTTTCGGAAGGAAAGTTACTTAGGTCTATCATGAATACCTGTGATAATGAGAGAACTATCAGGCTCATTCTTAGGGCATTCATTGAAGACTGAGAGAAGCAAGATCTTAGGTCTGGTTTAGTGGCTGTTCCTGTCTTTGATCTCAGAAAACTTCAGGCAAGCAGAAATCCAGAAAGTGAGTAGGGAAAAATAAGTATTTCTACATACATGTCTGGCAGCAATCTTTCCAAATCCAGGCAGTGTCATATAAGTGTAACTGCTCGCAAAAGTATCTCCCTCACTTTTTATCACTACCTCAGTTACTTCACAGTACTTTCATTTTCAATATTACATCTTTACCAATGGAAGTGATAATGTTATGAATGACGAGGGAAGGCCCTAGTGAAGACAAAGATCATTGAATCCTGAAATAACCATACATATAAGTTGTAGGTGACAGGCTCTTATTCATTAACCGTAAAATGCCTTCTCGTTCCCTTCCTTGGTTCGTTCCATCCAGGCAGACTTCCTCTGTACATGTTGAAGTTTTGAGTGTTCTCAAGTTTTTCTTGTGGAATCAAAAGTAAAATCCATTGCCTTTGTATCTTAGTATAAAAATCCCATTTGTGGCTGGAGAAAGCACAACTGGTTTGTTATGAATGCAGTTGAAGTTGAGTGCTGGCACAGAGTGGCTCATTAGACCGCCACAGCAATGAGCTATTTTCTTAGGCAAGGGCCAAAAAATAGATTCAGCTATAGATTTTTTTCTTATTTCATCTTTCTCAAACATCTTTATTTTCAGAGGGAATCATATAATGCCTTTACACTGATAAAAGTCAAAGCAAAAATATCTGTAAAAAAACTCAGTGGTGTTTGAAAGCCCTACTACAGTTTGCCAGCATCTGAATTTTTGTCAAATGTCTTCATATATCTATATAAAATACGTAACAGACTTTAGAAGCTATTTCAAGTCAAGACAGGCCTTGACTTGTATAAATTAATTAGTATTGATTTGTAACTCGGTAGTCGGGATACGTGTGTGTTCAAATAACCAGAACGTCCAACTCAGAGGTCATAATTTCACTGTACTTAGCTTTAACAATTACAGAACTGCAGTCTCATTTACATGCAGTGAGTTAACAGTACTCCATCTTTTGCTAGAGATGAGAAGAACATGCCCCTATATAAAAGAAATCAGAAAGTTACTTTGCCCAGAAAGTAATAAATGAAGCCAATATTACCATTTAAATGCCACATAGTCTTTGCATCAGAAGGACAAAATGTTGATAGAGAATACGTTGGGAGATGTCTTAGGATATTACTAGTTTTACAATAACAAAGAAATCCACATGCAGATGCTGAAAAATAGCCAAGACAGATAGTTATACTAGTGTGCTTTCACAAAGATGTCTGGGTGGCCATAACACATTTCTTCTTAAGTGGAGGAAGAAATACATGTCATGATAAAAGCAGACCTAGGAGCATACTATTAGTCTTTTTTGCTATTTCCATACTTAATTAGAATACAAAGCAAGACAAATAGCTAAAAGCTGTGCTGTCAAAGCTACAGGAGTTTGTGAAAATGTCAGTATCAAAACTCATATAGGTCTCTAGCCATGGTGTGAGCAATTTCGAATTCCTAACATTTTGTATCAGTACAGACTTAAGTAGAAATACACATTTATAGGCAAATACTATCAAAATAATGTTGCCTGCCTACTAGCAGGATTTTAATAAAAGCCCATAGGCCATGTAACTGATGGAAAGATGTAATCTATTTCTTTTTTAGGATTTTAAGGACCTCAGTTCAAATATTTTGAAAAGGCAGGTGATAGAGACATACACTAGTCAAGTCAGACTTTATAACCTTTGTCCTGTCTCAAAAAAGCAACAAAGCCTTTTAGAATTAAGTGGACTTTGGCTGCAGTGAGGTTCAGCAAGTGTTCCTTACTGCCACAACACATTTGCAGCTAAGCAGGCAGTGCAGGTTCTCTAAACATCCAAGCACGGCCAGGTTTATCACATCCTGCTTCTTGATGTTTGCAAATTAGCATTGCTTCTCTTTTATAAAAATCCGTGTAGCAGAACCAAATATTCAGCAATTCTATGGCAGGAGACACTATTGTATTGGAAGCACAACTATTTTTCTTCAAATTACCTTGTTGACAAGAGGAAAATCGTCCTGGAGTCACACAGAATGTTTCCTACATGACAGAAAACTCTCCTCCATCACTTGCAATTTTAACATGCTGTGCTTTTATGGTTGAAAGAGCTTTATAAACTGACTTCTCCATGCCACGTCATATCTTTATATCTTAAAAATATTAAACTATAGATTCATTCTTGAAAACAATTTCAGATCTGCTGAAAGGCTCAAAAATTAGCTTTTATCCCAGTTTTGACCAATCTTCAGATTGACATCCTTCTGAGTAGTAAAGGTTTAAAATACCTCAAATTATTCGTATAAGTTTCCATTACAACAGAAGAGAAAACTAAAGATCACCATATATGTTATATAAGATTTAAGTTCTATCCCTCTGAATTAGATTAAACTAAAATCAAATTGACATTGTTGCTTTTAAGTGCTCTTCTCATTGATTCACGTTATAAAGCATTATAAGACTATAAAAGAAAGCAGTATTCAGTGTATCTGCTTTCACAAAGCAAAACAGAGAGCAATCAGCAGAATTACTATCTTTTATTCTTCATTATAAAACTCCAAACTATTTTAAATTGTATTGAAGCTTTATTCAAGTATATATCTAGCACCAATGACTGAAACCAACTGAAATGCAGGCAGTGGTCTTGCCCCCTTCCTTCATCCAGCATTCTCGAAATCTGCAGTCTTTAACCAAATGTATAGTTGCCAGTCATATCACTATGCCACAAAAAGAAATGCCTATAGTTCCATAAATAGCTTAAAAAAAACCCCAAACAAGGTCCTAACGCCCCCAGCCCCCAAATTCCACACATTTCTGCAGTGTAGCCAGAAACCCACGTCCCAGCTGCAGCAATTCTTACAAAATTGTACAGAGAGGAGAGGGAGATGGAGTGGTATTTTTTGGTTTGAAGTGCAAGATTTGAAATAAAAAGTTACACATTCTACAGTTTTGTCCTTTTGACATTATTTTAAGTGTCTGTTGTTTTCCAATACTCCATAGAAAAGCTATTGTAACCAATACACATTCCATGGAAAGTACTCCAGTAATGCTCTTGAGTATAGATTTTGATTAAAGAGTCGTGAGCCTTGCTGTCAGTAGCCTATTTGCTATCCCCTCTTCAGAGACAAACAGGGATTTTACATCTGTGCTTTTCTCTAAAAGCAGTTAGTGACATATGAAAAGATTTGATTTGTCAATGTCTAAGGCAATAGACTTCATCTTTATAGCACGCAGAGAAAGGAAGCGTGAAGCAGTGAATTGCACAGCTGCCTGGAGAAGAACCACATTCTTTTCCAAGATCACCATTTATCAGACAGATGAAACAGGAATATTTC
This sequence comes from Colius striatus, assembly GCF_028858725.1. Lineage (NCBI taxonomy): Eukaryota > Metazoa > Chordata > Aves > Coliiformes > Coliidae > Colius > Colius striatus. Next base: position 16,062,417 of record NC_084771.1, read on the forward strand.
AGTGAGAATTGTCTCCACAGCAGTACAGAATATATATGCTGCCTTCTCAAGCATGTGCAGTTTTAATGAGTTTTTACCCACCAACAAAATCTGAAGTTCTGCAGACTCCCTTGCACCCTTGCTATGCCTCTGTTTCCACTTGTTAAAAACCTATCACTCTGCTGTGACTTTATATAGTTCTTTATTAATAAGAATCAATAATCACCCTTTTTTTTTAGTAAGAGACAATAGTCATCAGTAATCACTCATTTCTAGCATGTGGTTATGTGAAAGTTCATATATGTGAAGCTTTAGGTGTCAAGGCATATGTGATGTGAGGTATGATGTAAAGGACAACTGCTGCCATAAAATGGAAAAATTCATGGCAATATTTGGACAGTGGAGGCATGTTGTTAGTAGGACACATCTATCATCAGCTGTGAAGTTTGAAATGGGAGCTATTTTAAAATGTTTAACTCTCTGCAGATGCACCAAACACACAGCAATCGCAGTGTAGACATTACTCTTTCCCACAAGTTCAGGCATTGGGATATGTAGGAACTCTATTTTTAGAATCATAGAATCAGAGAATGGTAGGAGTTGGAAGGGACCTTTAGAGATCATCTAGTCCAAACCTCTTGCAGAAGTTCACCTAGATCAGGTTGCAAAGGAACATGTCCAGGCGAGTCTTGAAGACCTCCAAGGAAGGAGACTCTACAGCCTACCTGGGCAGCCTGGGCTCCCTCACCCTCACAGTGAAATAGTTTAGCAAAGGATTTCAATCTAAACTTCAGTCACTCTGTTGCTTTTATCCTATGGTGAGGTCAGTTATAGAAAACAACAAAAGAGAGAAAATTACAGACAGAACAGTGTTAATAATTTAAAAAGTTATTTCAGTGAAAAGTTATTTCAGTGACTAACATTGAAAAAATGGATAAAACTTTAAACTGAGGTACACAAAGAAGAGAACATTTTCCTTTAACAAACCACTCTTAGATACTGATTGCTATTTCTCTCATAAGAGTTTTGCTAGCCATCTTAAAGAAACTGTCCTTTGAGCATAAAACCAGTAGAGACCAATTAAAAGACAGAACATTCTCCAGTAACTTATGCTGGACAGACAGAACTAAAATATTTTTAGTGCAGCTGAGGAAGTCAAAGTGTTCTGGAAATTGCATACTCTGTTTGATCTTTCACAGATAAATGGGCAGAAGACTCTGAAGAACTAGCACTTATTTGAAAAAATTACTTTTTATATCCAATAATAAAATATGCAAATATATTAAATCTTTTCTTATCCCATGCTTAAGTTATCTGAAACAACTCTCTATGTATTTCTTTAGATTTTAAGTCAATTTTAATTAAATGTTTCACTTCTCATGAAATCAAGAGACCTCTAAAAACTTCAATCAAATATTTGAAGATAAATTTCAGAGAAAATGCAAAAATTAAACTTGCATAAGTTACTGTTTCTTTCAAAAGAAGGTTTAAGCAGCTAAGTTACTTAGAATCTATAAAATATGAATATTAGATTATAATACTGCACACAAAGTCCAAATTCTTTGTCAGAGGGTCACCTGGTAAAGTTGCAAGAATCAGAAACATTTACCATTTAGAGCAGTCTCCATAATATATAGGACCACAAATGGAAAAGTAGGGGTTTTTAAAGCATATCATAACAGGTTTTCAGGAAAATATTTAAGTCTGCAGCTCTTTATTAAGGCTACAATATTCATTTCTGTGCTTTTGAGGGTTCAGGCTGTATAAACACTAAACAATGAATAACATCTGTCCTCTATTGTATGTTAATCTGTGAAATTTCATTGAAAATTTGAACAGGCTAAAGGAATTAATAGTTTGACTCCTACTGAATAAAGACAAATAGACACTGGATGCCAATACTCCAACTCTTTCCCCAGCAGCATCAGTGAAATAGAACAGCAGGTCACCATCTCTCTGGCATGGGCGACGTTGGCAGTCTGACACTTCAACTGCTAATTTGCTTGCTATTCTCCAGCTCTAAATCTAGTCTCCAGAAGATCAGGTGGATAAATTCTTTGTCCTATTTCCAATGCTTGATTCTTTCTACTGTGTTCTTTCCTGATCTTTATCCTACCCTTCCTAATCTCGATTCTGTCAACTACAGACTGAAAGTCTCCTTGGTCCCCCACTTCCCCCTCCTGAAACATCCAGGCTCTTCTCTTCCAGGGGTAAGTAAGCCCTTCTTACTTACCTTCATATCTGCAGTCATCTTGAATTCTCAACCTTTAACTTCCCTTTATAAAATTTTCCAGTTACTCTCCTCCATTCCACTCCATTTCTCAAGAGCTCAGTCAACTGCCAGTGGAAAAAAAAATAGGTTTTTTTTCCTACTGTACTGAAAAATCTTGAGCTATATCTACACATTACAAAAGCTCCTCTTATCTCACCACTTCTGTTGTGTCAGCAAATGCCAGGAAATCTAAGCAATATAAGCAAGCTTTATATCTCCATCGGGCACTGCTTCATGCCCTCTTTGGCTGTTCAGCTCTAAAACTAATGTTCCTAGACCAAGGCTGCACTAGCTGTTGCTTTTTTGGGCCTTTACACACAGATCCTGCCCATTACCATGTTCTTTTCAATCCATTATTTTTTCCCACCACATCAGCAGGAGATTCCCAGGAGCATGAGCTCCCAGTTGCAACTGTGAGCCCTTTCTCTGCACCCTTTCCTTCCAGCTCTAAGCATTAGGAAGCTGCTGTTGTGCTGCAGGATGGCATATTTCCAGTCCTTTCTCTTTCCAAAGCTGCGGCAGTTGCTGTATGCTCAGTTAGTCTGAAGAGATAGTTCATTAAGAGTCTGGACATGTAGATGCTGTGTGAGAACAGACAATGTGCAGTCTGCTCAGGCAAAAAAAATGTTGTGAAAGGCTTGCCTACAATAACAATGTACCTTTCCAAGAATTAACTGAAATTCTTAGTCTTGTGATTCAGAAAATGCAGGTAAGTTTTCAGAGGGTCAGCAAAGGCACAGTAATGCTAAAGGCCATCAAATTAAGTTTCTGCACCAAAGTATTAACTTTCCCCAAAAGCCAAGGCTCAAGAGAATAAAAGGAAAATAAAATCACAATTGAAAAAAACCCATCAAAACAGCACTATACTACTTCCTTAGGTAAACTCTCAGAGACATCTGATACTATTTTGAAATTAACAACAAAATAAACCAAAATTTCTAAGGGAATATATTTCTCTGTAAAAAATTGCAAAAAGCCATTCCAAATGGAAAAATTCACATAGCTGCTTGGCAAAGTTATGAGCTAGTGAGAACTACATGTTACTAAAAAAAGTATCAGAAAACATTAATGATAGGCATGCTGACATCTGCACCTAAAATGTATACTCCATCAAGACAGACGGCAAAAAATCTCTTCATAATGAGGCTGTGTGAAGTAGTCTAGGTCTTTGACTTTTATGAAATGGAAGCCTATTCTCATTCCCAAATGAGGTTTTTTTGGGAGTAAAAACACCAACCCCTACACAATCTCTTGTGTGTTTCCATGACAAGCAGCCTTTACTTGAATTATCTTTTCACAGTAAGCTTTCTGCAGCAGAATCATAACAACCCCCAGGGAAATGCATCAGTTATTCTGTCCTTAGAGAGTGAATTTATGCCATATCATTGCTACCTTAAAAGAAGTTGCTTATTGTCCTCAGGAGAACATTTCAGTTGCATTACCCTGGCAGTGGCTGCTTCCAAATATATTTTCATCCTCAGGAAGTGTTGATGGTGATGCTTTGTTAATAAGAAGATCAGAAGAGTTTTCACAAACATTTAAATTCATCTATACTAGGAATTGTCAGCTTATGAAAGTATCTTTGAGAAGCAAAACATCATAGGGTTTTTTTCTCGGCTCACAGAGGTTGGTGTTAGTAGAAGGAGAAGAAACTGAAAGTTGCTTGCAGAAGTATAAAGAAAGAAAACTAGCTACCTAGTAGGGTAAAAACTAGGCACCCTAGTACACTGCCTTTGCTGTTCCACATACATTTAAGAAATCTTAAGAATATCCTGTGCTTTAGTCTTTTGAAAAAAAATATTAAAAATTATCAGTACCAGTCACTCCTGAGACTGAGGTAACTCAATAAACTACCACAGGGCAACCTGAGTATTTTATACCTGAGGGAGGTCAGACTGAGGAAGGAGAGAAACTACATCTATACTTCATCCAAGTTGAATCGTGAGTGAAACTCACAATTTCACTACGTCTTTTTAAGATAACACTTTGTTTTCATTAATTTTATTAAGAAAAAGGATAAACAATTTCAGAAAAGACCAAACACCAAAATACTTAATTAAAAAAAAGAAAAAAAGAGATAAATATTTAGGGGAAAATGAATCTTCCCTGCAAAGCATCATACAAATCACTAGAATAAAAATCCCTCTTTCCACTGTCATTATTATGGAAGAAAAGCAAAGCAAGTGGGAATGGCTCTGTAACCATAGCAACAGTAGCTGTTATATATATTTTTTCCCAAAGAATTTCTGAGGCACTACAATTTGGATTCTGCATTCTGAGGTTAAAGTTTGTTTCAAGTAACAGAATAACCTTATTTTGTTGCAGATCTATATGACAACTTTTTAAAAGGATTTTTTTTTTCCTGAGTAGAAATAAATTTTAAAAAGAGGTCACAAGCAAACAGTAAGAAATATAATTGCTTAAATAGATTTTTTCCTTAAATAAGGTACAATTCATCATATATAACTCTCTGGAGATAGTACTTGGAAATTACTGCTATGCATGAAACATGCTAATTTAGAATAGTCAATTATAAGACATTTGCAATAATGACAAGAGGTGTGGAAAAATAATCATGGTTCCCATATAGTATCAGCTTCATCAGAAAATGTTATTTTTCATAATCATGAATATAAATTTCCTAGATATTGTTGCTTGGGTCAAATATGAAAAGCTTTCTTTCTGCCTTCCTTCCCCCTACTGGGCACATATAATCTCAACTCATATTTATTAGAAAGAATAGTATCCACAGTGGCTTCCAAGCACAGATAGGCCTTCTACCAGAAATACCCCCACCCTTCCAGATTACAATTAATACTCATTATTTATTAAAATTCATACTCAGAAATAAAGATACAGCCATAAAATAACACACAGAGTATTTAAAATGTGGAAGATTAAGTAAATCCAAATTCTAAATGTTTCAGTCTATGAGACAATCTGAACTTATTCTTTCAATATTCCAGTATAACCAAACAGTTCTGATGGGCCCAGGTCACTGTTCAAGGGCTCAAGGACCTGCACTGAATCTCTTTACAGCGTCTTGACAGGTAATGGCAGAAAGAGAAGGGGACAGAAAGAGATTTACTCATTAAAATACCTTCCAGTCATCAGGAGAAAGAGCATTGGAAGGAAAAGGACAGTAACCAGCAATTGGAAGGCATGTTCAATGACTGCAAATACAGAAGTCATTGCTGAAGTTACTTGATCTACAGATTTAATTTCTATTTGCAAAGTGAAATAGTACAATAATGATATGAAATTACAGTCAGTAAGGCACTCAAGTACCACCAAAACAGCAATCACAAAGCCACAACAAATACTGCCTAGAGATCCTTACAACCTAGAGCAGCATCTTGATAAAATCTTGCATCCAGTTTGCTTTTTCTTTATTTTATTTCCTTAACATTTTTTATTAGAGCTCAATTAGGAATGTTCTTCCAGGCTTAAGGTGGTCAAATTAATGTGATGCATTACCTAATAAAGGTAAAGCATTATGATTTTATGTAAATGGTATGTAGCTCCCGTGAGGTAGCTATTCTTCATGCAAAACTGAGCTACCAGTTTTTCTTCTGGATGCATGAGAAGTTATATATCCTTTAAGGACTAATCTATGCTATATGTAGCAAGATTTATTTGGATTTCCATGAAGGTCATATTGGCAACAAGAGAACTAGAATTTGTGAGATGTGCCATATTTAATGCATCACGCCATGTGAGGAGAGTATTCTTTCAAATTGTTATGAGAATGTATCTGAAAAGAACACCTGATGAAACTCGTCATGTAGCTGATACAATTCATTTATCCTTGCAGTTTCAAGTGAACTGAATATTTGACTTCAACGGAGAACAATCACATATGCTGCAGCCACTCACAGAAGCAGAGAGAGTATTTTGCTTTGAGATCCTAAGCTGGACAAAGTGGATGCTGTAAGGCTTGGCCAAATGAGCCCATTGACTATACTAAGGCTTCAACTACATCAAGATCTCTTTTGTTTCAGTTCAAAGCTCACTAATTTGCTTCACACAAAAAGTAGCTATTTAAATTGTTCTGTCTGATTCTACCCAAGACACATGAGAGTACTTCCATGAACTGCTTAATCAGCAGATTACTGTTGCATGACAGTGTAATCTTCAAAAAACAGGGCAGCAACAAGGGCTGCAGCTGATAACATTTTTTACTTGCACAATTACCTCTGGAAGATACTCATCAACTGCTTTGCTCCCCGTGAGCACACACTGGAAACAGAACAAAGATGAAATGAAGTTTTTGAGGAACCTCTAGGGAACATCAAGTTATCTGGTCATCTGCCCTGGCATCATATGTAAACCCTACTTCACATTGCAGCGTCATCCTCATGATAAGTTACAGCAAGGTCACAGCTACTTGAACTAGAAAATGACAGATGTACTGGCTGAAATCACTGTCCATGTTTCTGTGTGTGCTAATAACAGGATTTAGTTTCAGCAGGGAGGCAACTACTCTCAGAACACTGCTGATGGCAAAAGCAAACGGTCCTCATGCACACACCAGATATTTACTTTGATTTTGCCATCACAGTTTTCCCCAGCCCCCTCCTCTTCAGTACTTTTCCCAAAAGCATCACTTCTGTATTTCTCTGGCAGTACAGACAAAATACTTTGCTACTATGGACTGCCCATAGGATTCTTTCTCAAGACAGAATACTGATGGCCACTGACTCAGCTCTGCTTACTTATTGGTAACAGAAAGGTTTGTGCAGTGTCATTTGCAACTGCTGGCTGTTACATCTGCTCTCAGCCAAAAAATTCTGTTTGCATAACATCCTTGAGATGCTAAGCAATAACTCCTTCAATTATGCAGCAATGGCAACTTCTATCACACGCTCATCACATCTCAGCTCATTCAGATCAAATCTTGCTTTTCTAAGCTTTATGATTGTTAACCCATTCTCATGAGTTTTCAAATTCATAACACAGCTTCTTGCAATGAATGTTAGGAAAGGGAGTTCCAAGGTTTTAATCAAGAAGAGATAAACTCACAATGTCATTATCATCGAACACTTTCAATTTATGAATATACTGCAGCTTCATGCAGAGTATGAAAGTTGAATTTTATTTATATTATAGATGTAAGCAAATAGCAACTTGCACACAACTCAATCCAATGACTTACTGTCTTGCTCTTCTAACATTTAAAACTGTAATTTAATTTTATGCTATGTAGGGAGCCAGGTATATGTATCTCTGATGTAAAAAATACATCAAGGCTAAGTACAGAGGCAGTTGTTTTGCCACAATGACAAAATCCAGTAACATCTGAACAACTCTGAATTTTCTTAAACTTCAAAATCTTCATTTGGCTGAAAACAAAAATTACTCCAAGACTGTTACAAGTTTCTGGAATTACTTGGTTACACTTTATAATTTTAAAATTAGAAACTATTAGTTGATATAAGAATTCCAAAGGACCAAACACTGATATAAGACTTTAGCAAAAAGGATCTTTCAAAAAACACTTACAGGAATATTATAGAACTAAACTTACCTGAACCAAGTGACTTATATTTACCACTGAGAACTGAATAATCTAAGTGCCAAGAGATCAGTTGCACAGCATGTGACAGATTTTCAGAATCTTCTCACTTTTTTTTTTAATAGGAACAATTATATACAAATCTTCCAAAGTGATGTCTGTAGAGCCTGTATGTTGTAATATGTAGAACACTGACTGCATTCAAAAGGAAATCATTTTCGTTGGTAGTGGTTTTTTAACTTTATTCCTCTCCTTAATTTAAAAGAAGAGAAACTATGCAACGAAAAATATGACTGTTATTTGTGAAGGAGCTGGCATAAGTGTAAAATGAAAAATTCTTAAAATACTATAGAAGGACACCAAAGGAAAAGAAAAATCCCCCCCAAATGTAAAACATTCAGGATATAAATTTGGCTGAATCAGAAAAAAAACCAACCCATAATTGGAATATGACTTATTTGTCATATAGCAGATGTCAGCTAGCAGGAAAAAAAAAATGAACCATAGAGGACAAGATAAGAGCACCTTCCTTCCCTGCAACAACAGCTCCTCAACCTGTAACAGCAATTGTTATCCTCAATTTTAGATGTAAAAGTTGACAGAAAAATCAATTTCTATCAAATGACAACTGATTTCATAAACATTAATCAGATGTCAAACACTATGCTAAAATACTAAATCGTTAATTGAAATAATTAAAAGCCACCTACTGTCTTCAAACAACCTCTTATAAAAATCCTGCTGACCGGGGAGTCACGTCTGTGCACCAGACGCAATGCACTGACACTACAGAACCTAATGGACCATAAAGCGAGCAATGCACCAGGCAGTAATGTTTCTACCTGAAATCTCTTTTGTCTTTTTTCTCTTTTGTGCATGATTCAAACATAAATGACTCTATGACAGGTCTGACTCTATGACTCTATAACAAGCTCTTATGTGTAGTGTGCTAATCATCTGCAAAGTAATCTGTAGTAAACCTAAAGTAAGTCTCCATGCTAAAGTTCTTAAGACCTTCTCTGTCAATAACCATAAATGCATAAATGCATAAAATGAATTACACGATTATACCTCAGTGCAAACTATAATGACTACAAATTACAGCACTAATTGTATTATAAAGTGATTTGATTCATTGCTTACAATGCATAATTAATAAGCTGAGCTAAGGTTATCTCTCTATTTCATCTTTTGAGTCTATTTTTCTGAAGAGTAGGGTTTTTTTAAATTTTTTCCAACATCTCATTGCTCTGACTGCCAGAAATACTTAATGTGTTTTTGAGGGTGAAAGTCTCGAGCATCATCTTAAATCATGAGGTAAGTCTGGTAGGGTCTGTAAAGAATCAGAAGGCATCACTACTCCCAGGAGATGTAATAAAGAGATAAACAGAGATAAATAGAAGGCAACTTTGTATGGCAGAGAGCTCTTTATGGGTATCTGTTGATGAGCAAGGGCAGAGAACAGACTCAAGCAGATTACATTTGCATTTCTGTTAGGTCACAGTTCATTTTAATGTCATTGATTGTCATTAAGAATAACAAAAGAGCTTTTACTATTTCCCAAGCAAAAGAGGATTAGAAGGATAGGCCAAGCCAGGGTGACACCTCATGGTCCCAGCTTCCCATTCCAAACAAGAAATAGCTAGGTTTGTCAGAAAAGCCTCTCTAGGCAGTCCCTCTCAAGCCCCTTTAGGCAGTCCCTCTCATAGGAGGACTGCAAAGACTGAGGAACATCTGGTGGACTGGGTAAAGAGAAGCATCTTTATGTCAGCCAAACACACTTGGCCTAACGTTCCCAAGAAAGGCATTCTTTTTTAAGGCAAGGGCCTCCCAATCAAATATCTAGTCATCTGTGCAGAGTTGGCAGAACAGTATAGACATTTTTTGCAAAAGACTGACATGTCAAATTTGGAAGCAGTATTGCACAAGAAACTGTAAAATAGAAAAAGTATAGAGGAAAGCTGTCTTAACTCTGGGCTCTAGACAATTTGTTGAAGGTTCTTAAGAATGAGAAAATGAGTAGAAGTGATCATTAATAGCATGCTCCTAAATCCTTCATATTATTGCCTAGTGTTTTTTTAAAGCCTGCTTTACTCTGTTCAGATATTTTTTAAACACCAAGGGTGATAACTAAGGATATCAGAGAATGAGGGTAGCATATACTATTGGTTTGTGTCCTAATGTGCATCTCTATTCACTTCCATCATAAAATTTATTGGGGTTTTGTTTCTTGGGTTTGGTTTTGTTTGGTTGGTTCTTAAATAAACTGCACTTTATAAGCCTACACTATTCTCCACATTACAGAAGTTTTTCAGTGGATGGACTTTTCAGAAAGATGGACTACTCTGTTCTTAAGAGCAAGATTAAATAACACAGCTGCCATGGAATTCAATTATCCTCATCTTGCAGACAAATTAAGGAAATTTGTGAAATCTGGTATTTGCCTGGAAAGATAAAGCTCCTACAAACAAAAGCTTTGACACTTCTTTGGTTGCTATTTTGCCAGATAGAAAGAAACCAATTCATTTATTATTAGAACAGTCTCCTTAATCAAAATGCTGATTCAGCTTGGTCTTTTGTAGATGATTATAATGAAGACTAAGAAAGCTAGGAAAGAAGCCAGGATAGCAACTGACTCCATTTTGGAATAAGCTAAAGAACACCTTAAAGCTTTACAACTGTCCTTTGACATGATCTGGATAACCAATTTTCAGCATCTTCAAACCAGGGTCTCAATCACCAGAAGAAGGTATGTTAGTTTACTTTTATTTTTCTTTAGTGTGTGCTTTGATAACATTAACAATGCTGTTTTAAAATGTTACTGTGAAATTCCAGTAAAAAGCCTGAATTTCTGAGCACTTGTATTTTTCCATAACAAACTCTGCAGTTACACTCAAAGAGAATAATCTGGATGTCAAATATTTGACAGTCAATTTGAGCAGAACTATGTAACTGTGGAGGCCAGGAATAATTAATGATTGAAAGCATTTTGTGTGCATGCAAACTACATACAAGAAACACACACTTGAGAATACTTTTCATCTCAAGAATGAGGTCAATAAACCTTTAATTTTATAAAGATTTTTTTTTTTTCCCTAACATAATTATCTTAAAAATGTATTACAGATGTCAGTCATATTTTTATGCAAATGAAAGGGTTTGTTGGGGTTTTTTTGTTTGATTTAAAGAAAGACACTTCCTATTTAGAGATATACTACCAACAATTATGATTTAATTGATCTCTCTCACAGAGTTCCTTATGCATGTACACTTCAGGAAAAAAAATCTTTGCCTATAGAATTTTGATTACAGCTGTGCAGTAGCAGGAGACATGCATATTCACACAGCAGTTATTTTCTCATTTTAATTTCAAAAAAACCCCACCTAGATAAAGGGAAACTCTTATTTAGAATTATTATTGCAGCTCTTCTCACTTCCACGCTAAGAAACACATCTCTTTTTCCTTCCATTCAGCAAGCCAAACACATAACATTAATTTACACATGCACAAAAAGAAATAAAAGGAGACTGCACCATCCTGATGGAAAAAGATCAAGGCTTTCAAGTCATGAAAATGAATATTATAGAAGTTGGCATTACAATGCAGTTATGAGTGCTAGACTTAGTATATATCTGAATATTACTTATCTTAGAATATATTTTATCATTAATACAAAAAGTTTTATATTCATATATTTTTATATTTATTTTACTAAGCTCTTCAGATTTTATACTTGAAAATTTAGACTGAGCATTTGATATCTCTGTGTTCAAAGTTTTTTATTTATTCTCCCAAACACATATAGCCACGTTAACTTCCAGACACACAACTCAAAAGATGGAAAACATGCAACTACTTTAATTATGAGTATACTTAAATATCTTGGTGATGTGGAAAAGTCCCCATTATCTTACCTTATCTTACAGTCAATCAAGCTTGTAAGGTCAGAAAGCTTTTAAACACAAAATTGTTTTATAGTTTATTAAAATGATCAACAATATGAGACTGGAGGAAAAGGAATGTGTTGTCAACATGAAAGATGCATTACAAATGTCTATAAGTAGTCTGGCAAAGCAAAATCCATTCCCTTACTCCTAAACAGAGATGGGTGATTTGATTAGTAAATGCTAAGTCATGCCATGGTAGTGAATCCACATTGGTTATTCCAGAAAGCAGAAAAAAATATTTCCATTCACTGTGCAGTGTTTGCTACACAATGTACTGATTCTGAAAAAGGGCAAAATTGAAAGTCTAAATAGGAACCACAGAAAAGTCTAGTGAGCACTCTACCTAAAGTTTTTCTTGCTTAAAAGAAGCAGCAGCATTTTCTAAATTTTGTACAGTTTTTGCAGGACTAAATTCAAATGTATAGGCTGAATTGAGTGCACTTGTTTTTCCCCCTACAGTAATATAATGTTCTAATATATGTGAAATTTGATAGCAATGTAAGAAACCAAACAAGTCTCAAGTAAACAAAAGAAAAATCCGCCCCTAAACTTTGAATTGAATTGCCCCTTGCTCTCAGCAGCTCTGCCTAGTACTGACTGCAACAGAAATGGTTCTCCCCCATTAAAGTTACTTCTTTCAAAAAATAGGATTGAGAATCTCTCTGAACATAATCCAAATAATTGTCTGTCTGCATCTATTTGTGTTGATATTTGTCAACACTGTGAAACAAAGAGAGCTGTTAGTTAGCTAAAGCATTTGTATAGTACTGACACAGTCTAGCCAAAGCAGTACAGTACAGGAAATACTTGCTTTTGTGATCATTACCAAAAAAGTATTTTCTTCTGTTTCAAAACAATACAGGTACCCTACAACACCAAAAAGAAAATCTACCTGCAAGTAAGGTAGGTTTTAGACACTATGACATACAATTCCATGTGTTACTACTTTTCAGCTTCCAATTTTAGACTAATAAAAAATCGAAGTTCATTGAATTTCACGACACAGGCTTCTTCTAGGCTGAAATTCAGTCAGGGAATCCATGAACTAGTATTTTTTCAGAGCTGCCAAAACAGAAATGTAATCAACAGGGTGGAGAACTATTGAAATAATGAAATGGTGTTTACCAGCTCTGAATCACAGCACTGGATCCCTGTTATACTGTCAGCCTATTTTGTGTGTGTGTGTACAAGCATATGTTCCGAAGTGCAATACAAATGTCTTTCAGTATGAAAACCTTAATATTCTTTTACTTTTCACAGTGAAATCAGGAATAGTTCTGATATAATCAGCACACAAAGAGATTCTGTCTGCCTTTGGATTTTAACACCCAGTTATACTGCAACTATTTTCCACTCACTGCTTCTTACTTTCCAGTTTTTGCATTGAATTCTATAAGCCTTAGATAACTATGGCTCATTCTAATGCATTTCATTCACAATATTTAAACCCATAGTAGTTTTTCTTGACTGGAAGGGCTATGTCTAAATCTCAGTTAAAGCTCGCTTGTTCTGATATTTCAGGGATGTTTAGCTGTTCCATCTCAAAAAAAGAATTACTAAAACCACCAGACAGGGAAGTCATCACAATTATACATCCCTCTCTAGAGTCAGATAAGCAGGTCTGTGTTTTCTGGTTTCTTCTGTGTGAATGCACGATCCCTAATGCACCTCCTAAGGCATTACCAACCTTTCTCATATGCTTCTGCTTCTTTCAGATGAAACACCTGTAAAAGTGAGCCTCAGCATAATAAACTCCCTCATCAAGATGAAGCTGCTGCACAAGCTTGAATTATTACATTCTTGGTCATGCTGTGAAATCAACGTGAAGAATAAAGTAGTATAGCACATCAGTAAAAAATCTGCATCTCTACTTGACTTCACAGACCACAGCATCTCCTAAGATACCATTACTCTCCTGCCAACATCAATATACCATGAAGAAATTTCCCAGGGAGCAATGGTACAATATCTAGCCCTTCCATCAGGCTCAGAATTGAACCACTATTTTTGCTGCCCAATCTATCAGATGATGCCTGCTTCTGGGGTGCAGATTACTGCCTCAAATCAGCAGTAATCCAAACTGCCAATACAAGGCGCTGTGTCCATTTCCTGCACCGTTAACAATGCTGACAGCATCTCATGTCTCAGAAAGTAATCACTGTGTTGAAAGTACTTTGGTAGTGATGATTATCTCTGTCTCTTGCCAGCTTCTTTTCTCCTTCATTTTCTTCATTGTTTAACAGCAATTGAAAAGACTGAACAAAATCAATACCAAAATATCTTACATTAGCACAAAACACTGGCCATCTACTTGCACTAGTTAGACAAAACTGTTTTGGTTGGATTTGAATTTCACTTGGAATCCAAAACATAAATGTATAGAAAATGGTGGTGAGACATGCTTTATTTTTACTTGTTTGCAAAAAAAGCCATAACTTTATCAAATATTATAAACACTTTCACTGCTGACAACCCTCTTCAAACATCAACTACTGTAATTTTCCACACATTTACATAATACTGGCTGATTAAGCTGTCAGAATTTTCATTGCTACTTGCTGCAGGAATAAAAAATAAAAACATAGCATTCACAGCAGTTCAGTCTCCTAAGATTTTGACACTAGAGCATAAGAAACAGTAAAATGTCTCATCTGAAGCATACAGGGAGTATTCTCAATTACTAATTCCCTCACCCACACAGACTTTATCTTCTTTCCTCCAGTGTAAGGTCTGCAAACCACTTAACAGCTACCCAACCTGTGTATCTGCAGTCCTGAATGGACACCACCTTCCTTCCCAACTCTTTCCAAATTACAATGTCTCTTACCCTTACAATTTAATTCTTACAGGAACCACAAAGCCTCAAGGCTTGAATCATCTCGGAACCTAGAGAGCTATTACAGGAGCCCAGCCTAGTTCTCCCCTGTGTTATTTCAATGAAATCTAGTGCCCTTCCAGTTGATCAGGCATATCTGCTCTGGCTTATATTCAAGTAGTGTTGATATTCATCTCAAGATGCATATGGCAAGATCTAAATTCATATGAACATATCAGATTTATATAAAAAATTACCATGTAATTATCATTGCTGCCTTTATTTTTGCCTTCTCTCAAAATAATACGTGTTGTCTCACAGATTATAACTAATTCATAGTCTCTGTAACTTCCACAGTAAGACCAAAGTTTTGAAGTTGAAAGGACTTCTACAAAGAGCTACCAATAATAGAGAAAATCTATAGAGCCAAAGAAATACTCTGTTGTGGATAAAAGAGTAGTTTGAACTCCCTTTCTTTCTGTAGAAAAGGATAAGTGCAGGAATTTTTGCTAGTGGAGACTTTAAAAAATATAATTTTAAAATATCACAGAAAAAGTGATCAATCTGTCCCCTGTGAAGTCAGCCCATCTGGTTCCAATACACATTAATCCAAGCTAAATAAAAAAACCCACATATACCAGTTGAACAATATTCCAAAAAGGAGTTAAACAATCCACAATAATCACCCATGAAAATAGCTGCACTAGTTTCCTAAGCCACAAGAACTTACTCTTATGAATTGGTCTTCCCAGCATCAGCAATCAGTTTAAGACATAAATCAAGTTTAGAAATACAATCCTAAAATAAAAACAAATAAAAGTTGCCTAGAATGCTTGTATAATCACTCAGTAGGAATTCTGAAATTATTCTTCTATTAAAAGAGCAACTTAAATTGCTTCCAAACTTCCATTTTAGAACATTCAATTTCTCTATTGCTATCTTCACACTCTTTACAACCATTTTCACAGTTCAGGAAAAAATGTGGTAAACAAGAATATGGATTTTATTTTTTATATGAAAAAGGTACAGAATGGTCAACTGCACTGTGATATAGCTGTGTGCTTCCACCCCAATTTGCAACTAATCTGCTTTCCTCATTCAAAGATATCCTTTTTATCTTAGACTGACTTTTCACAGGGGAACTAATGATACTCTTGCAATGCTTATTGCAAAAGGTTAACCTTTACATTATAAAAAGAAAAGATACTGTTACAATTTACTATGCCTTTAAGTATTTTATCTTCATTCAAGCTGTACCTGTTCGATGCATTTCAGCTGTGCATCCTGAAAGTCAAGAAATACTGGACATTTTTCTTTCTAGATTTGATCTAATGTCACTTAATGCAAAACCTTGACCTTCAATTGAAATCTAAGTAAAACTGTCTGTTATTATGTAAATATTTTCTTTTATCTGAAAACATGAATAAGTTATTATCCAGGGTTCTCTCTCCGTCTAGTAAAGAAGGTCTATGCCGTTGGAGCTTTTTTGGTTATTTTGGTAGTGTTAGTGGCAGCAATGAGGTAACTGGAGTTTGAAAGAAATTAGGGATCATACTGGTCATCTAGTGAATGCAACTGTTTATCAACTTCAAAAGAATATAAAGCTCCACACACAGTTTCTTCTTCTCTGAAACAGGACTGCCCATTGATATATTTCTCAATGTTACTCATAAACCTTAGCAGTAGGGTTATCTGGAGGCAAGCGTGAGCTCCATGTATAGTTTGACAAACTTTAAGACAGTTACTAGCATGTAATTTAATTTAAAACTACTGAAAAAAAGAAATAGCATGAAGTCAAAGTAAGCCAAAAGTCTGATCCAAAAATAATACAGACTTGTGTCTGAGGCACAATAACAATTATTGTGAGGCCACACTTCTGTTTTCCAACCGTCTCTTGTCCCTCTTTGTGACAAGTAAATTATCTATCCAAGAATTAGGAAACCTCAAGAAAACTAAAACAACATCACCCTGTTCCTGGGGAATATCAATTCATATCAACTGGAAGTAAATCATGAAGCAGGCAAAATGCCAGCTGACTTTCACTCCTGATGTCAGTGGGAGATTATAATTCATATTTTGGTATTAACTGCTTAAACTTACTGTTTGCAAGATGGCTGCAATGGACTTGGAGTCTCCTGGATTTCCCAGGTGTATAATCTAACCATTAAACAGTAACTAAAAGGTAGAGAGCTTTCTGCTTAAGATACAAGTCATATTTCACACATGTCTCCATTTACCTGTTATCAGCTGCCTTAAGTGTCCCATTTAGCAAATCTCTCATTTCCATTCTTGAATTTCTGGTTTGTTCAGAGCATAACTCTTCCTGCTGGACTGTTTGACATATCCTGGTATCTGTTTCATTTGCATGGAAAATTTTAGGTTCACGGCACATAACACCTTGTCCTCAGTGCTATTTATAAATTGCTCAGAGATTAGGACAATTAGAAAAGATGGATTAATTATCAGAATGCTCGTGATACATTAGTAACTGTGAGGCAACAGGAGGATACAATTTATCATCATGTAACAATTACAAATATTTTGAAAATAGATTATTATTGAAAAGGATAGTGCAATTCTGAGCTAAATGATTATTCCTCTTATAACATTCTATCTTATTCAAAAAATTGCAGCATGAGTGCAGAGTGCAGAATGTGGAACTATATTGCTCTTGTACTGTGGAAACAAAGATTTTAAAAATGATTCATTGTCCTGTCAGACCATCTGCCTAATGCTAGACAAATTCTTTTCACATCTTTCAGCCTTCCGATCTCCTCCAAAATATTGGCAATAAAAATAGTCTTCCCTTTCTTACCTTCTATCACATTGTATGTGAAAGAAAAATGCCAGGACTATCTCTACCTACAGTGATTTTACAGTGTATCTGTGATATTTAGTGAAACAGGGCTCAACTTGGTTTGGGTTTTTTGGCTTTTTTTAAAATTAAAAAAAAATAAGGACAATGTTACCACTCTATAATACCAACATTGACAACAGTAACAATTATGTTTTGTCCTGGACTTCACAGATAACTCCCACACTAACATCAGAAGTCAGGCTTCCATTTGAAGCCAGGCCTGCATAGCATATCCCTTCATATCACTTCCAAACACTTCAGCCCTTCTGAATGGTACTTTCTGGAATCTCATTTTAATAGATTATGCATGTTTTATGTGTTGCCTCAGAGAAGTGCATATTTTAATACACACACATCTCATCAAGAACTACTAGATCTGGCAGTTTTACTTTATCTACCCTTCATAGATAACCTGACTTCTGAACAGAACTGAAAAGAGATTTTAAGTGATTTTAATCCAGGAAGAAATTCAGCAGCTGGAGCCAACTGTTAAAAAATTTGAAGTCCTATTAATTTTTTATCATATGTCCAAAAGGACGCTGATCTGTGTGGATTATACATGCATATTCAAACAAGTGTAGGAAAGAAGCCTCAGACATTGTTCTCAGAATAATTTTAAGTAATGGATAATGATGCCCATGAAAAGATGAGTGAGAAAAAAATGCTAAGAAAAATCTATTTTGATCAACCAACCAACTGCACAAGCGTGTCAAACACATGCATTTTCATTTCTGTAAGAACAGGTTCAACGAAGCATTAAAGAACATATTACCACAGAGACAGCTGTGTTCTAGCATACCAAATCAGGAGATATACAGGTTTCTTTCCTGATTTATGTATCCCATAGCATCTTCCTGCCAAGGCCGAGTCCCATGACAGAGAGAGTAGACTAATTCTAAAGACATATGCTATACTTCATCTTTTCTCAAAATCTCAAGACATTGTGATCATGCTACAATTTGACACAGAAACTAAATGATTTATAGCACTAAGTTTTGCATGGCTTGTAAAGATAACCAGAGCAGCTCTTATTTCATACACCTACTAATTGTATCATAAAAGCCAAATCAGTCTGTTTACAGCAATGCAACCTCACAAAAGTTAAATGGCAAAAGATCTTTATTCTAGGTTTTTGACCTTTCTCTTCAAATTCTCAACACACAGGACATAAATTTTTTATGTTCCCATAGCATCTAGGATTTTTTTTTTCCCCTTGCAAAGGTTTCCCTGTCAAAAACTCCTTATACTAGTCTTTACTGCATGCTTTTATTCAGTCTTCACCAAAACTGGAGCAACATTTCAGAATATTTCATTGCTAAATGGCAACATTTCTAACACTATCCCCACCATCTTATCAAAAAAGCCTTGAAATGACAAATGAAAACTCCAGATTCCTTGGTACATGGGCAAAATGCACTGCTGATCTAGAAATGAAAGGGAATAAAATTAAAAACCTGTTAAAATATTTCAGCAACAACAATCACAGTCAAGCTGAAAGCAAAGTTAAATTTTCAATAGTCTATTCTATCACTAAGGAGCAACACATGTCTAGATTAAAAAGGGATGAGCTGCAGCTTACATTGAAAAAGTTTAGTGGTATGTCCTCTCACAAATCAAAAGCATGTTTTAGTCCCCCAAAATGTATAAAGAGAAAATATGTGTTCTAATTCATCACTCAGAAAGGACATCATTGAATCTACCTAAGACTTACACGGATCTTAAAGTCAGAGACAGTGACCTGAAATAGGAAATTGGTGAAAAAATTTTTGGTTCTCTTGTTACCAAATTACTTAATTATTGTTGCTTATTAAATTAACAAGAGCAGATGATGAAGAAGATCATGTTGAAGAAGCTCTAAAACAGGCAGAAATGGTAGTATTTTGTTTCCACTTAGAGCTGCCTCAGTAGATGAGAGAAACAGCTCGCCCACTATCTGCCTGAGGGAATGGCCTGGAAAAGCAAACCTTCAGAAAGATATAAGACATACAAAAGCAAATCATAGGACATGGTGACTGGGAGATTGTGATTTAGTGGAATAATAACAATTTTTAAAAGTCCTTGAACAAAACTGTAATAATCATAGAATCACAGAATGGTAGAGGTAGAGTCACTGAATACAACAGAAAAAAGTGCTGCCCCAACCTCCTGAGATCCATAATTTAGATATTTCTAAATATTAATGAGATCCCCAATCTCTCAAGACAATAACAATAACGATTCAATTCTTTTAAATAGCTTTTGTAGAAAACCCCACAAAGCTTCTCTACACATGCTCATACCTATGATATGTATGCTAGTTACATGAAAAAATGCATCAAAAACATGGATATATTTATATTTACTCATGCCAAAAGGGTTGAGCTAGGGTTGAGGGTTTTTTATCTAATAAGTCATCTTAAAAGAATGAGCTTACAGACATGAATTGCATCTACTTGACTTTTGGAAGTGTCTTGACAAATGGTTGATTAGGTATAAAAGGGAAAGACCACCACAACAAAAAATTCTAAATAGCTTGATTACATATTACAACCATTATGGTAGAGAGGAACAGCAGCTGGTAAGAGAGAAATATCACCAATAGTCTTGATGTTAGAAGGTTTTGGTTTTTAAAGTCAAAGAACTGTACTGAAGGAGTTCTATACAAAGATGAAATCTAAGTCAATAGATACTTGAAATATTTCCCCTACGATTCTGAAAATCGTATCTTTTACTTATTTTTTTAAACTAATTGTATGAGCTGAAAATGTCCTTGGAACAAAGTAATATAATTTTCACTTTGCCATTTAACAGACATTCAGCTAATGCCGATTTGCACTGCACAGAAAATCCTACCTGGAAAGTAAGAGAGCTCTATTGATTTCTGTACATTTATTTCATCATGATTTGCCCTAGGTATTAGATGGTCCAGTGTTCTATGGCTATTCTAAATGTGAATAGGATTAAAAATTGAATTCCATGTTTTAAAACTTCCCACAAGGTTTAATTGCTAGTGAAACCCATTTGATGGCTTCCCTGTCTTACCTTGAAGTGTTTACTTGCAACTTTTATTATCTGGAACATTTTATAACTTGTGTTTTTCCCTTTGACAAGAAAGAAATACAAGGTGTAGAAGCATTCCAGTAAAACATGTTAGACATGACAAATATTATGTGATCAAGCACATCTCGGAAAGGATCATAGAACTAGATTAGAAAAAGATGGAAGTTGTTTTGCTTCAAAGCTTAAAATGTCTGCAGGGATTAGGGAGAACTTTACCACTGCTGAGTTTGGACATATTCTTTTATCTGATCTCAAGCACTTTTGACAAAGCAAGCAAGACATAGCAATGAACTAAACGGACCTTATGTCAACTACAAACAGTCATACCAGGAAGTACAGTAAGCAAAGTTTCCATTGTTAGCAGTATAGTTATTTGGATGACAGGATTCACTCCTAGTTCTGCTGTAAAGAAAAACTCTAATTAACCTTTTAATCTGGCCTTGAAATTACACATGATAAGGATATACAGATATAGAGACAGATACAATATAATTGAGGAAGAAGGACACACTCTAAGTTTCAAATACATCTTCTTGAGTTCTAAATGTTATCTTTAAATGTATGTCTACAGTGTCTGTATGAAAAATCTAATCATAGTTCAAAACTAGCAGCATTTTCTTTAGTTGCTGGAAGTAACCAGAAGAGCGAGTGATACAGTGTGAAAAAGAAATATTACATATGTAATATTACATAATAGAGTAGCATGTATTTCATTTTTTAAAAATAGTTTAAATATAGTAAGTTTCTACACCTATATCTAACAAACAGATGAAATAAGACCCTCAGAATATCCTTTGTCTTCATTAACCTCCCTTTCTAATTTCTGCAGTATTTAAGTGAGTAGGAAAATCTTTATTTCTAATTTTTATTTTCACTACTCTTCAGTGCCATCAGCACCTAGAGGCTTTTCTTGTCAGCTTTGTCAGACTTAAGACTTAATTTTTCTTATAGCCACTGAGCTTAAATCTGCACCACCGTTTGTTCTCACTTCCTCTGCTCTGTAAAATGCTTCTGTGACTGCTTAACATAACCATTTCAAAAGGTAGAATACTTACTTTTAGACTCATCCTTATCCTGAATACCTGTCAACTGTTCTGAACACATTCAGCTTAGAAAAATATAGAATAATCTAGGTTTTCCCCATCCTTTGACTAGTATAAAATGGAATCATTTTCAACTACATTATGAAAGATACCTTCTTTAACTCCATTGTACTGAATCCATAATGTTCATAGACTACAAAGTAGTTTAAAAGAGCCCTTTGGCTTTCATAAGACAATGTAGCATCTGAAATTACTTATGTTAAAGAGCTTGTGCCTAATAGTAAATTAACTAAATGCCATGCATATACTTATAAGTTACCTTCCCCTTCTTTAGGGAAAAGCTTCTAATTAGAAGCATCTTAAAAAATATTCTTATGTGTGTGTTATTTTACTTATTAATTCCAATAAAATTGTTAGTATAAACTTTCTAATAGCCTATTTTTCTATGCAATTGCTGAAATAGTATTTTTGCACTATATTCTCAGAAAGCTGTAGTTAGTATTCTATACCATGTGTATTTTACAGTCACTTTCTACTGAAGTTGAAACATTACATAACTTTTCAGATGACAACAGTAAAGTTGCAGTCACATGCACTGAGATGACAAACATAGAATAAATTCATATTTCTGTAAGCATCTCATCAATAATAAAGCAGAGAAAACTAAACCTTAATTGTTCCTACACCTCAAACTTCCAAATCCTGTTTCAACATCCCAAACTTCCAAATCCATATTAACATTCTATTGAATGTTAAGGAAAACCAGCCTTGGATTTTGTATTTAGTTCAACTCATTGGAAAGGGATTCAGCAGCATACTGAAGAGCAGCTGTAAAAATATTTTCCTTCCCTTCCCAATTTATTTCTGTTTAAGTAAAATGAGTTGTGTATATACAAATATATGCATACTACTTTCCATCATCGGTATTAAAGAACTACCTCCACTTCAGCACAGAGTTCCCTTTCCCACCATCACAATGGTATTTCAAACAGTAGACTAAAAATGTTATTTCTGTCAAAGACTGCAGCTTGGAAGAGAAATGATACTGCAAGTGCTGAGTGACAATGAACTATACAGAAAAACTTCCACTGTGCTCTGACGATAAAGCAATCAGCATGTTTTTGTGAAACTGTACATTTGTGTTAGTCTGTCTTTATTCAAGGTGAGTAAAATAGGATTTACTGAAAAAGCAAGACAGCAAGTAGAATATACTCACACCTAATGAAATGGTGTTGCTGGATATTATGAGTTGCAATCCTGTTAGTTATGTAACAATCTTATACATTAGTGGCATAAACATTTTAATATCTTTACAATATCACACTCAGATCATCCCCAGCTGGTGTTCTGTCTCTCTACTTAAATGCCAATTCAAATGCCCAAACATAGTTTGAACTACAAGAAATTGTTTTCTTATTACTTACTAACAGTAGTCTTTTTTGAGCTTTAAATTGCTTAAGGCATACTTTGTACTGCATCCTCCAACCTGCATAGGATTTGACAGAAATGTGGTTTTGCTTTTTTTAAAAATTTATAGTGGAATGGATATTTTTTTTTCCTAACTCTTGAATTTTTTAGCTGCAATGGTGTACAAATAGTATAGGGAAGCAGAGAAGAATGTATTTTCACAATTAGTTTCTTAACATAATGTAGTATCATATGACTTATACACATCTGATTCTGAATCACCTGTGCTTGCCATCTGATTTCTGACACTTTGACCCTTATCTGTCTTCTGACAAGTAGTTCACCAAAATGAATGCTTTATATGAATCTAGTAAGGCTTTGTAAGACAGGAAAATACCTTATGTTCTACTCTCCAATCATCTATACTTCTTCAGTTTGCTTTTGCAAGTACTCCTTTTTAATAATCATATAGGTCATTTGCCTGAGGCAAAAACATCATTACAGCTCAGATTTATGAAGTATTTCACAGACATCTTGCTTGAAAATGATCATGTTTCAACTTCAATTTGAAATGAAAGCTTCATCAAATCTCTGCTGTAAACACAGGGTTTACTATCCAAGACAGATCCTTTAAGATGTTATCACAGAATGGTAGGTGTTGGAAGAGACCTCCAGAGATCATCTAGTCCAGTCCCCCAATAAGGCAGATAAAGTTTCTATTGGTTTTTAGTAGTCCTATTGTATTAGTCAAACCCAGACAAGTTTAAACATGCTTTAAAGTTATTCTGGTTTTACCTCAGATCCTCTTTATAGTCTGACATTAACCTCAGCTCACGCATAACCAGCTTGCTGCTCCTCTGGATGTAATTTGTAGCCCTAGTTTTTCTTTAGAATGCTTTGATGCCCTTTATGTTTAAGTCTTAAAACTTGCATGCTAAATTTTCATGGTATAATTATTCCCAAAGCCTTCTTTGATAGCTTTATATGATAATAGTGTAAAACCCCAAACCTATAAACTCTACTTTAGAAACATATCTTTGGATTATTTCAGTCACTTCAGATTATTTCTGTAGACTGTTCCTACTGGCATCAGAAATTGTATTGTCTCTCATAAAGCATGATTTTTGACTTTTGCTCTAATTTGTTCATGATGTTCTGTGTAACTCTGCTACAGGCAGTCTCCCTTAACCTATAAGTGCTCAGGACTTCTCCTGACATCAGTAGTGAGTATGGATCATATAAAATTATGAGAGAAATGATGCAACTGGTTTTACTTTTATCAACTCGCTTAACCAGGTGGATAGAACAGCTGGACAATACTTGTTTCCAATTGTTTAGGAAGGCGATGTGTTCTGCTTTACATAGCAGTCTCTGATACATTTGCCAGCATTTGGCTCAAGGAATTGTAGCCCTTCAAGGACTTGTAGCCCATTCAGTATAAGCTTTTTTGTCCTATTGATGGAAAATTTACCACTTATCAAAGAAACATTGAAGTTGGAAAATACCTTTAAGATAATCAAGTCCAACCCCTCCCCTCACACTGCCAAGCCCATTGCTAACCCATGGCCCTCAGCATCTCAGCTCCACAGCTTTGCAATATCTCCAGTGATGGGGACTCCACCATCTCCCTGGGCAGCCTGGGACAGGGGCTGACAACCCTCTCATGGAAAAAGTTCTTCCTCATCTCCAATCTAAACCTCCCCTGGTGTCTTAAAATAAATTGGATTCTAAAGCTACCTGATCTAGGTGAACCTGCTTCAGCAGGGAGGTTGGACTAGATGATCTCTAAAGTTCCCTTCCAACCCTACCATTCTATGATATTTGAAAAATGCAGTGCAGTGAAAATGCAGGTGCAGCACATGTTGCTCCTGTCTGATGGCTCATACAATATACTTTTAAATCTGTCATTAAACATAGCTCTGAAAGGTTTATTTTATGTTGCATGAGACCTTTGTATTTCATTTCCCTCTTCCTTTAGATAAAATATATTAGTATTTTGCCACAGATTTCTCTGATGCATTGTCATACTCTGTGATGGAAATAACTGTGAAAAAGGATATGGTTTGTCTTTCATTTCCCTAGATCTAGAGTGACTGGAACCTCTCTCTTTGCCTTCAGTGAGTTTCCAACTGTTCTTTCTTAAAATAACAATATTTTACTTTGTTCTTTAGTTATATCATGTTTTGCATTCCAAATGCTAAGTTAATATTCTGTTAAATTGCATCTTTCCAGCTTTGATCTGGAGTAATTTACTGATGCCTAATCTGCATCATCATTATTCTGGACAACTGAGTGAAAAACTTGAGGATAAATACAATGAACCTACAATTTTCTTGGTAGAATGTGTATTATGAACTACTTAGAAAAATCTGCTGTCATTTCTGGAAGACTTAGTCTAAGCCGATTTTTTTAGGTCTGAAACGTATTGTAGAAGTTAATCAATACACTAGTCAGTGTTAAAAAAACCCTCTGTGCATCTCGTAATAAATGGGAGAAGAGTTAGATTCTCAACTGACTAGTGCCTTTAAATTAAAATTCTCTTTTTCCAAAGTAATTGAACTGACACATTTCCAATGTTAAATTGTTTCAAATGCTGGAGTCTACTATCCACTACTTGCCTTCCCAAGACTTATAAAACCTATCAGCAGTCTCTTGTTGATGTAAGTGCAGCTAATATGTTTATCTCAGTCACACAGATGAGATTTAAAATCAGTGACTCCTGTAAACAACAAGTTCTAATATGACTTAGTATTAATCTGCTGTTCATATAGTATTCAGGAAACATCTTCTTATTATCACTTTATTGACAGGTAAGTTTGCAAGAAAAGCTTCCTCAATAAATACTTCTGCTTTAAAAATATGCCTGCCATTTATGCAAACTATTATTCTGCCACATCTTCACTTAAACAAGAAGCTATAAAGCAGAACTTATGTAACTTGGAGACATGGAAATGAACAACGTGAGTACAGTATCTCCATAGGCAACAAGTTGGAATAGCGTCTAACCTTTAACAGAATGTCAGTACTACAAAGGTGTGATGTACTGTGTCAAATGTGAGTTCAAATAAAGTATCTTCCAGAGGATGATTACCCTTCAGCTACACTTGCTAGCAGTTGTTCAGTAAGGCAGTATTTCATGGTGTGAATAATAGGCTTAAAGCAACTGAATAAATAAGGAATAACCTTATCTAACACAATTACTGTTACACAGGCAGTAGGTTCCTGAACTCTCTATTAGATTTCTTCTGTGTCTTAGTGAGTCATCCAAGTAAAGTACGACAGAACCTGTCAGTACCTCCATACCTAAGCTAGTATTTAAATTAACTCCAACTGTAAGTTTAGAAAAGATCACAAAGACTCTATTCTAAACATAAATGACTATGCTTGATTTTACATGGCTTCCTGCCAAGTTACAAGTTTTTTAAACATTTGTAAACAGATACTTACAAAACTGAACCAGTTCAGGTCAAACAAGGTCAAAGCTGAATGTCCTGAGGAGCTTTTCTGGTCACCATTATGCAAACTGTATGCATTGAGAGCATTCAGCAGGCAAGTACTTTACTGAAGTCTGATTCCACTCTGTAGTTTTACACTTACAAGAGGATTTTTAAATTAAATGTTTCCATGTAAGTTATCATCCCAATTGTAGACAAACCCTTACCTTTCTAAATGTGTTTCATTTCAAAAGGATGTAATGACATTAGGAATATCATGTCTAAGAGTAATGCTACTGAATATATTCCTTGCCTTCTCATTTGCAGTGGAAGCTGTAATGTCCTGTATAATGTTACTGTCTTTTAAATAGACTAAATGATGCCTGAGAGTAGAGATGTGATGCATGACATACAAGAACAGTGTTTAATGTGCTCTACCTCTTTTACAGAAAGGCAACAAATACCTCTTCCCCCTTTACACATTTTTTCCTTCAGTTATTCGGGACTATATTTACTTAACACATTTAAAATATGAGGCTTTAATTACATATTTCTGTAGATTCATTGAGACTGTGGGATTTTACTCCGAAGTAAATGTGAGTACAGGATGAATATCCCTTTTTCTAGGACCCATTTGTTATGGTGGTAATATTCTTGCCTCTGGTTTTAAAGAGGTTACATCTTCAAAAATGACTTTACAGTAAGAATCCTAAAAACAGAGCCTTTATGTCATTATACATACAAATTCTTTGTATTTAGAGTTATATTTTTGGAGGCAGTGAGTTCTTGCTTGTATCAAGGTGAGTTAAATTTGTGTACATATGCATATAGTAGAGGTCATTTTGTTAATGCTGAACAATCTTTTAAGTCTTATTGCTGTATATTCTTACAGATATGAAGTAAATTTTTGCAGTTATTTTTAAAAATTGTTTCATAGTGTATAAAGAGACATACATTACATTGCATATGAGGAATCAAAAAATAAACATTAATTAATGTCATAAAATCTGTCTGTATTCCATCTTCTTTTCCCTAGAACAGAAAAATCCTAGCTAAGAGTGAATTTTATGAGCTCAGTTAAATGCTGATTATTCTTTTCTTGGTACCCAAGGCATCAAGAGCACACTCATCTGACTCTCTAAGCACCATTAAGTCAAGTCCCTATTGCTTCTATGGAGTATTACTAGTGCACATAATTATATCTGCTCAGTGTTTATCAGCAGGGTTCACTCTCAAAATGACTAAGCTCAAAAGTGATGTTACCTGTGGGCTACCTTGTGAAGATACAGCACTGCATCAGTAAAGCTCTTCTCCATCTGTTAGAGGGTGCTTTTAGCTACATATCTTGTTTCACTCTGGAAAAGTACTGTATCTTAATTCACATGCCATTTAGAAACATAACATTCCAAGCAGTGAGAAAGAAACCATTGACTTTGAGCTGAGCATCAGAGTAATAAAGAGGACGATGTAATGCAGTGGTATGTAAAAATTCACAAAGGAAAAAAAAAAAGGAATTCCTGAATTTGATTAGCAGCTTCTTTTCTGACTGACATCATAAGGAATAATTCTTTCTTTAGAGATGTTGCGAGTGTTTTGCTACCAAAAATAGCAGCTAATACATATAATTAATCTGATTTTTCCTTTTGTGATTTACAGATCTCATTGACCTTTGACATTTCCTTTATTTGTACTAATCTTTAAGAATCTGGTTTTCACTTTTCTGAACTTGATGTTTATTTAATTCCCATAAGTTTGAGGTGTATAATATGGGTATTGTACTACACTGCGGGCTGTAGAGCATGATAATGAAAGCAGTGTAATCTCTGAAAGTGATGTGAAACATTCAACTTTCTTTGTAACAAAATTAATTATTTCAGAGCAATTTACTGCTCTGTTACTGTTTTCTCTGAAGCCCAAATAAGAGTAGGTACTGTGCCAAGGAGGATCAACATAATTTTTTTCTGGCCACAGGCTAAGAAGAGTACAAGATAAAACAACTGTTCAGAGCACCAAAGCTAGTTTACATGAAAGCTGTTGAGGATGAAGGTAATACCTAGTTTTCTGCTGGGTAATAGCCAATGTATTTTATAATAATTATTGCTAATCTTCTTGGCTGAATTACCTGATAAGGTAAAAGGACTTTAACAACAGTTTTAATGTATTTCACTGCATATACAACTTAATGTGGAACTGTTTCTCCCAGATTTAATCATAACCCCAAACTTGGGTAGTACCTGTGTGCTACAGGAAGTTAACATAGGCAACTGTCATTTAATTTTCAAGAAAGGTTGAAAAGTACATTTGTATCAAGGGTGGTAAGTATATTTGATCTCTACTGGCTACCTGTGAAAGAAAGTTTTGCAGAGAATTTGCTGTCCCTTAGAGATTTTCCATTTGATAATCATTAGTCGAAATCAAGCTAATGAGAAGTACTTGAAGATAATGGCATAGAACAAACGCTGCTACTTCCAGTTTTGAGAACTTTTTAGGACAAAAACTCAACTCCAGTGAACACATCAGCTCCATGTGTAAGAGTATAATTATTTTTTTCCTACTTTTGCTGCTCTTTAAATGCTATTTTTTTTTTTCTCCAATTCATTTTGAACAACACTATGCTACTGTCAGGTACAAACTGTGTCTTCATTGAGGCCTCCAGAGACTTTCCATGAAAATCTCTGCTCTTTTGTCTTAACTTGGTTTCAGTTATTAGGTTGAACAAGGAAAATTGCCACTATTTTAAGTGTCCATGGAGAGGCTCCAAGAGTTGCTTCAAGCTTTGTTAAGGTCAGATTCTTGTGTAGAATCTGAGAAGTATAACATGCAGATCTCTGTTTAACTACCAGAATTAATTACCTTTTACCAGCAGCTTTAATATCCATTGATAAGCAGTGCATATAATTGGTCTTATAAATTAATAACATATCTGACCCAGCTCTCATCTTAGTCTCTGTAAAGATAACTCGAATCCTCTGTCATGATACAAAGAATGCCACTGATGTGTGCTCTTTGCCACCCTCCAACCACCATTCCTGGCTTTCAGTGCCTTAAACTTGCCTATCTGCAATGATCTAGTAAGCAGAAATAAATGCTATGATGGGTAAGTAGGTTGGAAAGCTAAAGCTACTGTGCACAATTATGTTATGCTTTATACCTAAAATGGTTGTATATGCACTGCATGTCTAGAAAGCTAACTCTAGATAAAACTGATTTGGACTGGAAGACCAGAAGTGTTTTTCATTGCAACTGGATTATATAAATAACACTGAACTATAACACTGAAACTAAAACATCTACGGGACTGAAGAATGATCTCCCTTGGAGAGGATCTTCCATGCAGTTTGGTCTACTGGCATGTATATCTGCATTGGACACAAACAAACTCCACCTGTCTTTACCTTGTATTCATAGAAACAGTTATTAAAGGCACAGATAGTGCAGAGTTTAGTCAGTAAACTGACAGAAACATGCTTCATTATATTTTACCTACAGGTCTATTCACAGTATTGCAGAGTTTAATGAGTTCCAGCTTTTCCTGACTTTCAGTAAAGGCTTATTTAATGAAATAAAAACGACAAGATTAAGAGTAATAAGTTATTAAAAAGTAGCATAACATATCTTTATAGTTAAGGTGAGCTCTGTTTCTATGTAAGAATGTTTACAAAAGAAAAGTTGTCCTTACTTGCAGCATCCATGGTGCAGAGGTCATTAATATGAACCATAAATTTTACAGCAAGTTCGTTGGATTTTTTTTTTTTTTGGTGTTTAGTGTCAGAGTTTACTTGCTTTGTTGGTTTTTTTTTGTTTTTAAATAAATAATTTATGGCTTAGTTTTTAAGGATTTTGACAAACTTAGTAAAATAATTGAAGTACTGAGGTGAAGAAGATACTGTAGACTCTGTTATGGAGGGTTCTACGATTACTGCTTGCATTTTGACACACTGTCACTTTTACTTTACCTGTAAAATAGATGATAGATATCAGAGTTATGTCTTTGCCAGGGCCTGTTCCTAGATAAAATAAAACAATGTGGACTAAAACCATTGATAAAATGCTAGAAGATTATTCTGAATATGGAAGTGCAATTTAAATGGCCTCCATCATGTGATTCCTGTTTCAGTCACCTGTTAAAACTGTTGATGCTGATAAGAATGTGAATCTAACTCTGTAAGTTTTACCATGGCAATTAATTAAAGTAGCTAAATGAAGAATGGACAGTTGCTTATCCTCCATGAACCTTTGAGGAAGTGGAATTTTAAATCTACCAGAGAATTTTTCTTATTGTTGGGAATATTTCCTAAATGAAACAAAGAGAAGTGCTGCTTGTATCATTAAATACATTTAAAGTTTGGCATATTTGGGCAGGAAAATTACGGAGCCTTCCCATCTAGCACCAGTTTTAACTGGACTTGTATTACTATGTCATCTATTACTATGTCATCTCAGTCTCTAAATTGAGTATGATATAAATCAATTGTAGCTAGGAAGATAAAGTGATGATGATACAGAGATAGGTTTCCCTAACACTCTTTGCAGTGTTAACTTTGATTTCAACAGCTGGCTTGAATGTGGTGCCTAAGGACACAAGCATATTCCAAACCATAATGCCTTGCAACAATTGTACTACTACACCGAAGAGCTAAATATTGCAATCTGTACTTCCATATTTCTTAATAATGACTTAATAAGGAAGGCTTACTGCTTCAGCATCCATTTCACTGTTGTCACAGACTTCCTACACATGTACAAATGTGAAATGAGTACTCAGCCCCTTCCATTTGTTTACCTAAAAATAAAGGAAACCCCCCAAACTATTTACTTATTGTTTCTATTTGACAGTACCCTTTCTTTCTATGATTTAAAACTGTAGCCTTCTCTATCTCCTGTAATGAGCATCTCCACAGTGAACTTGCAAAGTTCTGAATTACTTTGACTGAGAGGTACAAGCTGCTTTTCATCTAGGACTGTGACACCTGCTTTCTCATAAGTGAGAGCTACTCCTATTTGATTAGGAGTTTTTTGTTTTGCTGAAGGAAAATACTTCTTTGAAGAGTTTAATCTCCTATACATAAATTTGCATAACCATTTATTTTGCACTCATTTAAAAATATTTTTAAAAAGTATTCTAAAGATCATATGATTAAAGATTACTATATGTAGAAATTTATTCCTCTTGGAAGAAAGATGTTAATTTCCATAGATTCTATTAATTTGGTTTATTGGTGCTTATCTGCATTATAAATCAATTAAACTTATCAAATAGTGCTAAACCATCAACTATTCTAACTGAATTAGTCTACTGTAATGTTGCAGCTGCTGCATTGCTGACCTGTAAATCTCCAAACTGAATATGTAAATGTAGCAACAGGCTTAAATAAGAGAAATATTCATTTGATTTGTAAATGCTTTTATATGCTTAGCTGTTTGGAGTATCTACATGTGCTCGTGCACAGACACTTCTCACAAAGGAAGGGTTACAATTTGGAAGTAGTAAAACTTCCCTGAGGACATGTTTTTAAATCCCTAGTTCGGCCTTCCAATTTGAACACACTTTGTGTGCAAAATCACACTGGAATTGACAAGAAGGTTCCTCTTGGAATTTTATGGTATTTGTTTATTTTGCAGTCACCTTAACAGCATGGAAGACTACCTGATCTTTGTACTGATGTAGCAAAATCAGCAGAAGGGGTTGTGTATGTAATACTATAGTCTAGAACCTTGTAGGTGGTTGTGAAAATAGTATCTTAAAAGATTATAGAGCTATAATTTTAGTCTTAATGTTCCCTAATGCAATTGAACTTCTCCTTGCAAAAAACAGCAAGGTATCTGTTTCTAAATTGGCCTTTTTCATTGTGGTGAAAAAGGGAATGGCAAATTCAGGAATACTCATAACTCTCCATAGCATCAACAAATGATCTTACTTTAAAACTCTGTAACTCTCCAGGAGATGCTTGTAACAGTTATTGGAGAAGAGTAGACCTTTTACCTTCAAGCTGATCTGTGCTTTTTGCTGGAAGCTGAGGTGCTGACTCCTCTTACTTTCAGAGGAACTTCTGTGCCTGAAATTTGAAGTAGAATTCCTGTTTCTAACTTATTTTCAAGAATTCAGTAGACTTCAGCTTCAGTTCTGACCTCAGGATTTTGAGGACTCTGTATATTGAACTAGTATTTAATCATAGAATCATAGAATGGTAGGGTTGGAAGGGACCTCCAGAGATCATCTAGTCCAACCCCCCTGCAGAAGCAGGTTCACCTAGATGAGGTCGCATAGGAACGTGTCCAGGCAGGTCTTGAAGACCTCCAAGACTCCACAGCCCCTCTGGGCAGCCTGTGCTACTGCTCCCTCATCCTCACAGTGAAATAGTTTTTTCTTATATTTATTTGTATTTCTTATACTTTTCATGGTATTGCTTCAGACAGGGATTGTCTTATACAGTTAGTATTTATTTTAAATTTCTTGGCTAGGTTATTCCTGGTTTTGCTTTTATTGTCCCATCTAACAGTCTTTAAGGTAGTAAGGCAGAAGCAGCAACTGCTCTTTCATACTTTAGAGTGACAGAGGCTGAAACTTTCATAAAAAACATAACAAAATAAAATAATGAAAGCATTGAAAATATTGATAAGGATTGCAACTTAGCACATGTTGTTTCTGCCTTTTAGTGTTGTATTGTAGTTGCAGTTTTGCTAAGAAAAGTTAAGAGGCATTTTCAGAGTGTGGGATCAATAATATCTATGGCTGCACATGGAATGGAACTTTTTTGAGCAATAACTGTTTTTTAAAATGACACTGAAAGCTCAAATCTGTATCATTGCTGAGCAGGCTGAAGTGCTTGAGGGCTTCAATTGTCTGCTTTGGAGAAATGCAAGATTTCCAAGAGGTTCTCTACTAAGAGTGTGCTGTAGATAAAAGGTTGTGGTTTGCTTGTAGCTCTGAACACTTTTCACTTTTTATCTGCAAACTGACAATTAATATTTCCAGATTTTGTTAGTATATTCAATCAGTATTTTATTAATATTTTATTATGTAGATCATGATGTGAGAAAATTGCTGTTTGGTTTTTCTTTTAGAGAAAACATTGCCAGGTAAATTTCAGGACAAGTACTTTTATCTCAGGAAAAACTGTGCAGTTAGTTTTAAGTGTGCTGTAGTTTCATGGGTCCTGGTACAAATTGAAGAAGAAATTCAATTTGTAACTGCTCAGCAGTGGTAGTTCATGTCCAAGTAATGATCTGGCATTGAGGCGAGAAGGCCCAGCTGCAGAAGGGATTAAACTGTCTGAAAGCAGGCATGCCAGAGATAGAGCAACTCCTTGTGAGTGAGTGAAGTTTCCTGTGGTGATGAGGTATGAAACAACCACAGTGTTGTCTTCCTGGAATTACAGGGCTCAAGGGCCACCTTTGAGCAGCAGAGCTGGACTAGAGGGTGCACCCAAAACCAAGCTGGTGTGCCCTATGCTGATGCTCACAGAAGTGGTGTTGGCACTGTGTGTATATAAGGAATCTGCTGTGGCACATCTTTGCAGACTCCTTGTAGAACTGCTTATGGACGTAGGACTCAACTGAATGCATTGTTTTGGGTTTTTTTTTTTCTTTTTTAATGTTCAAGCATGAGTTTAATTTGCCTCAAAGGGTACACTAACAATTCCCCAACAAAATAAACATCTGGAAACTGCTGAATTGCTTGGTCTTTTAGTCAGGGTATACCCCAAAGAGTTCTTAGCATAATGCAAACAAAGGGACTCTAGTTTGGATAAATTAAAATTCAACTGGTTCTAGCAGTGTACTTTTCAATCTGTCTCCAAGAATCGCATCTTTCTGTTACAGCAGTAAGAAAAGATTGAGAAATAACCTATTATTCTGTTATATATAGTGATCCCGATGAGAAGACATTAAGGGCATGCAGTCCGTTTTATGGATAATGGTTTTTGTTTTCCTGTCTTTGCTTCAAAGGAAGTTTTTTCAATTGCTGTGAAACTTACCAAATGTTTATTAGTGTTTGATAATAATTTACAATCAAAGGACCTCTGGGCATGGTGTAGTGCAACATCAGCCAGGGGTTGAACAGGTTTCCTTGGACTGTGTCTAGTGCTTTGAGTATCTCCCATGATGGAGACTACATAATCTCTATGCACTACTGCAGTGTTCAAGGACTGCTGAAATAAAAGATCTTTTTACATTTCAGATGGAATTTCAAGTGTTTGCATTTGTAATCATAGGCTCTCATCCTGTTCTATGTATCTGTTGCAAATGTTAAAAAATAACTGTAAAAGGATCTGTAACTTCTCTGTTGTTTTTTTCTTCTCCAGTTTTATAATGTCTCTCCTAATGTGCTCTCTAGCAAACTGGCATTGCCATGTCGGCACAACAGAGATTAAGGCACTTAAGTTGTTAAAGTCTCATATAGTCTTTAAAAATCTATACATCTTTTTTTTCCAAGTTGATGAGGGGAAGCATGGTCAACAAATAAAATGAATGCTGTTGGATAGTACTTCTGCTTTTATGGAGCTGTTGTTATGCTTAATTAAATATTTAAGACCAAAACGTTAAACATGTTTATTTGTTTTAAGGTTATCATAATCTCAACAGTCTCCATTGTACTTCAGTTTATTTATGGATAAATGCATTTTTTTATTTATGATCCATAAGAACTATTAAAAACCAAAAAAGCCAACTCTCCTGAGTTTGGCCGGGGTACGGTGAACTCTCCCCAGCCGCCGCCAGAGGGCGTGGGCAGGCTATTCAATCCCATGTGACATCCCGCTCAGGATATAAGGGCAGCAGCCGGGCCGTGCCGGCGCTGCGGTCGGTGTGGGAACTGCGGCTCTGGCGTCGGGCTGCGCGTCGGGCGGTAAGCAGTTATATCAGGCACTAAGCAGTTATATCGGGCACTGCTCATTTCTCTATGTCCTTTTGCCGTCATTGTAACTGCCTACTCTTGTGGTGTATTAAGTTGTCCTTGTCTCAACCCACAAAGTTCTAGAACTCTCTCTTGATTTTTTTCCTCCCTGTCCTGCTGAGATGGGGAGGAGTGAGTAACTGGGTGGTTTGGTTTTTGTTCAACTAGGGCTAAACTTCCAAGCCATCAAAACTTCAGTACAACAGCTTGTGTATGTCCCAGTCTTGGTCATATTAGCTCAGGCATTGACACTTCTACTTCCAGAAAATCAGCTAAAGGTTTCTTCTTGTTATTCAAGGACCTTAGTGTGCCAGTCTATGGAAATAGTCTCAGCCATATATTGTATGGGAGAGCTGAAGCCTGGCATCATCTTCGGCAAAGTGTTTCATAGCCATTCAAGGACTTCAGTAACAGTTTTCAAGAAAAACTTTCAGATGGAATATTTGAGAGTTGCTACCTGGCTGCTATTAATTTTGCCAAAGAAATGGGCAGGGTAAAAAAACAAACAAACCAAACAAAAACCCCACCTATAAATATCTTTGATTTCTCATTCAGGTAGACTGATCTACAATGTGGGCTTTGTAGATGACAAACTGTTAACAAAAGTTAAACTTCAGAACTCATTGCTTGAGGCCCAAAATGATTATGCAAAGATACGATCAGACTTTCTTGAATGAATTTATTTCCCTTGAAATTTTCAGCTTTGGTAAAACCCAAGGAAGCAGTAAAAATCTGAAGCATGAATTATCATCATGTTTCCTGCATTCAACAGCTTGCTGATCCCACTGTAATCATAGCACAGCTAGGATTCATTTCGGCTTCAGACCTAGTTGAATCAATTGATACTCTCTGGTTGTAAACTTCATCAGTCTTGAAATTCTTTTGACTTTTGTAGCTGAGAATGTTGAATGGCTCTGAAGTGTGTTTCAGCATAGGTATGAAGTGAACCTGAGAAGTTTTGTAGCAAATTTGCAGACTTTCTGACTTTAGGTTAGAATTACAAGGTTTCTGATGCACAATGAGAAGGCTTTGTATAAAAATCTGCAAAACACAATACTTGGATTTTCAGTGAGTACTCATTACATGTATGACAGCATATGTTTTGAATTGTTACATTTTACTGATTTGAGGAGAACTGTTTTGTTTGATCTTCAGAAAGCAATGGAAACACTTGAATGACTTTGTTGATAAAACAATCCTTAGCAGTCCTTAAATTTACTAGCTCTGTAGCCAAGTTACTCTCTCCAGATGTGACTGCTTCTTCTAGAGCAGGAAGATTCTCCTGGTGTTCTAAACTAGTATAGATGTGACTATGGCTTGTATAGGTAGGAGTTTAAGTTCCAGTCTGTTCTGCTAGAAAATGCACATGATTAAACTAGCCATGAACAAAAAGTTGGACTTTCTGTTACTCTTCTGAGGTTGTTAACAGTTCTGAGTGTTTGTCTTTTGCTTTCATGTGGACAAGTTCTATCCTGTCCCTGATAATTTCCTATTTTAAAGAATTTTTCTTAATGTTCTTTAAGATTTCTTCCCAGGCATCTCTTCCAACATCTCTTCTGGGATCTTCCTATCTGAAACTGTAGTGAAAATTCACTTGATTATGGTATGAGGTATACTAATACATAGCAGAATCTTAGAAACTAATGCCTAAAGGGAGAAAAACAAACAAGCAAACCTGAAAACCATATTCAAACTTACTATGCTTGTCCTGAATTTTTTCTTTCTAATTTTTCATCAGGAAGTATCTTTTTTTCCCCATCAGAATGCTGTCTTTTTGTCTTCTCAATGCTAAGACTTTTTTAGAGTAACATGCACTTATTTAAAGCTGGCTACTGAAGTATTTGGATTCATCAGCTCTGGTTTCCAATTTTATGAATACTACAATTATACAAACCCATAATACTAGATTCAGTATGGCAATAGTCACCAATGGAGAGAACTGTGTTGCTCTGGAGACAGGCTTCCTGTCTTCTTTTCTCTTTTATATTACCTCTTTAAATGAGATGTTGCATTTCAGAGGATGAATGTGGTAAAATGTTTCTTTGTGTATTCCCCTGGTTGTTAATAAAATAAATAAGATCAGCGCATTTTTCAGCAAAGTCTCATCTTTTGTTTTTATTCTACTGTATTAGTTGGAGTGTGGTTTTTGTTTCAGTACTCTATCAGACTGCTTTTATATCTATCTTTTCTATCTTTTATCTGTCTTTTAATAAAGAAAGACAAGGATATGGTTATCATGGTGATACACTATTGGAATAGTATAACAAATGGGATCTTAATGGGAAGTTGGGAACACTGATGATTTATGGCTTTCTATAGCACTCATTAGGCATACACATCAATGTGTAACATCCCATAAATTATATTACATGCTATAAAAAGCCATAAATTGTCATTTTTTGTATGAATTATTGCCATTAAGGACTTCTGTTCCCTGCTGCTAGCATGAGTTTCTATGGCTTCCTTACCAATTCCTTGACTAATGATTTCAGCAACTGCAGGATGGAGACCAAGAGATCCAGTGGCTGATTAGGTAGCATAATTGCCTTAAAGCTGTTAAGTCAGAGGTTAAACTACTTTATAGAGAAAATATAATCTACTTGCCAGTAACATCCTTAACACTGAGCATTTCTGAATATCATTCAGTCCAACTGTATTATTTTTCTTCACTATTGTTAATATCTGTCTACTGAAAACCAAAAATGCTTTTAAAATAATGATGCCAGTTTGTACTGAACTGTCAGCTGCAGTAGAATGAAGATAAGCTAAATCCTGTGGAGCAATTCTGTCTCTCTTGTTGATCTGCCCATCACAGAATTTGCAGCCATATCTCAGAAGAGCTATTGCTAATATTACTACATATACTGTAGTAAATTGTAATATTTTTAAGTGATGAGCCATCAAAACCCTGGGTGGTGTGTCTCGCTCCGTATTACAAATCAACTTAAATAGAGCTAAATAAGGTGAGGGAATTGCAGGTAGTACTGTCAGGCTTTTATGCAGCACTGATGTGGTATTTGGTTTCAGGGAAAGTATTGTGTTCTTCCGAGCTGTGGTGGTTATTTCTAACTCTGTGTAGAGATTCATGCAGGAGGAAGACAAAAAAACCCATGTATCGAAATTTCCTTCTAATTTTAGACACCTTTGGGTGTCTTTTGTTTGAAAAGTGAGTACTACCTTTCAGGCTGCTGGTTGTAAAATGTCATTATGAAACTAGCCACTGCAGCTTGCAAGTGCAATGCAAAACTAAAATAATTTATCATGGCTTTCCCGAGAAAATTGTTTTCCTCCTGAAAATAATTCTCTGGAATAGTTATGTACCATGGATTTAAGGGTACACCTTTTGCCACGCCTTCATTAAACCATAGTTTAGCAAGTATCCTTCCTCATCTAACTTCTTCCAATTCAGGATATTGAAGAGAGAGAGATCTATCTCTCTAGAAAGCACTTTGGTAATCTTGTTTTAGTCATGATGAAAAGTATAATACTCATAAAAATCAATTTGAACATTTTGCTAGCCAGTTTTGTTGCATTATAAGGGAAGCTTTTTGTATTCCTCCATCCCCCCCATCCCTTGCTTTGCTGATAAGAGCACATTTCTAGCTAAATCATGCCCCCTAGTGAGTCAGATTTGTGGGATTATAAAGCTTATAACGTGGATTTTTTTACCCTGTTTTATGTAGCTTGGAGAATTAATCAAGTATAGTTCATATGAATATCTAATTTATACTTTTTCCCAGGTGAGAGATGGGTCAGTATTTTTGTATCTGTAGTTAATTCCTGAAGCTGACACGCTTTTCAGGAAAATGAAGCAGTGTTATTTGTATTTTGTAATCCTTATGTAGCAACAGTTTAAGAGCTATCAATTGCATGGCCTTGCATCCGCACCCACATCTCTGGTGGTTTGCATTTCCTGCCCTGACCTGTTTCTCTGTTGGAAAGGATGGCACATACTTTGCTAATTCACACCCCACTCTCTGAGTCCTTTCAGTTTAAAGCCCTCTTTATCAATCAGTCAATATATTGTGATTTGGTTACATCAGGATACATCATCTGATGTTTTAAAATGGCAATACGTTTTTTTATTGTGAGTGAATGGAAAGAAGTACTATTGTTATATCTGACTGCAGTTAGGATTTGGAAACAGGCAGGTGTGGAACTTTCTCATCTGTGACAAAGTGTCTGCATATCCTCTGTGTCAAACTTCGTAGCAGTGGAAAATGAACACTAACAGTTTACAAGGCTATTTGTAAATAGTAAAAGTATGATATCTGAAAGAGTCTTGTGTCTGTGAACCAGATTGTTCCAAGTAACATTAGGCCAAATTTAAGAACAAAATGGATACATGTGTTAATCCCTGGTAAAGTTTATTCAGTTTATACTAGGAAGCCTTATATGCAATCTACAGACAGAGCTGTTAGGTTGGTTGAGTGAGAACTTCTGTTTTGGGGACTCTGCTCAATGAAATTTATTGTATTGTTGTTCTACTTTTTCTCCTGCTTCCTATTTACTGTGTTTCCAACCATGTCGTCATGCTCAATGTCTGTTGTGGAGTAACAGATGTGTTCTTCCACTTTTGCACAAAGTAACTGCAGCTGATGCTTAATCAGAAATGTCTAAGAAGATATTATAAAATTGAGATGATATAAATTACTTGAAAATTATCACACACTTGAAATATACACATTGAATTTATTTGTTTTGAATTGATGAATTGTTTATGGGACACACACATACATCTTCTTTTGTTCCAAAATGAATGGGTAGAAAAATTTGTAAACACTGGCTGAAAAAGTTCTTTCCATTTCTACTCAGCTGCCCTGAGCTAATAGTCAACTGTGTCTGAATGAAAATAAATCAGTTGTGCTACTTGTTAAAACTAGCTTGATTGTTGTCTTCCACTTGGAAGGATATTACAAAGCTTTCATCTTCCAGTGGTTAAAAAATGTTCTCATTTCTCCCATGAATTAATTTTAACTGTGTTTGTCTGCCTGACTTAGGATGTAATAAGATCTTTTACTAAAATATCCAAAACTAAAAGTTCTTCTTAAAAGCAAATATTTGTTTTTATTGAGAGCCCAAGTCATCTATGGCAGGAAGTGTGGTAATATCTTGTTGGAATGTGAGACCTCTGTCTCAGTAAGAAATCCGTTCTTATTTTCTCATCACTGTCAGATGTTGGCAAGACATTGCAAGTAAAACATTTTAGTAAAAGGAGTAGTTACATCAAAATAAGATTGTCCTAGATGAGGGAGTCTGGACCAAGATTTGATGTCACATTTTGTAAATACGTTGTATCAAAGATGGATGAAAGAAATCAGCTGTGTAATGTAACAGTATGTCAAAGTAGGACCCTGGAGAAGGACATTCCATTCATGGCTAGTTACAGATAAGTAATCCTGGCTTTGTCTTTGCTTATTGACTTTTAAAGAAAGAGTACTTGATACCAGGTTTTCAAACTGGTGTTAATTTTAAATGTCTGAAATCAAGAACTAATCTTATTTCATATTTAAATTTTGCTTTCATTCTGCCTTCAATCTCAAAGGTTGATTATGGATACAGGTCTCTGTCCTTTTGTCCTTCCACAGCTAGAAACACTTGCTGCAAAGGATTCTTACAGGTTTAAGATATTCCAGTTGTCATTCTGCTTCTCCAAAAGAGACTGCAGTAAGGACAGTGTGTCATTACTACTTGCTGTGGAACAAGTATTTTCATCTGGTAGCTCAGTGGAAACTAGAGACTGATCATCTTGTGCAGGTGTAGCTTTTTAGGTTACATGACAAAAAATGCAGCCTGGTGTGAAAACTGAGCTGCTAAATTTATGAAACACTTACCGATATCTCCAAGGGTCTTCTGAAGCTGTTAGTGCCGTATGCTATCAAGAATACCTAAAATAACTTTTTATTGGAAATTTGTGAAATTTCTCTGTATCTATAGCAGCATGTAGAAGTTAAAATGAGAACCACATAGTGCAAATTCATTGCTACTACAACATGTAATAAAATTTTATTCTGAGAAAATGAAATATCTTTAAAAAATGTGAGTAGAATATTGTTGATTTCTAAGGAAGCCTTTTAAAGAAAGGATACTGATGGGGGCAGCAATAGTATTTTGAAGCAATGTCATGTCTTTTTACTGTGAAACAATTGACATGTGATTTTAAGTAGATAGTTAAGTGAATCATTTAATCTACATGTAACTGTGTGGATGTTTGTCAGACCAGTTGTATTTTCTTCCCTAAATTATCATCCTAACATCTCCTGCTGAAATCTGTTGTCTTTCTCTCTCTACACCCAGCTGTTAAATCCATAAATGGGTGTAAGCCACCCTGCTGGCTTTGTGTATTCAAAGGAGAAGGCAGCAGTGGCGGTGGCAAAAGACTGCCTATAGTAATTACCTCTATTCTTATTTTCTATTTTTTTCTCATGCCCTCAAGATCTTGAAAGTTAAAATGTCGTGTGATATAGGTATAACTAAATTGGCATACATTGTGTGAACTAGCATGTGTGGATTCTGAAATGAAATGCTGTACTGCTGCTATATACTTCCAAATGGGATTGTAATGAAATTTTAAAATGTTTGTGAGAGCTTTGTTTTTCCTGGCATCTTCTTTTCAAAAGAACCTTTTTGTTTGGTTGATCTATGAGATAAATATTCTTGGTGTAGACTTCTTGTTAATTTTCTTTTAATGTATTGTTATTGCGTGATTCATGCAAACCCACTTGAGTGATTGCTAACATTTTCTAAATACCCATGGTTGTCATAATTCCTAGGCAATATCTTTGTGGAATTTTTAATAACATGTGGCTGGTATGACTTCAAGGATTAACATTGTACAAAAAAATAAGCTGTGAAGCTGTATAATTACTTGAGCACTTTATGACTCTTCCAATCAGCAAGTA
This sequence comes from Colius striatus, assembly GCF_028858725.1. Classification (NCBI taxonomy): domain Eukaryota; kingdom Metazoa; phylum Chordata; class Aves; order Coliiformes; family Coliidae; genus Colius; species Colius striatus. Next base: position 16,104,521 of record NC_084771.1, read on the forward strand.
ATTAAAAAATAAAAAGTTGGTGGACACGCTTCAAGGGAATAACAAGGTTGACAAGACTACATTGTTTGCCTTCAGCAAGGTAATTCGCTAACAAAGTGCTGCGTGTCAGACCTTTGCTGCTTCTTTTGACCTCTATGTAGAAAGTTTGAGAGAATCAAAATAAATCTCAGAACAGCAGTTAAGAGAGGAGTAGAAACAGGTAGTTCATGTGAGTCAATAGGCCTAATGCTGAAAGTAGCAATGATTGCAGAGAAGATAAACTAAAAACCAGCATCCATTCTGGAGACAATCTGGAAATAGTACTGATAGAAAAATTCCCATTGGCAAGATGTAATCACTTTTTGAATATAGAAGTGGGGGGAAAAATCAACTGGTGAAACTTACTGAGTCTTTCTGAATAAGTTTTTTCTTGAAAATGTTTAATGACAATACAGTTACTTGAATTTTATTTTTTTAAATATTTGTAGAATAATATTGAAGAATAGTTTTTAAATAATAAATATTTAATAGTGAGAATTCAATTTTTACATACCAGTGGTGTGACATTCTAGAATTTGCATAACAAAATTTCTGGGTTGCCTACTTTTATCACAAGCGAAAAATAGGTTAGTGATAGTATAGAAATAAGGAAGGAAAAAAGAAATTATATGTTTCCATCATCATTCCAGTCCAGACAGCAGAATTTTATGCACAAATGTTCTGAAAAGTGGAAGCAGATGTAGAAAGTAGTTCAGCCAGAATAAAGTCTTATTAATGAACATGTAAAATTCAGCCCATTGGCGAACTGGTAGTGAAACATTTTATCAATTATTTCTGCGGGCTGTAACCTATAAAGCAGCCTGTATCTGGAAATGAGGTTGAATATATTTTTTCCCTCTCCCTTAGTATTATGTGTGCATATTCTTTATTTTTGTTTCCACATTTAGAGATACAGTGTCTTTTGAATTATTATCAAGATGGCTATTTACTAATTCACTGAAAAGCTATACTGTTTAACTTTAAACATCCTGATCTGAGTCTAATAGTTATCTTACGCTTTGCACACGCAGAACTGCTTAACTTTCCAGTTCTTTCTTCTGCTGCAGTGCTTCAGGAGACAAACAAAGTTATGCTTTAAATAAAGCACAAATGTTTTTACTGACACTACTCAGAATAATTCTAGGTAAAATGTCAAGTGATTGTCACCTTTAGTGTGCATAGCTCTGTAGTGAGCAGGATTTCCTCACTGAAAGCTTAGTTTAGTAAACTGACTGAGTCAATAAAGTGGTTTAGAGTTAGATGTCTTACTACTTATTCTTCTCACTTCAGTGGTTTTTTTTTGTCAGCATCATCTGTGGTTTCTCATATCAAAACAATTATATTTCCAGTTCATAATCCATAACGATTTCAAGACTTGATAGGCACCTAGATGCTGTGGCACCAAAGGCCATTTTGTGTTAGAGTTACCAGGTGGTATATGGGATCAACAGCTGTGGCACTGACAATGGGAACAGCTTATAGGTTTGGTTATAGTTTTTTGTCTTTGGTTTTGATGGTGTTTTTTTTTGTGTTTTTTTTTTTCCTTTTTCCTGTAGGAAGTTTGTTGTTTTTGTTGTTGTTTTGCTTGTAAGACAAAACAGTAATGATCATAGTCATGTCACTGTGGGTGATGCTAAAAGCTGTGGCAAGCTGCGTGATGAGGATCTCTGGCCTCACAGGTGTAGTGCTAGAAGAGTCCATGGTTGCCCTGTCAAAGAACTGGTAGAGTCAAGAGTTTTATTTCTGAGACCACTAACTGGAATATATACAAGACAGATAAACCCTCCCTAAGCCACATATCCTTATAAATAACATGAACAAACAGCATGAAGAAATTAACGATATTGAATGCACGTGTACCATTAAACTTTATATATCTGTTCTGTCCTCGGAATTCTTTGGGCTTTGCTGGCCTAATAAACAGTTTATATATAGTTTTGACCATACAAAGACTGTTTTAAATCAGAACAAATCAGCTCATTTTGCAGCCAGCCCAACTACTAACTTGAAGCTTTGTGCAATTCTGAGGAAATTCATGTTTTTTTAACAAGTGGCAGAGAGCCACAGGGGTTGTTTGGTGCTTCCACGGGTACAACTATTACTGACTTAGCCTTCCAGCTTTTTCTTGCACTTTTCTGGACATGTCTAAGGGATTCGTCTAAAAACAGTCACCCTGATATGAGCTTAAAATGAAATATTTGTTGTAGAAAATGTCAAATTCTGAAATAGTTCTTTTTCTTTCAGGTGGATCAGTGACTTAAAAGTCTATTTCTTAGGTTTCCACTGGTGAACAGAATATCAGAAATTTTGTAGACAGCATGAATTTCTTACTATGTATGACATTATCCACATCAATCACAGCTTCAGTAAGCATTTTACAATTTTTAATCAAAGCCCAGAATGTCACAAAAGAATTGAGTTTGCTGCCGATTGTTTATTTATTTTAATGAAAGATAGGCAAGTTGCAGTTGGGATGCAAATTTGCACACCAATATTTTTCTTCTCTTCTGTAAAGAAGAAAGAGCAAATTCTATTTGCATAATGAAAATTTTGAAATAACATAAAATCAATGCTTAGCTGTTCATTGCAAGTTTGGCTGCGGGGAGGGTGACAGTCATCGAATACTGGACTAAAAATATAGCTGTCCTAAACAGCTTGGAGGAGGAAGGAGGAGCAGTAGGCTTTACTGGACAGTGATACTATGGGAATACCTGTCAAAATATATTGATTGTTTCTGTACAGCTACTTCAAAGGATTTCTACTCCACAGAATCAATAACAGCTGTTCATCAATCTTAGCAAGTTAAAATGACAACCAGAAGTTTTTAAAGTTGGCGATTTATGCTTTAAAATTATACCCAAATTAGTCTTCTGTATTTCTACATAATAGAAAGATACATTTTTAAATAAGAATGTGCCCCCTTTTCTTTAGGAAGTCAGCTTATTTAGTTTTGTGTCGTCAGCTTTTCCTGATGCAGTTTTGTGAGTTTGGAGATGTTAGTGCATTTAGTGTTTGCTAATTGTTCAGTGTAGAATGTTCATCTCCTGTGGGTCTTTGTACATCAATATTTAGCTGCACTTTAAAATATTGAGTTAATGTGGTAAATTGATACATTTTGTACTAGTTTGCAGTAATTAAAGTGAGTTAATTGAGCTGCTGTAGTGTTTGTGCAAAGTATAATAGTGTATTAGTACTTAATAGCTTTACCACTCAGTTTTCGTGATTCTACAGTAGTAATTGGATACCTACATACACAGTTAAAGTGTTTACTTATTTTTCCTTTTGATAGCCTAACATTTTAATAATATTCTTTTGAGTCCAGTTTCTTCTGCTCCCTGGCACTTGCTCATGGTGCACAAACAAGAAATATGTATGTATATGCTTTATACATATGAAATCATTGTGTTTTTTACTTGTGAAGGAGTAGTGTCATAAATGCATTTTTGGTACTAATGTAAATAATATGGTCACAAGCTATTTTCCTTGAGTGACTCCTTCATGTGTAGCTTTCCTAGTAGGAACCAGCTTAGTGAAAAGATGCTAGTTTAACTCAGCATCATGTCTGGTTATGATTTCTTCTCTTCGTTTTTCTCTATTTGTTACTGTGTTCCAGCCCCCTGATTACCTTTGTGGTCCCTACTGAAAACTCTGCAGTGTGTCAGTGTCCATCTTAAACTGTGGGCTCTGAAACTGGCCACATGACTGCAGACAGGTCTCATGGGTGCAAACAGGAAGAGTAATGACTTCCTTCTGCTTGGTAGCCACACTAATACAGCCTGGCATGTGTTTCCATTCTTCACTACAGAGCCACTGATGACTTATGTTCAACTTGTCTACCAAGACTGTCAAGACTCTTGAAAGTTGTTCTTTAGCCAGTTACTGCCTAGCCTGTGATACTGTATGAGGCTACACCATGCTAGATGTTGAGTTCTACATTTGCCTTTTCTCCAATTTCATGACATTCTTTTCAGCTGATTTCTCCAGTCTATCAGGTTTCCTCTGAATAGCAGTTCTACTCTCCAGTGTATTGACCACTGCCATAAAGTTGAGTGCACTCTCTCCTGCTGTCCAGGTTGTTAACAAAGCTGTTGAACAGTCTCAGCCTTGATCCTCAAGGGATGCCAGTGGTACTTGATTGGCAGTTGGACTTCAAACTGCTGGTAACAACCCTTTGATTCTACCAGTCTGGACAACTTTCCATGCCTGTCATAGTCCACTTATTTAGTCCATTATCTCACAAATTTGACCGTAGGACTACCACAGGTAATCCTATAAGTAATCTTTCTGACGTTATTATCAAAATGGTGTGTCAGTATTCTTCACTATTTAACTAAACTAATATTTAAATATTAGTTATTTAAACATTTAAAGTTTTAGAACATAGTTATTTATACCCAGAAAAGCAGCAGAAGTTTCTATGTAGAAAATTTGACTTTCTCAGCAAAGAAAAAGTTTATTTTGTGTAATTATATCTCTGTAAGGGAGGAAAAGAAAAAAAGTCTTTGAAGTCTCTGCATAAATCAATCTCCATAAAAGTTCAATAAATATACCACCTTGCTTTTTAATTTTGTGGAATCACATGGAAAAATACAGAATGTCTGGTAGCTCAACAAGTTCTAAGGTATGTCTTCTTGCATTAGTGAACTTCTTCAAGCTGTGCAGCAAGTTTGGAAAGAAAAGTAAAAGTGAAATGCTAAATCTTTTTGAGGATCCAGATGTGATTTGTAAGATATTTCTGAATAGAGAAAACAAGTAAGGGGAGCTTTCTGGAACTATTAAACAGGGTAGTTACAAAAGTATAGTTCTATGCCAGGCTTTTTTCCAGATTTTAAGTAACAGGTGAAACAGCAGATGACTTCAGTGCTATGACTGAAAGTTTTTACATTTCTACCATGAACTCAGATAGTCCATCAGATGTAATATTTATTTTCTGTCGTTTAGAAGAAAAAGCTAACATGTTATTGATTTGGATCTAGCATACCACTACTGCTGAACTGAAAGACAGCCAAAATTAAGTCACATCTTGGCTGAAATAGTTTTGACCTTACTGTCCTATTCCATTGCCTATAAGCCTTGCAATCATTTGTCATCCTTTATGATTTTGTCTTTTTTTTTTTTTTCTTATTGCAAAAATGTTTCCACACCACTTGCTTTACAGAATAGTTGAAAATTAGGGCTTTAAAAATTATGAAGAGAAAAAAAATGGAGGAGGGAGGTGGCATAAATGAGTCAAAAGTTTAAAAAACTTTTTGCATATAGCATAGTGCTATACATCTGGGTCGTTCAAGTTGTACTTCAGTTCAGAAATAGATCTGAAGTTTCTGTTCTGTACTTTGTTCTCGTTAGTTGGTATTTATTTTCCCAAATTTATTTGTGCAGTCACAATAAAGTGATCTAATGTACACAGTAAGCATCTAATAGCAAGCTGTCTGAAGATTATCATAGCAAAATATCAGTTCCTTTCTCAGGAAGGTACTGTGAATCAACAGTGATACAGGAAGGTAGGTCTGACAAATGACCGTGGTTTCAATTTGTCTAGGAAACAACATTTCCTGTATATTGTTAATTCTTTTAAGCATTCTGGCTTAGGGGCTAGGAATAAGACACACTTTTCTTGTGCAGTTTCTTGTTTTATTCTTCTGAGTGGCCTTAGACAAAGAATAGGGTTTCTCTAACCAAGATTTTTCTGTTTCACTTATCACATAAAATATGAGAACCACTATCTGAAAAGTTTATCTGGGGATTTTAACTTGCTGTAATTCATAGTTTCAGAAACTATATTCTCAAACTGCAATTTTAACATTAAGTCGTGCTGTAAGTAGAAGTGAAGTATGGTTTTGAAGATGAATGACTAAATGAAGATTATGGGTCTATACTCTCACTGTTTAGGGACTTAAAAATACTGCTTCTATTTACTTCTTACCCTTTATTTTTTTTCTTCCCTTCAAATTCTGTTACTGGCACACAGTGTGAAACTCAGTGTATCAGAATGCACATTTCTTTTTTTGGGGGCTTTTTTATTTTTTTTTCACCCCAAATATACCTTAGTGAAAATAAATCTCAACCCACTGAATAAGTAACTAACTAAAAGGAAGAGCATATTTAAGCATCAAACCTTTCTATAGGCCTATCAATGTCAGTTACATCCATTTAAATGTGTGAAGCACATCAAAAGCTTTCATTAGTGCTTTAGGTCACACAGTATAATTCTTTTCTGATTAGTAAGATTAGATGCCTGTTGTCAGATGCTGATGAAGTAGAAAACTGTTTCAAACCACAGAAAGATCATCTGAATTAGTGAATTCCTCATTGGGAATTTGTGTCTGTAGGGTATGAATTAATAGTTTCTTGACAGCTCACACAACTACATTCTGTCTGTGTCATAGGTACTACTGAAAAATGGTTGCCAGTGCAGTTGGTTTGAGTACAAAGCCACTGTGCAAAACACAGCAGTCCATTCCAGCCTTGCTCAAACATTAAGCATGCTGCTTCTACTGACACAATGAAACAAGGCTTTTAACTGGCATGGTGCAACGTTGTCCTACGGGGATGAGGTTTAGTGTTAACATTGGGTTCAACATGTGTGTGATAATGTTGTACAACCTCTAGATTTATAAATATTAAATTCTCATTGTAAAAACTTTCTAGTTTATTCTTAGAATTTCTCTGAATGAAAAGCATTTTTTTTCTGAAAGGTTGCAGCAGTGATGACTGGGGCCTTATTCACATAAAAGTCTTATACTTGTGAACTTAAAGCATTTATCTCAGGAGAAGAGTTACTGTCTTCATTTGGAAAATAACTCTGGATTTTGTGGATTTTTGTGTGTGTTTAACTAAGACTGCAAAGAAAATAGGCAAATCATCTTGTTGATGAAGATGAAGCTCACCTTATAAGGCAACAGAATGTTACCCAGGACAGGATTTGGCATAACTTCTGAAAGAACAGCATTTGCTAGAGCTTTTTTGAATTTGGCATCAGTGCTTCTGTATTGTGGCTGATGGAAGCCTAAGCATCTGCCTGGAGCATTCATTGGACCACACGTTTATATGATTATTTGATCCTAGTGGGAGGAGAAGAATTTGTGTAACTTTATACTTGCCAATATTCAACGAGTACTTCAATTAGTACTTCATGTTTTCTCAAACATGTATCCACTCCATTAAGTGATGGTGGAAAACATACCCCTTCATAACATGGAATTCTATTACCTATCTTTTTGCAAAGAACGATCAGAAGTGTTTCAAATTAATTCGTAAACTCACTAGTTCTCTTGTAGGTCTATTGGAACCTCTGGAAAAGAAAGTCCAAGACTTTAATGATCAGTTTCTCTGCCAGTGTCTGCAGTTTCTTTGACTTTCAGCATGTCTCTTAACTGTTCAAAAATGATTGCATTCCTTTGCATCTGATAGGTGCAGTCTTGTCTGAAAAGCTGATTTAAACAGAAATTTATGGGAGATATAGGATTCTTAGAACAAAGACTGATGAGTAAATTAAAAAAGGGAAATGAAAATATGCAAGGAAATGTAGAAAACTCTTCCTGTGTATCTGAAAAATTACTTGCAATAAATTTTTTAGTATTACTTTTATCTTAGCATGGATCTGAATTACTAATGTAGAAAGACAGAGTACACTATTCTTAAACATTAGATGCATTGTTTCCTTTAAGAATAATTCTTGTAGGAAGAAGGTCTGTCTGAGATTAGTATAATCTCTGAGTTGTTATTCTTTTTCCTCTGTGATATTTCAGTTTGGGTGCTTTTAAAAAAAATTCATCAGGAAGTTATGACACTTGTATTATAAAAGTTCGAGAACATAAAATGTATTTTGACCTTGAAGAAATGTTTTCTTTTCATCTTGATCTGAAGTGTGTTTTAGTCTGAACTACTTTGAAAAGTTTCAGTTAGTGTTTTGTCATTTTTAAAATGCATAAAGACTTGTGTAAGGGTAAATTACAAACATTGCTTTCATTAATGGCTTTAATGAGGACCTCTATATTAGGATGAAAAGATGTGAGAAATGATTTGAGTAGAGCTATGCCATATAGTTGAATGTGGTATTGGCAAAGGAAGATTAGATGAGGTGGATTGGTTATATTTCATGTACTTCTGATTTTTGAAGTGACCTTTTTTTGTGTACATTTTTAAGAGGTGATTTGTCAATATGTCAATACAGTGCAATTACTTCAATGTGTTATGTTGCTGTCACATACTGTAATTCCACAGCTTAAAAGTAATGACATTTCATATTGATAGTAGGATTACTCTATGTTTAGAAGTAAAGCCTGTGTTTTTTATCAACTCTGCAAAACTAATATAGTTCTGACTTTAGTTTGGAAGGTACACACATGCATTTCTCAAGTCAACTATCTCCTATTCAATATCTGTATCTCTGTCTGAAAGTCAGGGTGAACATCATAGCCTTAATTTCATCTTAAAAGCCAGACTTTCAAAATTATGTCAACTATGAAATTCAAGAGGTTGGGGACTAACTTGAAATTTTTGAAGGATATTACATTTTGGGCTCACTTTATTAACTTTCTAGTTCTTGAACTCCTGAATTTATTTTTCCATGATACTTCCAGACTTTTATTTGTTAACAACAGCTGTATCTATTGCTCTATATGTTTTTGTTTGTTTGTTTGTTTTTTTTTTTTTCCATCTAGTCTTCTGATGACAGGAACTTTAAGAGAAGCAGAGAAATCACAAGGGTTGATCTTAGTGTTCATGCAACTGATAGGAGATAATGGCCATGGTTCACAAGCCTTCTGTTCTTGCCTTTGTGTCCTTCACTCTCCTTTTTTTTATTTTTTTTTTCAAAAAAAAAAACCCTCAAAAGGTTGAGAGACATATAGAAAGATAATTTAAATATTAGACAACTTCTTATATACCTGAAGTATGTGTTATTGTTTTGAAGTGAGTTGTCACTGTTTGGTACAGATTAAAAAAAAAAGTTTTATTTTCTAAATTTCTTAAGGTAAAACAAAACCTTTGCACAGTATATTCTGAATTCTGAAAGGTATCTCTTGTACATGGAGGCTGCACACTTCAGTGTGGGTTGGTTTGTTTTGTTTTTTTTTGTTGGGTTTCTTTTGTTTTGGTGTTCTGTGTTTTTTTTGGTGGTGTTCTTTTTGAAGTTGTCAATTTGAAAGATGAGTTATTCTGTAGATTTTTACTAGGATGAGCTTACCTTCATACATCAGCACTGAGTTCCAGTCTTGGTGAAGAGTTAAGAGTAACAACTTTATTCTCTGGAATCATACGTATTGTAAGATAAGCTACAATTCTTTCTTGCGTAGGAAAGGTGAAGCCACGTACTGAGATCTTTCTTGGGCTTTCAGCTTGCTCGTGTAAAGTGAAACAAGACACTCAGAAGTCACTACATGGCCCAAAGTAGTATGCAATGCAAACGGAATTCACTATTGCATAAAGATGTGTATCTGGCAGTAAAGATGTGAAAATCTGGGTTAGAAAATTACAGCTCACAGAGAATGAAAAACTCATTTTTTCACCTCTCATTTTCCCCTCCTCTTAATTTTTCGGAGTTCTAAATCACTTAAAAACTTTGTATTGTATTTAGTTGTTTCTGTGCAAGTTTTTTTGAAAGGGGTAATAAACAGAAGCACCTGTAGATGTAAAATAGTACAGAAAGGATAACTGGTTTCTATCTTAAATTGTGATGTCATCATACTGTTTTAAACATTGAAATATCTATTAGAAGCATAGAAAAGAAAAAAAATAGTAACTTTTTTTTTTTCCTGATGTTATAATGGCGAGCTGTTACAGGGCAGATGCATCTGTCTTGCATAGTTATTTGTGGAAGAGACACATAGAATCATAGAACAGTAGGGTTGGAAGGGAACTTTAGAGATCATGGAGTCTAACTCCCCTGCAGAAGCAGGTTCACCTAGATCAGGTCACTTACCTGACTTCATCCCAATATCTTCTCATATACAAGAACTACAGAAGTGAATCTGGCATGTTTCAAACCCTTAGCTATTTTCCCATTAATGTTTTTCATACTGCTTTAGTTTGTTGGCTTTGTTTGTTTGTTTTTAACTGCAATGCTTTTACAGCCCACCAGGTGTAGTGTACAGCCCACTATAGAAGTAGTGTCAGCATGTCTTATTTGTTATTATTGTCCAGTACTTCTTCACCTATAAGTGGTAAACATTATCTGTATTTATCAGTAATTGTTTTTTGTTTACTGTTAGATGATGGAATATTTACAATAACGTATCCCCTTTTCAAAATGTTAGTTTACTTGGGGTTTTTTGTGTATGGTTTAGTAAGTTTAAGTCAATAGTGGAAATCTGTGAGGGGTTTAACAGCAGGGGAGGCAGTTCCAGGATACTCTTCTCAGACAAAACTATGTAACAAAAGTATATACATTGGCTGATGCGAGTTTTGTAGGTGGGCAAAACCCATGCCAGCTTCTGGAGCTTGAAAACAAGACCCTGGGGAAGCTCCCCAAACTTGCATTGTTCTTTGGGTTTACAAGTTCAGGACAGTGGTCCCTCACCCTGTGATACTAGAAGACTGCAGAGCAGATCTTTCTTTGTGGACAGTCCTGTTGTCCTTTGTTCTATTGTCAGTTTTGTACTTTAGTGAGAAATGTTACTGATGAACATGAGTGACATTCAAGAGTCTTCTGGGAACTTGACCAAAAGCTGGGGAAGTACTGATACACAGTCTCAACATCTCCTTTCATATAAAAACAACAATGAAAAAAGTGATTCTCTCTCTTCATTTACCCTTGTCCTTTCTCTTTTAGGCAACTTTCTTTCAAGTATTCTCTGATTTATCTTTTGTAATTTATTTCTGTTTTTTCAGAATACTGAAGTTGAAGGTTTGGTACTTCTCAATTCCTGGGTATTTTAGTTTAGTCTTTTTGGGTTTTTTAATGATGTTTTGAATCTGTCCAAACTATCTGTAAACATTTTACTGTGTCAACAGCCCTCAACTGATGATAAACTACCTGTGAACAAAGAAAAAAAAGAGTTTATATGAAGTCAGTGCTTTCATTGTATTACTTCGTTCTAACTGTACAACTGCTAGCAGCTATTCCAGGTTGTGACTCTGAGACAAGCTGTTAAAGCAGCCTTTGTCACTTCAGTTTTTCACACTTTTTGCTTTGTAACAGTCTTTGCCATTTCAATTTTTAGCACATTTGTGTTTGTGCTTGTCTTTATATGGTACATGTGCTGTAGCTCTCTGAAGACTCATGTTGGCAGGCAGCTGCCATAGGCCACTCATTTGTAAGAACACATTTGAAAAAAAGACGCCCACCTCCAGCCAAAAAAACCTGTCTGCAGTCAGTGCTGTGGTTTGTGTTCATGCAGTACTAAGGTGATGCAATTAGTTAACCAGACTGAAGTTAGAGAACACAATTTCTCTGTCCTGTTTCACAGGGTGTCATTAGGTAAAGGTTGTTTCTGTTGCTTGTTCAAGAAGAATAATTGTAGCTGTGAAATCTAAGTGTATTTGGAGGAGATATATGAGGGAGGAAGAATGTATGGTAAAAGTAGTATGAAGAGAATTTGGAGATGTTACATTAATATAATTTCCCAGCATTTCTTGCACACTTGATGGTTTTACAGTAACCAGAACCATCACCTAATGCTGAAAAACTGGATCAGAGCTAGTGAGACCATTTGGTTGGATTTGGTGATCTGAATATCGACAGCTTCAATAATTTCTTGCAGAACTCTTACAGATGCCCTCTTACAGATACCATCTTTTGCAGGATTGCTTGCAAGTATGTTATTGAACACCTGTGCTCCAACTGTGTGAGCATGAGAGATAATTTAAAATGGCAGATTATGGGCAGAGTGAATGTGGGAATAAACCACTCCAAAGAAATACAAAATCCCCTTATTTTTTTCTTAGTTAGAGAGCAACTTAAGCAAGAATTTTTATCAAATAAAAAATTTACTTGAGCTTAATCAGAAGGAGATTTGTGTAACGACATTAAAAAACCCACTTTTAAAATTTCTGATTAGAGATGTCTACCTAAAACACATAGATGAAGAGGAGACCTACAAGAAGAACAGTTCAGAGAATATCCAGAAAAATTTGGCCTCAGTGGTTCAGTGGGGCCATGCTTGTTTGAGAAAAAAACAGATTAACAAAGGAAATGGATAGGAGAAACCAAGGCAATGGATGAGTCCTTGCAATTCATGAACTTGGGAGATAATGCAAACTAAATGAATCCTAGAAGTTCACCTGCGATTTTTGCTGTGTAAGAGAAAATTCAAGCAATCTGAGCATATATGTAACCTGTAAATAGTCTTTTATGTTTCTAAGTTCTCCTCTTCAGAAGCTTGTTTGCTTCTTTAGCTAAAAAAATCTTTGAAGGTAAGATTACTGAATACTGATAATGAGCTATTATAAATTAATGGACTGTTTTGTAGTCCCAACCTGAGCTTAGTAGTTGAACTTCAAAAGAGATGAGTATGATTTAAGATGGGACACAGGTGAAATCATCCTTATGGTTTTGATATAGTGTTGCCTTCTGCATGTACAGTATTTATTTTGCTGGATCACCTAATTTTGAAAGCTTTCTACTGTGTCTCCAAAGTTAATTATACTACAGAAGGGTGCTAAGGGGATGGGTATAGGTGCCAAGACAAATTCCTACATGAATAAAAATGCACCTGCGGAAACCTTGCATAGTTTTTCTTTGCATATTATAGTGGTGCTTAGCTCTTAACTCCTGCTGTGGCTAAGGCCAACTGATTGTGAAATCCTGGGGTGCCCTCTGCTGGAAAATAGTCAGGAAATATATTGGCTTATTTGGAATAGGGCTCATGAAACTCTCATAAGACCCACAACAGTGGAAGTTCTGACTTTCCAGGCAAAAAAAAATACGAATTTGGGTAGATGTATGAGTGTGTAATATTACTGAATGGTTTCTATGTAGGGAGCAGCTTGAGATCTTCTTGCATTTTAACGTCCTTCTCAAATTTGCTGTGGAATGCTTGGAAATCAGTTATAAGTTGTGAGTATTTGAGGATTTTTTTTGTCTTTATAATATGCACTATCTTTCTGTACCTTCTTAACTCAGTATGCATTGCCTCATCTTTACAGAAATAACATCAGCCATTTTGTGTTCCCAAGTTTTTAATGTACAATCTTCAAATGGATATGCTAAATGTGAGTTAAAAAACATCAAAACAGGAGCTGGTGGTTTGGATACCAGAATAGTTTCATAAATAAATTTCAGAAATCCACAAAGGATTAACGTCTGAGCAAAGACTCCTGTAATGAACTGTTTGTAGAAATACATGATGCATTTAAGACAGCTTTTGCATTGTTATTGTAATGAACTAGTTTGGATTTATCACACTTCCTTTTGCTAATTCTGTGGTGTTTGTATTCATGTTCAAAAGTTTTACTCATAAAACAATTTTGGTACAGAATTTGTCAGTGTAAAAATGGCTCTTTTGTCTTTAGTGTCAGTAGGACGTCAGTGAGGTAGGACCATGTCTTTGTTAGAAAAGAAGTTTTGCACTGTCTTGTAAAAGCCCACCTTCTAGCACTGCATCTCAGAAACTGGCTGCTTGATTTAGTTTTATCAAGCAGTTGTCATGCTTAGGAAGGTGAGCTGAAGGTTCTGACTTAATAGGCCCTCACAGTATATGCTACCAGTGCAATTAAGTGTTATGGTAGAATCACTTTTGAAGAAGGTGATGCTTCCCAGAGGATTTAGTTGTTTTAATGTCTCTTTCAAGGTTGTGATCGTAACTACTTTACAGTTTGTTTTTATTTTACTAATAATATGTGTATCAAAAAGTGGTTTTTCACTGCTGAAAGACTAGGGAATGAAGGACTTGGATGGCAAATGTTTATGATGTCTATTCACCACCCGCTGCCTGCACGCTGTACCTATTACTAGAGGCTCAGATAATGATTTTAGATAGTTGTTTGTACTCAAGAGCTAAATATGAGAATCAGTCAAGTAATTAGTCTTTTACTTAAATAGGAACCTGAGTAGCCTAAACAAAGGAACTTCACTTAGAAGTGATTATTTAATTAACATACTGTACATTAAACATCTAGTTGTGTCTAAATTAAACACTTGAGACTAATTTAAAATGTTACTGTTAGGCCACTGGTCAGATTAGTTTACAGCTGTAGTATACCAGAATACTATTTTTTTCAGATTTATATTAATGAATGTACTTTGATAGGTGCAGACTAAGCAGAACAGATGATAAATTGTTATGAATAGTTGAAAAAAAATCCAGGTGGTAATGGGAAATAAATAAATAGCCTACTTCCACTCTCCGACTCTCCTTTGAGATATTACCATATCTCATTTCCCCTAGCATTTAAATAGATAAAGAAATAAAAATTGATATTCAATTCTGGCAGCTCTGAGTCGGATAGTATATTCAGTAGCTTTAAAAGAAGCTGCTGAGTTCAGAGATTTTTTTGGGGTCGTTTAAAGAAACAATAACATCCTTCAGCATTTTAAGACAGACCAAGCATCGCTCTTTTTGAACATTTTGCTCATTTTATTAATTTTGAACAAAGAGATCAGTTCTTTGAGGCAATTGCAAGTGCTGTTGGGCCAGAGTTAGTAAGGTATAACTAGCTAAGATCTGTAATGTCTTGAGAAACATTAAAGAGGAAATATATTTTTACTGTCTCCAGGCATTTGGTATGACTCTTCGTGCATTGTAGGATTAAAGATTTCTCAAAATGATTGCACGTTCAATGAAAATAATAACAATAATTATCCATATTGATGGAGTTTATTAAATGATCTTGACGTGCACAGTTAACTGTTAACAGTTCCCATGTTTTGGTGGCCCAAGCTTTGATGGAGATAGTGAATTGCCTAAGATTTTATAAGATCTGAGTTCACCTGTTGGTCATTGGTAATGTTTTATGATAGTTTTTGTAGATTGACTTCTGTAATGTAATTTTAGACAGATTCTCATTTTTTTCCCCGTTGTTTTCCTTTCTTATGTGTTTTTTGGAAGCCATTGTATTGTATAGTCTTTTGAGGTTGAGACTGAAGAGAGAAGTATGTATTTTTGTTAGCTTAGATGACCATATTACTATATCTGTGATGCTTAGGTATATATCTTTTATATATCTTTACTTTTAAACTTACTATAGCCTTTGTTCTGAAGAAACACTGTGATGGTGTTACATTAGTGTCATCAAACAGCTGTTAGAGCGTCTATGCTTGTAGCTCTTGGTAAATAGAAGATCATAGAAGAATGCAAGTTGTTTTTTATTAGAACACTGTTGTATTCTTTTTAATATTTATGAGTAAGACAACTTATAATGCATTTTAAAAGGCACAATGTTATATCAGTTTACCTCCTGTCCTTCCAAAACTGAGTACAAAGTATCATTATTTATATCTGGAAAATAGCATCTCTTTCTATGTGAAATAATCTAGGCATGAAACAAAATAATACAGAAGTTGCTACTGGGAGTGATAGCTGAGGCTGTGAATAAGAAGTTCTCAAACTTTAAGTGATTTATGCAGGAGAAAAGTAATTTGATTCAAAAATACTGCTACACAGAGTCTCAAACCCTTCCCTTGCTGCTTTTTCTGTTTGTCTGTGGATTTTTTAATTTTTATTATTTTTTTAAGCTGGCTTCCTTGCATCAGACTATCACTGTCATCCCAGGGAAGGGAACTTATCTAGGGACTCTCAGAACAAAGCTTTGTGAGAGGTGAAGTCTCAGTGAAGATTCCGTGTCACAAAGCACAAACTGCCAACCACAAAGGAATGAGAACTCCAGTGAGGCACCTTGACAGTCTATCTGGATCAAACATGACTGTTTTTTTAAATAATCAGTCCCCTTGTGTAACTGCACACAGCCTCTTTGTCAGGATGCTGTAATGAAATGGAATTTAGGCTGCACTGACAGTAAAGCCTTATAGGCAGATAGAAATTTCTGTTGCATTAAATGAAGGTGTACATTTCTCTTGTCTGTTTTCCTACACTTACCATCAGGATGGTGGGCTTTAGTAGTCTCAGCCTTTGGTATTTGATTTTTGATTTTCATATTATGACTTTTGTTAATGACAATTTCAGCTTTCTGTGAATGTGCTATGTTATGGAATAGAATGACCTAGAAGAAAGTGATTGTTAATTTTTATTTTCTGAATAGTTCAGTGGGATGAATCTATCCCCACTTGCATATTGTTCATTTTTATTTTGTCAGTTTGCCTGAAAGAAAGTACACACTGCCCATTAGAATCATAATTTTTTTAGAAGGAGCCAAGACACTATTTTCATGCACTATTTTCATTTTGCACATGAAAAATGAAATTTTCATAGTGCAATGTGCTATCAAATGACTGACATAGCAGAAAATAGTGAACTCTTTTTGAAATTTGCTTACATTTAAAAATAATTATTGCTAGAGAATAAAAATAACTTTTCAGTGTAAGTCTCATTCCACATGATATTCAATGTAATTTGTGCTAATGGAAAGAAATGTAGATTACACATTTGCTTCAGTTTTACAAATTGGTCATCTGTGGACAGGGCATAAACAAGAAAGTGATTGTTAAGTTTTATTTTCTGAATAGTTCAGTGGGGTGAATCTATCCCCACTTGCATATTGTTCATTTTTATTTTGTCAGTTTCCTGAAAGAAAGCACACACTGCCCATTAGAATCACTATACAGAAGATTTAAAACTCCAGAGGGTCCTATCGAATTCAACTTTATGTTAGCATGAATATCCCAATTGTGTCAGTAATTTACATTTAAGGAGAGATGAAGTCCTTGCCCCCTTTTCACCTTCTGTCCTTGACTTGATAAATCTGCTTAGTCAGTGTAGAAAATTCAGCAAAGATAATACACTTTGATTTCATGTCATAATTTGGTTTTTCGTCTTGATCAGATAAACACAGCAATCTCAGTCATAAACTGCTTGATATACAGGAGCAGTGTTGCACTGGAGATGGGAGTTATTTAGTTTGTTGTAGTAGATACTGTGTATATTGTGAGTAAATCTTGAAGCAGGTGTGGACAGGAAATTAATTATCCAAGTCTCTGAATTTGGACTTGCCCATGGAGGAATAAAAGTTGAGTAGAAAATTCCTTGACTTTCTGAAGAGCAGTGCACTTTTTCTGAAGACAACACTTAACTAGTAAATTAGGGAATAGAATATGCTAAAATAATTTTTTCCTGATTTTTTTATCTCATCTTTCCAGAGTTGTAATTTTCTTGTCATTAGTAGATATGAAAATTACACAACTACAGAGTTACTTTATGTAACATTTAAATAGGTGATTGAAGACACTTCTAGAAGGGTGAGAACTTTTTTTTTGATGCAGACCTTCTCCTATGGTTTTACATTTCCTGTATGACATGTTATATCTTACATTTTGTCAAATTACACCTGTCAAATCATGCTGGATAATATGACAGTACATGCAACTACAAGCAAAATGAAATGATGTATCAAATACGATGCTTCAGGTAGAAGGTTATAAAAAGATGGTTGGATTTTTACCAAGAATATTGATGTACTTTTCTTCAACTATAGCAAGAGATGCTGAATAGTGGGTTTTTTTTTAAGTTATGTCTATGTGTATGTATCCTGATGGTGTGGAAAAACTCTTGTATGGTTATATGATGAACTGGTGAGAATTTTGGGAAGCTGTTACTGGTTCTTGGTAAATATTTCTACTGATACTCTCTTTGTATTTTCTTCTGCAGTTCCAGCCCATCCAAATTAAATTGCAGTGACATGCCTTTTGATGTAACCTGCATTATAGGGCAGATTTTTCAGCTATGAAATCTTTGAAACAAAGTTACTACCATTTTTCCTGTAAGCAAAAGTATCAAACCCATTACAAAGGAAAAACACTTAATGCTGAACCTCTGTTGTGGAATTGCTTTCATGGAGTCATGATGTAAATTTGCAGGGAGATTGCTAATAATATCAGGGTTTTTTTTCCTTTTCAGCAAGTATGTTAAATTGATACCACGTCTGCAATTAAAATGCCAGGTGGAACAATAAAATCTCATAGAAACAGAAGCAGTCAATAATGAAATGCTGCAGAGATCTGGAAAAAAAAAGGCTAGTAATCCTAAAATATGAATTCTATTGTAGAAATAACAAAAAGTCTTCATATGCAGCCAAAAAAGAAAAAAAAGTGGAAGTAATTCCTTAAAGAAAATCAGGTAAAATTTGTATGAGTTACAGGTACCTTTTGGTAGTGCAGGTGGGGATTCCACAGCATATGTTATACAACCTACTTGTATCAGTAATCTTCTAAAATGATATGATCTTAGATGAAGTAGTTCTTTTCCTTACATGAATGTCAAAGAGTCTTTTTTAGACTCAAACCAAATTTTGTGGATAAAAGGGTAAAAGAAAATGTGATTTAGTTGTTCTAATACAGCTTGTGTAATGGATTAGATATGAGTAATTACAATACAGCATTACTGTGTTTACAGTTCCTCATGGTCCTTGGCAGCAGTGGCAAGTGACAATTCCTACCTGAGTAAAAGTGTATGATTTAATGTGAAACATAATTGACTATACACCAGTGACTGTGCCAAATAAAACCTTCCCTCATGTTGTGTATAACAGCAGTTCCTCACTTTTTGATGTGCTTGACAGTGTTTACAATGATTTAGAGGTACAGAAAAGGAAATGTGGGTGTATGGAGGTGCAGAGCATGGTTTGATAAGATGAGGAAGGCGATACAGTTCTGATTTGGAGAGGCAGGGATAATCAGTAAGAATGTCATATAAGTGAAAAAAGATGATATTTGGGGTTGAGGTTGTGAGTTCGAAGGGAGGAGGCAGATATGAGTTTACAGCTGGGTGTAAGCAAAGCTACTGATACAACTCCTCCAATGTTGTTTCATACATTGTTAACTTACATTGAAGGTATTTTGTAATTGATAGATGTAGTGTTGGATGTCAGCTCTGACTGCTACTTTTGTAATTCTGTGATCTTGATTAAAAAATGGTTGTAGTCTGCTTTATGGGGAAAAGGTAAGTACGGAATGATGGCCAAGCTTGGGGCATTAGCACAGTAGAAATACAAACTGCAAGTGAATAGAATTATTCTTTTTTTCTTTCTTCTAAGTGACTGCTCAGCAGATAAAGTGTGTGTAGTTTGCTCTTTTTGTGGCTTTTCAATTGCCTGTTGTGAAAGAAAATGAATATGGAAGACAAGTTAAACATGCTTTAGTGTGTTCTGCTTTTGAATCCATTGAAATATTAGTGCATAGAAGAAAATTACAACATGAACTCAATTACTACATTTTACTTCCACTGTAATTTTTCTCAATTTAAAGACTGGTTATTCTATTAAAAAGAAGACTTGAACTAATGGTGATTGGTGATCTGCCCTGCTGACTTTTTTTTTTTACTGATTTAAATCAAATTTACTTATGCCATTAAGGATATTATTTAATATCTATCAGTTCATTATCCAATTTAGACACAGAAAAGGATTTTAGAAGTCCTATTTTTAATAACACAGAGACGACTGAGGACAAAACAAGTAAATTGCAAATAAGGACTGAATATATACTCAATTCAAATGTGTCTAGGAAATTTCCTGGGTGCTGGGACCCAGCTCTGTGTGCTGGCAGATTGTTAAGAAGGTTCCTAATAGGATTTTGGTGTGTTCCAGCTAGTGAACTATGAAAACAAGTCCCAGCCATACTTTGACAGTCAGATGTTCCAGAGAATGCCTGCTAATAAGGCACTGTGGTGTTCTCTGCTAGTGTCCCAGTATGGTTTTGCAACATCAGCTGTATGCTAAGCCACTGAAAATTTGTTTAATCTCTCTTTCCATCCCTGGTGTGTTTAGAGTTTTAAGCATTAGAGCATCTTTAATTACTATTATTGAAGGTCTTTCAACTTTGAAAATTGGAAATATATTTCACCAGAGACTACACCATGGTAATTGGCATGTTGTTGCAATGTCTGCACAATGTTGTTACTATTTCAGTCTGTTACATAAAAGATTGTTCACTAATTTTCCCAGAAGTATAAAATTAATTCAATCCAGACTCTATCAAGGATTATTTGTTTGTGGAAATGAAATTATAGTTTTTCAAACTGTGAATTATTAAAGTCTGCTTTGCTCAGAAAGATGGATTTTGAGAGACAGAGCAGCATTATTTTATTTACGTTAATCAGAACAATATAGCTGTCACAGCTTAGTTTCCTAATGCTATGATGGGAAAGTGTATAACTGCAAGTGTCAGAGTACTAAAAAGTTTTTATAAAAGAGGTGACATTTCATGGTAAATCGTTATTTGATGTTTTCACCTAATTTTAGCAAAAGATTATGGAAAAAAACACACTGGCAAGAAAGTCCTGAGGAGCGACCTTGGAGCTCCATTGTACTTCTCAATGACATTTCTTGAAATAAGACATAATGATTATTCCATCTAAGCATTTAATAGTGCATGTGCAGGCTAATAATTAGTCTTCTGCATTGAAATTTGTGCATTCTGGCGATGGTTAACCAGTGGCACGGGTTAACATGTATGTCTTTGGTAAACAACAGCACAAACGCCTGAGCAAATTAGTTTGAATCCAGAGCTTCTTTTGGGCAGGAATTTGGATTACAGACCTCCTGAGGTCCTTTCCAGTCCAAATTAAGTTTAAATTAAGTTTATTTTTAATGGGATTTTTTTTTTATAGTGTGTGATTCCAACAGAAAACTCATATATTTTAATAATGAGTTAAGCTTTTTTATAAAGAATATTTTTCCTAATTTGCTGTACTTAAGAAGCTGTTGCTTGCAGGCTGAGGTTACTTTTTAAAAATACCAATTTAGTCTTCTTTCATTTCAATGCCAAAAAAATCTTTCAAACTGAATCACAAAAATCTGTGGTAATCTATTGTAGAATACTATAGACTGGAATATATTGAGGAGAAATAAGGCATTCTTATAGTAATACTTATGCATAATTTATTCCACACTCTGTAGACCTGTAAGAGGTGAGACATGCACATCTTGTAGGAATGTGACCAATAATGTCACATGAGAGGATGTTTAGAAAAATAACTGTAATTAACACATCAATGCAGCTCACTTTTAAGGGAAGACAATTTTGAGAGAACGCTCTATTTCCATAACAGAGTATCGGGTAACCACACAGCCTGTGAACCATCACTCATAGCTTCAACACACAGTACAGTGCTCCAGGTGCCCTGAAGGTCTGATGCTATTTCTGAGATGTTCTGATAGATGCCATTTCCATCATCTTATAGTATTTGGATACTCTGATCAATTTTTTTAATTGTCTTTTCCTCAAAATTTCTAGAAGACCTTTGTTATGCAGTGCACGGGCACTAGTATTTGATGTTGCTTGTCCTGATGTTGCACAGTGTATCAGAAATGGGAAGCATCACCCATAGGGTACTGTAGGTCTTTCTGGATCATTTTGAGCTTCTTATTCCACTCTTAGTGCTTCATTTTTTTTTATAAAGAAAAATAAAAAAAAAATATTGTTGAATACTTAGAATATTAATATCTCTTACTAAAATACTATAAAATTCCTTGGTGTTGACAAGGTAGTAATGTTTTGGATGCCCTGGGATCCATTTTGTGAATGTAGATGTCATCTTGTCTGAAGTGTAAAAGAAACAAAGTACCAAGACAACAGGAAACAGTAGTTATGAAAGTCTTTGCCTTATGTTTAGCAATTCACATTTCTTTCAATAAAGATTCAATACATTTTTTTCAGATGACATTAGAGATCAGGGGTGTGACCCAACCACAGAACAGTACCTACTCTCCAGTATCCATTACAGAGATGTAATTGGTAGACAATGATAGCTAAATCTAAGGAACTTAACTATTTTATTTTTGTGCTTGTGTCTTCCCCTCTGAAGACTGCTAAGCTGCTACCAATTGTGTCATTTATTGTTACTTTTTGGAGCTCCCAAGGCCAGGTTTATACATTGGAAGCAAGCAGTGGATTATTATAGACTGTGTAATTGAAAGTACTGT
The DNA here is from genome assembly GCF_028858725.1 of Colius striatus. Lineage (NCBI taxonomy): Eukaryota > Metazoa > Chordata > Aves > Coliiformes > Coliidae > Colius > Colius striatus. The sequence continues at coordinate 16,126,511 of NC_084771.1, forward strand.
ACCGTGTTTTCCTGAAGCATAGTAGGAAACAACAGAACTATTGTACACAAACAAAACACAGAAGTCTCTTCCTGTCAGTGCTGTGTAGGAAAACAGACAAAAACAAATGGATGGGTAAAAGTGAAATTGGAGCAGAGCATGTTATTTATGAATTGCAAATATGAACTAGTTGTGTACAATGTAGCATTTATTTAATGAATTGAGACAAAAGTAGTAAACTCACAGAGTTAAAGATAGCACCTGGAAACATTTAAAGACTGAAAATACATTTTCATATATGCTTTCCAAATACTGCAATATTGTGTGGAGGATAGTTCCTTGCCTGTTTTCCAGTCAAGATCATATAATGGTGAGGGGTTTGTATTGTTCTGTCACATTTGTTCCCTCGGTATCAGATCTAGAACAAGTCTGTGTCTGGATCTGTTGCACAGGACTTGGACCTTTGCAAATTATTACTGTCTTTTGCAATTAGAAAATTTGTATTCTTTGAAATGTTTCTTTGAAACAAAAAGTTTGCTCTAAGCAGAGGATCTTTGTGCCTTTCACTCTTAAGTGGAAACATTTGCTTTTGTCTTTACAGATGTCTTGGGCTTGATCAGTACAGTTAGTTTCAGGCTCTGCTCTAATGCTACTTGAAAGCAGACATTTAGACTACAAATGCATAGGATTTCCCCCAGCAAGACTTGACAGCTCTTGTTAGAACTTACAGAATGAGTCTTCTTTTTATTTTCTTGTACATTGTTGAAGGTGGCAGGACAGTGTGCAGTGATTTTGAGAACCACAAACTGACCAACTGACCTATGCAGTTTCTATAGAGTGGGACTGTCTAGGAGCGAAAGAATGAGGGACAAGCCAATTTTTCATTTATACACCCAAAATGTAAACATTTAGCATTTAACACATGCTTTACTGTCTTTAGCAGTTTATTTTCATTCATTATGAGCTGGGTTATTTTTAATGTGTCTGAAGACATAAATATGAAGAAGATAAAAATAAGGAGTCCTATATTATCAATCAAACTAAAAGCCTTGTACTAAATTGTCTCCTGTGAAGTAACATGTATTTAATTGTATGGATCTCCCTGTGTACATATATACCTACCGTATACAAGAGCACTACAAGTTCAGTTTTTTCCTTATAACTTGAAAGATTGTAGGTGGGTGTTTTTTTTCAGGTTTTAGTTGATAAATTAATTATTTTATTACTTTGTAAAATCATCAAACATGTTAGCAATACATTGCCAGTGACTGTTGATGAGTGTGTGATTCAGGCCATTCAGACATTTGAAGTTGTTCTTGATGGAACTATGGACAAGTACAACCTTAAATAGAATTTCAATTTTTCCTCATAGAATTTGCCTTTTCTCCCCCTCCCTGTGTTTTGCAATTGAGAATCAAAGGAATACCAGCTGTATCCCTGAATTATTTGCCATCATGTAAATTAGAGGGATAGGAGGGAATTGGTTTATGCCACTCAAGAACTCCTGAAGTTGTTCCTTTTGTACAGTTTTCTGTCTGCCTTGTGTTGTCTGAGCAGTTGAAATTGACTGATGATCTGCAGTTCCTGCATGGGGAGTTTCAAAGATAAATGCCTTAGAAATCACGATTGGAAAAGCAGGAGTTTCTAAGTGTTGGAATGAAGTGTGTTGTATGCAAGCATCTCTTCTAAAAATATAGCCTACCTGTATCTGGTTAGTTTGTTGGCAGAGTTATATAACCTGGTGTTCAGTTCTGCCATTTTTTTCTGCACAGTGACTACTGAGATAGTAGAGTGGTTGTAATTAGTGGCGTGTCTATGACATTCCTGTCAGCACTTTCTTACATGAAAGTTTACTCTTCTCTAGCAAAAAAAAAATCCTTTTAACTTTAACTCTGCATATGAAGCTTTCTTACCTGCTTTCTATTTTTCTGCTAATAATGCTAACTTGAAGTGCTTCTACCTCTTTCTGGAAAGTCGGCACATGTTAAGTTTTCTGGGATTATCTTTTTTTAACTAACTCGAATTTCTTAATTTAGAATGTTCAAGGTTTTCCTTAGTGATAGAATGACAAATTCTGAGTGTGATGGGTAAAGGAGGTTGTAAGATCATGCCATGGCAATTCAGTAATTTCAATTAGACTAAGGTCAGGCAATTGTGTACTTTTTATGATATTCTGATTTTGCTTAAGAAAATTAAAGAAATATTCTGCCATTTCCAATCTCAGTTTCTCTTAAAATATTAATCTAAATTATTGGTAACTGAGTATGTGAGCGTTGAGCAGTTGCTATATAGCACAAGCCAGCAAGAAAGAGCTAGATAGTGCAAGTATTGTTACAAATATCTGAGAAATCGAATTGCAGACTCATCCTTTCGTGTATTTCTCATCCTTGCTCCAGGTGATGAGCCTCCTTCTTATTGTGTGTGACTGAATTTATCTTGATGGGGGTTTTAACCAAATGACTTTTTCACTCTCACTTCATGCCTTATGTAGTTCTTCTAATGGAAATAAGTTCCTAAGAACTGTAGACTGACTCAGTAGAAGGCAGACTTACAGGAAAGACGTGTTTTATAATGAGGATGGAGTCCATATGATGACATAGACCTATATACAGCAATAACCTAAATGATGACTGGAAGGAAGAGTTCTCATTTAAATGGAATAGCACATAAGTTCAATCAGTTTATTTTCCGAAAATACTGTTTCTGCATATTTTGATGTCTAAATGTTGTGATTTTTCTGCCTTTATCTGGGCTGATGTATTTGATGATACCAGTCATCAAGTTTTCTAAGAAAATGTACTTTTTCTTCTTTGACAAATAAAGCACTCAGGAGATTGTTATGAAAAATCTTAATCTGAGTATAATTATGTCCTCAGGCTATGCCAGCCATTGCTACAGTTTATCAACACCTACATTATATAGATACATCTAAACAAACTTTCTCCATCATTCTATAGTGTTACAGCAAGAGCAGAGATTTTTTTTCTGTTGCTGCTCTGTCAGGCTAGAAGAGAATTGTATTACTGGTATTAAAATCAGTTTTAATAGAACAATTAGTTATTCATTGTGGGTTTCTATACTGTTCTCCGCTACTGTTGCCCCTTTCTCCTGGAAGCTTGCTTGATTTGATGGACATTTTTATTCCCACCAGTTTTCAGGCTTCCCTCTTATGTCCTTGCTCTCAGTAGGAATAGGACTAGTGTGATAACTTCTTGGTTACGGCCTCAGGCCTATCTAAGTGAGATTGGTGATACCCAGAGAAGTCCTCACTGGGGTCTGATGAACAGTATATTCCCTCTTTTGGTGTGCTGTGGTCCTAGGCTTGGTATTAACATGTGTGTCACCTGTGCTTAGCAAAGGAGGGCAATATGACGTGGAAGGATTTTACTGTGTTAGGAGGTTTGAGAGGGGTGGATCCCCACTTCAGTCCCCAGTGTGAGAATAGTCTGGATGCTAGTAGGTCGGAAACTATTGAAAAATGCATCTAGAGCTGTGGTAAAAGGGGGCAAAACAGCATGCAAGAGTTTTGAGATTAAGATCTTAAGTTTTGAATGTTAGAAACCTTTCCAGAATTTGTAGTCTCAGCAGAGAAATCATGCCATTAACTTTTCATAATGGAATAGAAGAAGGAATGTAGATGCTAAGTTAATTTTCTGGATTCAAGTACACTGGAAGAAGGCAGAGGTATTTCACTGTCATTGTCCTACAACTGTGATTTGTATTGTCACCCTGAAATTTTTTATCAGCTTCATGCTTATTTAAAACATTTTCATTACGGAATCAACTCACATCATGTAAACACCTTAGATTCTGGTCATGCTTGAGTACAATCAAGGAGAGATTTTCATACACTGCAATAAAGTTTGATTTATTATCTAGCAAATGACATAATAGTGACCTTAAAAATAGCAAGTATTCTTATTCCCAGAGTTCAATACTGAGACGTTTACTGAAGCGGATGATGCTGGTGTGGGTAAATCAAGACATAAGATAGGGGAAGGAGATGAAGTGCTTAATTACAGCTCTCATGTGTAATACATAGTAGTAAAAACTGCTTGCAGGTAGACAACTACTCTTGTGTTTGGTGTTTTTTGTGCGGGATTTCTTTTTGTGGTTTTGAGGGTAGGGTCTTTTGTTTGTTTTCTTCGGGTCTTTTTTTTGCTTTTAAATTATTTTAAGTGAGGCATCAAATTGTAGGTCTACAGAGAACATGCGATGTTCCTACCCTGAGAGAGGCAGTGTGCAATGTGATATCTCAATATATTTAGCTATTATAATCATCCTGAAGCAACAGATTTAAAACAAACTAACGCTGAGTAAAGGAGATTTCCTTAAGAATGGCCCATTCTCTCTACTTTTACAGTGCCAAAATTGGAGTATTTTTTAACTTGACTTCATTGCAAACAGTGTTGAGAAATAATAATGAGATTTACCTGTTTAGACAGTCTATTTGCTCATATTTCACCTAATGGTAATGAAAAATGACTGCTATTTTCCTTTCTTGTCAAAACCAAGTTATTTAACCCTGATGAATGGAGAGTATGATAATGTAGGTAGTATTTTAACTACTGGTAATACAGAGTTGTAGAAACTAATTTACTATGCAACTCCAGGCCACAAATACGGTAAGGGACACCTTTTAATAGAAAACTTCCTTTCACCTTTCAAGAGCTACTTGCATAAAGTTTGACATGTACAAGTAAATCCTGAAGCTATTAAAGTCAGCATGAGTTAGCACGAGCTGTGGACTGACCCTGCTTGTAAACAGTAGTTGGAGTCCTCTCATTACAGAACTCATTACAGCTCTTACTTCATAGCAACCTAGCTGTAAATGAGCAGTGCCTGCCATGCTGTGAGTAGTCTGTTTGAGCTCTTCTCAGATGGCTAACATTAAAACATATTTACAACTACTTGCATGAACTTGCTTTAAATAAAAACTTGTTTATGTTTTGTTTTCACAAATGATACCATTATGTAATCTGAAGATGCAAACCAGGTAAGTGAGCGAGTGTGGATGTAATACATGACATGTCTGTCATCAGTAAGTGTACCTTCAACCTTTTTTTCCTGATCAGCAAGAAAAATATGCTCATATACTGAAAATATCACCATGATTTTGCAGTTTACAAATAAATGTAATGAAATCTGTCATGATTGGTATTCCTGCCATGGATGAAAGTTATTGACATTTAGTAATTTAGTTATAGTAGCAATCTTGGATGTAGAGCTTACTTTATGTCTGTTTTTAGCTAGTTTTATTTTCTTATCAGCAAGAGCTAAACTCTCTACAAATGCAAACTAATAACTTGTTCATCTACAATTAAGAACTTCTTAGGCAGTTTTAATAAAGATAATTTTGAATAAGAATATAATGACACTGTTTAGAGAGCAGTAAAATGTGTCTATTTGCAAGTTTCCTTCTTGATGAATTTCAGAAAAACTTGAAGGATGTAAGAGAAGCCTACCTCTACTGCACATCTTTGAAAGATTGACAGGTGGAGAGCTGAAAGGGAGTAAATATAAGAAAGAGGAAAACTGCAAAGGATTAAAAAAAAGCTTGAAGTAATAATACAAATTTAGGAATAAAAATGGTACAAAATTACAAGTGAAGAGCATAAAAGATTCCAGGAATAAGATAAATTTAACAGTAAAAACAATGGAAGGTGACAGGAAAAGGAAAAGGCTGCAGATAAAGACTAGAAATGAAAGTGTACAAAACTGAGGAGGGAAAGCAAGTTGAAGATGCATTCATAAATAAAAGCACCAATATTTAAAAAGATGATCTGTTATTATGGATAAGATCTTGGTTAACCCAGGCAATTAGTTTTATGAGAATTTTTTCCATCTGTTAAATAAAAGTAGCCTTAAGGAAAATGTCTATATTTCTATCTTGAACAATTAAAATGTTGACAGCCTAGTAGGCACAAGAGTGATAATTAAACTTTGGTGACACACTTGAAAAAGACACACTGTGGTGTGTCTTCTTCAGTCATACTGCACATGGGATGAATTAGGCTTTCATGAATGCTGTTAATATCTAGTTCTTTCTAAAAAATATTTCTCAGTTGACATGTATATTGATAAATATCTGCCCTGATGTAAATATAATTATTGTAGTCTGTCCCTTACTTCTCTTGTAAGTAGTGGGATCAATATTGTTCTGAACAGGTCAGCCCAGAAGTGGTCAAGCAGTTGGACTAGATGATCATTGTAGGGCCTGTCCAACTGACCCATTGTCTTCTGTTGAACATGAGTGCCCAGAGTAGAGGAGCAATTGTCAGAACCTCTGAAGTCGCTTCCTGCTTTTTGTTTGTTTGTTTCTGGACATTTCTTGTATTTCAGTTTTTATTCTGTTTCAGATCTTGTGAATCTCACTGTGCCTTTTTACATTGAGATGATTATTTTTATAATGGCAAACGTTAACTATCTTCTTCTTGGTTTACCTGGAAAAGAGTTATATAGGGGATCTTATGCTTGTTATGTTCTTGAGTCTTATTCATGTTAGAGGGTTTCATTAGGATTTGCTACCTGTATCTACAACCTTGTGTTTTTTAATTAAAACTGTGTTGCATTGCAATTTTGGGAATTTACAGTGCAACAAGGAAGCAAGATGGATAGCATGTTTATGCATTTTACCAATAACATATAAAGCTATTGTTCTTCAGGGCTGCTGTGCCTGTATCCATGAATGTCAGGTTCCAGCTATTCCGTAGGCAGTGGAACTGCATTTATTTTTAACGTAAGACGTGTAATTGCCAAAATGAAGAACACCCACCATGCACAATAGGTGGCTTTTAACTGCACAAATTGATGTTCTCTCAGTCATTGGCACTGCTTTTTTTTTTTTCTTTTTTTTTACATATATAGAACTGTCAAAGAATAAAAAAAAACACTAGCCAAAAAAGGGAATCTAAGTAGCAAAGTGTTCCAGGCAGTCAAGTGTTTTCTCAAATGCTTTAGTCATGGCAGTGAGATAAACTTGTTTACAATTGTACTGAGCTTTTATCAGAGATGATTTGCTGACTGATGAGTTTGTTAGCACAGAGTAATGTCGCAGCTGTGGCTTATAATGGTAAGCCAGTTTTAATATGCTATTAAGTTGGTCTTTTTTTAATCTTTATGTGTTTAGAACTAACTCTGTCCATTAAAATTGTGTTTCCTTTTCGAAGTATAATGGCTTTCAGTTTATAAAGATGGTGGGAATCTTTTCCACTGGCTGTTAAATGTTGCACAGACACAGAATTCTGTCCTTTAAGTGTTTCTAGAATATATTCACATGATACTGGTCATAACTTCTGGAGAGTAAAAGCTACATAAACCTATTTGAAATTTAATGTGTGTAATTGCTCAGGCAACTCACATGGGAGGCTGTGGTTTATTTAATGTGGCTTTTTAAAAGAAAAGAGCAGCCTTAGAAGGGGCACTAGGAACCTAGTGTCACTGAAAAAAATTGTTAATAGCTTGCTATTTTGCACATCCATTCAAAATATTGTCAAAATTGGAACACACTTCAGAAATGTTGAGAGAAGAATCTAGAAAGATTGAGGTTTTTTTTTTTTTCATAGTGTGGCCTTAAGCCATTTCCAAAACAAGATGAAAAAAATGTATAGGTAGCTGCAGTTCAGTTTGCACATGAAAATGGCAGCCATCAGAGTAATATGCAATTCTGCTTCACGTTCATTAAGATACTGAAATAAGCAGCTGCATTTGTATCCATGAAGAAGCAGTGATTGGATGGCAGAGACTCTTGATTAGAATAGATCTGAGTGTATGAACCAAACAGTTGGCCTAGTGGATAGTATTGGTATGCAATACAGCCATTACCAAAAATGGGACAAAGTTTCTGGTGATGTGCAAGCTTTTAAGAGACACTAGAGCAGTTAAGAAAACCTTCCAGCTGAAGTTTCCAGATCAACTTGCAGTTAATACAAAACTTATATCAGTTACTTACAGCTCACAGCAGGTGAAGCATGTGTTAGGCAATTTTTATAAATAAGTAGTGAGCACAAAGTCCTATTTTTTACTGTTTTGTCTGAACAAAGGTTTCAGACATTTTAGAATACTTTTTCATCCTGCTGCTGTTGCTTTACCTGTTCAATTTTTTCTATATCGTGTCTGTTTAATGTCTGCATTTTTCCACATTTCCTTTTAATTCTGCTTGTGGTGTTTACTTTTATTCTTAACTGTCTTTTGCCCCATCTCTCCTTTATCAAAGTTGTTATTATGCTGGCTTGAATTTTGGCAAGTGGCAGGCATAACCCACGAAAACGCAACACTTATGAAAAGGCACTTCTAATCTTCCCCCAATGCCATGATTGTTTTTACCTTGTCCTTCATAATCATTATTTACATTTACTCTCTTCTCCTTGTCTAATTGCAAAAGCTCTCAGTAATATCCCAACTGCTACTGATGCCCTATTAACTGGAGACTGTTGCTCCTCTGGGGAGTGTGAAGCTAATTTCCATATCCAAAGTCCTCTCAGTCTTTCTGGCAGATTATTTAAGTCTTCTCTAAAAGTTTGAGAGGTTTTTTTAGCCTATACAGACTTCCTCTATGTGGTTAAGTAATATTTTTTTTGTCATTCTCTGTTTTAGATACACATGTGACTGTATGCACAGGATCATTATTTCATTAGGTTGTGTGTCATGGCTGAAATAGGGCAGAACTGAGTTCTTGAACACAACTCAGAGAAGCAGATGTGAAACTATCTTTCTGGCCTGGTGTGGCAAAGCTGCCCCCAACAGTTGCTCTAAAAGATTAAACAACCAGCACAGGAAAGGGTTGTGCTTATGAGCTGTTAGCTCATTGCATAGGGTATCATCAAAGTGATTTAGCAGATCCAAAGAAAGAGAAGCATGTAACTTAAATACCTGGTTTACATGACTGAATTGTTAAGACAGGGAAGCTTAATATCACTATTTTGTATCTTTTGTCTAAGAAAAAGAACATTAAATCTATTTTTCACAATCAAAATACTTTGGAGGAAGAAACTAAGAACTTAGAAAAGCAAGAGGGAAATAGAATCATGGGAAATAATTTCTTGGGCATTCGGTAAGAGCTGTGTCATTGATGTCATAGTGGATTGCCACTGCAATATGTTTTCTGCTGTCTTTTCACACAATTGTTTAGAAAGGAAGCCAATTCAGAGAAAATTATTTCTAATTACACAGAGAGAGATATAAAATTTTAGTGTGTGGCATGGGGATTTATCCATGTGACACTCATTAATGTTAATGGAACTCATGCAGCTAAATCACTCTTCACTTTTATGAAAAAGGTGTCCTAGAGAGTTTACATTAAGAAATAGTTGTCTGTCACACAGCTGGACTATAAATCATTGCTACTGTGTGTACAAGTGACATAGCAGGAAACCAACGATTTAGTATAGTGACATTTTTTTTCTGAATTTGGTGGAAACCCGCTTTTGATGTACTTGAAGGCTGTAATTTTTCTAATGCTTTTTGGTAATTAGCAGCTTGACCATATTAATAATTTGGGTTAGTCATGTTGTTGTTCCTTATGCCAGCAATTGATGGATTCATGCAGCACCTCTCTTGTTAGTGGTTGTGATCCTAAGATAAACTGTAAGATTAAACTGTGTTCTACTTGATACAGTCTTTCAGCCCCTTGCCAAATATGATTCCCCAGTTCACATTACCTGCCTTGAATGACTTTTCTTCCTCTAGAGTTACAGAAAATATGAGAAAAGACGAGTTGTTAAAGGGTAGAGTAGGGTAGATCCCAGATACTCTATATTACAGTAGCTAAAAAGATCTTAAGTTGTGAGTGCGTAGTGCAAATACTATCTCATACTCAACAAGTTTCTAAAAATGAGTTGCTAGTTTTGTCAGCTTGGTCTTTAAAAGCTTTGCTAAGTAAATTGCTGTTATATTAAGGCAAGTCTGGAGAGGGCCTAATTCCAATACAAAATATGATCAGGTCAGTCATTGGCCTCTAAGGTTCTTCTGTTAGGCAGTTAAGCTATGAAATGCTTGGAACATGAGTCTGTTATGTGAGTTTAGTGGTTTAGTCATGTTCTATATCAAAGACTACAGATTTGGTCTTATGAGTGTCCTTTGTCCTCCAGCCTCCTGTCGGTTTATTTCAGATATATCAAGATATCTATGTTTTGGATGTCCAAACTTTCTAAGAGCTAAGTTATGGATACATGTACTATCTAAGGTGAAGCATAAATCTGTGTAGCTTCAAGAGGAATTTAGTCAGGCTTTGTACAACTTTTACTTCTTCAGTAAAAAAATAGATATATTAAAAATACAAATTTCAGTATAATAAAACCTCTTTCCTTAGGAGATAATTCATTGTAAAAAGGAGATGAAAGTAGTGCTTTAACATATCATTAGAATTCTCCTTATTCATGTGAAGTCTGAATATCTAAAATCATTACTACAAATGCCTTTCACTTTTTATACCTTTTTATTTTATTGTTACCGTCACTTTATTACTATTATTCATTCTTATTCTATTATTCAAAAGTACATTGACAAAAGAGCATTTTTTTTATTTTAAGAAACTAAGATTTTCTTTTGCTCTCTGAGAAGAGACAGCTGGAGATAGGACATTAGAGAGGATTAATAAATAGACAATTAAAACAAAAAATGAATTCTACAGGTTTTGTGTCTTGGATTGAAGCCAAGATTCTAGTGGTTGTATTCACCCTTGACTAAGCAAACTGCAAGAGGAGAGCACATGCTGCTGGCATATATAGCAGGAGCAGTAAAGCAGAAACACAGCTAATTTGAATTCCTGTAGGCTTTATCAACAGGTCTGCAAAATATAATAATTAAGATTTGACTGTGAAAACATGTCACTTGCATATTTTTGAGATGAGAAAACTAGCTTAAAATTATGTAGCTGAAAATTCTCGCTTAAAATATTTTTATGTATAATGCATCTGCTGCTATAGTGATTTTTGCAATGACTGCAAACCTTAATTTAATTTCTCAATAAACTGTACAATATATACGTTTCTGCAGGCTGAAACTAAAATTAAACTAGGTTGCTAGAAAATTCCTTTATCTTGGTGAAGCAAAGATGTGTGTATCAAAGGTATATTTTGAGGTAGAAAAATGACTGTGCGTGGTAGATTTGCATAAAGACTGCTTGATATTTATGTCTGGTAAATCTTCTGAGACAGCTATCCTAAAATTAAGTTGGTAGTAGTGGGAAAAGTCTAATAACTGAAGATTTACTTTGGAAGGAGGAAATTAATGGTTAAGCTTGACATTCTACCTGTAAATTATCTTGTTGAAAAGGAAGATAGGAAAACATATGCTAGTTAATGGGTTGATGTGTCAGTGCCTTTATGAAAACTTTCCTTATAGGTAAGGATTAGAGTCTGTTTTAAACATGCAAAGTATTTTTTCAAAGTTCTGCCGTGTCATCCTTTTCATTTTTTACAGTAGAATATTGAAGGCAGTTTCTTATTTGCTTGATCATGTGGCTGGCTAAACAAGTCAATACAATGTACAAGCATTGCTACAGTAGCGTTGTCACTGTAGCTGTCTAGTGGCTGTGGTCTGGGAATAAAAGGGGTAAGATGTGGAGTGAAAAGGTGAGGGCTCTTAACATGTTGATTTTGGGGTTTTTCTTTCATCTAGGAGACAAAAGGTGAAGGGATGAAATAAATATTTGGAATTTTTATTACTGAATCTGTATTGGTTTTGCTGGACTATCTCCTGCATTCCATCTTTATTGGTAGCTTTAGTGAGGATATGGCTCTGTGGGCTCCCTGACTGTTTCCAGACATCTGTAAAACATAAGATTTCACGGCAGCAGTGACTGATCAGTCTGATGCTGTTACTAAGTTTCCTTTATGTGGGATACTGCATACAACACTGACCTCAAATATTGTGTTACCGTTTTGGTTTTTTTTTTTTAAACAGAATTGATATATGACAATACTGGGAACTGTCTAAGAAACTGTTTCCTTACCTTCACATTTTTTGGTAGCTGAGGTTAAAAGGGAAGTCCAAGTGTCACTTGGCAGTGCATTCTAAAATAGTGATACAGTGGTGGTAATACTTAGAAAGATGTAACATTTTTGAGTGTTTGTATTAGTTCTCCCGATTAAAAAAAAAAAGGACTTTAAAAGCTTGCTGTCTCTACAAGCTGTTACAGAAGTATGTGCATGCAATTAGGCTTATGGATGTGAATGTAGGCATGTAGAAAAGGAAGTAACTTTGAAGGAATATTACTCACAACACAGCATGTTTTTATCTGATACATGTAAGAACCCTCTGGATTTTTTTATTACTTCTGGTAGTTCTTGCTATACTTCAGATGAAGCAGGCCTAATTAGAAAAGATATTAAGAAAGTCCTCCCCAGGGAATCTCTCTTTTTTTATCTCTCTCTTCCCCCCCCCCCCCCCCCAAACTATTATATCAGTCTTTCAGGAGGTGTTATTACGCTATCAAGCTAATAACTAATGTATAATGAAGTAGCTGTACAGTTCCTCCCCCTGCTCCAGCAGCGGGAGCGGCCCTGGAGCTGCACTGCCATCTACTGGAGAGACGCCAGAACGGGGGAGCAGCCGTGATAATTAGGGCATCCGGTAGTGGATTCCTTTGTAAACATAACAGTATTAACAGTGTGATTTTTACAGTGGACTGCTTCACAGTGCATGTGTAGACTGTCTCTCCAATACAGCTTAACTACAGAAAGAATATAAATGCAGGAGATCAGGATGAGGAGATAAGTTAATGACCTAGACCTTTTTAAATACTTGAGGCTTTCCCCCAAGGGTCAAATTTAACGGTACCTTAGAGTGCTTTTATATTCAGTCATAAAATACAACAGAATTAATTTTATGTTGCATTTCTTCCTGTTATTTACCTAATAGAATAAAATTCAGCCAAAATTTTAGGAAAACTGTATCTTGAAATAAAGGTTATTAAATCCTAACATGACTTTTTCCATTAAGTCTAATCTAGCAGCTTATTTTTAAATGACTTCTTTTCTTCCACATGCACAGGAAGCAGCAGGTGTTAAGAGCAACTTCTGAATGGACTTCTTTTGAAAGTTATACCTATATTAAGAGATACCTAGCTATACCTATATAAGCTATATCTATATTTGCAAACTATACTTATATTAAGGAAAATAATCTCCAGTGTTGTGGTCTTATCACTGAAGAAAAATCACAGAAACAAATGGTGTCGGTATATCTTTTCTTACTGGTACTAATGACAAATTAGTGTAGAGGAGTGAGCAAGTTTCTATCTCATCACCATTTTTATTTCCTTTTTTATCCACCTCCATTTAATAAATTGATAATTCTGGGAGTGGTTTTTTGTTGTTAATAATTCATTTTTCTTCTCCAAACTTTATTAAGGTGTAGTTTACAAAGGAATTTTAACTTAACAGCTGCCTCTCATGAGTGCAAATATGAGTGTAGAAGTAAGCCTGATAGTACTGCCTTTGCAATTGAATATGTTTTCAAGGAAGTTTCTTTTCAATAGGGATATAAATTTTAAAAGATGACTACCCTGTCATTATCACTGTCACAAGCAGTTGCTTGTGGAATGTCAGCAATCACTGGAAGGAATGGTTTATATATAGGCTAAAACACAGAAAGAAATAAATTTTTGATACCTAGCTTGTATCAGAAACTGAGTAAATTTTGCTGCTAGCTTTCCAAGTCAAAACTGGCAATAACAGTTTCATTGTGCTATGAGCAAATACAATATAGTTTCTGTCTGGATACCATAGGAAAGCTGCAAACACATTACTTCAAAATTTTTGAATATTAAACCTACTGTTAAATCACCAGCTGGAAAGTTGTCTGCAGTTAATGTTCATGATGAAATCAAGCCTGGGTGACTTTGTCTATGATGCAGACTTAGGTCTGACAAGCTAATTTTAAAGCTTCTTTGTTTTAGAAGTATTAAGATTCCTGCAAGACAAACTTAATACACATACAGACGGTTCCTGCAGATGTATGCAGTCATGGTACTTGTGAGAAGAAAAAAACTGCAGAAAACCTTTTTGTCTGTTTCATTTTGCTTGAAGCAATTCTCTTGTAAAGCCTGAAGACCAAAATTGACCAATTTTTTTCCTTTTCCTTACTTATCAGATGCCTCATAGGTGGAAAAGCGATCTTTCTGGATTTGATAGTCTCAGGAGAAGTGGAAAAGAAAGTATCACTTGTCAGCAGTGGTGGGCAACCACTAGTCCTGTGACAAATTATATGGCAGCTGATAGAAGCTACTGTCTTGACAATGATTTTAAATTAATGACATTTACGAAAAATATCCATGTTACCAATTTCTAGCCTCTCGTGTTCTGACTTGTGGATCCCTTAGAACTGATTAAATGGAAATAGGATTCATATTTTACAGTCTGTCAGTAAGTCCATCATATTTTTAGAAAAGGATATAGTTTCTAAGAGGCGTTCACTGATGTGGGATTATACTCATTTTCTTAGCTGGCAGTTACAGATACAGTATTATGGTGAGGGGAACAAGATGCCATCATTCCCTAGCCATAAAATTGGAAAAGATATGAATTATACTGGGTTAAATAGATAGAATTTTTATGTGAATAAATTTGGAGCTTTCTTTATTGAATAATTTTTCTGCAGTAACTCATTCAGTTGCTTGTATTCTATTTTGAGGCCGAAGCATTAGTATAAGTGACTGGACATCATACTGGGAAAATGGATTGTCTTGTGTCTTTTACAAGATAGGTACCATTTTTACATTTTTCACTTTGTAATTTGCTTCCAAATCCCATTGTGTTTCTAGAAATAATGTAATGTTGTTGTATTGAAAGGTGGAAGGTCTTGGTTTTAGGTTCATTGTCAATCTGTAAAGAAAATAGTAGTGAAAAAATGGTTAATGTAGTTATGTTCATACTCAGAACAAAGTGTATTGGAAAAGAGAGAAAGCTTGTGAGAATTCAAAAACTGAAAGGACAGTAGTTCGTTGTAGCTGTGTAGTTGTCATAATAGCAGATGGACTTTATTTTAGTATATATATATAAAAATGCCTTTAAGTTAAATAACTCAATAATCTCAGCTACAAAAGGGAAATTAACTTGGTTTGATCAAACAGCTGACCTTGTGGCTCAGCAACAAAACTTGAATGTGTGGGGAGGCATTTTGATTTCATTTTAGAAGTAAGCCAAGGAGTTTTTTTCTACATTGTTCTGAATGATGATGTTTAAAAAAAATCGTCTTGGATTTGGCAAATCTTATCTGAAGTTTGAAGCGAGTTGAAGGGAAGATAGTAGCCAATTAAAAGTGGAATGACCATTTGCTGTATGGAGCAGAATGGTTTCCTGTATTATAAAATAAGAATCAAGCTCCACTGAGCAACATCAAGAGTATTAGAAATGTTAGACTTTTGATCCTGTATGTCTAAAGAGTTCTCTTTGGTATTTAATTAAACCTTTTAGTGTATTTTATTGTGTGATTAATTCTCACATCGTTGATGAATATGGAGATTATTATTTTCCTTTTATCACTTAGCAATTGAGTTTTGTATGCAATTTACTGCTCCACCTCTTATAGTAAAATAGATCAAGGGAAACTTCCATTAATCTTGTTCTTTTGGCTGTGGTCTACTTTGTACAGAGTGAATAGCCATCAGTGGAGGCAGTGCATTAAAAAGAATGATGATAAAGAAAATTTACTTTCTCAATAGCATGTTTGCAAAATGTGTTTGGATAGTGAAAAGATAAGTTCTGTATTACAAGTTAACACTGAAAAAATTGACAGATAAGTAATTACAATGTGACTGGTAATATGTATAATTTTGATTCTGCTACTTCATTTGTTATTTCACATCTCTTCAGTTACTGTTTAATAAACACCAGTGGCTTGGTCGTTTAGTAAGCAGGTGCTACCCTATTTGGGTGTCATCATAAATGAAGGTTAACTTAATCTCATTCTTTGGATAAACAGAGGTCTTTCAGTGACTTAGATCTAAATAACAAAACTAGATGTTACTGCACAGTGCAGTAATAATTTTTAAAGCCTTCACCCACTACCTAGTACAGAGGCATCTTAAGTCTCTAGGCTTGATTTTAATTACCAACTTTGAAGCTTCCTATGGTCATAAATGTCAGCTTTCCCATTTTCCAGTATTTTTAAGAAATTAAATTATTTAAACAGTGTTTCTAGGTTGATTTATTTGCTTGCTTTGTTTAAAGAGTATTTACTGTACATTTGAAATCCAAAATACATTTTCATGGCTTTGTGGTAAGCAGTATCTAGTTAAATAAAGTTAAACATAATATATATATTCAATTAAGAACCTGTATATTTAGCTGATATTAATGTTAAATCTCTAGCTTCTAGAACTTGAAGTAGTCTCAGCCACAGTTGGTGGCTCGCCCTGGGCTAAAGTAAAATTTGAGCAGAAATAAAGTGTAATATACATGCTATTTTATTGCCAAAACTCAGAAAAATGAAGGTTAATGAGTTGAAAGCAAGTTTCATTTAAAGATAGAAATTTTGAGCTTAAGGCTTTAACTTACTGGAGTGATCATCTTCATCTCAGCCCCTTAAGCCAGCTTGCTTTGCTTTGTCCGTAGAATGAGAAGTGATTGTGTGTATTTCTATGAAATTACAGTGAAGGATTAAGTTCAGCATAGCTGGTCTGACAGGTGCACCCAGATTTAAAGTTGAACTGATTAGTTTATACTTCACAAAGTAATTCACGTTCTTAGTCTTGTGCTGTTGGAAGTCAGTGCTGGGGAAAAGAGAAAGCAGCAATTGTCACTCTTTTGCAATCCAGCCACAGTATCTTTCTCTTTTATTTATCCCAGAAGGTAGATTAAAAAATAATGTATTATATATTTCATTTTTTTTCCCCTTGACAAATTCTTAAGCAAAACCCAGTAAAACAGGAGAAAATTCAAGCTAAGCTTCTCCCTGTTGTTTTCTCAAGTTTTGTCATTAAGTACGGAAACTTTAGGTGAATTGATTGATTGACTGATACTTTTGTTTTCAAAATGACTTTGTATCATTGAATTTTGCTTTCCTTTATTAAGTGATCTATATGGGATCAGGTAAAATTTCATACTGTTTAAGAATCCTCAGTGACTTTTTTTTTCACTCAAGCAACACACTGGAACATGGGGTTTTCTAGTGCTTGGACAAGTGGGTTTTTTGTTCTTCTTGTGGAAAAATATGTGTATATAATGTCAAGGTGCAATGTGGGGTTAATTTTGAGAAAGTGTTAGTGATCTGTCTGCAGATAGAAAACAATTATTTGAAAAATAAAGTCATCTCCAAAGTATGGATGAGGTGTGATCAGGGCTAACTTGGGTGTACTTTGAAAATAAAGTTTGAGTAGGTTCCAGAGAGCTGGAAGCGCTTCAGTGGCTTAAGATACAATATGTAAGAGATGTTTTTCTTCTTGATAGGGGAAAGGAAAGGAATCTGATGATTAACTCCTAGCTGCCTTTTCGATACAGCAATAATGATTGGCTCTTTACTCATGACAGAGGGAACATTAATGACAAACAGATCCCTTTAAGTATTGGATTTAAGTGGAGATAGTGCTTACATTTGACATGTAGCCATAGATTGATCAAGAGCATAGACAGCAGGTGAAGAGTAATACTGCTATATCTAAGAGATGTTCTGTCTTGATGTCTTGTTTCTCAAAGGATGATATATTTTACCTTTTGTTAAGATTCCCCTTTTCCTAAAAATAACTTTTTTTCTGCTGCTCTAATGTAGATATTAAGGATAATGAAGAGTTATTATCTTTTTTTCTTGTGAATGTAGAAGCTACTGACTTTTACTTGAAACTCTAAAGAGAAGGGGGGGAATAAAAGCTACAGACTGTTGATGCACAGTGTTCTGATTGTTTCCTACTGCTCTACAAGTAAGAGAACAAGGACATATGAGTCCATATATTATCTTGATTATGAATCAGTTTGCAGGTCGAACCAAGTGCGTGTCGAATTTTTTGAGGTACTCCAAAGAAAATATTGAATGTTTTTGAAATCTCTGAGGAGAACACACAACCTGAACTCAAGAAAAGGATTTAGTAGAGACTTTAGTTCTCGTGTATGAATGTTTTATGCAAACAGTGTGCACAGTGTGTTAGCTGTTCACTGGAGTTGAATAGTCTATGAAAATCAAAGTTTCCTGTCTCAATGTGGGACCAGCAGGAAACCTAAAGAAGGAATAAAGAAGTCGAGCATGAATCTACTGGCAAAGCCAGAATTCATCAGTTGTTCTGTAGAAGCAAATCTCTTCTTGTTTCCAGAAGAGAAGAAAGCTCTTTAAAGATCTTGAAATAATGTGATCTCTGTAATGCCTAGTAAATTCACAGAAGAGTGATCTGTTAAATAAAAATCTGGTACAAATCTAACGTGGTAAAAGTTACAAATCTTAGTTGACTGTCTACCTTTGAACCAAGTGTGGGACATGCAACCACAACTCCCAGTTCAGTGACAAGTCAGACAAATTCTGAAATCTAATGAAAATTGAAGGTGTGAAGGGAGAGTGGAAACTTCATTTAAGCTACCAGGATTCTTGTTATTGCTGATATGGCACTGAGATTATTTCCCACCCTTGACAGAAGAAAAAATGCAGGTCACACTTTAAACTCTGACTGTAACTACTGATATTTTTACAGAACTGATGAACAGTAACAGAAGCAAGCACAGCAGTCTGGAAAAACTCTCTAGGGTACATTGTCTCAGACTTGTTTTCTAAAGGATGGTTTTTAACAAAGAAATCCAACAAATACCATTTCAAGTTAGAACAGTATTTATTGGAGAACTTTTATGAAACATCTTTCAGTTCTGATTCACTTTCCTCCCACCAATTCTTGATATTTAGGCTGGACTTCCTGCCAATGTGATGAATTTAGAGATAAAGTACTTTTTAAATATTTAACATATGTACAAAATAGAATTAGCATTAACTGGCAACCTATACTGATTATTGCAGAAAAACCATCAGTGGTATGGGTAGTACAGAGGGTCACAGAGCACGTGTACAATCTTGTTACCAGTGTGGTGGGATTACAATCTTTGTCATATATTTGGAAAATATGTAAGTGAAAGCGAAGCAAAACCCACTCTCACTCTGCAGCAAGGTTGCAGTGAAAAGCATAGACTGATAGCACTATCAGAGATAAAGCAGACATTTTCAGAACTGGTCTCTCACATTTTCTTGTAGATATATAAAAGAGATTAAATCTGATCAACAAGCTGTTCACATTCATTGTCTGTGTCTCTCATATACCATTATGCTGGGTTACAGATTTCTGTATAATGCAAAGGTTAGGCTGGCCACGTCAGTCTCTTGTCAGTGATTATTTAGTCACAAGCATTGAGTAGATCTGCTGAAGGTATTGAGTCCTGTGCAAAAATAGATGTGAACCAAGTGGGTTTTTCTAAGGAACAAAGCAAGAGCTTTGTATTTATCCCAAGTCCATTGGATTTATCTAGATACATTCTGAAAACTGAAAGGAATCTTGCTTGATACAATTCAGTCAAGAAACCAGCAGTTCACTATGAGTCATTTGTTGGCATTTTTGAAGAGGGTATTTTGGCAATATGTAATAACTTTTGATGAGAATTTAGGTGCTAAATATCCTATTCCCAACCCTTATTTTTCAACTGTGCTGCTGTTAGCTGGAAATGGGAGTTCTGGGAGCTCTGGGATTTGCTCCTTCATTAGTTGCCCTGACGCTCTCCCATCTCAATACTAGGACTTTTGCCCCAGCTCACCTCCTAAATTGAGAACATCTCAATATTGCTCCCCATCTAGAGGACTGAGAAAGAAACAAGTATCTTCCCTTAATATTCCCTTAGGTGCACATCAGGATCTCCAGCAATACTGGAGCTGACCCAGTAGGGCTGTTGTGTCCTTAGGTGATGTGAAGAGGATACAGTCTAGTCCAAGTCTGGAGCCCTCTAAAGACAGTCCCCATACTGCTCGCCTTCTCTCATAAAGCAGAAACTAAAGAAAAATCTGAAAGAAGAAAAGAAGACTAACTAACTAAACCCTAAACCCTTAAGTTTGATGTATTTGCTAGGAAAAAAAATCAATAAATCTTTGCTGTGGTTTTTTTGGTTGGCTTATTTTTTTGTTGCATTAATTTTTAGAGTTGCAAATCTTGGAATGCTGTCACCCAATACTACTAGCACCAAACTTACATCTTTTGGTCAGAAGAGACAATAACTTTGCTTAGGATGATACAGTGTCACTCTTACTTTTCTTCCTGGAAATATGATGCACATCGGTAAGTCTGAAATTCAAATTCTGTTTAAAATCAATATAGTGTTGCAGGTGGATGTGGTAAAAATGGAAAGGGACTATACTAAATTATATACCTGTTTGCCTGTGAAAGAGTCCAAAATTATGTGCACGGAGTGCCTTCTGAATGCTGCGTGAATAAACTTGCAAAAGGGAAAAGTAAACCAGTTACGAGTAATATAAAATGATCTTGCAAGAATTACTGCCTTGTTTCTTGTGTCTGGTGGGGTGTTAGTCCTGCTGGACTCTGCTAAATGTCTCTGGGTGCTGTGATGATCCTTATTATGGTTAATCAATATGAAATTTATACTGTAAGTAGACTTAGATTTAAAATTTCACTCTATGTTTTAAAGAAAGCCAGCTCCCTCCCCAAGGAGAAGAAATGAAGAGGAATTACTGTGAAATTTGGTGCGTAGGATCTGATTGTAACAATCTGATGCTGTGATACAAGATAAGTAGTGGGAATGCTACAGATTTAGGACTAAGGAAGGTGGCACTATGGGGACCAAAAAAACCACAAACTAAATACCATCAGACTGCGAATTTGTTATCTCAGGTACTCTCTAAAGGATTTGGTTTGTAGTCTTTTTTTATCCCAGTCAATCAGGGAAATGTCCAGTACATTTTCAGTACTGTTTGTGTTATTTCCCAATTTACTAATTTCTAATTTACTTTGAATAAATTATTTATGGTAAATACATTTTTATCAGCATTATTCCAGAAATTATGAAATAAGATGGTACTAGAGTAAGGCTGAAGTAGATCTAAAGCAATCCTATCTTGAATATAGCTGAAGTAAGGCTAAATCCCAGATAAAAATCAGAACTTGTACTGAATTTTCTTTGAGCATAACTATATCCACTGAGAATATTTTGCTACTTTGAATATAATCAGGTTTTTCCTCTGGTTCCTAATGCTCTAGATTAAGAATAGCACTTCAATAAGCCCTGCATAGTTATAATGAACACTTCTTGATTTCTGCTCTGAAAAGCTTGTTTTTTTGTCAGCATTATTAACTTAATGCCAATTATGATTGTAATTATGGCTACAGTCCAAAAGTACTTCATCCTTGCTGAATGCCTTTATTAAAACACTGTTGTTGCTTTGACAATGTGCATGAACTGTGTTCAGTATTACATAGACATGAGAGCCTAAAAAGAATTTAGGAGCCTTTAATCAGAACATTCTTAAACTTACATAAAATAACTTCCTGTTTCCTTTTTTGCTGTGGCTAACTCACTGTACTGTGAAATGAGGAGTAAAAAGTAACTTTTCAGGTTTAATGCTGGGAAATGCATTTATTCTGACTGGAGAATGAACTTCATGGTACCATTATAAGGATCAGTAAAAAACTGTTGGTTGATGATGACAATTTTTTGAAGATCAGCATCAATACAGTTAGGGATGTTTCCGAAAGCTGTTCATTTTTTTCTTGGTGTTATCCAATACTAGTTATCAAGTATTTGCAAAAGCTCTCTCTCTCAGATGCTCTTGATTTCAAGTCAATAAAATTTAAGAGGGTTAAGAGGCTTCTTAGTGGCTTTAAAGGACAGCGTTTAGAAGTGATTGGGGATTCGTGTTTTCATGATAAAATCAATTCAAAATTGAAGACTGTTGTTTATATGTGATATTGGATTGTAAGCTGCAAACTAAAAGAGAATTAATACAGCAGAGACCATGAAAACATAAGCAAACTGAGCAGATGAACATATGTGAGGTTATTTAAAGGAAGAACAAAATGTTAATGGATCTTCCAGTATCAAGTTTCTAAGTCTAGATAGGAAAATGGACTTTAGGACATGTATACTCTTTGCTGTCTGATTTTTAAACGTAATTCTGCTATTCATATTTATCATGCTTGTGACATAGCTAATGTAAAAAATGAAACACAAGGCAGGAGACTATGCAGCCAATTAACCTTTAGATGGAGCTGTTTCTCCTTGGATGATGTGAAGATTTAGTCTAATAAGTAAAATAAGAATGGAGTGATTTGTTCTGTAGTTCAGTGGTAGATTTTTTTCTGAAAAGATGTATGTTTATCACTGCCAAAGAAAGGAAAGTGTATCCTCTTCATACCTGTTCAGATATCTCCTAAAAGAACTAAATATTGTTAAGAAAAAGATGTATAATATTATCTTAGGAAGAAGGCAATTATATTCTGTTTAATTCGAGTTTGGTATAGTTTTATGGTGTGAAAAAAGTGCATGCTGTATGTAAGATAATGTTACACAGCAAATTGAGCTTCTGAAAATGTAAATAATTCCCTTGGAGGTAAGAAAAAGTTGATTTTATTTTCTCTATGAGCAGCAGTGTATTTGTGGGAGTGATTCTCAAAACAATAAGAGATGTTTGTTTGTTTCCTATCATGATTAACACAGACGTCTTTCATTAACATGGCTTTCATAGTTTATCAGCATTAACTGCAGCATACTCAAGGCAATTCTGTTAGTTGCTCTTTGGGAAGTTGTCTAATCTACCTTTGAATTAAATGCCATTTAAGAGTGATATGATCTCCAGCATGCTTAGTTCCAGGTCTCTGTCATTCTGCAGGATAAACTTTTCAAGTGGTCTGCAAATTCAGTGGTGTCCACCAACAGCTCATCAGCTACTCCAGAGTATGCCATTCATCTACCCTGCAGTAATTTTTTCTGTCAAGAAATTTGTGTTTGGCTATGGGCTACATTAATTGTTCTGGCAGCAGTAGCAGCCTGCTTCTGCCTTTCCTGTAACACTTCATTATGAGACAGGGATGCATCCTTGATTTGATGAGAGAGCAGAATGATCCCACAGGGAATTGACCTGGTGACAAATGAACAATACATTTTGCTCAAGGTCATGTTCTTCTTTCCTCATAGAGCTTGAATTGTTAAGAACTGAACTGACCTGCTGGGTACTTCAGTTCATGCAGGCCAATATTTAATCTCAACAGTGGCATTTTAGGCTACTACTGTTTAGGGTGACTGGTGAGCTTAGTCACTTTTGGTTATCCATTCTGCTCATAGTCCTCCTGTATCCATACTTGATAAATCAGAGATGTTAGGTACATTTCTACCTATTCTCTTTACTGTGTGTTTTGCTGGTGCAGGATTATTATAAATAACAGTTTTGTATTCAGAGCAAGATGTTGCTTCAAAATTTCTGTTGCTTAATAACTATTTAATCATTTAACAGTTTTTGACTTAACGTTAAACAGTTTTTTACTTAAGCTGTAAAAGTGTTTTTGAAACTAGCTGTTTTCAGGACATTGATGTTTTTCAGCCTTGCTCAAGACTGTTTCTGGGAACAGCACACAATGCATTGGTAAGTGACTGTGGAAAGTTCTTATGAAGAACTTTCCTGCTTACTGTTGGATGCTGTACCAGCTCTCTCTAAGCACTATAAACAAAGTAGGGCCCATTCTGTTGCCCCTAGGATACACCAGTAGATAGTCTACACAAGCTAAATATTTGTCTAGGTACCCAATGCTCTGACTTTGCAAGCTTATTTATTAGACTCAGAATTACCATTTATTTAAACTATACTGAAATAAAAGCCCTGTCTGGCCAAACTGCAGAACCCAATAACAAACTCCCTCAGGCTTGCAGTTAAAATCATCTGTGGTGATGAAACTAAGGGAACTGTGCTTGAACTCCTTAGACCGAGGTTACATCAGTGGAGTTACTGATGAAGCACTATCTAGTCCTTCAGTCTTTGCTCACCTCAACGTGCTTCTGTTGGATGAATGTGATTCAAACTTTTCTAAGGAATTCACGTGTAAGACAACATTTACCTTGAGCTGCTGTCATCAGAGGGTAGCTTTTGGAGACTGTGCTTTAAGATTGTTACAGCACCTTTCTAGCTTTCCTTCCTTCACAAGGGATGTTCATTTACAGGTAGTTTTCCGCTTCAAAATGTTATTCGGAGTCTAATGTTTAATCCTGAAAAGTGATATTCCCTGTCTAGGAGAGCACCTGGTTGTTCTTATCTAAACTTAAGGATTGCTTCAGTTATTTAGCTACGTAGGTAACACTTTGATAACTTAAGGCAATGCTCTGTTCAATGTGAGTTAAAAGGTTTCACCTGCTTTCTGTTGATTCACATGAGAATTATCATTTCATTGAATCTCAGATTTTGATCGACATATTTTATAGAAAGTTATTATTAATTATCTAAATAGATTAAATAACAGAATCACAGCATCTTAAGGGTTGGAAGAGACCTCAAAAGATCATCTAGTTCAACCCACCTGCCAGAGCAGGATCCCCTAGAGTAGGTCACACAGGAACTCACCCAGATGCGTTTTGAATGTCTCCAGATGCTTGTAGTTTATTACTGACTCTTCCATAAAACAAGTCACAAGCAATAGTTAACAAATTTAAGAAGATTGATTCCAACCTGCTTCTAAGCATGTCATAATACCTCTATCTTTAAATAATATGACTCATCAGCATGCAGAGGAAAGAAATACAGCTATTTATTTAAAAAAACCTCTAACTGTTTACAGCTTTGTAGAGTGATTTTTCTGGTTAGCTTTCAAGTGGATCTTCAGTGCAACAGACAGTAAGTGTGTTTATTAGCCACTGTAAGCTTATTTGAGAACTTTAGTTTTGGGCAAACACCCAGATTGGCTATGTTGTCTTTCTCTACTGGTGATACTAATTGAAGTTTTTGGTGGGAAGTGTTTTTAAGATGAGAGACAAAAATAAGTAAGCCGGTGTTGGAGCTGTTTGAAGAGTAAAAGTTACGTAGTTAAGGACTGTGTTTTAAGGAAGCAATCAGCTTGCTGAATTAGTACTGCGAGTCTGGCTCTGCAGGGAAAGAGCAGAGTGCATGAAGGCAGTACCACATTTGAGAGTTTGAATTGAGTGTAGAGGACCATGGGCACATTCTCCAGGCTTTCAAGAGAGTAGCTTGATAGGCTTCCTCAGAAACCCGTGTGAATTTGGTAAGGGAAGAATACAGTTGTAAGGGAGGAATCCAGGAACTGTATTTGTGCTAATTTTGTACAGGTTCATAAACACCAGTCATCCATTTGTGAAGTAAGCTTTTAGCAGTAGTGGCCATTGTAAGTTGTTCCCAGAGTTATAAGTGAGCTGTTGACTATCTGCAGGCCTAACAATAGGCAGTGTTTTGTTTCACAGTAAGAAATGTGAAGTGAAAGAGAGCAAAAGAAATGTTGTGAAATTGGTTTGAATCTCTCAGAAAATGCCCTATTGTATCATCTTAAGAATGCTTTATTCACTAAATAACAGCTTTTTAATGATTGGATAATGGGAAACTTATTTGTAGTGCTGTTTTTTATAAATCATTGGCTTTGCAATAATTGAACAGGATGGCCTGAGGTGCTCATAGAGGTAGATAGAATAGGTTAAGAGAAAATATGTGGTGAAGACCATAAGTTAGAGGCAAATTAGAGACATCAGATACATTCATTAATATTGATGTAATAAATGTGTTTAATAGACATTTAAAATCTTGAACTATCTTGCCTACTAATATCAAACTCCTGAGAAGAAATAATATTGTCCTAAGCCAACAATACAGAAGAATTTTGTGAAATTAATCTAAGACTTCTCAATGCCCTTCAGAAACTGAAGTATGGGTGGTATTTCTAGCAATTCAAGATAACCTGAGCCAAAAGACACTGACACAAATACTGTTTTCTGCTTAACTGCCAATGCAGGCTATCATTACATATTCTTACCAAGTCTTTCTTTGTTTAGCACCTCCTCCTGTCTTGACTTTCTAAAGACATCCCAAAATCTAATTCAAATATTCTGTTCTGGCTTCTGGTAAGATCCCTGCAGGTTGTGATAAAGCTTTACTAGTTTAATTAGACATTCATTACAGAATAATCACAATCATGCTATCCAATCCTCTCATTATTGCCATATAAATCTTGCATCATAGCTGCCTGTTTCTTACTTGTGAGTAGCTAAATGTTCTGCAAGTGCAGGAAGTAAATAAATCAAAGACAAACACAAAGACCTGTCAGGCTTCTATTTATTCTCAGGCAATCCTGAACCTGTTCCTCAAGTCTTTACTCATCTTCTATGAATGAAGTAATTGAGTAGCTGTTTCACCTGTTATCTAGCGGCATCCTAGAAAGTACTCAGTAACAGTTGAGAATGGGATGTAACAGGAAGCAGTGCTGCCCTGTAATCCCAACCTGTGAGTAACAGGCAAAACTTTACTTTTCTTTCAAACTTGACTTTTTACTATGAAAAAAATATCTCAGAACTTCTCCAATAGAAGTATCTTAGGTAGATATCTCAGTTTCTGTTTTCCTGTATAGTGTTGTAATTACAGAAATTCCAGCATAACAGGATAACTTTTAATGTTCAAAAATATTTCATCTTTTGTCACAGTAGCAATTTAAAACTGATTTAAAGGTGTGATCATTTGGAGAAAAAGCAGAGAATAAGGCTCAGACTTGTGATACAAAGACAATCTAAGTTTCAGTTAGAAGTACTCAATACCTATTTTTCCTGAATACACATGTGATTTCAGCAACAGCTTTTTCTATATACTGCTGATTTCTGTGTGATACATAAACTTGCATACTGTGTTAACTACTGTGAAATTAATCACAATTGGTACTGTGCTTACACATCCTTGTTCTCTAGTCAGCATTCCTGCAGATTTCTTCTAATGTTGGATCATTTACAGTAGGCTTTAAAAAATACATTTATGATTCTAAAAATGCTTCTCTGCTAATTTATTGCTTTGAATTGATTGTCAAATGTGAGTATGGATTTAGCCCTACCCTTCTGCTCAAATTCCAATTGCTAAGTGCTGAAACATTGACCTGGACAACATCAAGTTAAGTTTTCCTTACTGTGGTGCATTACTATATCTGTATGTTAATAAAACATAACAACTCTCCAGATTAATGATTATATGTCAGTTGGAATTTTTTGCCTCTTTGGAGAAAGATCTATGCTGCTTAGGGATGGTAGGATACAAATTCCTGTTCCCCTGCTCAGTGGTACTGACAGGTCATTTTGCTTTTTATCTAAACTTCCAACCAGTAGCACTGTTTTTTAAGAAAAAAAAAACCCAAAAAGCACACATTTGAGCTGCTTTTTATGCTCAAGCTCATATTTTGAAAAGAAATTCCTGTCTTGAAGGGGTGAGGAGTAGAGTTCTTTAAATTTATTGCTATCACCACAGTTGGTAGCTGTTTTCTGTATTCCATCTTAACAGGTAATGTTAAAGAAATAGTTTGATGTGTATTTGTTGCTCAGTGTGCCTGACTTTGCCTTCCTGGTATTCTACTATGAAGCAGCTCATAGCCTCTGACACTTCAGTTGGATTTTTTGCAATCAGGCAACACTACTGTATTTTAACACTGCTTTGGTTGAACCTCTTTCAAAAAGGATTGATTGGCTGTTGCCTTAAGAAATTTCTTTATTAATATTTTTGGAATGTTTTTCATTAATGAAGCATTTTATTTAAATGTCATTAAAGCCCACTGCATATGCAGTCCAGGGATCAATGGGCTTTATTTCAGAAGACAACCTCATGCGGTTAAAAGTGTTCTGTCACTTGTTCTGCATCTTCTGTGCACAAATAAAATGACAGGTCTTTTCATTAGTATTAAATAGGACATTAATGGGACTCCTATTCAGATGACACTGTTGAAAAAAATTTTGCTATGATAATCTTTCTGTTTATTCTAACTCTCTTTCACATCACTTGGTTTTGTCTATATTTGTAAACCTTGTTCCCTTTACCTTTCCATGGGCTTCTGGATATTCCTCTTTTTAATATTTTTGTTTTTTCAGCCTGTATATACAAACTCCCTGTTGCTTTACAAGACCAGAATGTCTTTAAATGCTAACATCACCTTTACAGACAAAAAGCATTCATACAGAAAGAAGGGATTAAAGTAAAGGTGCATTTGCCTTTAAATTACCAAGTGCTTTGAGGACTTTCCAACACTAGCTAATGTCACATAGGGACAATTCCATGGGTTTGGAGGCTCTATATGAGAATTGGAATCACCCTACCCTTGCTTCCTGAAACAGCAGTTGAACACTTTCCCACTTCACTTGCTGCAGCCTCTGCAGCACCATGCCTGAAGCTGCCAGGCTCCCTTGTCATACATGACAGCCTCACATCTGCTTGCCAGTCCTTTGTCTGAATGCTCCCAGGTGGCTGGTATGCCACTAGGTTGCCAATGTGTGAAACTGTGCCAACCACTGCAAATGGATAGGCGTAAAATTGCAAGTGTTTTCAAAAGGATTTGTAAAGCAATGTGGCACAATAATAAAATTTAAAAGGCTTTGTGTAAGTGGAGGCTTCAAAGTTATATAACATGCTAGAATTTTATACTCTGATTTACGGGAGATACCTCAGCTTCAACTTACTTGCATATATGTGTATATATACATACACATTTCTATATAACATATAATTCCTGTCCCCTCCCCAAATAGTATCTCTGCTTGAAGTTTATTCTTGGCTATATACCTCTTACCTGAGGGTACCACAGACTAATCATGCTATTTTCTCTTTTGAGTATACAAAGCAAACGTTTCCACAACTATAAAGTGAAATAATGTGTTTTGAGCCTACACCTACAGCCTTAAGAAAATTAAAATGTAATTTTGAAGTATTTTTCTATTGACAATACAAGATACACAGTATTGCTGACTACTAGAAATTGTGTGAAAGTGCTGTCTGCAAGTGATAATTTCTAAGGATATTTTCATGACCTGTGGCAGCAGGAAAAAGTATTTATTGCAAATTCCATTGTATAGTTTTGAGGAAAAAAATATTAGTTGTCCTTCATGTCCATTGATCTTTACTGTAATTTGTAATTGAACGGTAACTCACTTATTTAGAAACTAATGTCTTATTAAAGTTCTAATTGTTTTCAAATTATTATTTAAATTGAGATTCAGGTAGGGAAAATCTTCTCTAACAATAGAGAGAAGTATTTATCATCTTTGGATTTGTTGCCTCATGATTCTTGGAACATTCCCTGTATAATCTTTGATGTCTCCCTTATAGGAGACCCATGGCAAATGCTTAAAATTTGCTCACTACATTTTAGTAATGATTTTAACAAAATGAAACAATCAGTGATGTTGTTGGGATAACAGCGATCTCTCTCCTTTTCTCAATCCAGATTGTATTCTCCTATCATCCTTATTTTGTAAGTTGTTTGCCATGTTGTATTTAGAGGGATTTTGTCCTTTTTTCCCTATTTTCTTTATTTCCTTTCTTTCCTTTCCTTCTGGGGTTCAGCATCAGATGCATTAAGAACCCAGGCACTTCTTTGAATGTCTTCCAAATCTACTAAATTACTCTGGTGCTCACAACAGAAGATATTATGGCAGCTTTTGGAGAATCAGCTGGAGAAGAGTCTGTTGCTGCAATTTTTCCTGTGGGATGCCAGGATGATGGAGTGTTCCATGCTACCACATAGAGCTTTAAACAGTTTGTAGTCTAATAATTACAGTGCAGAATACTGAGTGCACAAAGACATGTCATTTTACAAAGTCGAATTAAAGCATGTACAACTGGGAAGGTTTTACTGCATCCTCTGTATTTTGAACTTATGCTATTCAATGAATCTCTTTAAATATACTTATCTATCAATTTTGATGAACTGCTGCAGTCATACAGAAAGCAGTAATAGTTGGGGGTTGTGGTTTTGTGTTTGGATTGTTTGGTTTATGTTGTTTTGGTTTTGTTTGGTTTGTTTGTTTGGTTGTTTTTTGACAGAGAAGACTAAAAGTGTTTGAAAAAATAAATGGTCCTGGATTTCATCAAACCTTTCCACACAATACATCAGAAATTTTTTACTTTACTTTTTTTACTTTTTACAATTCTCTCTGAACCTTTTTTAATCTCATCTTTATTTAGTCTTGGTTCTGTGACAGACCATTGGTAGCATTCTCTTGTTTGTTTACATTTAAGAACTGCTTACAGCTATCTGCAAGTTCTATGGCTTGATCTACTATATAAGCTTTTTTTTCCTTCTGGCATCCCAAGACTACATGTATGTTAGTATACTTTGGAGGATGGAATCTTCTGGAAATGCGTATTTCTGGTGATTTATTGTTCTGCTTATTTCATTAGTGGTAGGAACAGTTCATGTGGCTTAGTTCTTCCAGCATGCCACACAGCTGCTGCTGTTTAGGTTAGGGTTTGCAGTCGTTTAGTTGACATAATCTTAATCTGTCACTAAATCTTTATTTACTGTGTAATTACAATACATTATGGACTACTTTGACGCATATGTATTCAGTGTGGCCTTTTCAGTACCTGAGATGGATGGTCTATAAAAACACATGTATTTTCTCATGAGTTTGTCTCGTCTTTACAGCAAAAGCAGATGTATTATAAAATTTATGTCTCTTTCGAACTCCCTTGATTCTTTTCTTCTATGATATCTATCTCTGTTTGTTCCACTTCCTCTGAGTTTCACCTCATTGCCCTTGAGTTTCTCGGCTCCTTCACTACAATATTTTCCTGCTAGAATTCTAAGGGATTATCTTGCTGTTGTGCCTGCATTTTGCTCTTCTTTCATGACCTCTATTTCTTCTGCTGCTGAAGCTAATGTTTCCCTTTGCTACTCACTGATAGGGTTGGTGCCCCTATATCCGTGTTTCTCCTCTGACTCTGTTCTTTCCCTGCTGCTGAGCACAAAAAAATTTGGAGTGGAAAGGCAGATTAGCAAGTAAACTGATCAATGACAATTTGATAACCTTTCTCCCAACCTGGATCTCCCAAACTATGAATTTTGCTCCAATGTGTCAGCCAAAAATGAGTTCTATAGGAAGATTTTAAAAAGAATGTAGTAAAAAGAGCAAAGAAAGTAACTACCACAGGGAGCTTCTACCATTGTATCTACTTCAACAGAACATTAGGTCTTGGAAGCAGCACTTCTAAGGCTTTCCTTGGAAGATATCTTTCTTTTATTCCCTCAGGAACTTTATGCCCTGAGGATAGATGCCAACATTGTGTAGCACACTCCATGCAACAATCCTATACGAGGGAGAGGTATTATACTTCACTGAATTCTTCTCATACATGTAGCAATACCAGTTTGCTGGACTGATCTTCCTGACTGGTTAGCAGATGTAATAAATACTTATGCTACAGGTGCTGTAGGAACTTGCATTTAGTAACAGAACTTCAAGAAGTGGGTTTTATAATGGCAGTAAAGTGTCTTTTTGAAATTTTGAACATAACGTACAGAGCAGTGACTAAATATTTTCTTAGAGAACATTCTAATGTCTTGGGAGCAGTGTGACATCTTTTGTGTGCGGTGCTTTCAGAATTAGGCTTATGTAAGCTCTCCTATCATCTCCAAGAAGATCAGTGTGGCTGCTGTGTAAAACAATGTATTCATGTGTTGGGAAGGTAGTTTGTCTGAAGCTCTGGTGCTTTGGGTTTGTTGTTTGTTTGTTTCTTTTTTTTGGTCAGGAACTTGCTCGGTGTGGTCAGAAGCACTTCAGAGCAGACAGACAATTATGTTAATTTTTAAGATATTACTTTATAAGATATTACTAGAGCCTGACTTTAAGGAGCAATGCCGAGGAGCACTAAGATGTTTAGAAAGGTCTGGCATTTCTTAAGAGAAAGTATGATGAGTTCTCCCATTGGAAAAAAACCAGTGATGCATGAAGTTGGAGATATATATGTTTTTTAATTCTAAAATAACAGAGCACAAAGTGTTTGTAGCCTGTTCTTTGGAAAATGATGTTGATATATTTATTAATGTATGGAAATTAGTGTGAGCTAGATTTAGGCATCTGGTTAGTAACATTTATATCATGTTGTTGAACTATCCCAAGCAGAATTCACATTTGATTTAGTTTTTAATATTCCTTATTTGGAAATTCCAAGCAGAGAAATGAGACAAAAACAAACAAAAAATACCTCGCCTACCCCCATCCTCTCCAAAAAAAAAACCCCAAAAATAATGAATAGTTTATAGAGTACTTAATCAACTGTAATTATTAAAATAGTACAGTGCATCAATACTCGATACTAACTGCTAAAAATTCCTAGATAGTGAACATTTTTAATAAATTCTTCTGTATGCTATACACATGCACAATATTTCCTAGTAGATATTTTATAGAGGTGAAAGAAAAAGTGGTTATTTCAGGCGTTTGTTTTCTCCTCATGTGGTGTGGAGTTACTGTGGTATATAATTGCTGAAGAAGAAAACAAAAGAAAACTGCAAATTTATTTGTATAATCAGACCAGAATACTCCTTGACTTTTTTTCAGAAGATGTTCTAGGATAAATTTTTCCAATATTTTCCTGATACTGTCTTTTCTATGATATATGCATAGTGTTGAGGAATAACAAGAGAAAAGGAAAAGTAGGAGGAGACAAAGTGGAGAAGGAGACATATTTATAAGTTTTTGCTTGACTGCTTCTGTGTTTAAGTATTAAAGCTTGAAGCTATGCTTTTGTGATACCAAGTACTTTTGAATGTCCATTTAAATAGTAAAGTAACACCTAATTCTTAAGAGATAAAATGTGACTCTCTTAAATTCTTTATCTGCAATCAGCAATAATTTTTGAAAATGGATTAATCTTTCTGTGATGAGGAAATACATGCTGGACTTCTTTAGTGTTTCTGTTCCTGCAAATACTCGAATACAAATGTTGAAAGCATTTTCCTTATTCTTTATTCCACTTTCTTATTATTTTTTTCCCTAACTTTATCCTGGTAAAAAAAGGAGAATGATTGGAACACCCAAAGGGATGAAATAATGATCTCAACAGGAAGTTTGCGAGCTTGGAGACACTGCTGTTCAATAAATGCATATTGTGGGCCTGTATAAATCTCAATGTCAGTAGAAACTGGAGCACCGCAGTAGGTTTTGCTTGATACTACTTCAGTATACAGATGTGGAGTAACCACAGTAGAAAGAGAAAATGATAAAATAATGTGATTTTTAAGCAAATGTTTATTCATGAAGTTCTCATTTTTCTGCTGGTCCTATCTGGCTGACTGGTCTCTCAG
This sequence comes from Colius striatus, assembly GCF_028858725.1. Taxonomy (NCBI): domain Eukaryota; kingdom Metazoa; phylum Chordata; class Aves; order Coliiformes; family Coliidae; genus Colius; species Colius striatus. The sequence continues at coordinate 16,159,716 of NC_084771.1, forward strand.
CAGGTTGTATAGCGAACCCCACGTGGTAGAGAGGCAGGCACAAAGCAGCAGTGGTGAGGCATCTGTTACATAGCCACAAAAAAAAATAAATTAAAACACAAGTCAATTGGATTTTTTTTTTTTTTAAGAATAAAGGCTTAATTGTTCTTTCTTCATTTTAGGTTTAACAGCAAATAAACTTCCTTATTGATGACAATAAATTACATCTGATTGATACTACAGGAGGGATTTATTTATTTTTTTTTTAGCTTATGAAAGGCTTTAGAAGTGTTGTCAATAAAAGTGAACCTTATTTAATATTCTGTCCTACAGGAATAATTTGGGATATAAGATAGCTGCAGTACAAGGAGAACAGAATAGTTTCTCATACTAGTGCTCTGAAATCATGCTATCTTCATCTCTTTCACTGCTGACATGTTGTGTGCATAACTTTTTAAGGTTAATTTGGGCACTCTGAAGTATTCATTGTTGTGACTCAGGAAAACTATTCATATGTTTGTGTAAAATTAAGGACATTATAGAATGTGAAAGGTATATCTAACATTTTTTCAGCCTTGATAGTGGAGGGTATTTTGTTGTTTCTGCTGTCTAATCTTGAGGTCTTTATATTTGTTTTAACTGGACTATGATATTAACAGGTAGTAAAATTAGTTGTGATACTTTAATAAGATAATTCTGGCATGACTTTTTTAGAATTCTAGACATATGAGACAGATATCTGTGTGCTTTATGTAAAGAAAACATTACAATACTACTGTAATTTACATGCACTTGAATTATGTGTATTTAATTAAGGTGGGATATCTTGAGTTTATGTAGAGTCACAAATATCAAGCAGTAAGTGTGTAACTTAGAGAAAAAGAATTTTAGGAATAATTTTGGTACCGATCTTTAACAAGTGATTTAAGTTTCTTGCATAGTATATCTTATAACTGTAATAACCATACTATTTCATTTAGAAACACATCCTTTCTCATACTTTTTACATTGAACACCTTCCCTGAACATTTTAGGGCAGTGAAAATGATTTTACAGATGACTATTTTGAGATGTAGCAGGACTGTACAGACAGAGTTTATACTTTGCAGTGAAGTGACCATTCTCTTTCACAGTCTTCATGGAGGGATGAAGTCGTTTATATTTTGGTCTAGATTATTGTGTCTTCTGAAAAAGATGACTATCATCTTATTTCTTGCAGAAAATAAGTACACCATTTTTCATAGTAGCAACCCAATATTTTGTGAAGAAATTGCATCTCTTCAGATGGCTGAAATCAACTCATTTCACCAGCCACGGTGAAATGTGACTACCAGCCCTTGCTGATGTAGGTTGTTAAGGATTTGGTTGCAGGAGTGACGGTATTAGGCCAGCATGCATATCACCAGTGTCCTTGTTTTCCCTTTACTATGTTTAACTGTTTTCAAATAGTCAAACATGTTGCAAACAACCCTGTGCATCTTGTTCTGCAGTTGGACAGGTGTTCTGTTTAAATGGTACCTTGTTAGATTCTTCCGTGCATAGCAATTACCCACCCATGTTAATACACATACTTACTTCTTTCTCTCTTGTTTTATAGTGAGATCTGTTAAGTCTTATTAGTGCTTGTGTGTACTTTGGTATGTTCTCAGCCCTGTGACAATTATGAACAACCAGATGGCAGTGCACATGTTTTTAGTTTGAGTTATAAACACTTGAAAAGCCATTGTAGCATGGCTAGCCAGGCAGCATAGCTACCTTCTCAGCAGGAAAGTGTAATTTTGTCTTATAATGAAGCTAAGTCAAACTTTAACTGTAAAGCATACTAGTATTTAAAGGAACTCCAAAGCCCTTGCATGATATTATCCACTTAAAACTTCTAGTACTTTTTCTACAGTTTTGCCCATTAAAAGCAGTTAATTGGTTTTCCTGTGCTAATTCTAATGATGTCTCTTTTGAAACAAGCAAACAACAGCAGCAGTAAAAAACCAACCAACCCTCCCCCCCACCCCACCTTTCATCTCTACTCCAGGCTACACAAGCTGTAAAAACCGACAACGAACCCAAAATGTATGTCTTTTGTATTTCAACACAGATATTCAGAAAGGCACTATAAACAAGTTCATTTTGTGAATATTCTGCATTTTTTAACAATATAAATTTAGGAGATAATGCCAGTGGAACAGAAAATTATCTCTGGTTTGTAAGTGCCTCCTGCTACTTAAATGTCAGGGCAAGGATGAAGATTTTATGCATAATAAAAGTTGAAGATATTTAAAATCTATTGAGTAGTGAGAAACAGTGGTCATTTCTGACAATTACTCTTACCATTCTTGTAACCACTTGCAACAAACTGATATTTAAATCCTATCATAATACAATAAGGGACTAAACCACTTTGTCGTTATCATTTCAAAATTAAAGGTTAAATGTGAAATAGAGTATCAGGGACCTATTTAAAAAAGACTTTTGAAGTCTTCATTTAAATAACCCCTTATATGGATCAGCCTGCAATAAAGCAATTTAGGTACTCTGGTGGCAGGGGAAAAGGGTGCGAAGGATGACAACAAAACAAAGAGGTTCCCACCTGAAATCAGTAGTCAATGTCAAACAGAACTTAGCACCTACTAAGTGTTCAAAAAGATTATAAGGAAGGTGAGGAGGAGAAGGAATGACCACAGGAAGAGAATTTATATTTAAAAATTAATAGTTGCTCATCATTTTCGTTGTAGAAAAACAAATAAACTGGAATCCACTATGACTATTCTACTGAAGGATAGGCCTCATACTTTGAGGTCAGTCCTGAAGGGAAAAGATAACTGGATTTTAACTTGGAATAATTGCATCAGGTCACCTGATGGGTACCTGCCTTGTCTGTTCTTCACTTTTCCATCAAAAGATAATATGGACTAGAATAAAAAAGATGAAATACTATTTCTAGGAGTAAAGTTTAATAAAAATAGAATAATAAATATTTTATTTTGTCTTAGGGAGTCTCAGCTGTCCTGACTGAACTGGGACATCTCTTTATGTAGTCTGAAAGAGATATATAAGACATGGTTAGTTCATTAAGTGGAACACTCTTCAAAAACTACAGGCACTCAGAGTAGTTTCCAGGTGTCAGATACAAGCAAAACATAGTGGTACTTCTGGTGTGTGTTTGACCATGCACTTTCGCACAAATACAATAAATTCTCAGAGTTTCAGAAATTTGCTAGATTCCTGTTTTATGCGGAAGAGAAGTTTTACTGCTACTTTGTCACCTTATTACCACATTTTTGTTAATTAGCACTTTATTCATTTCCAATAGTAATGTGACCTTCCCTGACCACTAAGGTGACAATATATGAGTGTGAGAGATACCAAGGTGCTCCAGTATTACAGAGCCAAGAGGGTTATTGTTCAAGAATATTGAGCAGGACACTGAGGTACTCAACTCTGTTCATAAGTCAACTTATTTTCATTACTTTCAAGAAAAAGGTATTTTGCAAATAGCTTACAGTCAGTGCAGAGAATTTACTAGGCTTTTGTTTCCATTTAGTTTTGGGTTTTTTTTTTAAAGAACTAATTATTTCTTTTATGTTCGTTTTTGTTCTTGGAGTCTTGCATATATGTTAGTACATTTACCATACTAATAGCACTGTGTGAATAATATAGTGGTACACCTTTTGTTTATATATTAGATGAGGAAAAAAATCTGTTTACTGTCTTTCCCTCAGTTTCCCAGACCAAGAAACAGCAGCTTTGTCTCTGGATATTTCTTCTAGGAACTTGCTTGTTTTTTGCAGGTGTCATGGTTTTGCCCAGCCACCAATGAAACACCACAACAGTTTCTTGCTCACTGCCTCCCATCCACCCCCATTTTCCTTAGGACGGTGGAGGTCCCAGCAAAATAGGAGGGGGGGGAAAAAAAGGCAGAACAAAGATGTTGTGGATTGAGACAAGGGCAGGAAGGGATTGCTCTACTACTGGATCAGTCTTTGCTGCTTTTCTCGTCTCAGATGAGGATGACTTCTTGCACTCTTCCCCTGCTCAGATACAGGATCCCTTCCATGGGACACAGTCCTTTAACAAACTTCTCTGGTGTGGGTTCTTCCCAGCAGCTACAGTTTCTGTGAATATGGAGTCCGTCACTTGAGACGTGGCCTCCTCTGGACATAGTCACTGCCCCTGTCATGGGGTCTTTTATCAAGTGCCAACAAACCTGTGCTTCTCTACAGGATGCAGGGGAGTCTCTGCTCCAGCAGACCTCCGCCTCTCTTCCCTCACTGACCTTGGGGTCTGCATGATCGTTTCACTCTCTTCCAACTCCTTGCCCCACCACCAGCTGGAAAAGGAGGAAGCACAGAACAAGATGAACAGGAAGAACCCTCCTGGCTTCTTCCTGAAAACTGATCATGGAGGTGCCTAATTGGCTCAGCCCCCAAAGTGGGTCTGACTCAAAACTGATGAGAGTTTTGAGCAACTTCTTACACGAGCCATCTTTACAACCCCTTCCCCATTACCAGAAATGGCTCTCTGTCAAACCATGACAGCAGGCTAAAAATATCCAAATATCCTACCCAGCAGATGAATGGGAAAATGGTGGTGTGAAGGAAAAACTGGTTTGTTTTTTTTTTTTTAAATCTGTTTCCCATCTGCATACTGACATGCCCATGACAATAAGACTTTATGTTCATGCTTCCTAATTTTCTACATTTGTTTTATGATTCACAAGAACTAATGGGGATGTTTAGCATACCTAGCTCATAGTGATTTAGCAGTATATTACGTTAGTTGCATACTGTTAGACTTCTCATTGTGACAGTGATGCATGTTTTAAGGTGATCACTGATGCTTACCATGTTTAACATGCGTATCTTGGAGAAGTTATAGTCACACTAAATTCTAACATAATTAAGCAGATCATATATCATATTTTGAAATGACTTTAAAGGGCAAACTGAATGACAATGTTTTGTTTATGACCTTTTAATCTTGTCTACAACAAATTACATTTTGTCTACAGAACATAAATTTCTAAAGATGATGAAGTGTCTTACGGCAAGAAAATCTATTAGGAAGTCTTGAGCGTGTCTTGATAAACATAGCTTTGTAAGCTTCACAGCCTTTTGACTTTATATCTAGTGAATTCATTTGTGTTTGTATGTGTTGAGAGGCAGAGGATGAACAAGAGGCACTTCATCTCCTTGTGAAGAAATATTGGTTTCTGTGGTTTTAGCCACCTCAGAGGATAAAACTTGTGGATGTGAAATTTAATCAAAAAACAATAAGCCATCTTCATGTCACAGTCTCCATTTAGAAGTAGTTGGAAAACACTGTATTGCAAAGCAAATTATGAAGTCACAGGTGTTAGATTTTATTAAAAATAAGGCACTCATTTTCTAGGATTGAGTAGGACTATTGGTGGTAATGGAGATCTCTCATACATACATTGCTATTATAGACAATTCTGCCATATAATCCTTTCATTACATTTTCAAACACCATCATAAAGTCATCATCACCATGAGGAAGTTCTTCTAAAACTTCATTACTAGGTTGAAAATGCCTTTTAATTTTCTAGCTTAGATTAGTTCAAGGTCCACCAAAACACACTGAGTCTTACTGTAAACATTGTTTGAAGTCGCTGTGGAAAAGTACAGAGTAGACATAAGGAAGCAAGAGCAGAAAGTGTGTTGGCAGGGGCAGAAGCATCAGTTTACTCTTAGAAAAGAAAAAACCCAAACCCAGTGTATAATGGGGATTAGTAAGATTAAAAGGTTAAAGTAAAGAAGAAATGAGCAGTGTTCCTTTACAAAGCTAATCACCTTGAGATAGCCTCTGTTTCATTTCCAGTCCCAACTTCTCTGTGAAGAATTCAGAGAAAGGTAAGATAGATATTATCTGTTGCCTTCAAGTTGTAGGCAATCTGCACCATTTTGTGCTCTACATTAGAATATATTTTTTATTTATCAAATTATAATACTGAAAACTGAGACAGCTTGGATGGCTCCAGGGATAAACCAGTTGTCATACACATGCAAAATAGCTGTGGGACAAATTCTAATATGAAGTACCAATGGGTTACATGCGGTGTTACATTTCCAATGGAGTAAATGCTGCAGATGTGTTTAACCAGAAGTTCATTTGAAGTGAAAGATGGCCTTCAAAAGGAGGGTATAGGCAAGTTCATTTCACTATAAAATTACAAGAATATTACAAATTTAAGTGAGATGGTATCATTACAAGTGTAAATGTTAGGACTAGCATTTTTTTTATGTGTTGTTATTGTGTTAAAACAAACTTCTTGGATGAAGAAAAGAATAAAGAAATGAATCTTAAGAAAGAAAAGATTTAATACTAATGTATTTTGAGCACTACTTAAATCTGAGTAATTCAAAACCTGATTTAGCTAAAGAGAAATGGATTGTTGGATTGGCCACACTGGAACTCAGTCTTTCACCATTCATATAACTAAAAATAAAAATTAGGAAGCAACTTGAAACATCACCAAGTGTTTCCTGAGTATTGTTTCTTGTTTTGGTCTCTTCTTTAATAGCCTTGGAAGCGAACCAGAAAATGACAGATTTGGTAATCTGTTTTCTTACTTGACCAGAATTTATACCATTTTGTAATAATTTTATTTCCTGAGACTTGTGAACTATAGCATTCAGTAGGAATCAAATGAACATTTTAAATGATCCTCCTTTATCTTTTTTATGTAAAGATAAAAGCAATGTTTGCTGCATAATCCACATGGAGTTTGATTTAATAGATACAGAAGTTTTCAAAAAGAACACAAGAATCATAACTACCTTAGTCATTTTGTGTCCTATTTTCTAAGTCATTAATAGATAAATGACTTGTTATGCCTGGGAGTGATAGGTATTATCAGAGACCACCATGCAGGTTGGTCAGCTATCCTAGCAAGACTTTGCACAGTAATAGCTACACTAGAAATGCCATTTTGAATAGATGTTTCAGAGCAATATCTTTCAGTTTGAGTGGAGAGGAGACTTCTTGTGATAGTAATAGCATTTTTTTTTGCTCACCGATTATATCCTTTCCCTGCATTTTGCCAAGTATTTGCATGAGTAAATTTTACAGTACTGACTATATGTGTTAGAGCTGAATATGTGTGCTTATACCTCTGTGACATTAGTATTCTGTATTCATTTAATTTTTAAAGGGATCTGTCAGCAGTAAAATACATGACTCAATACTGTGTTCAAACCAAAAAAACACCCCACAATGTTATTTAACAGACTCGTTAACGATTGTAAATTAAAATAATATCAATAATTAACCCTTTACTATTGTGTTATATCCTATACCAGTGTGAGAAATCATCAGGAAATATCCCAAGAATATTCTGAGCTGACTAATAACTTTGGCAGGTGAGGACTGAAGACTTAATTTCTTAGAAAAGCCTGACTTCTCTCCATAGCTCAACCCTGTCAGCACAGGACAGTTGTTTAGAACCTAATAGAACTGGTGACATAACAGGAGGAAATACTGAACTAACCACACAACTGGAAAAAATCCTTTTTTGAATAACATCTTGAGTCACAAAAATAATAGATGCACAGCAAGAGCCCTATCTGGCTTTATGACAAGAATTGTTTTATCACAACAGAACTGCATTTTTTATATTAGATTTTTGCTACCTGATATTGGCCCTATGTTGCTCTTCTCTATTTCTCGGGAGGGAAGTGGAAGGTAATACTCTACTCCTGTAGATTCTGTGTTCTTCTTTGTGAAAATAATGCATGGTAGGAATTCTGCAAAGTAAACTTAAGCTCTCACAGGGATGATGCATGCAAGGACCTGCAAAACTTGCTTGTTACTTTGAAAACTTGTAAAATTGGTTGTTCTATGAAGATGGTCTCTTAAGACAGTAGAGAATCAATGCACAGAATATGTTTAAGTGTTTCTTTTAGAGGTCTGTAATGCCAAAGGCAACATGCAATTGATTACTTAGGCGTGATGCACCGCTGTGAAATTTGTAATTTTTTCTTTTTCATGTTATCGTGTTCATATTTTCGTCAATTACATCATTTTACTGCATGCAGGAGTTTGTACTGTGCAGAGTGGGCTTCTCTGTGATCAAGTAGTTGTAACAATATTTAAATTATGTGTAAGATACCATATTTCAGCTGCTGATATGATCATTTATGACTAACCTATTACAATTTGTTAGCACAGAACTGACCTTTTTCTTGTAAGCAAAGGGCACATTTTACAGCTTCCTGAACATGTCTTATCTACTTAGAAGGTTTTACAGAAAAGTAAGATGTAGTGACATTTAGTTTTATTCTAGTTCACTGCCATTAACCTCCTCCTACTGGCTTTTACGTAGTTGTGTATAGTGCTTTATAAAGAGAGTGCAAATTAGGCTTCTCTATTTCAATCTGAAGCCTGTTACTATGATACATTTTGCAGAACAACATTATTTGACTGCTTGATGATACACTATGTCTTGCTGTCTGTGACATGCATTTATACAATCACTTGGAAAACACAGCTTTAAGTAAATTATTACATTTATTTATTTCTGTGAAACAACATTGTTTTAAATATATTCTCATGCTATGAGGAGTCTTTGCTGACTGACCTACATCCATGTGCTTGCTTGTACACTGAGAGCTGGATAGGAAACCAGCTGATATGGTTATTTTGAATATTCATATTTCCTTTGATTTGCTTTTCCATTTATGCAATACCTGCTCTTTAGCATTCTCAGTGCTTTGCACCCCATGGATCAATTCAGCTATGAAGTTAACAAAGTATGGAAGGTTTCTGTAAGCACATATTACACCATGAATTTTCAATACTTTTTTTTTCCCCTCAGTGTGTTTAATGGATTTGGACATAAAATCTAAGACATTTTACAAGCTGATTGATATGTATGAGAGAGCACAGTTCAAAATGAGGTTTTCCTTTCAGTTAATTTAATGTTTGGAATCTGTCAGATTTACTGAAAGATGAGTAGTTCTACTGTGTGAGTAACAAAGGAATCATATCATCCCTCCTCCACCCCTATGGTTAGCCTTCCTCGAATGTGTTCATTAGGCTGATAAATGATTTCCATCAGGGAACATTAGAAATTCTCCAGACAAAGAGAAAAATAAAGTCAGAGTGACATAGGAAGCTGCCTAAAGCAGATTGGGAGTCACCTCAAGTTTCAATTATTGCCTTGGATTGGTATGCCTTTCTGGTGTTACTACAGTTTCCAGTATTTGACAACATTGATGGATTCTGAAATAATAGCAGCAGTGGATGCAAATTCAATCTAGTTATGAATTATTCACTGCAAATATGTATTTGTCCATACGTCTTTGCACTCACTAATGTATTGCTGGATAAGAGTGTTTCAGTTTAATCTCATCCAGACAGTTTTTTTCCAAAACAATTAATATGCAATATGCAACACCATTCCCTGTGATGGGTGAGAGCTTACAGGGAACTCTCATTTCTTTCAAATACTTTTTTATCCTTTCAAGACATCTGTCTTGAAGTATTTTGAACTTGTCCTTGCACTACAAAGCTGAAATAACATGAATTTATATATGAGCTCAGGCAATTAATTAAGCTTTTCTTATTTGCCATGTGATGTGGCACTGATCCTTGGGCCAAATTGTGTTTGATTTATTCACAATGAGGTTTATCCTTGTACTGTTTTGTTTGGGGTTTGTTGGGTAATGATCAATGTCCGTAGCATGTTTCTTTTTACCTGTATAAGGCTTCTTAAATGAATATGCTTAGTGGCTGGTTAAGAGCATAAATTCATACTACTATTTAAAAAGACCAGACCTGCAGGTAAGAGATTAAAATTAGGAACACTGAAGTCCTAAAAGCTGAGAACCTGTATGGCAACAGCTCTATTTTTTGTCTCCAGAATTTAGTTGTGTGTAAGGAGTGCAAATGAAACATTATGGAAAGACAGCATGAAGATTTAACTAGTTTGTCTCAGTAAAAGAAAGATGAACTTGATTTCTGCAGATTGGTCTTGAAGCACAAGTTCCTTATTTATTTACAGAACATGGATTTCTATGACAACATTTATTTATCTGTTTCGTTTTGATAACAAAGTCCTTCCATGAGTTTTGCTTGAGAGATTTTTTTGCTTTTCATAGTGCTTTGGTAAAAACGAGATTGCAGCAGATAACACCTTGATAAATAACTAAAATAATTTTGCATAAGAGTGAGATGTGGCAACTAACATGTAGTTTTATATCTAATACATTAGACACATTAAAAATTTCTGTGTTTAAATTTGAGGATGAACCATTTTTATGGTCACATATTAGTAACAAATATATATATAACAATACAGATGAATCGGGAAAGATGTTTTCCTGCAGTGTACAGAATTGTATAGATTGCTTGTTATTGCTTGCACTTTTCATGTCAAAAGGAGAAGTAAATGATATTTCTATCCAGTTGCATATAGGTGTGTAATGTTCATTTCTCCTGAAACAACTGTCTGTATCTGAGTTAGATTTTCCTCCAGTGAGTTGGTTTTATTATATGGGAGAGATAGGTTAAGAAAGATTAAGAAACTTCACACAAGTGAATAGTTATGACACCTATTTGGAACATGGGAGGAGAGTTTCTTGGCTTACAGGCCAAAAGCAAAGGTATGAAATCGTCTAAGATGACTGAAGGGGCAGATTGGTGGTTTGGTTTTTTTTCATTTGACCAGAACTTCTGTAGTAGAATAGGGAAGTCTTTTACACTGAGAAGCAGAATTTGCTAAGATTAGACCATTTTTAGAGTTTTCATTTTCAAGCTTGTTACTAGAATAAGTCACTCTTGAGCATATTGCTTTTGCAGGTGAATAAATGGGAGCTTTATTATACTGCGGAACTATTAGCCTTGTCATATCAGTGCAGATATCCTTCAGATAGGCAGATATTTAGACCCCTTAAATGGCTACAATTATATCAAGAATGAAGGAGGGAAGATCAGTTTTAGTGTTTGGAAATGCTGATGTTGAATTGGAAAGATGTAAAAAGACTCCAGAGTTTAGAATGTGAGCTCACAGATTCTATATAGATATATATTGCTGTTTCTGCTTAATGGGCTGCTTGTATCTTAACAGATAGTTGTGCTTAGCCAAAGAAAAATTCTAAGATAATTTCTGTCTTCTGTATCTTTAAATATATTTACATTAAAATTTCTGAGATTTGGTTTGCACTGTATTTAAATTTGTGGAAAACTACAAAGTATGATGTTCCTACTGGACAGTTTATTTCTTATACTGTTTATGTCCTGTTTATAGCATTTTGTGTTCACTACTTGAATGCCATTGAAAGAATCAAAGGATTAGTTTTGATGAGAGATTAACAGCAAGAACTACCAGAGACTGCATATGTGCCAGTAGTAAAATTGAAAAAAATGTTGAAAAGTGTAGCAGAGAGCACAATAGCCTGTACATCATGCTGAAAAACAAAGAACATAGTTGAGAAAAAAAATACAGATCGTCTGTTGGAAGGAGTAAGCAGTTGATAGTGAGTCTTCGAAAGGAAACAGAGGAGGTGGCGTCTTCTTTTACCCATTTTACCTTCAAACTTTTATTTACTTCATGTGTTTGGGTTAAGATGAATGTGTTTATTTTCATTCTAGTGTCCTCATCTCTGGTTCAGGTATAAGCACTTTACTTATCATCCTGCATTCACTGTGTTAATCTCTTGACTGTAAGCTAACTATTGACTTCTATACTTGAGTCATTGTACTTCTGGATGTTGCTTTAGACAGTTTTATTTGAGAACACATAGCACTGAAATGCTATTTTTTTCTTTTCTGGTGTATTATTAAGACAGTGATCAGCTAGCTATAGAAATCTTTCTTCATAACTGAATCACGGGATGCCATCTCTTTAAGGTAAAATATTATCAGAAGATACACCTCTGTCATCTGAATGAACATTTTGCGAAGTACTTAAAATATTCTGAACTATCACTCACACACAGTTATGTAGCTAAAGTACTCATCTAGCTCCTTCTAGTAAGAAAACGTTTCATATCTGTGGTGGAAATGTATTCTTTCAGGTAAGAGACATGCTAGAACACAATGTGTAGTGGGCATGTATATAAAGACAGAAAGCTTCTTAGCACAGAATTCTGAAGGCTGTTATCATGTTAGATGTTCTCACAGACTTCAGTCTTTGAACTCTTCCATCTGACTCCAGAGGAGTTGTAAAGCTTTTTTTATTACAGCTGCTTCACACATTTAGCATGTGAAGTCAGGACTTTGAATATACTGATACAGAAAAAATCATCAAGCATCATCCTTGACCAACCCTGTAGTGTTCTACAATAAAATGTCTACCTCAGAGGATGAGAAGAGATCTTAGTTTTTGATCTGAGCTTTAGCAATACTTTTGGCACTGTCTCTCATAACTTCCTTATCGATAGATTGATAAAGTATGCACTAGATAAGTGAACAGTGAGACTGAAAGTAGTCTGATGGTCAGGCACAAAGGATTGTCATTGGCAGGATGAAGTCCATCTGGAGACCAGTTGCTAGTGAAGTGTCCCAGTGTCAATACTTGGGCCAAACACTTTCATTAGTCATCCAGATGAGGGGCACAGTGTGCACTGTCTGCAAATTTGCAGGTGATAGAAAGCTGGGAAGAGTGATTCCTAGACCAGATAGTTGCCTGGACACATTAGATATGAGCTGCTGAAGTTCAACACCGAAGTGTGACTTTTTGCACCTGGAGAGGAATAACCCTGTGCACAGGTACATACAGCTGTACCAGGGACAGGGAAGGTGTGTGTAACACCAAAATGAGTTTTTATCAAGGCTCACATATTTACTCTAAAAGTTACTGATAGAAATACTGTTTAATTGGAGACACTGGAAGAATACAGTGACTTGTTTTATAACCTGTGGTTTCAACAAACAAATTATAAAAAGAATCTTTTGTCCTCTGTGAGTATGGTTAGAAGATTGTGTAAAATAAGTTGAAGTACATAAAAAGTCCCCCCACCCCCATGTCCTACTTGTTGAAGATTACAAACTTCTCTGAGAAGTCATGTATGGTGGAAGTATGTGAGACTGTAAAAACTAGATTTGAAGGAGGGATGGAGTTATATTTCCAATGAGTTTCCAGCTCCCACTGAGACTGATTTAACTGGCAAAAAAATCTCTCTGAGTTTCCTTGGTATCACAATTAAAAGTATCTGCTTTTTCCGACTATTACTGAAGAGTAGCATACTTCAGATTCTCTCAGCCAACCTTGATGTTACATGCCCTGTGTAATTAAAATAAGGTTCTTAAAACAGACAGGGAAGCTTAAGAGTTAATACTGCAAATATAAATTCCTGTGGCTTTTTTTCTTGAGTGCTGTTATTGCAGAAAGCTTTAGGAGTTATCTGAACTGATGTTGTTTTCAAAAGCAGAATGTGCCCTTTAAAACAAATCAAGGGCATGTCTGAACTCTTAAAATTTCTGAGTTATTACTGTTGAAAGAGAGGTCAGATTAGCTGGAAGATATCTCCACTGGAGTCTTGAAACCTTGGCTAGTTTCTCACTTCAGACCTGCTTTAGAACAATGATATACAAAGAAATAAAAGAGAATCTCAGGGGTTTTGTTCTTTTTTTTTCCTCCTGTCTTTTTTTTCTGAAGAATAATATGACCTTTTCAGGGAAAGAAGTCCATCATGCCTGAAGTCACAATCACAATTCTAAAAATAACGCCTTACCATGTTTTCTTTAATTTCCAGTCTGAACAGATTGAAGTTTGTGTATAATGTGAGTGTCACATTTGAAAATTTAAGGAAAATACCTACTGTAATTAAATGCTCATCTCTTGTGCTGTGAGTTATGAGTTACAACAAAATATTAGTTAACTTACAGGGACAAAGAAAGAATGATTCTGGGTAAACTAATCAATTAATCTCCTTCAGTAATAGATTGTAATTGTGATTTTAAATATGGTCTCTGAAGGCTATGTGTCCTTAGCAAAAGCCCAGTAGAGACAAGGGCTTAAGTTTGGAAAATGCCAAAGATTATTTTTTTTTCTCAAGGGCCATCACATCTCCGAAAGACATGGTCTGGCCATGCCATAGAACTGAAACTGATGGTCTGTATCTGAGAAGCAAACTTGTCCAGAGCTTCACTTCTTTGTCTCTCACATCAAATGGTATTTTGACATTAAGGAGTGAATCTTTAGTAAGCAAGTCTTTACAGATAACTCATGATAAAGACAAATATCTCCAGAATTTGTGATCTTGTAGAAATGGTGATGGGAAGAAAAGATGTTCTGAGAGTTCAGGAATTACAGTGGATTGTTTTGAGCAAAGGTGAAACTTAAGGGGAAGGAAACTCATAACATTGTCTTCAGTTTTGAGTCTTTAGACCAAGAGTCATTGAAGTCTAAAATAAAGCCTATTCCAAGGAGATGCAACTTGAACTAAACCAGATAATTAGCTCTTTGAATTTAGTTGTTGCAACTGACATTTTTCAGAGGAGGAAGTATCACCTCGTGACAGTATGATTTAATAATCTAACAAGTAAAGTTACAAAAAAAGAGAGAGCTTTACTGAATGTAAATACCTGACTCTCTGGTACCTCAGAATTAGCTTGAAAACAGGCAGAATAAAATGGTAACCCATTTTTTATCACTAACACAATCGATCTATTGTGTATGACCCATATTCTTAGTGAAGATGTCAGCAATTGTATTATTTTGTACCTTTATGAAATTAGTGTAGAAAAAGTATGTACACTGCCAAGTGGTTTGCATGCTGCTGTGCCTTGAAGTCTCTTTGCTCACTAGCCTGGCTGGTTTTTTTTATGTCAAATTCTTTAAGGTCGGATGTATGTTCAGCAACAAAAAGAAGTCATGTGATCTCTAAAGGTCCCTTCCAACCCCTACCATTCTATGATTCTAGGTGAACAAAGCAATGCTTCAAGATTTCAAAAGAAACAATACAGATGTAGTTTACTGTATGAACAGCCTATGTTACTGTTTGAAAACAAAATATTTTTACATGTTATAGGTATAAGGGAACTGTCCTTTATTAAGCTTTCTCAGGCTGAGTTATGTCCTCCTTGTTCTACATCCAAGTTAGAAATCTCGTACGTGTACTTGGGACAGAAGATTGTCAGATTATCATGTAGAAAAGCCTTCATAACCTTGTAGGTAGGAGAAATAACAGGAAATTCAGTGCTAGAATGAGTACATGAGTAATAAAGATCATACATGTAAGGAGTGAAGACTGTCAGTAGTAACGGATGAGAAGGCTGCTGACTTGATCTGATCACTGGTGGCTGTCACTGTAATGCTGACAAAAAAATATTCTGAGGGGGAAATATTTATGCCACCTCATCTGGAATACTCTACAATTTTTAACAGTTATATTAAAAAGAGGATTGCTTTGGGTTGGCATATATTAATGATTAAGTGATCAGAAGGCATATTATACAGAGCAGCAGTTATAAAAGTAGAATGAGTGAGCCTGATACTTTATGGTTGTTTTTGACAAAATTATTGTAAGGATATTGTAGAGCTGTAAAATATATAGGAAGAAGTGAAGAGGGAATACATTTTTCAGCACATGAGCAGCTATAGGAGTGAAATGGCTGTATCAATATACTAGAAATGAGAAGTGACCTAGCTGTATTAATTTTTGGAAGTGAGTCAGAAAACTTAGTTTTTTTGAAGATAACTTTCAATCAAATAATTCTATTAAAGTCTACAATTCAAGTTTTTGTCTCGGAGCAAGTGGAAGAATGTCAGAAATAGCCCTTCATTCACAGTGAGCTGAACTAATCCTTTCCCAAGAGCCTACATCTCCTGTTCAGCAGCATAAATCCACAAGAAGGTTTGAAAATAACAACCACTTCTGAGACTGTTATGTGGGGAGTTTTTTGAATGATGTAGTATCTTGAACATTTGTCCAGTAATTTAGGTCCTTGCAGTCTTGCTGAAGAGTAGAGTATTTATAGCAGATTTTTCTCAGTTATGCAGATTGATGCTTGGTAACTTCAAGTCTGCAGAAGCAGGGCATAGAAGCAAAATGGACTCTTCAAAATGTTGCATTTACGTCTGTGTAATTGTTGTGTAGCATCAGTAAGCCCAAATACTATTAAAGCAAAACTTTGAGGCAGTGTAATCGTAGATTTGGATCTTGAACAAGCTGTGAGTAGTGATAAGTGGACTTACTGAGCCCAGAGCTGGGTAAGTCAGGCCAGTGCACTTGTCATTTTTACAGATGAGGTATCAGGGTTTGTTGTCATGTGTTGTTGTGCCTCCTCCCCACCTCCTTCTTTCTCAGGAAAATACCTAATCTTCCACTGGTTGTGATTTATCACTACCAGGGGTAATCTACTGGGAAATAGGAAGCTGAGGAAGGATTCCTAAATACTCGATGCTTACATTCATCTGAATCAAAAATTATCACTAATCTGCCCCTCCCCCCTCTCCACTCCTTTAAACTTTCTGTTCCTTGGAACTAATTTTGGCCCTGATGATTTCCATGAGATACTAAACTGTATGTTACAAAGTCTACCACAAAATACCAGATTATTGGATGCCTATTCTTCAATGTCATCCACTACAGATCTTTTCTTTGATAATGTTACTTACTTTTTGTTATCACAGAAGAATGTTATTAATCACCTGTGCATAGCTGGTATATATTGAGGACAGTAAGGAATTTCAAAGTTTGATGAAAAGTTTAGCAGAAGCTTTTAAATTTCTTTAGAGAGAATAAGAGATAATTAAGAAATAATAGGAGATTTTTTTTTTAAAAAAGCCAAAACCAACCAATGTTTGGAAGCCAGGTAACAAATGATCAGTTTTAATAAGAGATTTACTTGCTCTAAATGTAAATCTAAATTTTATGTCTTGTCTCATGATATATGAACTTTGCAACTGGCAACACTGAGACTGACTAAAAGAAAAATACCTCTTAGTAACTGCTGGTCTCTTTTGATACGTAATTCTTTGAGAATATGCTTAGTGTTCATAGCTTACCAGAAGGAAAAACAATAAAGGACTTGAAATTCTATTCAAAACAAGAAGGATATACTTTAAAATAGGTATTTGTATTGAATATTTTCAACATTTCAATTATCAGGCACTATGTTAATTTTTTCTGGGGAATCTTATTAGTTAAACAGAACTGTCAGTTTAAAATGGTTTCAGTTTAATTTTTTTTTTAAATATTGAAAATTGTCATTAAAGACAATTTGATAATGTAAAAGTATCTTTAAATAGTTAATATGGATGGATGTGACAACACGGACAAAAATGTTCGTTTGGAGAGCAGTTGCTCCACTAGTACTAAAGCATGTCACATTGTTGAGGGAGGAAATAGCTTCTAATGCCAAGTGGTGTTGATCCATGAAAAAGATACCTGAGCTATGTGTTAATAAACGCAACAAATAAAAGAAAATTCATTTGGAATTTGGAATTTAGTAAGTTGATCTAAGAAATGCATGACAGCAACATATAACTGAAGGAAAAGCACGCCTGATTTTAATTTCTTTAGTTCCTAATATTGTGTGAAAAGTTGCTATGCCTTCCATCTGTATTTATAACTTGTGACTCTGCTTGTCTTCCACACAGAAATGATATCAATTCAGAGTCTTCTGGGAGTTAACTGAGATATTGAATAATTACATTTAGACATCTAGGAGCTATGTCTTTGCTTGAGGTATTATAAATCCTTTACTCTCTTCAGACTCATTAAGTTTAGACAGTTAATCAGGGCCTTCAGGTTTTTGTGTAGCATCCTGCAGCTGAAACTTAAAATCTCCTGTAAGGTAAATTCTTCTCTATAAAAGCAATTAAAAAAAACCCCTATTCTCACCTGTGGTTTCTGTGCTCCTCCATTTTGTCCTTTCACAGACTTGTAACATTATTGTTACTTGTTACATTGCTGGTTTTATGTGCACCTATTTATAGTATTTTTTCTTCCCTAAAAAATAAACTGGATCTCTTGAGATGAAAGATCTAAAACTAGGATTGTACATAATGACTTTACCTCATCTGAGTTTCTGTTGCAAATAAATGATATACAGCATGTATACAATCCAAAAGGAAATACTCTAAACTGTATATTTTAAAATTTCATTTGGCTTATGAATAAGCAGTACCCTCTGAAGCTAATTGCTTGAAGAGAGATTTCATGTATATAATAGGTGGCTTATGAGCTTATGAAAATATTGGCTACAGATTTATCCATTGTTCTGGAGTAGAGTAAGGAAAGGTATTCTAGGATTAAGGAATCTTTCTAATCTGATGTATATTAAATTTGTAAACATCCATAATCTTCTTCACCATGCAGCTGAAAGATTTGTGATTTGTGCATCACTATGTGGTTAAAACACCAACACTCTTTTCTGGATCAAATGGTCATCTGTGTGCCAGTTGTACCAATGAAAGTAAAATCTATGCTCTTTAGAGACAAAGCAGGACATAATAGAACACCTACTTGGAAACAGCTGTCTGGATTAAAGATGCCATTACCTTTTCCAGGTTCCTGTGGTCCAGCCTGAGGCACAAAGAATGACACAAGGGTTTCTAATCTATGTACAGAAGTAAACCAGGTGCTTAGAAGGGGTATGGAAAGGCCAGGTCTAGGTGGAAAATGACTTTGTGGTAATGTGCAGTTTTGATTTAGAGGTTCTTTTAGAGCTGAGAGCAGAAATCCTATTCACCTGCTCAAACTATGTCCAGAACAGCTCGTGTGATATGGCACTGATCAAGTACAGTGTTTCTGTTTAAATACAGCAGTCAAGGAGGTGAGTATTTTCATCAGACACCACTCACTTCCCTGGCAGAGAAAATAAGGTTAAGTCCTGCAGCACAGCATCCATAAAGTGTAAAGAGGTCCCACATTTGCTCATGCCACAATTATAGCACCATTCTGATTACAAAATTATTGTATTTGGGTTGTTTTTCAGTCTGGAGATGGAAAAAACATCCCTAGATCCCAGAGTTATTTCTATTGTGAAGTTTCATCAAATGATAGGCTACTTTGCCAAGGATGTCTGTTTTATGGTACATCTCCCCATAATGACAGGGAATCGTGGCTATTTTAATCCTGCCTAACTTGTCTTTGTTTTCACTTTTTACCTCCTGTTCAAATTCCACTCAAGACACAGTGCTTCTATAAGTGGAATTCTGTCTCTGCTTGACTGCTCTCTGCCAGACAATGTTAACAAGAAACCTGCCCAGAAAACTCTTAGATGGAATATGCTCTGGTAACCTGAAAGAGGACTTTTTGTTGTGACTTCTCTAAACCCCAGAGGTGTGGGTTGTCTTTTCCTCAAAGCATACACTCCTCTAAACTCCAGGATATTGAATCTTCTTTTCCTCAAAGAACACAGTCAAAAAGGCCTTTTAATGGAGAAATTTCTTTTTTATTACTTTGAGTCTCTGGGAAATGGAAGCAATGGAAGCTAACATGCCAATCCTCAGGTGCAAGTAGGTTCTTCCTCAAAAGAAAAGATGGAGTTCATGCATTAGCTTTACTTTTACCTCTGACAGCTCTGATACTGTCAGTTACCTGCAGTTTTTTCCTACTGTGCTAGCATTGAGAGGTCTCCATGTTCTTTTAAACAACTTGGAGGTGAGGGACAAAGGGGAACCTTACTGTTCATAGATCAGGTCTGCACACTCAACTTGGCACATCCAGATCCTAAACACATGAAAGAGTTGCTTGGTTCCTTTTATATCAATGTAATTTAGAAAGCAAGTTGAAGTAGATGAATGCTGGGTGTTTTCTCTTTATGTAGATTCTTTGTTAATGTCTGCTGAGAGTCTGACAGTATTGAACGTGTTAGTATGGCATAAGGTCCCAATGTTCACTTGTTTACCTCTGCTACATTCTCTGTCTTTTTGTGGCTATTTTCTGTTTGCCTCAAGGAGTTAGGAAACTGAGAATAAAATGCAAAACAGTTTTCTTTTTTAAAATACATTTATGGTTAAAGCCAACTTGTTTAGAAACTGATGAATGAGACTTGTATCTAGAATGAGACTTTAAAAAGCGGTTGTACAAGTGTTAATTTTGAGTTCTTTATTCAGTATTTGTTTTGATTAACTGAAATTAATAGTTACCCCACAAAGTATATTAAGCAGTCAGTCTGCCACTGGTGAATAATTTCTGCTTTCTTGATATATTCAGACTATGTCACTTGTCAGTGCTACATGGTACATATCTCCAGGAGCAATGAAGATCAATACATGAAGGGGGTTTCTATTCAAATAAGAACATCTTGTGACAGTAGTGAAATGCAGCAGAATGAGTCTTGCCACTGTTTAGTGGAGGGGCTGAGAATTTAGGCTATCTCTGTAATAATTACGACAAGAGACAGGCCTTAAAAGCAACAGAACCTGTTAATCCCGCGATCATTTACTTATAGGTAAAATAAACAAGTAACAGAATGGATTATCTCAGCTTGCTATGTGTCTATCATTGCCACCAGGCAATGATAGGATAATGCATCAGCTGTATTGGATCAAGTAATGGAGAGGCAGCTCATTTGTAGAGGCAGGACCTGTGTGGAATCACTGGGAAGGCAGTTCCCAGTTTAAGCTTTGCTCTGAGGTTTCTCTTCACCTTAGCTCTCTGGTTTCTTTTCAGGACCAAGTAGTGCTGCATGTTTGGCACAGCCAGTCAGTTCTTGTGTTTGCCCAAGACAGGCTTTGCCGTGGGATAAGATATTGTGTAAACCTCAAACTTACCTAAAGCAGAAAAATTCCATGTAGTACCTGGTAAAGTGCACCTCCAAGGAGTATATTGGAGTGACTAGAAAGCCCTAGACACACAGAGGCCAGGATATGCAGCCTTTTGGTAAATGTCATCTCGGAGTGGTGGAGAGGTAGCTATGTACCAGTCTGAAAACTGCCTGGAGATGAAAACTCAGTTGTGTAACATCTTTCAAATCATCCTAGGAAGCAATGCCTTGTCATTAGCTTGCTGCTGTAGTACTAGCCAGACAATTTATTGTTAAATACTTGTCTGTAAAGAAAAATCTGCTTTTTTCTGGGAGCTCTCGATAGCACTGACATTTACTCAGAGTAAATCTAACATGGATTGGCTCAGAACAGTATAGCTTGACAGACATGACATTTACTACTGCCATACTTTAACCAATATTGTGATGATAAGGTCTTGGATATCCAATGGAATTGGTGAAATACAATTTTAAACCTAATGGATAGTCTATTTACCTTTACACTAAGCTGTAAGAAGTAATAAATTAAGGATCTCTCCATGCTACTTGGTATACACTGAAAAAAACCCATGAATTAAAATTTACCCTTATTTCCATTGTGTCTAGACGTTGCAAGTTATTTTTATGTCCTTTTTTTTAGAGTTTTTAAGTCTTGCTATATGTGATCTTTAGAAACTGTATGATTGTTATGAAAAAGGAGAAGGCATTTACTCAATTCACTGCAATCCATAAAACCTGAGAGAGCTCTTATTGTAAGTGACTTTTGATAGTTTTTCAGACTTCTTGAAAAAATCAGCTTGAGTTATAGTCCTGGCCTACCCTGTGAAGTTAAGTTCTGTATTTTCTTCTAAGATTAATATTATAAATGAAACAG